>NW_024870912.1:2970000-3570000 GCF_019054845.1 Dipodomys spectabilis
TCTGCTTAAAACAAAATGTCCCTAAGAAGCTTGGTCTTTAAGGCAATTTCAGGAGAAGGCTTGCAGTGGAAGAAATTCTGCGGATTTAGGGGCCACATGTAGAGTGTGGGTTCAGTTCATTCTTGGCTGTGCACTGGTTGGGGAAGGAGGGATGCTTCCTAGCTTTGGACCTCCCTCCAATGATACACAGCAAAAGTGGAAAGGTGTTCCAGCTTACTAGGTTTTTGTGACGCATATATGTCCTTTGTAGATGTTCAGGCGGTTCAGCTGTTTGCAATTACAAGATTAGAAGCAGCAGGGAAGGAACACAGACTTCTGTTTGATGACCTGCTTCAGGGAGTCTTTAGCATTGACTGGTTAAAAATAATTTACTTGGCTCTCAAAAGATGGTTGTGAAATATTTTGGCTGGACCGTATGTAAGTGCTTGATTGTGGTTGGTCCATTTCAAAGGACACTTGTTCAGTGGCTTGAAAACAAAATGTCCCCTGAGCAGTCTTCTAAAAACAGTGACACTGTGTCAACCCCTTATTTTTAAGGGGATATATATAATGGTACTAAATCATTAAATCTAACAAATCTAGCCAAAGCAACATATTTTCTCATAGAATGAAAATGGACCAATAGAATTATCCCCGAACTTAAATTGAGCAGAATGTCCATTTGACAAAGTAAAGTTGTTAACTCAAGCTCAGGAGCCTTTAGAGATGTTCTAGTCCAAGACCAACACTAAGATGGTTTGTGGTGCTTTTTGTTTTTGTTTTATAATCTTTCCTACCATACTGAACCTCTCCGTGGCATCTTCAGCTGCTGCCTTACCTCTCTCCCATCTGCCTCCACATTTCAGGTGTCCCAGCTCTCTAAAGCCCTACTGGGCATAGGACACCTCCAGCCCCCGCATGCCCCTCCTGCAGCTTCTCTCCCCAGGCTCTTCTCCAGCTCTGCCGGGCTTTCCATTCTCTGTGCTCTCACACTCTAGCAGAGCCTCTCCCTCCTTCTGACTGTTCTCATCATAGCGAACATATTCTGCTATTAGAACATAACATGAAATAAATTTAGATCTAGAGTAGAACTCACAAAAGACTTGGTCTTCATTTTGCTTTCTTCTTAGTGGCTCTCTCCATCTTGCTTTTCTACAACTTACTACTCCTCAGTTAAACATCATAGGAACCAAAGAATCATTATACCCACATTCATGAAGAGGAAACTGAGGGTCAGAGAGACAGAGGAACCAATTCAAGTTCACCAGCTAGAAAGTGGCAGAGCCAGGCACTGACCTCAGGTTCTCAGAATTCAAAGCCCAACTCTTGACTAAAGATTTGAA
Organism: Dipodomys spectabilis; assembly: GCF_019054845.1. NCBI lineage: Eukaryota > Metazoa > Chordata > Mammalia > Rodentia > Heteromyidae > Dipodomys > Dipodomys spectabilis. Next base: position 2,971,323 of record NW_024870912.1, read on the forward strand.
TCTGAATTCAGAATAGCTCTGTCTCTAAGGCTTTGTTCTATTTTATCATTTCCAGAAAAAAAAATGTCTTCTTCCTAACCAACATAGAAGTAGGTAATTTAGAGGGCTGGGAAGGTGGCTCAGTGGTAGAGTACTTGCTTTGCATGCATGAGGCCCTGGGTTTGATTCCTCAGCACCACATAAGCAGAAAAAGTCGGAAATGGCGCTGTGGCTTAAGTGGTAGAGCGCTAGCCTTGAGCTGAAGAGCTGAGGGACAGCGCCCAGGCCCAGAGTTCAGGCCCCACGACTGACACACACACACACACACACACACACACACACACGAAGCAGGTAATTTAGAAAGTTAAATTGAGCTGGGGGCCAGTGGCCACACTTGTAATCCTAGCTACTCAAGAGGCTGAGCTCTGAGGTTCAGTCCAGGCAGAAACGTCCATGAGACTTTTTTTTTGGCATGCTTTTTTTCTTCTTTTTTTTTTGGGCGGGGGGGGCCGGTCGTGGGCCTGAACTCTGGACCTGGGCGCTATCCCTCAGCTCTTCAGCTCAAGACTAGCACTCTACCACTTGAGCCACAATGCCACTTCCGGCTGACTCTACCACTTGAGCCATAGCTCCTTTTCTGGCTTTCCAGTGGTCAATCATAGATAAGAGTCTCACAGACTTTTCTGCCTGGTCTGACTTTAAACCTTGATCCTCAGCCTCCTATGTAGCTAGGATTACACACATGAGTCATCAGAGCCTGGCTTACAAAAATCTGTTTTTCTTCATAGTTTTAAGATCCTAACTTAAAACTTATGAAACATGTAAGTAAGATATATACTCTGCTTATCTAAAACTTCCTGTGGGAGATCTTAATCTCTGGTAAGGATCCCATCCTAGAGTTCATTTAACTGAATTTGATCTTTCTGCTACTTTTTTCAAAAAACCCATTTATCAATTTATTACCTTAAAGTATCACAATAATTTATAATTTGTTGAAAGAACACTTGAGCTTTACCAAAGCTTGTGCTTTGGTAAAGCACCATTGCTCTTAAATCATGACCTTGCTTCTCAATGTGAGTTCAATGTACAGAATGCTGATTTGGTATTTAATTACTCTCTTGACTTGTAATCATAATAGCTTTTTATTTCATCTTTCCTCCAGGATTATTAAGCAGGCTTTGATAGATCAGGATCAAAGGAGCAGGCCTATAAAGACCATCCTTGGCTGCTTACTCCATGGTGGTCAGACAAATAGATAAACAGACAGAGCCTAGATACCCACAGTCAGCCCAGCAAGAGGATTTCTCAGGAGAAAACAAAACGGATCCTTTCTGGAAGAAACCCTTATAAAAGTCAAATGTGAATTTGTGGGGATGATTTAAAAAAAAACTGTGAGCCAGTAAGTCACTCAGCCCTAATTATTTCTGGGTCTTGTTCTATCTAGTGGGTTCCACAGGGATGAAGTGGCCTCCTCGTGGATCCTCTTCTCCCCAGATACAGTGTGCCAACAGGGGTCCCTGAATAGGGTAGAGAGGCAGTGAATTTCTGAATGCCACATGGTCTTGATTTGTAAAATAACAGATATATTGAAAAGACCAGGCTTGCTTTGTGCTCACTAGGGAATGTGCTTAGGAGCCCCGGAGCACCCAGAGGCAGCTGTGGAATTGACTGTCTCCTTCTAACATAGATTCCTCCTCTATATGAAGCTGGGTTCTAGGTCTTCACTAGAGATGTAATCACTTAATCCTGCAGCAACTTTATATGCTTATTATCATCTCTAAAGAAGCAAAGCATAGACAAGCAAAGTAGCTTTCCTGAGGCCACACAGCATCGAAATAACAAATCTTCCCAAGGTGGTCAGATAGCCAAAGCTTGAAAGATGAGCCACCAGGCTAGGCAGGCTGCTTCTGCAATGGCTATGTGAAAGGAAGCAGTACTAGTATTCTCTAAGCAAAATAACAGGTCACTTGTCCAAGAAGAAAACCTGTGCCAAGGAAGGCAGGTATTCTCATGGTAGAGAGAGAACAGATGTCCATTAGAAGATCTGGGTCTTTAACTTGTACCTGGAGTGATATCTAATCCCACCGAAGACTGGTGTCATCCTAATTAACATCAAGCTAATAAGCGGTCTTTTGAATATCACAGGGAACCTATATGTGTATCAGACATAACTTGAGAACAACAGAATTGGAAAGAAAATGCAAGACACATGGGGGATGCTTCCTAGCTCTAGGTTTGCTTAAACTTGAACAAAGTGTGAAGTTCACGAAGAAGGACAAAATAAAAATCAAACTTTTGGATGGAAGCATAGAATTCCTGTGTGTGTGTGTGTGTGTGTGTGTGTGTGTGTGTGTGTGTGTGTGTGTTACCTGTTCTTGATCCATATACCTACTGAGAAGCATCTGGGTTGGTTCCATATCTTAGCTATGGTGAATAATGCTGCAATAACTATGGTTGTGCTGGTAGCTTTAGTATGGCCTTGTTTGTGATTGTTTGGGTAAATGCCCAGAAGTGGGATTGGTGGGTCATTGGGGAGATCTATGTGGAGTCTTTTGAGGAACTTCTGTAATTCTTTCCAGAGTGGTTGAAAAAGTTTACACTCCCACCAACAATGCAATAGGGTTCCCTTTTGGCCACATCCCCCTCAACATCTGTCATTATTAGATTTCTTGATTTTAACCATTCTAACTGGGGTGAGGTGGAATCTCAATGTTGTTTTGATTTGTATTTCTTTTATGGCTGAAGAAGTTGTACATTTCTTCAGTTGTCTATTGGCCATTCTTATTTCTTCAGAGAACTCTCTCTTTAAGTTTTTAGCCCACTTATTAATGGGGGAAGTTGTTTCTTTGAGGATTTGTTGTTTTGAGGATTGTTTCTTTGTTTTTGAAGGATTTAAAATTTTGAGTTCCAGGTATATTTTAGATATGAGGCCCTTGTCTGTTGTATGGCTAGTGAAGATTTTCTCCCAATCCATGGGTTTTCTATGGATCTTGCTAGCTATGTCCTTAGTAAAGACACTCTTAATGGCTCCACATCTGCTACTTCCTCCCTGGGGACAAGCTCCCAGAACATAGACAAACCACAGCACAGATAACATTCTGTTACTGTGGGTTTAAGGGTAGCTTCAGAAGCTGCTATTTTATTTTTAAAATATATGTATTTAGAGGTGATGAATGGGGTAGGGAGGTTTACAGTCACAGAAGTAAGGTAATGAGTACAATTCTTTTTGAACACTGTTGCCCCCTCCCTTCTCTCCCTCTTTTCTCCTGCTTGCCCTTCCCTACTCTTCTCCCCTCTCAAGTTCTCCCCTCTCGTTTATCATTGCTGCATTAGTTCATCCTTTATCCTGCCATTTCTGTAATCAACTTATATACAAGACAAAGGGTATGGAAAACTGAAACAGAAAAAAAATAGAAATAACCACAAAAGAATATAATAAGAGCCTCTTGTTTTCAATTCTTAGAGTTCATTTTGATATGCTTCATTATATATAGTCCTATGCACTTAGCAACTGGGGTAATGTGATCCCCTGATAAGAATATCATAGACATATTCTAGATATTACAAATGAAGGAAACCATGAAACCTACATTTCTGTGGACCTGGCTTACTTCGCTTCACATATTTTTTCCAGGTCTTTCCATTTCGTTATGAATGGGGTAATGCCATTCTTTCTGATGGAAGATTAGAACTCCATTATGTATATATACTACATCTTCTTGATCCATTCTACTGAGGGGCATCTGGGTTGGTCTCATATCTTAACTATGGTAAATAATGCTGCAATGAACATGGTTGTGCTGGTAGCTTTAGTATGGCCTTGTTTATACTCATTTGGGTAAATGCCCAGAAGTGGGATTGCTGGGTCATAGGGAGTTCTGTGTTTAGTCTTTTAAGGAACCTCTATACTTCTTTCCATAGTGATTCAACAAGTTTACATGCCCACCAACAGTGTAGTAGCATCCCTTTTTGGCCACATCCCCACCAGTATCTGTGATTATTAGATTTCTTGATAATGGCCATTCTAACTAGGGTAAGGTGGAATCTCAATGTTGTTTTGATTTGCATTTATTTTATGGCCAGAGGTGTTGAGCATTTCTTCCTGTGTCTATTGGCCATTCTTATTTCTTCTTCAGAGAAGTCTCTCTTAAGACTTTAGCCCACTTATTAATGGGGTAGTTTCTTTGAGGATTTGTTTTTGAAGGATTTAATTTTTTGAGCTGTAAGTATATTTCAGATATGAAGCCCTTATATAAAAAACAGCTATTTTATACTCTCACCATTTTTGGTTTTATTTTCATAAGTTGGAACAATAATCAATCATAACATACAGAGATGTAGTGAATGTGTTTCCCTATTGAATATATTTTATTGATTCTATAACTTCCTTATGTTTTAAAGACAATAACCTATTTACCATGCCATTGGAATTTCAAAAACCTCATCCAACAGGGCTTCATTCTTAGGCTCATTCCAAACCAAAACTCACACTGGGAGCATTGAAGAGTCTCTTGACAAAAAAAAATGCAGTCTGCTATTGTTATTCCTCCAGCACTGTTCTTTCTGCTAAGGATTATTTTTGTTATTTGGGGTCTTTTATTGTTCTATATAAAATTTCGGATTGCTTCTTCTATTTCATTGAAGAATGAGGTCAGGATATTGATGGGCATTGCATTGAATTTGTAGATAGCCTTTGGCAGAATTGCCATTTTCACAATGTTAATCCTCCCTATCCAGAAGCATGGGAGGTTTTTCCACTTCCCTAGGTCTGCTTTAATTTCCTTTTTCAGGTTTTTAAAGTTTTCATCATAGAGGTCTTTCACTCGTTTAGTTAAGTTTATTCCTAGGTATTTAATATTTTGTGGGGCTATTACGAATGGAGATGCTTTCCTGACTTCAGCTGCACTCTTCTCATTGTTGGCATACAGGAAAGCCATTGATTTTTGAGGGTTAATTTTATACCCTGCTCCTTTGCCAAAGTTTTGAATCAGCTTGAGTAGCTTGGGAGTAGAGTCCATGGGGTGCTTTAAATACAAGATCAAACTCCACTACAAAGCCATAGTAATCAAAACAACTTGTTACTGGCACAAGAATAGACCTGAAGATCAATAGAATAGAACTGAAGACCCAGAAATGAACCCATAAACCTATATCCACCTAATCTTCGATAAGGGGGCCAAAAAATAGAATGGAAGAAAGATAGTCTCTTCTGTAAATGGTGCTGGAAACACTGGTTAAACACCCATAGAAAACTAGATCCTTATATATCACCCTGCATCATAATCAAATGGATCAAAGAAAATAGAAACTCTAGGGCTCCTTGGCACAGGCAGAAAATTTCTTAATAGAGACTCAGAAACTAAACAAATCAAAGGTTGGACAAATGAGATTGTATGAAACTGCAGAGCTTCTGCATGGCAAAGGACATAGCTAGCAAGCTCAATAGAAAGCTCACAGACTAGGAAAAGATCTTCACTGGCTATACAACAGACAAGGGCCTCATATCTGAAATATACTTAGAACTCAAAAAATTAAGTCCTCAAAGAAATCCTCAAAGAAACAACATCGCCAACCTCATTCTTCAATGAAATAGAAGAAGCAATCCAAAATTTTATATAGAACAATAAAAGACCCCAAATAACAAAAATAATCCTTAGCAGAAAGAACAGTGCTAGAGGAATAACAATAGCAGACTGCATTTGTCTTTGTCAAGAGACTCTTCAATGCTCCCAGTGTGAGTTTTGGTTTGAAATGAGCCTCAGAATGAAGCCCTGTTGGATGAGGTTTTTGAAATTCCAATGGCATGGTAAATAGGTTATTGTCTTTAAAACATAAGGAAGTTATAGAATCAATAAAATATATTCAATAGGGAAACACATTCACTACATCTCTGTATGTTATGATTGGGCTAAAGACTTAAAGATAGACCGCTGAAGAAATAAGAATGGCCAATAGACACATGAAGAAATGCTCAACTTCTCTGGCCATAAAAGAAATGCAAATCAAAACAACATTGAGATTCCACCTCACCCCAGTTAGAATGGCTAAAATCAAGAAATCTAATAATGACAGATGTTGGAGGGGATATGGCCAAAAGGGAACACTATTGTATTGTTGGTAGGAGTGTAAACTTGTTCAACCACTCTGGAAAGAATGATGGAGTTTCCTGAAAAGACTCCACATAAATCTCCCCTATGACCTAGCAATCCCACTCTGGGCATTTACTCAAACAATCACAAACAAGGCCATACTAAAGCTGCCAGCACCACTATGTTTATTGCAGCATTATTCACCATAGCTAAGATATGCAACTGACCCAGATGCTCCTCAGTAGGTGAATGGATCAAGAAAATGTGGTAAATATATACAATGGAATTCTGCATTTCCATCAGAAAGAACAACATCGCCCCCTTTTGTTAGGAAATGGAAAGACTCAGAAAAAAATCATACTGAGTAAAGTTACCCAGTCCCAAAGAAATTTCGGTCCCATGGTTTCCCTTATTTGTAATAATTAGTATACATATAGGATAATCTTATCAGATGAGCTGAAAAACTCAAAAAACATGTACAAATGACCATATAAGATGATGCTAAGTGAAAGAAACCCCAAGATATGGACACAAGAGGTCTGTCTTTATTGTTATTGTTTTAAAGGTACCATGCGATTTAATTTTTTGTTGTTATTTCCTTTGTATGATCTTTCTCCATGGCATATCCCCTGTTGTCACTGTACGTGATTTTGATACTCTGCATCTTATATATACATATGTCTAATCTGGGGAGGAGAAGGGGAATAACAATGCACTGAAACAGGGCATTATATTGGAGACAAACTTTACAACTTTGGGAGGCGAGGGGGGAAGGAGAGATAGGAGTGTGAGATGTGGGGGAGGGAAGGGATAGTGGGACAGCTACAAGGAAGGGAAGGGGTAACAATGATCGACAAGTAGTGTACTCATTGCCCTACTCATGTAACTGTGACCCCTCTGTAAAACTCTTAACAATAAAATAAAAATATTAAAAAATGAAAGAAGACGTTGAATTAAAAAAAACAACCAAATGCATAGTCTACATATAGAATCCTGAGATGAATGACATTTCTTGATCCTATTTATTCCTCAAAAGCCAATGTGAAGGTCACCGAAATGCAAACTATCTTGGAATTTACATGAATTTTTTTTGTCCATTAAAAGGTTAAACTTGATAGTCTTCTATTCTACCTTGTAGTCTTATTTGTAGTGAGGATCAACCTCCAAGAGCAGGAAGGGCTCTGGGCAATCATCTCCTCTACACAGCCTGTTTCTTAGATGAGGAAACTGAGGCCAGAAACCATGAATATTATCTAGGTTCTGATTGGATGACTAAATTAACCAGGCAGGAACATTTACATTTCAAACATTCCCAAGAAACCTAGACAGCTATTCTCACAACTCATCCATTTGACAGATGAGAACATCTGAACTATTTTTTTGCATAAGTCCACTACCAAAGTTTTCTTTTTCTTTTTTTCGTTTTGTTTTTTTTGGGTCCAGTCGTGGGCCTGAACTCTGGGCCTGGGTGCTGTCCCTCAGCTCTTCAGCTCAAGGCTAGTGCTCTACTACTTGAGCCACAGAGCCACTTCCGGCTTTTTTTTTTCCTGCTTATGTGGTGCTAAGGAATTGAACCCAGGGCCTTGAGCATGCAAGGCAAGCGCTCTACCACTGAGCCACCTTCCCAGCCCGACTACCAAAGTTTTCTGCAGTGATCTTTTAACTTTTACTCTTCCAGTTATACTATGGGTAGAGTAAGAGGAGCTACCACCTAATTATACTATTATTTCTGTGTATGCTGTTACAGTCATTTAAAAATCTATGTTCCCTCCAGTCTTAGTCAGTAGCCCTTGAAGAAAAGGAACTCTGTTCTGTCCATACTTCTAGTATTGCTGTTCTATAGAGCTGAGCCTGCTATGTTTCTGTGACTCTCAGCCAGGGCTATGATGCTGGATTTACTGAGTTTGAATCCCAGTATTGCCATTGACTATCCATTTGACCTTGAGCAAGTGAGTTGACTTCCCAAGTACCATGATCTCTCTCTAACTTTATTTCCTCAGCTGAAACATGGAGATATACAAATGTGCCTACAAAAATAACTTTCAGGTAGGAAATATTTGATAAATGCTGACTGTCCATCAGTACTCCAGAACATTGATTGGAAAAAAATATATGTCAAGAGGAAAGAAAGAATTGTCCCAAAGAGGAGAGGAGCTGCCTCTTTCTTGGTTCTTCCCTCCTCTGTGTTGACTCACCCTTGATACTCACAGAAGGAAGAAGAAGCCTCCTGAATCTTTCTTTTCTAAACATTCTAAACAGTAGCTCTGTATAGTCTGCTCCAAAATCTTAATTTATTTCCTGATTTTAAAAACTAGAATAGTCAGGTATCCCATAAAAAGAAATGCCAGTCACCTTTGTTCTAAAGATGGAAACATAAAAGAGATCCAAATAGGGAAAGAAGGAGTAAAACTCTCCCTCTTTGCAGATGACATGATCTTGTATTTAAAGAATCCCACGGACTCCACTCCCAAATTACTCAAGCTGATTCAAAACATTGGCAAAGTAGCAGGGTATAAAATTAACCCTCAAAAATCAATGGCTTTTCTGTATGTCAACAATGAGAAAAGCGTGGCTGAAATCAGGAAAGCAACTACATTCGTAATAGCCCCACAAAAAATAAAACACCTAGGAATAATTTAACCAAAGAAGTGAAGGACCTCTATGATGAAAACTTTAAAAACCTGAAAAAGGAAATCAAAACAAAACTTAGAAAGTGGAAAAACCTCCCATGCTCCTGGATTGGAAAGATCAACATCATGAAAATGGCAATAATTCCCAAGGCTATCTACAAATTCAATGCGATACCTATCAATATTACAACCTCATTCTTCAAGGAAATAGAAGAGGCAATCCAAAAATTCATATGGAATAATAAAAGACCCCAAATAGCAAAAAGGATCCTTAATAGAAAGAACAGTACAGGGGGAATATCAATACCAAATTTTAAACTCTACTACAAAGCTATAGTAATCAAAACAGCTTGGTACTGGCACAAGAACAGACCTCAGGACCAATGGAATAGAATTGAAAACCCAGAAATGAACCCACAGACCTATAGCCATCTAATCTTCGATAAGGGAGCTAAAAAAACAGAATGGAAGAAAGACAGCCTGGTAACATTGGTTAATCACCTGTAGAAAACTAAAGCTAGATCCTTACATATCACCCTGCACCAGAATCAACTCCAAATTGATCAAAAACCTCAGAGTCAAAGCAGATACTCTGAAAACATTACAGGATGGAATAGGAGAAACCCTAGGTCTCCTTGCCACAGGCTGAAATTTTCTTAATAGAGACCCAGAAACACAACAAATCAAAGAAAGGTTGGACAAATGGGATTGCATGAAGTTGCAGAGCTTCTGCATGGCAAAGGACATAACTAGCAAGATCAACAGAAAGCCCACGGATTGGGAGAAGATCTTCACTAGCCATACAATGGACAAGGCTCTCATATCTAAAATATACTTGGAACTCAAAAAATTAAATCCCCCAACAACAAATTCTCAAAAAAACAACCGCCCAATAAATAAGTGGGCTAAAGACTTAAAGAGAAACTTCTCTGAAGAGGAAAGAAGGATGGCCAATAGACACATGAAGAAATGTTCAACCTCCCTAGCCATAAAAGAAATGCAAATCAAAACAGCATTGAGATACCACCTCACCCCAGTTAGAATGACTATAATCAAGAACTCTAATAACAACAGATGCTGGAGGGGATGTGGACAGAAGGGAACTCTACTGCATTGTTGGTGGGAGTGTAAACTTGTTCAACCACTTTGGAAAGCAGTATGGAGGTTCCTCAAAAGACTCCACATAGAGCTCCCCTGTGACCCAGCAATCCCACTTTTGGGCAGTTACCCAAATGATCAGAAACAAGGCCATACTAAAGCTACCAGCACAACTATGTTTATTGAAGCATTATTTACCATAGCTAAGATATGGAACCAACCCATATGCCCCTCAGTAGATAAATGGATCAGGAAAATATGGTATATATACACAATGGATGTATATATCCATTGTGTATATATGATGCCTCCATCAGAAAGAATGGCATTGCCCATTTGTTAGGAAATGGAAAGACTTGGAAAAAATTATATTAAATGAAGTAATCCAGGCTCAAAGAAACATAGGTCCCATGGTTTCCCTTATTTGCAGTCTGAGACAAACAGAAATGGTCAGATAAGCTGAAGTTAGGCGAAATGAACCCCAAGATAAGGACTCAAATGGTTTTTCTTTCTTGCGATTGTTTCTAACATATTTATAAGATGATTTCTTTGTTGCTTTGTATGTCCCTCCCCCACGGTATAGCCCCTGTTTTCACTGTATTTGATGTTGGTATAATTTGTGGAAAGGAAGGGAGAAAACAAATTGTTTAAATAGGGATACAGGTGGACCCATTGCAACCATGAGATATACAAGATGGTATGTTGAAAAACGAACTTTACAACTTTGGCCAGGGGTGAGGGGGTAGGGGAGTGGTGGTGGTGGGGAGGTCGGGGGAGATGGGAAGGGATGGGAAGGGGAAACAAAGGAGGAGCCAACAATGCTTGATAAGAAATGTACTCATTACCTTGTGCATGTAATTGTAACACCTCTGTACGGTATTTTTGCAATAAAAAGAAAAGAAAAAGAAAAGAAAAAAGAATCCTGTCTAACTCAGTCCTGAGAAATCAGATCTTTCCAATGCTAACAGGAGAGAAAAGGGGCCTCCCACTCTCTGTGTGCCCTGCTACTTCTCTGGCCCAGAGCTTCCCCCTGGATGGGGATGGACTTAGAGGTTCCTGGATAGCTCCAAGCAGGTCCCAGCTGGAGCTCCTAGGCTGGTGGTTAGCCCCACAAGGTCAGGTCACTGAGTAACCTCCCTTTCCAGCCCAGCTGAGCTGCCAGCCCAAACCACATGCTTCTGGGCCAATTCTGCTCTCATCAGGATCACTACTCCCTTTCTCAGATTCTAGATCATCACCTAGCTATTTCTCCTCCTTTTAATCATGCCCTATTTTTAGGGTTTCTCACCCACCCACAGGCACATATATCTATCCCTATATAGCTGTATTAGTTTGCTGTAACAATGAAGCAGAATGTAACAATTCAACATCAGGCATGTCTCTCACAACTCTGGATACTAAAAGTCTGAAGTCAGACACTGGTTTCTCTTGAGGTCTCTCTCTTAGGCTTTGCAGATGGCCATCTTCTCCTTTCACATAGTCTAAATACAGCCATACTCTAAAACCTTGGATCTATGTCAATATGTGAACTGGGGCGGTAGATGCAGTTCATCCCATAACACCGAGGATGAACACTGCATACTTAGGATACAGGATAATTTTTCAAGAAAGAAAGAGGACTGGTATATGTCAGAGAGGACAAGGCTGTCTTTCAGGACAATTTGTTATATGTGCTGAGGGCAGCCACTAATGTGGCATTTAAAGTCCCCCTATGAAATCCACAAGCCCCATGCCATCCAATGATTCTTGCTCTGAAATCTGAACTCCATAGCTCTGTCTCTTGGTCTAGTTATGAGCGGACAGTTTTTGCAATCCTCTGGAGAGATGGCTGTGTGCGGGCTCCTAGGTATTTTCCACTTTGCTTCTTTTTTAGAGATGAGCTTTTAATCACCCTGCTCAACTGTGATACCCAAGAAAGGCTGAGTGGGTAAAGTTAGCTGCAGCCACTCTGTGACCTGTTTGCACATACCAGGTCGATACAACTCCGGCAGAATGACAGTGACAGCTGTCACTGTGGCATTCAAAGGGAATTGAGCAGTTCTGTTTGGAAGACTTGGACACAAGTATATCGTTACAGCTCAACTGTTCAGAGAGAAGACACTTAAATTCACTCGCAGGAACAAGCGTGGCTCTCCTGTAGCCACCCATGGGCCCATCTTGGACACTGTACAGCTTGACTAAGACTCTTTCATCAATTTCTCCATGCTGCAACCTCATGGCCAAACTTAAACCCTGTCCCTGCTTGCCACAGCCTGCCTTACAGTAGCTGGGGCAGGACACAGTTTCAACAGTGAAGGAGAAAGTAAAAGAAAAGGAGAAGAAAGAAGAGGAGAGGAGAAGAGGAAGAGAAAGAGGAAAAGGAGAGGAGAGGAGAGAAAAGAAGGGAAGGGAAGGGAAGGGAAGAGAAGAGAAGTGAAGAGAAGAGAAGGGAAGGGAAGAGAAGAGAAGAGAAGAGAAGAGAAGAGAAGAGAAGGGAAGGGAAGAGAAGGGAAGGGACCATGGGAGCCAGGCAGTCAAGAGCCAACTCTAAGGACAAGGACCCCAAAAGGATGCCCACCCTGGGGAGGCGACAGAAGTTTCCCGCATGGGATGATACCCTGCTCTTGGGAAAGGACCCAAGGTCCCTGCTGAAGCGAGGCATGTGCCATGTCAGTTTTAGCTTGGTTACAAAAGGAATGACAGACATCCCGGACTTTCTGTGGGGCTTGTCTGAGGTCCAGAAACTCAATCTGTCTCACAATCAGCTCCGAATTCTCCCTCCTGAGGTGGGGAAACTGACTCGGATCGTGGTCCTGAACTTGTGTGGGAACCGCCTGAAAAGTCTACCCAGAGAAATTAGCCTCCTACAGAACCTCAAAGTCCTGTTCGTCAACATGAACTGCCTGAGCGAGGTCCCTCCCGAGCTCAGCCTGTGCAGAAGCTTAGAAGTGTTGAGTTTGTCACACAACTGCCTGTCCCAGCTTCCCGCAGGCTTCGCCGACCTCTCCAGACTGCGGAAGCTGAACCTTAGCAACAACTATTTTGTACACATCCCCATCTGTGTGTTCTCCCTGAAGGAGCTGGATTTCTTACACGTGGGCTCCAATCGCTTGGAAAACATCGCCGAGAGCATCCAGTGCCTGGCCAGCCTGCAGATTTTCATTGCTGAGAACAATAACATCCACTCCTTCCCAAGATCTCTTTGCCTTGTCACAAGCTTGGAGCTGCTGAACTTAAACAACAATGACATCCAGACCCTGCCAGATGAACTCTATCTGCTCAGTAGACTGGGGCGGATTGCCTGGAACCCCATGGACAAAGGCCTCCACATTTCCCACAACCCTCTGTCCAAGCCCTTGCCAGAGCTGGTGGAAGGGGGCCTGGAGATGCTCTTCAGCTACCTGAAGGACAAAAAGCATAACTGACGTGGACATCAGAGGTGTACACATGAGCCAGAGCATCTGGACTCTGCCAGCCAGGGTAGTGCTATAGTCTAAGCTTTCTGCTCTTACTGTTGGCGTCTGCAGATGCTTGGTGACCATTTGTTAATCGTTGTGAGTATCTGTCCATGGAAGGTTCGTACTTGTTACTCTGTTTGTTGTCCTCAGTAGCATCTGAGAGAGTTTGCTATATCGTTCTCAACTTAAGTTGAAGCAGGCTTTGGGGTTTTGTCAGAGAATTAATTGCTCTGATTGTTTCAAGGAGCAGTGAGACGCAGCCTTTGGTAGATTGAATAACAGGTCTGCATTCAGTAGAAAATTCAACCATGTAAAAATCTGTATGGTTTGAGGCAGGGCCCCTGAATCAGGGATCTGATGTCAGATGGCGACAGCAAGACAAGTTCCTTTATCGGCCACCCCAAATGAGGGACCAAGGGGCAAGTGGAGCTGTGCTCTGTGTGCTAAGGGCCACAGAAGGCATAGCTTTCTTGTCCTTGGCATTCTGGAGAATGAATCATAGGAACTTTTCCTTAAAATGCCTGCAGGGTAATAGCCAGGCTGTTGATGGTGATGGCTGGGGTGAAATTCCAGATATAAACACAAGCTGATGTCAATATGTGGCTCCAACCTTCTTCTCACCCTCCCAAGTTACCTTTCATCTTGTTTTTGTTACAAATACTGGTGCTTAGTCCAGTGACCCTTTTCTAATTATTTCTAATTTCCCTTCTTCTCCCTTAATGGATTTGCTCTCTGACAGAGAAGCTAATCATTGAGGGAAGGAAGGAAGGAGGACATCAGACATAAACCTCAGAAAAAAGTAAATGCTTTTCTGAATTTTAAGAAAAGGAGAATGTTTGCCACTTGTTGTTCACATGTGGACATTTCAAAGCTCTTTAGACAAAAGTCTCTGTGGGGAAAAATCCCATAAAGCTTGTTTTATTTTGTGTGTTTAGAGAGCACACAGCTAAGCACAGACATAGCACATGGCTAGAAAAGACAGTGCACCTGTGCCAGGGTCACTGCATCTCATGCCATCCCAGCAGCCAAGAGCCCCAGAACATTAGTATTTATTTGGGGTTAAGAAATAAAATGGTGGGCATCAATGGCTCATGCCTATAATCCTAGCTACTCAAGAGGCTGAGACCTGAGGATCACAGATCAAAAGTAGGCCAGGCAGAAAAGTCTGAGAGACTCTTATCTCCAATTAACTGCACCAAACTGGAAATGGAGCTGTGGCTCAAGTAGTGGAGTGCCAATCTTGAATGAAAAAGCTCAGGGACATTAGATAGACCCTAAATACAAGACCTAGTACTGGCACCAAAAAGAAAATGTGTCAGTAAAAGTATCCTCAGGTCAAGTCAGGAATGAGTTAACTGCTTTATCTTCCCCAGCGATTAGCTTACAGATTACAACAATAACAACAACAACAGCAAAGTAAATTGCAAGACTTGGAATTTGGAGTCTGGACTGAGACTTGTGTAACTCTTAATATTCCTATTAACTGAATTAAGCTTCCATGTATTTAAATTTATTCTGTTCTGGACACAGGGCTGACAATCCAAGAGGAAGTTTCTCTTACTAATGAGCTCACTGTTTGGTGAAGAAGAGACACACCTTGTATTTGTTGTTGTTTGTTTGTTTGTTTGTTTTAGATCCACAATAGACAGAATTAGCAGACTGAGGTGAGAATAACAAGATGCCTATAGATTAGTCCAAGCTCCAAACTCTCAGAAATCAAAGAACAGCAAAAGACAAACACAGTTGGGATGAATCTGTCAAAGTGCCTGTGGCACTGTCACCATCTAACTATCCTACCTTTCTTCTCCCTACTTGAAAAGAAACAACAAAGAACTGGGGTCACATAAAATTCATTCAGTGACTGCGGTGTGTTGTTTGTGGGTACACTTTTCTAAAAGCTGCTCAAAGCAGGGGGGTCTCCAATAACTTATTCATAGGAGCCAAGAGACCACAAAGTCAGGGTCCCCATCCACTAAGGAAGTTAATTCCTGCTATGATCATCATTTGCACATTTGTGCCTGGCTTCGCTGTCGAGCCACTGTAAATAGACCTTCCCAGTGTCACTCCCAGGCAGCTGATGTCCCTTCTAACGCTCCACATGTAGCAACTGGAAACCTGCAGTTAGATCTCTGCCAGCCACACACACACAGGCACACTCCAATACCTCCCCCACAAGTGGCTTGTGGGAGCCAAGACTATTTAAAAACATCAGTGGAATTTTCACGACCTCCTGACTCAGTGGGAAATTGCAGGGTGAGCCTTGCTCTGCAGAACTGGGCAAGTTTTCACAGAAGCATTGGCTGAACGACATGCAGCTGTTAGACCATGGTGTGGGCCAGCGGCCTATCTGTGCATGTCCACTGCTTGAGAAACCACTTGGCTCACGCTAAATATCTTGACCTTGCTACAGGCAGAGACTCGCGGACAAGGCCAACAGCGCTGTGCTTTTCCTGCTGAGCAATGATTTTGTGTCCTCCCAGCTTTCTCAGGTCACTTTATCCCACAGAAACTCAACTCCAGGGAAAGAATGTCAACATATTTTGAAGGTGACCCAAGAGCTTATTATACTTTTTATAAGGAAAAAAAAGTTATCACTTTCGCTACCAGCTTCCAGTGGGTGCCTTTCATAAGTATAATAGCAGAATTTTCTTTGTTAAAACTCAGCATGGAGAAAATCATGAAAGTATAGCTGTGGCCTGTGGTGCTTTGGATATTGATTCTTTGTGGATGCTTCTCTTTTTTTATTGATAAAGAGAAATGTTGAACAAAACCTGTTAATGCGCCTAGTTATTCCAAACACTATCGTGGAGGGAATTTGATATACCCTTCTGTGTCTTTGCTGTGAAATTCTAGTTTTCTGACTGTCTGTGAAATGCTTCTGGCCTGTCTTTCATACTTCTAAATCTATCATATTCAGGTAACTCACAGATATTTCTAAAGCTTCTGAAATCAAAGTATCAAGGCTGACCGCATTAGTTATAGAGTATTTAGTCAAAGAATACGAGCTAATTGGGTGGTTGATGTGGAAGCTGCCTGCACCCAGTTGTGATGATGCTGTGATTTTCTTGTCTCTGGGCTCTTGGTGGGGAGGGATGTCTGGGTGTGTTCAGAAATACCTTTTGAAACAGTTGGAGAATATAAACACACAATTAAGCAAAAACCCTATGTTCCTAAGAAAGGAAGAAGATTGAAAAGCACATCTGTTCAAGGAATAGTGCTACTAAATGCAGATGATGGCTGTATATTAGAAAGGAAAACTCAGTCATTACTTAGCTTGTTGGCTTGATATGCAGTTAATAGAAGTAATGTACTTAGTTCTCAAGCTTCAGTTAATAGACTTCCTTTTGGGAATAACCCAAGATAGATGGCTTTGGGATCCCATATCTGGATTTCACAATGTAGGCATGCCTGTACTGGGAAAAAAGAAGAGAACATTGCCATTATTAGTGGGGATACATGGAGAACAAAAGTACTCTTCTTTTGCAGTGAATGATTGCAATTTTGGAAGTCGAATTCACTCATGGCTCAGCATGCATACTGCATATTCATAGGGAAAAGAGGAAAAACTAAGGAACCAGATTAAAGGCTCAACCTCTGGAAACACAGTCAGGTATTAGGGCTGGGATGATGGCGTGGGTGAGGTTCTACAGAATGGTCTGGGTGTTTCTCAGTTATATACACAGGCTGTGGTGGGTGAATGAAGTCACTGTGGTTCTGTTAAAAAGGGAAGTAGAAGATGAGTTCAAGAATTATCTAAGAAACAAACAAACAAAAATCAAGCTCAAGCAGCTAGATGAAACCAATACAAAGATACTAAATACTGACTTACATCTTCAATACTTATTCATTAAAATAGGACTTTACCAAGTAAGATCTTTTTCTTATTGTCAGTGGTGGGGCCTGAACTGTGGGCCTAGGCACTGTCCTTCAGCTCTTCAGCTCAAGGCTAGTGCCCTACCACTTAAGCCACAGCACCACTTCCAGCTTTTTTCTGCTCATGTGGTGCTGAGGAATCGAACCCAGGGCCTCATGCATGTGAGGCAAACACTCTACCACTGAGCCACCTTCCCAGCCCCCAGGTAAGATCTTATGTTAGTGTAACATTTTCTCCAGGAGTTGGGTTTTCAGTCCTCTGTAACATTGAGACACACATAATCCCCAGCCTAAGTGAAATTCCCAGCCAAGCCTCACCGTTGGTGATGTCATTTCTTACTTATGGTTAATTGAGGAACACCAAATAAAAGTCTTCCATGAAGTTTAATAAAACAAAACAAAATTCAGAAGGGCACAAAAGCTACTATAAATAATAATACCGACCATTCTTGTCCTTGTAGATAAGTTTCTACAAGCATTCCTTTTAAGTTACCTGTCAAGTTACATGTGGAATCCAAAGCACTACTAATTTTTAAAGAAGACAGCATGGTAATAAAAAGAGGAAGCAGAGAGGGCTCATAAGGCATTTGTAACAGCTCTGGTATCATTAGGGTGAGCATAAGCGAAAGCCATTAGCATGAAGCTTGCGAAGCAGTTTTGTTTTTTTTTTAGTGGTGTCACAGGAATCTTCTTGCAAGGCGAAAGTTTATTTCCTATGGCTTCTCAGCGTATTCCTTATTTCAGCATAGGGCAGAAAAGAAAAGATACACTGGAGTGGTATCAAAGTGTTTACTGATACTCATGAGAGAAGCATAGGTTATGAACGGGGCAAGCGCTGGCTTTGATTGTGAGGATGAGAGATACTGCAGGAACTTGGTTCACCACACTCTGTCCTTCAGTGACATGAGTGCCTCAGAAGTCAATATTCCAGCCATGCCACTTTAGGAGGAGACTCTTTTTTTTGCTCACCAGATTGCCATGCCCACCCTCCTGTGCAGAAGAGGTGGAGAGGTGGGGAAAGCTCTGAACTGAGACAACTGTGTTGATTGTTCAGCATTACTGAGCCTCTGTTCATCCTCAGACTATAGATGCTAGACACAGTAATGGAATGACTGCTTCCCCAGGAGCTCCCAAGTCTATGGTAAAAACAAGTCTCCACCAAACACAGCTGCCTTAAAAGAGATATCAACAAGTACATTTCAGTGAGGTAGAATGGCAGATTGAATAAGAGGGTATAAACAATCCAACATGACTGTTCCAGGCCCTCTGTTTTACTTTATCTTGATGGAGAATTCATGAATCCCAATGTCCCAGAACAGTCTGCCTTCTGTAACTTCTTTGTAGTACTTGTTTCTTTTTCCTTCTACTGGAAGCTAAGATTGTTGGGTTGGACCAGGGAAGAAAAGGGAATGTCTTATGATGCTTGGTGTTCTGGGTGTGAGAACAAATCTCTGGAGCTGGGCTGGTGACTCTCACCTATAATCCTAGCTAGTCAGGAGGCTGAGATCTGAAGATCTTGGTTTGAAGCCAGCCTGACAAATAAACTCAAGAGACTCTTTTCTCCAATTAGCTAGCAAAAACTGTAAGTGTGGATCGGTGTAAGCCCCACTACCTGCACAAAAAGAAATGGAGGGAGGGAGAGCAGGTGGGGAAGAAGGAAGGAAGGCAGGCAGGCAAGCAGGAAGGAAGGAAGGAAGGAAGGAAGGAAGGAAGGTTGGTTTTGGGTTCAATTGAAGAGGTCTTGAAGTAGTTGATCTGGGTGATATCCATGCTTCCTACTTTTATAAAGCTCTTCAGGCAGTAACTCGGTTGCTCTCTCTGAGCTGAGAAATGCGATATAAGCTCTTACCAAAGCAGCCAGTTATGGGGCTTTTCAGCCAACTAGGCCACGAACCTGGTAATTGGAAGAGGGCAGGGAAGGTAGAAGGCCCCTGAACTTGGTCAGCACATTTAAGTCCCACTGGAGCCTCATGATTAGACTCATCTGGGGAACTGTGAAATGCTTAGAGGCCCAGTTCCCTTAAGAAGTGCGCTCATTCAAGGGATCGAAGGTAGGGTCTGTGTAGTTGGACCAAGCATTTCAGGTGTTCCTGGTCACAAGATAGGCTGGAAAAAAAAATCTAGCCTAGCAAAACATGTACCCTTCAGAAAGGGGATCCTATCACAAGAATAACCAGCACAAACAAGGCTGTGGGCATACCTCAAGTGGTTCAGCACTTGCCTAGCAAGTGTGAAGTCCTGAGTTCAAACCCTAGTACCAAACAAGTAAAGAACTTCTCTGATTTATGCTTCTAGAAGAGATGAAATTCCTAACACTATTTTTTTTCCAGAAAAGTACCTTTTGAATTTGATTTGTTACCTTGATTTGAACACTTAGAGCCAAAATCTTTGTTATTTAAAGAAATTTTTTTTTTTAAAAAAAAAAGCTAGATGCTGGTGGCTTACAACTACAACCCTAGCTCAGAAGGGTGAGATCTGCTAAGATCTGAGGATTCTGGTTCAAAGCCAGCCCTGGTAAGAAAGTACATGAGACTTTTATCTTCAATTAAACACACACACACACACACACACACACACACACACCACATACACAAGCCAATAGTGAAGCTGTGGCTCAAGTGGTAGACTACTATCCTTGAGTAACAAAAAGCTCAAGGACAGCATCTAGGCTCTCCGTTCAAGCTCCAGGATCTGCACACAAAAAAAAAAAAAAAAAAAAAAAGAAGAGGGAAAAGAGTATGTTGTGTCCCAAAAGTGCAAAATTGAGGAAATGTTGTCATGAAATTTACACCATCTCCCAAGGGCTTTCCCTTCCTTGTGTACATCTGGTTCAAATTTGAACTTTGCTGAAAATTCCAAAGCAGCTTCTGTAAATGAATACATATGGATTTGCAAAGCACCTCCTTCCCCCTCTGCTGTCTTTGAGCTTTTCTCCTCCTTCTTCATTTTCTCAAAGCCACAATGATATCCACATTATAGAAATTGGGTGTTAAGGGCTTTGTGGCAAGATTCTTGAATAATCTTGTTGTCAGAAATGCTTTCAGAATTTGAAGTACCATTCTGGTATTCCCTTCCTCTACTAAATTTTGAGAAGATTAAGACTTGTATTCTAGATATTACAGAAATAGTATTAACAAGAACCCACCCACGAAGGACTATAAAAGTTTCGTTAGGTTTTAATCTTTTATGTTATCTTATTATCCTGATTAGAAATGATCAGAAGCCAGGAGCCAGTGGCTCATGCTTATAATGCTAGTTACTCAGGAGACTGAGATCTGAGAATTGAGATGGGAAGCCAGCCCAGGCAGGAAAGTTCATGATATTCTTATCTCCAATGAACTACACACACACACACACACACACACACACACACACACAATCCAGAAATAAAGCTGTAGCTCAAGAGGTTGACCATCAGCCTTGAGCAGAAAAGCTTAGAGACAGCACCCAGGCCTAAGTTCCAGCCCAGTATTGGCACACATTATAAAAAAATGTCTATTAAAGAGAAACTTCTCTGAAGAGGAAAGAAGGATGGCCAATAGACAATGAAGAAATGCTCAACCTCCCTCGCCATAAAAGAAATGCAAATCAAAACAACATTAAGATACCACCTCACCCCAGTTAAAATGGCAAAAATCAAGAACTCTAATAACAACAGATGCTGGAGGGGATGTGGACAGAAGGGAACCTTACTTCATTGTTGGTGGGAGTGTGAACTTGTTCAACCACTTTGGAAAGTAGTATGGAGGTTCCTCAAAAGACTCCAATAGAGCTCCCCTATGACCCCACAATCCCACTTTTGGGCATTTATCCAAATATTTACAAACAAGACCACACTAAAGCTACCAGCACAACTATGTTTATTGCAGCATTATTTACTATAGCTAAGATCTGGAACCAACCCAGATGCCCCTCAGTAGATGAATGGATCAAGAAAATGTGGTATATATACCCAATGGAATTCTATGCCTCCATCAGAAAGAATGACATTGCCCCATTTGTTAGGAAATGGAAAGACTTGGAAAAAATTATATTAAGTGAAGTAAGCCAAGCCCAAAGAAACATAGGTCCCATAGTTTCCCTTATTTGCAATAGCTAATATATGTATGAGTCAAGCAGAAAAGGTCAGATAAGGTGATGTTAGGAAAATGAACCCTAAGATATGTATTTAAATGTTTTTTTTCTTTCATGCATTTGTTTCTAACGCATTTATATGATTATTTCTTTGTTGCTTTGTATGTCCCTCCCCCACAGTAAAACCCCTGCTTTCACTGTATTTGATGTTGGTATAATTTGTGGAGGGGAAGGGGAAAAGCAAGTCGTTTAAGGATACAGGTGGACCCGTTGCAACAATGAGATGTACAAGTTGTCATGTCGAAAACGAACTTTACAACTTTGGTGGGGGGGCGTGGGGGGAGGATTGGGTCGGGGGTGGGGGGAGGCTTGGAAGGGATGGGAAGGGGAAACAAAGGAGAAGGCTACAATGCTTGATAAGAAATGTACCCATTATCTTGCCCATGTAATTGTAACCCCTCTGTACAGTTTTTTTTCACAATAAAAAAATAAAAAAAGTCTATCAGAAATAATCAAGAGCCATATACCAATGACTTGTGTCTATAATCCTAGCTTCTCAGGAGGCTGAGACATGAGGGTCATGATTTGAAGTTAGCCGGGTGGATAAATTTGAGAAATTCTTATCTCGAATTAACCAGTAAAAAGCCAGAAGCAGAAACAGAGTGGTAGAGTGCCAGCCCTGAGGGAAAAAGCTGATCAAGAGTGTAGACTCTGAGTTCAAGCCAAAATACTGCTCCTCCAACCCAACTACAAACAAGAAATTTGTTTGATCTATCAGAAATGTGTGCAGCATTTTTCTACAGAATATTTTAATCATTCATGCAATGTGTTAAATTTAGAAAATTGAGTTTGCTAGGTTTGGAAATGAACTTGCCAGGCTCCTGTCTGTCCATCTGTCACAAGGACCAGTTTCTCTGGCTTAAGGATGAACACAGCTCCATATTTCATTGATCAGGGTGAGCAAGTTCATTGCCACATGATGTCAGTTCCTTCTGTGCAAAGACAGGGTGTTCTTGAAAAAGTAACAGGGTAATGTGCAGTCAAGGGTAGACTGAACAGATCTGCCCAGCAGGTGGTGAGAACTGTGACCAGCTCCGAAGAGTTAACGCCTCAGCCCTTTCGGTATCTTGCCTGGTATAGTGTCTGTTTCCTGGAGACTTGAGTCATGTCAGACAGTTCATCCTAATACTGGTATTTAGGCGGGGGTAGGGGTGGACGCTTACACAACATGGTTTCAATCTGAACTCTGAGAGGCTGGAGACAGAAGAATGAAAGTAAGCCACGTGCAAGTTCCATGACTATTCCATGTCTCTAATAAAATTCCTCAGCACCAAAGCTCAGGTGGGCTTCAGAGATTGGGGACATCTGTCACATGTTGTCATGTACCCTTCCTGGGAGAATTAAGTACCATCTCTACAACTCCAGGAGGAGAGGACAGAGAGTTTGTGCCTGGACACATCTTCATTCTGCTGTATGCTCCTTCTGTCCTTGATGATTGTAAAATTATATCTTTTTGCTGTGATAAGCCATAATTTGGGATATGATAGATATTCTGAGATCTGTGAGTCATTTCTAGAAAATTATTATGGTTGGTCTTGGGAACTTCTAAAATGCTCCAGGTTAGGAAATAGACTTCATTAAGAAGGCAGTAACACACAATCCAAGTATAGCAAGAGAAGAGAGTTCCTAGATTCCCTCTGCATGTCAGGAGCAGGGAGAGAGTCATGGCAGGAGCAGGGCACTCTGCTGGCCATGCACTGGGATGGATTATGCCTTTCTGGAGAGCGCTATTCATGCACATAATACCTGTAGCCTTTTGGTGGCTTCCAAGCTAAAATGGTGTAGGAGTTGTCAGATAAAACCAGCTGCAGAGTACCAGGAGGCCTTGGGCATCATGGATTTGCTGCAAGAGTTTGGCATCATTGGTCCTAGAGGAGACAATGCAGGATCTTACAAAAACGATGACACCCTAGTCCTACTTGCTCATTGACGAGGCAACCCAGATGAGTTCTGTGTCTCTGGGGTACTCTAAGCATCTTTTTGACTAGATGTGACAAAGATTGTCATTTCTTCCTCACTGGCATAATGCTATTCTAATAGGTCATTTGTATGTGAATCTCATGTGTTTGTTCAAAATATGTCTGAGGTTCTAGAGTTAACATTTTATTCATTAATTATCATGTGATAATTAATCAATGACAATTACACACACATACACACACATACTCATAGATATATACATATATACATGCAGTATACCTTGAGTATTCTCTGTGGTTTCAATGGTTGTCTGAATATAATAGAAAATTCCAGAAATAAATAATTAATGGGTTTAGAATTGTTTTCCCCCCAGAATAGAACAAAACCTCACACCATCCTGCGCCAGTGATACCAATACCCTTTTGTCCAGTGTATGCATGCTATATGCTTGTCTAATGTACCCATGCTCTATATGTTTTCCCAGGATACCCATACTATATACAGTACTCACACATAAGCCATTTCCATAGCAGATCCATTGTCTTAGTAGAATACAGGAGAGAGTTACTACATTCACATAACTTTTGTTGTAATGTTTTGTTATAATAGTTCTATATTTTTTTGCTGGTTGTAGGGCTTGAACTCTGGGCCATGGGGCCTGTCCCCCAGCTCTTCAGCTCAAGGCTAGTACTCTACCACTTGAACCACAGTGCCACTTCCAGCTTTTTCTGCTTATGTGATGCTAAGGAATCAAATCCAGCCTCATGCATGCAAGGCAAACACTCTACCCCTGAGCCACCTTCCCAGCCCTAGTAGTTCCATTTTATTATTATTATTTGCTATAAAACTTTTACTGTGTCTAACTAGTAAGTTAAATTTTATCATAATATGTCAATATAAGAACAAAGTAATGCATATAGATTTGTCATTATTGATAATTTACAGTTTGAGGAATCCACTGGAAATCTTAAAACGTCCTTTCTATAAATAATGGAGTATGACAGATAATGGAGAAAAGTATATCAGAGAGAGAGATTAGGGCTGGAGTAAAATATTGTATAAGATGCTCAGAAAAATTGCTAAGAAAATTATATATATATATATATGCATATACATATATACACATACACACATATTTGAACTCCAGGCCTTGAACTTGTCAGATAGGCACTCTACCACTTAAGCCAGGCCTAGACTTTATGGATTAAGTTGTTTTTCCAATACGATCTCATATTTATACCCAGGCCAGTGTGGAGTACAGTGCAACTGGGATGTAGCAGCATGGTGCCATATTTAATATTTTATTTGTTGAGATAGGGGCTAGCAAACTTTTGTCCTGGGCTGGCATGTCCTACCATGTCTGGCTCCATTGGAGCTTTTAAGTAGAGAGAACAATTACATTCTAATTTATATATTTTAGAGGTGTTTTTTGGACTTCTGCAATGAGAAAAGATCACAGGGGCCAAGATGACAGCAGGGAGCCTAATAAGGAATCTGTTCTGGTATTTCAGGTGACTTTTGTTTGTGGCTTTACCCTGGTGGATTTGGATTATGGATATTTGACAACAGCATTAGCAGAAGTTGCTGATGGACTAGATGTGCAGGAGGGGAGAGATGAAAAATAACGTTAGTGTGATTGACACAAGCAACTGGAAGGATAAAATCATTATTTGCAGAAAGAAGAGTTTAGAAATGATCAGGAGTTTTTTTTTCACCTATTTAACAACATGTTTATTTTGATAAAATGGACTTTCAAATGGGTCTCTTGTGTAGATACTCTAAGATCAAGGGTTCTGGATTGGAGACCAAATATGGGAAAATATGGTCCCCAAAATAGAAAAGACGAAGTTGGAAATAAATGTCACCAGAAAAGGCTTCAATCAAACATAATTTTTTTTTTACAATATGGTACTCAGTCATCTGGAAAAATCCCACGGTGCTTCTTTTTTCAGATGGTGGGTAAATGAGATATTCCTACTGCCAGATCTCATAGTTGCAGTTGAGAAAACCCTTGAAAGGATTGGTTGATAGGAAGAGAAGATTCTCTAATCACATAGAAACTTGAACCAGAAGGGATACGTGGTCCTAAGGGCCCTGATGCCCCATCTGCCTTTGGTTACTAGTATGCTCTCCCTACTCTTCTGACTGACAGCAAGTTCATGCAGTCAGTCATCAAGCATGTTGGCATCCCATGTGGGTCTTAGGCCATCAGACAAGTTCCAATTCATCTCCTTCTCATCTTTCCTTTCTCTATTTTCAATTTGTTTTAGTCTCGGGACTGTCATCAAGTTTTCAGCTACTGACAAACTAGAGTAATGGTTAACAAAACCAACATTCATCTTAGATTTCTTCTTGGAATTTTGAGTAGGAAATATTTTCTTTCCATCCATGATTCTATGAAATATATTTTAGAATGTGAAATTTAATGAATATAATTTGAGTCAGCCCCATATTTTACCTACCTACAGAGCTGGCCATGCTTGCCCTAACCCATGCCACTCTGGGCCAGAACACCCTTTTCTGAACATTGTCCAGTGTATTGTACTACTGTTCTGCCTGTATGACTAACGTTTGTACAATTGTGTGGATGAAAACTGCCTTCTTTTGTAACTGTCACTGAACATCACTTTTTATTTTGGCCTCATCTCGCATGCACGCTATGGTCTGGGAGCCATAAAGTTGTGTGCAAGAGGACTAAGCTGCTGGAAGCTGTTATTGCTAGCAAGGGGGCAGATAAATATAATCTGGAATCCATTTCGATACAACTTACCATGAGAGGAAGATGTAGTTTAATTCTAGAATTCATGGCAGGACATGTTTTCCATCTTTCTTTGTTGTTGTTATTGTTGTTGTTTTTACACAGGATAGGTGAAGGAAAATAACATAAAATGGTGAGTAATTTTGAAAAAAACCAAAGAGAAGTTCTATAAGCACATGTTTTCACTTCTTGGTCAAATATGCTGCTGGTTGTTTATATCTTGCTAATAGAAGTCTTTTGAACAAATTCTGCTCTCTTAGTTTAAATGGCAGAGACAGCCACAGAGTTTTATCTTCTCCCTGGGAAATTATTTTCTCCATGTGTGTTTTGATGATGACAGGCCTTTTTCCATCTCGCAGTTCCTTCTGCTTGGGGGAATAAAAAATGTGAGGGATAATCTCTGATTTGGTATTTGCTGTTCTCCTCACGTATTGCTGCAGTTAAAAAATCTACAGACTTGCTAACAACTGATTTTTAAAACTATACTTTGAGAAAATGAGAAGCACAAAGGGGAAGAAAGGAAGGACTGTCTTGAAAATAATACATTTGAGGATATATGTGAAATAGTTGGAAGAAGAAATGGTTCATTAATTCTATTGGGTATAGAGCATCTAAATCTACATGTACGGGGTCTGTGTAGGATAATTTCTAAGATAAACATCTTTAATTCTACTCCACAGACAGTATCACTGAGATAGAAAGGTTCCTTTCCATTCTATATTACATCATTCAAAATTTCAAGAGTTCTTCACTAATTTTAGAAAATTACCAATTACCAATTAAATGACCACTTTACCATTTAAATGGTACAAATATTGAAAAGCTAGATAGATATAATTTAAAATTGTTTCAGGTTTTATCAGCTTCACAATTGCAATTATGATGACATTTTAAACTTGAAGGATTGATATTTGGGATTTTGTGCCCAAATAAGATTTTTGTTAATATCACCCTCAGACTTCAAGTTTTTAAAATTCAAATTTTCATGTATAATGTGTAGAAGTCCCTGGTTTGATATGAAAAGCAATGAAAGTTATAAATTGTGCAAGGAATGGTCAAACATTTCTGGTATTTATTTATTTATTTATTTATTTATTTATTTATTTATGTTGGTCATGGGGCTTGAACTCTGGGCCTGGGCGCTGTCCCTCAGCTCTTGAGCTCAGTCTCCTGAGTAGCTAGGATTATAGGCATGAGCCACCAGTGCCAGGCTTCTTTCTCTTCTTATGGCCAGACTAATATCTATCCAAATACTTGCAAACGGTAAGGTCAAAGCCTTAAGAATGGCCTGAGCTAAACCTCTGTCTTCTAAATGTTAAGATTGACATTATATAAACATAGTTTTTAAAAAAAATCTGAGATGGGCACAGGTCGCTCACGCCTGTAATCCTAGCTACTCAGGAGGCTGAGATCAAGGATTACAGTTCAAAACCAGCCTGGGCAGGAAAGTCCATGAGACTCACCTCCAGAAAACTGGAAGTGGCGCTGTGGCTTAAGTGGTAGAGCTCTAGCCTTGAGCTGAAGAGCTGAGGGACAGCACCCAGGCCCAGAGTTCAAGCCCCATGACGATTAAAATAAAATAAAATAAATAAATAAAATCTGGGCAGAAGCACAACAAATGATAGGTACACCTAATGCCAAAGTGTAGTCCACTGATCTCTTCATCTCTCCTTTAAATATGAGCCATTTTGTATGCCACCTATTTCTGTAAAAAAGCACTTATAGTTATTCACCCAGAAACTTGGGGTTCCATCTCACCATTTCCCTCACCCATTCTCCTTCCTAGTTTGTCACTCAATCCTAAGATCCTAGTTTCCAAAGTCCTTCTCCCCATCTCTTCTACATTCAATTTACCATGCTGCCCTATTTTGGTCTCAATGCTTCCTTTTCATGGCCCCTTTTCATCCACCTTCCCACAGGAGCTAAGAGGAATGTAAAAGAAAGGTAAACTGGATCTTGTAAAATCCACCCCTGTGTGTTTGCAATAACTGCCCCACCCCCACCCCAAATACTTAACATGCTCTGCAAATCTTCACAAACTGGCTCTTACGACTTCTGGCTTCTTTAGTCCCCTAGGTTGTTGAACACTTGTGGACCTTTGAACTTCCCTGTCCCTCTTCAAAAATTTATCTTATCTGGATAAATCTTATTCCATGTTCAAGTTTTAGCCAGGACATACTTTCTTGAAAACATTACATTTTCTCCATAGTGCTTACCACAACAAAAGCAACATGTATGTGTGTTAATATGTATGTGCACAAAGCTAGATGTAATAAGTGATATGTGCTTAGATGTATATAGGTGTCTTTCTATATGTGTATATAATTATATGAAATTAAATTACAATCATACACATATAACTTGTCAACTACCTATTTGCCACCCCACAAAAGTAGCAGCGTATCTGACTGACTCACTGTTGTTACTCATTATAGAATACCCTTCCTGGAAACACTAAGTACTTAATATATTTGTTGCATTGGATGTATTCAAAGCTAATTATTAGGGATCATTAACTTATAGATTGCACCTTAGCTGAAATTTTCTTATCAACCAAATACCATGTTAAAGAATACCTTTTAGTTAAAACAGAGTTATATTATATAGAAATAATGTCCTTGGAACCCAAAGAATAAATGTATGAAGCTCTTATCAACTACTTTAGGTTAACCTCAGCATTAACATTGCATGCATAATTAAATTCACAGTCATGAGTTAAATAAATAAATGATTAGCTTGGGGATGGGATGACCACAGTGGGCAGTATTTCATTCATCGTGTAGAAGACAAACTCTAGTTGCTACAGTTTAGCTACATTTGTTTCTCAGGTGGTAATGTAAGGAATACATAATAAAAATATGTCAATATTGAAAACATGAGTATAAATTTTATTGAATATTTGCCATGAGTTGGGTTAAGTCTTGCCAGATCTCTCAGATCTCTCTCGCCATTGCTAAGATTTTTTTTTTCCCTCAAGGCTAGAACTCTCCCACTTTAGCCACAGGTCTGCTTGTTTTAGTCGTTAATTGAAGTCTCATGGACTTTCTTGCCAGGAATGGCCTTGAAACATGAACTTTAGCTCT
Organism: Dipodomys spectabilis; assembly: GCF_019054845.1. Taxonomy (NCBI): domain Eukaryota; kingdom Metazoa; phylum Chordata; class Mammalia; order Rodentia; family Heteromyidae; genus Dipodomys; species Dipodomys spectabilis. Next base: position 3,000,324 of record NW_024870912.1, read on the forward strand.
CAGCTTCATGAGTAGTGTTACAGGCATCTGGCCGTTATTAACCAACCCTACAAGCTGAAGAATTGAGCCTTGAGAAGCTCAAATTACTTGTCCATCTGGTCATTGAAAGAGTTGGGTACTGACCCAAACATGGCTCATTACCCTTGTACCATGTTGACTGTCACAGATGTTGGCCTGGTCACAGAAGTCAAAGAGTTCCTAACTCCTAACTTGATAAGAAAAGAGAGAGCATATGGTTACTGGTGATTTAAGTCACTCTGTGCACCAGAATGCTTCCTTAAAAAAGAACATTCCAGCTTAGCAAAAGTATTCCAGCTTATAAAGGACCATAACACATGTACAAGTGAATTCTTACTCAAGAAGAGGAGGAAGGAGGGAGGGAATTGACCTATAGCGGGTAAATACATAATGGTTTACATTTTGGAATTAGTCTTTACCACTCTGTTAGTTGGCTCTCATTTCCATCAATGAGGAAGTGGAATAAGAAGATGACCACAGTCATCTGTCAGGCAAATACTTTCCACAGGCTGCTGGAACTCATCTCCCATTGCAGCTCAGGTGACTGCTGCCCTGGGGTAAGACCTGGAGCATCATCAAAGTCATTGTGAAGTCAAAGCTGGAAAAAATGAAGAGAAGGAGGGGGGAGGGATTGGGGAAGCCAGAGCAGACTGATTTTACAAGCGTCCAGCACAAGCTCTTTCAGTGACCAGATGGACAAGTAATTTGAGCTTCCAAGGCTATCAGATCCCCCTGAGTGAATCAGGATAGGCAGAGACTCTTCCCAGTAGAGTCCCTTCTCTCCAGACTAGGAGCCTTTGGAGTGGAATCTCCAGGCAATTCTGGGAAGGCCTATTCCTTGACCCCCTGCTTTGTTCTTGTCCTTATCTCCCATGTGTGAGGATAGTCCCTTCCTGCAACAAAGCCCTTGTTCCCCTGTAAGAAAATGTCATTTTCCTGTCCCGGTAGCCTGAGGTTAAATACAAAACCTGTCCTGTCTCTCCTCATGTAGCTGTTTGAGGTCCTAGTAGTAAATGTCCGTACTCATTGCAATAGTGTCAGCCTCACACTAACTAGAACCCTCACCCCAGGCCCAGGGGCCTCCACAGAACCTGAGCTGCCAGTATGGGAGCTTTCCTTGGTATTTTCCGAAAAAGAAATCCTCTTTAGGGGAATATCCTGACTGTGGTCCTGGTGGCTTGCTCTTCCCTGTCCTCTCCACCAGCATCCTCTGGTTGACTCTAAAGCCCAGACTGGGTACTGGCTCCCTCTACCAGATAGCATCTATGCTATCTGTTGTAGGTCAGCACCAGACAGTGAGGTTAGCCACAGAGGGCCAGAGCCTCATCATCCTTCATGGTTTATCATGACAACCCATCCTCATATCAGATCTAATTTCTGATTCAAACAGGGGATCAGAGACCATACTATGTTTTCCTGTGATTATTACTTTGAATGAATGAATACAAACATTTGTCCATTTTGGTTTTGGCTGTGGCATCTCTGATAAAATATCTGGCTGTGAAAACTGAAGAGTTTCAGGACCATGGCAGACATCCACGCTGCCCTTCAATCATGTATGCAACACCTCTACGAGTGACAGCCAGTCAAAGGTGAAATGACACAATAAACAGTGCAGGCAGGTTTCACCCGGGTGAAAGCTGGGGTGGCAGCTGTGTCACTTCAGGCTTCAGACCCAATGTTGGATTAAAATGCTGAAGGTGATGGATGACCTTCCCATGTGCCACATGGATTGTTTAGGGTGCTGACTTAGCACATAGGTTGTTTATTGTTGTTGTTGTTGCATTTAGTATTCTTAGTTGAAAGGAAAAAAAAACCTGATCATGTAGGGCAAAGTTGAGCACATCTGGAGCTCTTCCTGTTCCAGGTTATCCTGGTAAGAAGTGAGACTCCAGGTCTGGGGGAGAGCAAGCACACAACACTCAAGTGTAATCATCTGACACTCACACCCAAAGACTAGGTGGTCAGAGGTCTTCCAATGCCTTGGGAGCCCTGTGCAAACTCATCCCATGTCACCCCCTAGCTCTCCAAGACTTATTCTGCCCCTTCCTATTCTACAATACAAGAGTCTCCTTCACCATGGAGTCCTCTCCAGCCCAAGACTCTGGCCTTCCAGGCCTTGTGTTCATTACCTCATTCTCTAAAAGTCTGTATTTGTTAGGTTGCATTTCCATACTGCAGTGCTTCCTGTTCCTGTGTCTGGCACAGAGCATCATGCAGCTTTCCCCAAAGTCATTTCACTCCACGGTGTGAAGTCTTTCTGCAGAACTTTAGCCAGCTGCCATACTTTCTGATTCCAGAACTTGCCATGGTTCCCCTGCCCTCTGCTGCCATGTGGCTCTGAGATTACAACCCTCCACAAGCTGCCCATTGGAAATACCACCCTGACATTCTTTGCTAAGTGCTTTGAGGGGATTAGTGTCAGTCAACTCTTATCCTCTTGCTGGGCCTCTAATTTAAAGAGCTATGAGGTAGAGCCACCTGTCTGTCTTCCACTGTATTTATTGATATGCTCAGACAAAGCTAATCTCCTCACTGTACTGGGAAATTACCCTGTGGGGTGTTCACAGTCTCTGGGGCTGGCATGGGAACATGGCCTGAGCTCATCTGTGGCAATGTGCCTGTGAAGAATGCTCATTGAAAGATTGAGTGACCAGTCTCTCGTGCCTTCTGCTGACAGTAACTCTGTAGAAATCACAAGGTTAGGTGTGAATTACCTGGCACTCTTCACCTGCTTCCTAATACAGAGACTTCCATGTGGCGAGCAGGGTTAGTTGCCACAAAGACAATACTGTGGGAGGGATAGAATTAATATTGTTGGATGAAACAAAGCTCATTCAGTTAGAGTAGTTAGAACAGAGATCTCAGTGGCCAATGACACCTATAAATGTTTACCATCTGGCTTTTCAGAAAAAGATTGCTAACTTCTGGTCTATATCATTGATTCTGAGGTTTGCTCTTTTATGGTGATAGTTGTAGTCTGTATTCTGCTATAGTGGGGGGGAAAAACCAGAAGCAAAGTAATTTATAAAACAAAAGAGATAGACCTGGGTGCAGGGGAAGCCAGGTACTAGGGAAGCAGAGATTGGGAGGAGTTTGAGGCCAGCCCAGGAAAAATTTAATAGGACATCCATCTCAACTAATAAGCTAAAGCTGAATATGACGGTTCATGCCTGTCATTCAGCTATGAGGGATGCCAAAGTTAGGAGGACTGTTGTCTGAGACTAGCCCCGGGCAAAATACAAGACCTGCAAAACTCTAAAAACATTAAGGTTTGAGGCATGTCTTGAGTGGTAGAGTGCTTGCCTAGCAAGCTCAAGGAGCTAAGTTCAAACATTAACACTCACAAAAAATGATAAAAGGTTTATTTCATTTTGATACACAGAAGTTCTGGGACTTCAACATGGGCCAGCTTCTGTGTGGCCTCTGGTGAGGGCCACAAGGTACTCAGTACGCACCAGAAAAGTAGAATGGGAAGTGAGGCAGTGTGGAAAGCTAGGGAGGGCACAGGAACGGGCCAGTTTTGTAAATAACTTGCTTTCCTGAGAACTACCACCTAGTCTCATCTGTCTAGAAACACGTGCATCCATTCAGGAGGGAGGTTCTTCCATGAGCCAGACATTTCCTCAAGGCCTCGTCTCCCAGCACAACCCTGACATGTACCAAGCTGCAACAGAGAATTGGTGAGGACAAACCCAGCCAGCAGAACACTCAGTGTTTGTAAATGGGTTCTTTGCTTTCTGAGTAGTTCAAATGGTGGAGTGACTGCCAAGAAGACTTTTCTCTCCCAAAGAGACATATGTTCCAGTTACAAGCAGTGGCTTTAGCAAGTTGAGTCAACCTCTAATCCTCGCCCCCCCCAACATATCTAAGTATTCAGTGTTCCAGGACTGGAGCTCTAAATTCTGCATGGAATTAGCTTGTTTTCTACAATCTGGTCCTGTTTGTCCTACCAGACAGGGTTCTTCTTGTCTTTCTTGATTGGCTTTGAATTTACTTGGTTCTCATTTGATTTTTTTCCCCTCTGCTGGATGGAGTATTTTTATAGTATATATTTGTCAAAGCTTAAAGTTAATTCAGGTCTCAAGTTCTTCTGCATAAGATCTTTAAAATGCTTTACTTCTGATTATAGTACTCTCCTATTATCTGTAGAGATAGATCCACCCCAAGACCTTGGTGCATGCCTGAAAACCCAGGCAGTACCAAACATTATACTATGCTTTTCTCATAGATGGACATCTATGCTAAAGTTTAATTTATAAATTAGGCACAGTAAGAGATCAACAACTTCTAGTACAAATAGATCTATTGTAGCAAGTGCTATAATAAAGTTTTATGCATTAGGGTCAAAGAATGGTAGAATCTTTAAGAGCTGGGGTGCCTAGTAGAAGGTAGTTAGGTCATTTGAGATTGTAGAAGGAATTACTGATCATCTTATAGATTTGGTTCCCATCACCATAGTGATACCATACTTTAGGGGTCCTTACCAGAGCTGACCAGATACCAGCACCATGCTCATGTACCTCCAGAACTGTGAGCTAAATAAACCCACCTACAGACATTCAGTTATAGTAACTAACAGACTAATACAGTATTGACTGTCTGGGAATTCCAATATCAGATCTAATTTCCATTCTTCTAAGTTTTGTTGTTAATATTTGCTCACAAGCCTTGTTTCCTTGAGAATTTTGTGAATTTTTTTTTGTTGTTGTTGTTGGTCATGGGGCTTGAACTCTGGGCCTGGGCGCTGTCCCTCAGCTCTTCAGCTCAAGGCGAGCACTCTACCACTTGAGCTACAGCACCACTTCCGGCTTTCTGGTGGTTTATTGGAGATAGGAGTCTCAAGGTCTCTCCTGCCCGGGCTGGCTTTGAACCGCGATCCTCAGATCTCAGCCTCCTGAGTAGCTAGGATTACAGGCGTGAGCCACCAGCGCCCGGCTGAATTTTGTGACATCGTGGAAGACTCTTTTGAAACTTAAGTTGAAGAAGACAGTAGTCATTCCGCCAGGAAAGGTTGCATTTGCTTTCTCTAATTTTGGGGTACCTTACCAGCATAAGACTGCTCCAGGCTAATTTACAGCATCCAAGCTTTGAGGACCTTTATGCTACTGACTCAAACTGCACACTTGCTTCGGATCTCACATATTACTATCAATTCTTGGAGATTTTGTTTTATTGTCCAGACCCAACTTTCAAGACAAAATGATTCTTTAGCTCTTTTGGGAATAGGAATAGGAATGGGATTTATCTCCAGTTCCCTTTTACCCCAAGGTACAGTCATTTGATAGAGCTAGGATTATTTTCTTTTTTAATGACAAAGGCAGAGAAGTCTGCCCTTGATCTGACCTTGAGCTCTGCCTCCCTTCCTTTATGCCCTAAACAACACCCATTTGCACCTTGATTTGGCAAATGTTTGGTTTAGGGAAATGCCTGCTTTTGTGTATCCCTTCCTTCTATGAATTCTAGCTTGCTGCATCTAAATTTTATGTTTGTTTTTACATGAAACCTAGAACTTTTAGCTGTAGAATCTTCATTCAGATTTTGCTCTGCTTTTTGTAGACTTTTGTCTTGAGACTTTCTGGAAATGTCATCTTACATCTAGCTGTTTAGTGACTTTGTATGTGTGTAATATGAAGACAACTTGAATGTAACTCATCTGGGAACATTTCATAAATTATGATTTAACAAAATGTCTACTGGGCTAGCTCAGACTCTAATAATATTGCATGGACATTAGAGATACTAAAGAAAACTGAAAAGAACTAAAAATAAAATCAGTAGCACCTATAATCCCACCAGCTAAGCCAATATTTTAGATTTTGAGGCATCAACTTTTATCCAGTTTTTAGTATCCTTTCTATTTCTAAGTAGCCAAGAAGCACTAGTCCAGCTTCATTGATTTAACTGGAAGATGATATTTCTTCTTTTGAGATATGAACCACAGGGCAATTTATTTCTCAGATTCTATTCTGAGGTCATTACAGATCAGTTGACCACTTGTAAGATCCATTACATTCCTCAGTGTAATCTATCCTGGTGGATCTAATCAAAAGAAGCCACTCACAAAACCATCAGGAAGTCATTGAAGGAACAATGCCACTCCATGAGGGGTAGTGGAGTGTCTGGCAATAAAGAATGGAGGCCATGCAGAAATGCCACTGCCAGTTTATGTGCCACTGTAGGCTGTGTCTGAAATACATCTACCAGAATGATGAAGTTTCTATTTCACAAGTAACAGTGCTTCATCAATCTCACACTAGTACAGATCTCCATGGTCTTCCTTAGAGACAGAGAGGAAATGTAGATATCCCAGGCCCCAAGCAAAAACCCAGATTGGCCATCTGGAATCGCAAATAGACTAAAGAATACAGAAGCTTTTCATCCAAGTTACTACAATCTCAGAAAAGTAATGAAAAAGAACCTATCAATCTGAAGCAGTCCACAGCCATAATTGCCTCTGCATTGTAGCCTGGAAGAGAATCTTCTAGAATGAGCATAGACTGGGTTTCTAGGAGTTTAGAGATGTAAAGGGTGTTGGGCACTGTGGAAAAGCATTCCCATGGAAAGACTCAAGAACAGAATCTCAATATTGTCAAAAGAAACTCAAACTCCTCCAATTAGGCTTCAAGGAGCACAAGGACGAAATACAATTTTTTCAACTTCTTCCATGAGAAGTCTTAGGTGAGTTACATTAGCCGGTGACTCTAATAGACACTGTGGCTTCTTTAGGGGGAGCTACATCTCTTTTTATGACAAAAAGCATGGCTTTGATGTCACAAGATCTAAATTCAAGGGTGGGTTAGCAACTTCCTAGGAAAGTGAAGTCACAGAAGGTACCTAGGGCCTCATCTGTAATTTGGTAACAATAGTCCCTATCACTATAGAGCTACAGGAAGGATGGAACAGGATACCTAAAATGCACCCAGTACAAGGCAAATGGCAATTACCTTGCTTGACTATCTATCCTTGATTTTTAGGACCAACCTGGACCATCAATGCCTCTGAAATATCTAGCATACCATAGTTGTCTAGAAATGCTCATTCAATAAAGGATATATACTCAGGTGTTGAATGAATTACTGTTTGGGAAGACCAACATACAGGTGTGAAGTTGTCCTATCATGGGACCATTCTTGCTGATTATGTCCAATTAATCCAGGATTGAAACTTATCTATTCTATGCTGGTCCTAGACTCAGGAGTCTGGGATAGTAGATCATCTCTTCCTACCATTCTGTCTGTGTAGGAGTGAGGGATATTTCTTCTCTACCTTTGGAGGTTTTCTGAAATGAACTGACAAATTAATAGGAGAAAAAGGCATCACAGAACAGGGATCATCCAATGAGAGTCAATGACTTGATTTCTCTTCTTCATAGGGGAGAGGGGAAAGGAAGAGTATAGACAATTTGGAGGGTTAGGAAATGATTTTTAGGGAGTTTATGAAGTATTCCAGAGAACAGAGACTAGATAGGGACAGGAGGAATTCACCTCAGACAAAAGGAGTCTGTGTAGATGAAGTGTCCCGGGTAACCTGAGCTGCCCTTGGGAGAACGGAGGAAATCCCGGGTGTGGTAAGATCTCATACTCTCCTGTCTTTAGTAGCTCATTATCTTAGTTAGTGAGATTCACAACAAGGGAAGTCAAGGCCATTGCATTTCCTATGAAAGAAGTTTCCTCAGCCAGAGAAGAGAGAGAGAGAGAGAGAGAGAGAGGCCTTCCCTGCCCTCCAAGAAAAGAAGAGATTAGAAAGGCCTTGGTCTAAGGCAGCTGCTAAGATTGTCTCACTTTCTTTTGATTCAGAAATGCTCCTCAAACCAAAATACCCTGCTAAGAGGTATCATTTTCTGAATCCCAATATCTGGATCCTAATTCCACCATCAGGCAATTGTCTATCCATTGAGACACTCTACTGAGTCTCCACCTCTGTTTTCCTCTCTTCCCCACTTTCTGATTGTATTATTCAGCTCCATGTTTCCGTAAGGAAATAGTTGCAATAACTATCATATAAAGAGAAAAGGGTTATTTGGGCTCATAATTCTGGAGGTTCTAAGTAATGGCCAAATTGTCCCTATTCTACAAGTCTCTGGAAAGAGGGTATAAAAGAATCAATAAACCAAGAATAGAGAAGAAAGGGACAGAGTTCCAGGATCCCCTTCAAAGGCACATTCCCAATGACATAAACACCTTGGTTCCATCATCTCCCTAACCATTCCATTATCTCCCAGTAGTGCGTTCTTTGGGACAAAGCCTTTGGGCATCTCACCTAAGCTGCAGTGCCTCTCAACCTGTCTACTAGCTCTACTGCCTTGTGGTCAGAACCACACCACTTCCCATGTGCCAAGATAGATGTAGGAGAAAGGACACAATGCTTTACTGAAGTGTGGGGAGAAGACCTTGAAAGTTGCACCCCACTATGAAAAACTATCAAACATTTTCCTGGGAGGTTGGTTTAATAAACTAGAGCAGGGAGTCAGTAGAATGAGATAAATGAAAGAGTAGAGTCAGTCAAGTTAGATAAATGAAATATTAGCACGATGTAATAATCCATCCAGTAATGTGGGGTTGTTTGCATTTATTAGTCTAAAGTACTCCTGATGAGACAGTTGAGCAGTTGACCTGGAAGGCTAGTTGTTAAACCATGGTGCCCCAAAGTCAGGGAGAGAAGTCCTTATCCTGGTCCTCCCAGAGTGTTTGTGCACCTCAGTGGACGTGGTATCTCTCAGCTAGCAAACACTGGATGTAAGACCAACACACACATGCGCGCGCGCGCACACACACACACACACACACACACACACACTTCTCATGTCCAAGAGACTGGTAGAAGAATTCCACTTATCTCTGACCTTGTCATTTGGTCTCCACTGTGAACTCCTGAGACCCATCATAGACATTTCCCAGCCTGGTGGTTGATCTACTTGTTCACAAAACTAGAATCCACTGAGGCTTTGTCAATTTCCAGGTTTCTATTTAGTGGCATAAAAGAAAACAGAAACCCTTTATTCAGAATTCCCAGGCTTATGCAAAATAGAGTTGTTATTTCAAAACCAAACTGCTCAAATGATCAGCTCATGGCCTGGTTATTAATTTATGCATTAAGTAGTTGATATTTATTTCTGGCTTATTTTCATTCTCTAATTAAACAGCATTACCTCCAAGGGAGACATATAAGTATCACTGTGATCCATTGGTCTCCTTCTCAGGGTGCTAAGTCCTTCCATAGTGCACTTATAAACTCCCCCAAAGGCCAGATGGGCTGTGTAGGACATGCAGTGCTGTAACAGACACCTGCCAATCACCCAAGGATCCTTGTCTCTCACCTCTCTCCGCCCCTTGGCTCTGAGCAAACTTACTTGTGTCTTCCAGTTACAAAGAAGAGCTGGAAGCCAGAGCTGCTCAGAATTGTTCATTGTTCAAGTCTTTCAAGTTTTGGGTGAATTGTTAGGTTACCAATCAATGTTCTTAAGTTCAGAAAATGATCGAATTAAGCAGACCTAGCTAGCATATCACTCCCGGTCTGGTAGTTCTAGAACATTAGCTTTGATATTTCTGGCCGATAAAAATAGAGGATGGCAAATATACAGTTTGGGGTGGTGGCCAAGTTTCTATCAAGGGCAGAGAATAATCTGCTATTATTGGCAAGAAAACAGATTGTTGCAGCCTCCACAGGTCAAAGGCTACTATTTTTACTGGCTGCATCACTAAAATGTTTGTGTTTAGGCAATGAGTTGGCAGGAATTCCATCCCCTTAGGTAGCAGAAGTGTCTGAAGCAGCTGCTTGAAAATATTCCTCTGTGATAGAACGTGGGGGCCATCAACCTGCCTGGAAGCTTCTGAGATCCTCAGGCCCATAGGATGGAAACAACTGTAGAATGACTACCTACCTATGCCATTTCTCCCCTAGTCACCTGAGTTTTGCTTTGTGTGTCCATTTGTTGGTTTGAGATTCCCTAGACAAAAATTAAGGTTTTTTGGTAAGATGACTCATAGGAGTACTCCACAATGTTGTACACAGCCTCCTGAAGCATTTCCTATGCCCAACTTCTCTCTCTTACTTAGCTACTCACATCACTAATGCTACTCTGGGAGGGAAGGCTGTATTCCTGGTCACATGGAAACACCCTGCTTCCCTGTCTTCTGAACTCTGCCTCTGTCTTTCCTGCTTTGCCTCACTGTTTGCCTCTTGCCTTATACCCAACCCTGTGTTCCCCAGAGACCTCAAACTCTACTCTGTCCTTTTCACAGCTTCCCCTTTATAGATCATCCTGTAATTGACCTCTTCTCAACAACATTTAAAATATACATAGAAAACCATCAAGAAGCCTAGCACTGGTGGCTCACACCTGTAATCCTAGTTGCGTAAGGAAACTGAGATCTGGAGGATTGTGGTTCAAAGCCAGCTCAGGAAAAAAAGTCTGTGAGACACCATCTTCAAAATTATCAGAAACTCTCTGAGCTAGAGGTATGGTTCAAGTGGTAGACTTCCAGCTGAGCTGGCAAGCTGAGTAAGGGCAAAGCTCTGAGTTCCAATACCAGAAGGGAGAGAGAGAAAGAGAGAGGGGGGAGGGGGATCAGGAAGGGAGAGAGAGAGAGAGAGAGAGAGTAGAGAATCAAAAAAAATGTTCTCAGCTGGGCTCCAGTGCTCACACCTGTAATCCCAGCTACTCAGGAGGCTGAGATCTGAGGATCACAGTTCAAAGCCAGCCCAGGCAGGAAAGTCCGTGAGACCCTTATCTCCAATAAACAACCAGAAAACTGGACGTGGTGCTGTGGCTCAAGTGGTAGAGTGCTAGCCTTGAGCTGAAGAGCTCAGGGACAGCATCAAGGCCCAGAGTTCAAGCCCCATGACCGACAAAAAAAAAAAAAGATAAGTAAATATTTTTATCTGTTTGGGTTCGAGGGCAAGAAGCTCTTGATTTGGGGAGAATCATGTCTCCTGTAGGTGCAAGACTAGGACCAAACAGTTCTTCCCTGGCAGCTGCCTTCTTCTGGCTTGCACAGGTGAAGCTGAATGGGAAAGAGGGAAAGAGGGAGGGAGGGGAGGAGGGATGAAACATCCCCGCTCTGCTTCAATAGTTTGATCAGAAAGGACTCTCACTATACCAGAGTCCCATGATACCTCAAAAGCCCTTTCTGGCAAGAATCACCCATAAAGGCCCTAAGAGGATTGCTCCCAGTCTTTAGGAATGGAAGTCCCCTGAAAACTGATTTCACCTCACTGGCTCTCAAGCCTTTCTATTATCAAAGGCACTGTGGGAAGTGAGGAAGAACAGGCTTGTAGAGGTCATGCTCCAAGGAGTTTCCTCTGTCTAAAGTTTTGGGGCAGGGGACAGAATGTAAGTGGTCAGATGCTTGGATAGGTCCTATGCGATCCTGCTCACTTAGCCATTGGACAGGGCTTGCAGGCACACACTTTTGGCAAAATCGAGGAGAGAGCAAAAGTAGCCACACTGGTGTTTCTCTCCTATGCAAGGCCATTGGGCATTTCATCGGTATTTCTTCATGATATTCTACACCCCAATTTATAGATGAATTAGAGACTGAAAATGACTGAACAATAGAGTGGCTACAAATGAATGGTTAAGCCAAGAACTTCTTTTAAACCTAGGATTTCTTGTACCTAGATTTCATGTTCTTTCAAGAGACTGAAATCCAGCACATCAAGAATCCAAGTGCTGAAGGAGGGGGGACCAAGATGGCGACGGGGCAGTAGAGAAACGCCACAGCTCTCCCCAACCAAAAAGAGAGTTCGAGTTCCAACGCTTAATCTCCCCAAGAGACCGACAACAACAAAAAGATGAACACCCAGAGAAAAACAGGAAAAACAAAAAAGAAAGAGAGAAAAAGAATTTCAGAACAGAGAAGCGTGAAGACCCCTCCCCCAACGTTTACTGGCTGTGTGCAGTGCGCCAAGCCGCGGCCAGCCCCGCCTGGCGGGGGCTGCCCAGAGTCCCAGAGACACAGGGGGCCGCCTGCAGATCACCCGTGCAGAAGCCACCTGAGGTGCAGAGAAACCTCCAAGCAGGGAGATTGCACAAAGATCCCACCCCCATCCCTCACTCTCCATCTGAGCAGAGAGGCTCCATCCCACCGAAGCCACTCAGCCCCATGGCGGGAACCCCAGAGGTACATGGGACGCCACAGAACACCAGAGCAGAAGACCTGCAAGGAACTGGTGCTGATCTGGAGAGTGCTAACAGAGACAAACCCCAACTCTCAGAGCCTGCACAGAGGCCCCTCCCCCACACCTTGGCCAGAGGCCTGAGGCCCATCCTGCGGCGCAACCTGAACAGCATCAACCGAGCAGAGACAGAAGAGAAACACGCAGAGCCACCACCGCCCAGCCCAGCCCACAACCACCTCAACTGAACTCTGATTGGAACGGCAACCAATGACCTATATCACACAGAAACAACAACTAGCTCCAGGGTGAGTACCTCACAGGGGACAGTGTATCCCTCAAGGGAGACCAGAGCTGGTGGGAATCCCCAGACTCTGACCCAGACCCCCTACCCCAACACCTGGACCACAGGACCCACTAAAACTGAGAACTGTTCGAGAGCTCCACCAGCCCATGGAGCACACTCAGCTGGACAGGCTAGAGCAAGAGCGCCCCTGGAAGGGAGCTTAAACACCCAATCCAGGAACAGCACCCCTGGATCAAGACATCCAACAGTAGAAGAAATTTAAACTGTGTACTCCAGGCTGCGTAACCTAGGTGGGCTACATAGCAGTACAGGTCCAACCGGCTTGCCCCAGCCCCGGGGCCGGGACCAGGCCTGGGGATCCGGTGCCTGAGCAACACAACCAACTGCTCCCAACTGAAGTCAGAAGCTGAACAAATGCCTCAGCAGAGGGGAGAAAAACAGGGAACTGCACCCCCTGGGAAGCAAGCCTGTGACAATAAAAGACCTGGAGGCTCAGGACAAGAGAAGCCCAAACCCCACCAAAACCCCACCCATATACTTTAGGCTGGGAATTGAGCAACACAGGCAGCCAGCACCTGATAATAGTCAGGAGCTCAGGCTGGTAAGGTGGCTCAGCAGTAGAGTGCTTGTCCTGGGTGCATGAGGCCCTGGATCTGATTCCTCAGCACCACATAAGCAGAAAAGGCCAGAAGTGGTGGTTCAAATGGTAGGGTGCCAGCCTTGAGTTGAAGAGCTGAGGGACAGCACCCAAGCCCAGAGTTCAAGCCCACAACCGGCCAAAAAAAACCCCATCAGGAGCCCATATCAGACTCCAACATCTGGGAGAGTGCATCCAGCACATTCGATCTCGCCAAGAGCATCTGTAGGAGCAAACAGGACCAGTCTAGGCTGCTCAACCCTTCTAAAGGCCGGAACTGCCAGTGATCTACAGCAGAGATCTGAGAATCCTATGTGGGTCATACCAGCAGCTGGAGGTCGGCCCCCAACAGAACCGAGATCAGGTACAGACTCTCTTTACCAGCACAGAAACAGCAACCAAGCAAAGACAGACACCTATTGACCAAAACAAAATTTCAGATTAGTCTCTAATAATCCCTGAATCCCCATGCGAAAATCACAGAGAAAAATTCCAAGGTTTATCAACATCTAGGATAGCAAGCTACCCCCCAAAAGCCAGCAGCCACCCAGGGGAGAGCCTCAGTGGGAGCAAAGCAGGAATGGAAGACAAAAGCTACATCCAAGAGATGCTGGAGACAATGACTCAAGAAATAAAGTGAGAAATAGACCAGAAATTGAAAGGACACAGGTTTGAAATATCAAAAGAGATGCAGGATATCAAACGCAAAAATAGAGGCAGCACACACCTCACTAAGAGGTGAGATTAGTGCAAAAATAGAGGCAGTATACACGTCATTAAGAGGTGAGATTAATACTTTGAGAACCAACATCGAATCCATAATTGAGTCCATTTCCTCCATGCAAACCACAATGGAAGCCACAGTTAGCAGAGTGAATGAAATGGAATGTGGAGTGTCAGATACAGAAGACAGAATACTGGACCAAAAAATGATAGATATGGAAAAATCACTTAAATTATGCCAAAGGGAAATCCAAGAGCAAGCAGATAGTGCCAAGAAATTTAACCTTCGTATAATTGGAGTGGACGAAAGTGAGGAATATCAAAGCAAGGGAATGCAACACCTATTCAACAAGATAATCGGTGAAAATTTTCCCCATCTCAAAAAAGAACATCTTACCTACATAACAGAAGCATACAGAACACCTAACAAGCAAGATCCCAGGAGAAACGCTTCTAGACATATTATAGTAAAAATGATAGATCTGAATAATAAGGAAACAATCTTGCATGCAGCAAAAATGAAGAAGGAGTTATACTACAACAGGAAAAAAATTAGAATCACTGCAGATCTCTCCACACAAACACTGAATGCAAGAATGGCCTCGGAAAGTACCATACGAGCCCTGAGAGCCAATAACTGCCAACCCAGACTGATATACCCGGCAAAGCTAGCATTCACATTCAATGGAGAACTGAAAATTTTTAATAGCAAAGAAAACTAAATGAATACATAAACATTAAGCCAGCATTGCAAAGAATACTAAGAAGGGGAACATAACCTGAAGAAAATAACCAGGAACAGGGACCTGAACCCAGACTGGCATTAATAGAAGTCTAACTGAGCAAGCAGAGGAGGAAAGGAAAGAAGAAAAACTTAGGAAAACAGGGAATGACAGGGACCACAATGCATCTCTCTATACTATCTTTTAATATTAATGGGCTTAATTCACCAATCAAAAGAAAAAGAACTGCAGATTGGATCATAAAACATGACCCATCCATCTGTTGCCTTCAGGAGACCCACCTCTCAGCCAAACATATAAACAAACTCAGAGTGAAGGGTTGGAAAAGGATCTACTAAGCAAATACCCCCAATAAGAAAGCAGGTGTAGCTATCCTGATATCTGACAAAATAAACTTTTCATTAAAATCAGTACAGAAAGACAAGGACAGATACTACATATTAATAAAGGGAACAATCCAAGAAGAAGATATTACCATCATCAACTTATATTCCCCAAACATTGGAGCACCCAAATACGTTAAGCAAATACTCTCAAACATACAGAATAAAATAGATCCCAATACGATAATACTAGGAGACTTTAACACCCCACTCTCACCAAAGGACAGGTCTACCACCCTCTGGTGGCAAAGGATTGGCAAAGAAGCTACCGAATTAAGTGAGGCCATACTTCAAGTGGAACTAACTGACATCTACAGAATATTTCACCCTAAAACAACACAGTACACATTCTTCTCAGCAACTCATGGAACTTTCTCCAAAATAGACCATATCATACTTCATGCAAGGAACTTAAGCAAATACAAGGGGATCAACATAATCTCCTGTATCTTATCTGACCACAGTGGAATCAAACTAGTTCTCAATAACAAAGCATACCGCAGAAATTACTCAAATACATGGAAATTGAACAGCACACTTCTAAGCAATGCCTGGGTAATGGAAGAGATCAAAGAAGAAATTAAAAATTCCTACAAGTTAATGATAATGAAAACACCTCGTAAAGAAACTTGGGGGACACAGCCAAAGCAGTCCTGAGGGGCAAATTTATTGCCCTCGGTGCCCACATCAAGAAAATAGAGACAGACAAAGTAAATAATCTCATGTTGCAATTAAAACAGCTAGAAAAACATGAAAAAAATGGAACCTAAAGTTACTAGACGGAGCCAGATAACCAAACTAAGAGCAGAGATTAATGAAATCGAGAATTGGAGAATAATAGCCAAAATTAACCAAACAAAAAGCTGATTCTTTGAAAAAATGAACAAACTGATGGACCATTGGCAAGATTAATTAAAAAAAGAAGAGAGGAAACCCATATTAACAGGATTAGGGATGCCACGGGAAAAATCACAAGACAGACCCAAGATATCCAAACACTTTTAACGGACTACTTTCAAAAGTTATATTCTCTAAAGAAAGAAAACCTGGCAGAAATGGATGCATTTTTAGAGAAATACAAGTTGCCCAAACTGAGCAAAGAAGAAGTAAATCAATTAAATAAGCCAATATCCTACAACGATATACAGGAAGCAATCAGAAAGAAGTCTTCCAACAACAACAACAAAAAGCCCAGGACCAGATGGATTCACAACAGAATTCTATAAGACCTTTAAAGAAGAACCAATACCCATATTCCTCAAGCTCTTCAGAGAAACAAAGAAGGAAGGAGCTATCCCAAACTCATTCTATGATGCCAATATCACACTCATCCCCAAACCAGGCAAAGACCCAACCAAAAAAGAGAATTACAAGCCAATTTCCTTGATGAACACAGATGTAAAGATCCTTAACAAAATTCTAGCTAATAGAATCCAGAAACACATAAAAAAATCATACACTATGACCAGGTAGGCTTCATCCCAGAGATGCAGGGATGGTTTTAACACACGTAAGTCAATAAATGTAATCCAACACATCAACAGAGCCAAGGTCAAGAATCACATGATTATCTCCACAGATGCAGAAAAGGCCTTTGATAAAATTCAGCATTCATTCATGCTAAAAGCTCTGGAGAAAATAGAAGGAAAATTTCTTAAAACAATAAAAGCCATTTACGACAGACCAATAGCCAATATTATACTTAATGGGGAAAAGCTACAACCAATTCTCCTAAAATTAGGAACAAGGCAAGGATGCCCACTGTCTCCTCTCCTCTTCAATATAGTCCTGGAACCCTTAGCCAGGGCAATAAGGCAAGAAAAAGACATTAAAGGGATCCACATAGGAAAAGAAGAAGTTAAACTATCCCTTTTTGCAGATGACATGATACTATACCTTCACATTCCCAAAAACTCCATCCCCAAACTCTCAGAAATCATAAATCACTTCGGCAAAGTAGCAGGATACAAAATCAACCAACAAAAATCAGTCACCTTCCTGTACACTGACAATGTACAAGAAGAGAGGGAAATAAAGGGAGCAACCCCATTCACAATAACCTCCCAAAAAATAAAATATTTAGGAATTAACCTAACGAAAGATGTAAAAGAACTATTTAATGAAAACTATAAAAAGTTAAAGAAAGAAATTGCAGAAGACACTAGGAAATGGAAAGACCTCCCATGCTCTTGAATAGGCACATTTAATATAGTGAAAATGGCAATACTGCTAAAATTAATATACAAATTCAATGCAATTCCTATTAAAATTCCAATGACATACATCTCTGAAACACAGAAAACAGTCCAAAAATTCATATGGAACAACAAAAGACCTAGAATAGCCAAAACAATTCTAGGGAATAAAGACAACATGGGAGGGATATCCATGCCGAACTTTAAACTCTACTACAGAGCTATAATAACAAAGACAGCATGGTACTGGCACAAAAACAGACCCGAAGACCAATGGAGTAGAATAGAAGATCCAGAAATAAATCCACATGCCTACAGTCAGCTGATACTTGACAAAGGAGCCAAATACATACAACGGAAGAAACACAGCCTCTTCAACCACTGGTGCTGGGAAAACTGGGCTGCCACATGCAGAAGACTAAAAGTGGACCCCAGCCTATCACCATGCACCAACATCAACTCAAAATGGATTAAAGACCTTAACATTAAACTTAAATCTCTGAAACTATTGCAAGACAGAGTAGGAGAGACATTTGAACTTATAGGCACAGGAAGGAACTTCCTGAACAGAGTCCCAGGGTCACAACAAATTGGAGAGAGACTCGACAAATGGGACTACCTTAAAATAAAAAGCTTCTGCACAGCTAAAGATATCACAACTAAGCTAGAAAGAAAACCAACTAATTGGGAAAAAATATTTACCAGCAATATGTCAGACAAGCAGTTAATATCCAGCATATACAGGGAACTCAAGAAACTAATCCCTCCCAAACCTAACAAACCAATTAATAAATGGGCAAGGGAACTAAAGAGAGACTTCTCAGATGAAGAGATAAAAATGGCAAAGAAACACACGAGGAAATGTTCACCATCCCTGGTTGTGAAGGAAATGCAAATAAAAACAACCCTGAGATACCACCTTACCCCAGTTAGAATGTCCCACATCCACAAATCAGCCAACAACAAATGCTGGAGGGGATGCAGAGAAAGAGGAACCCTATTACACTGCTGGTG
Source organism: Dipodomys spectabilis (assembly GCF_019054845.1). Classification (NCBI taxonomy): domain Eukaryota; kingdom Metazoa; phylum Chordata; class Mammalia; order Rodentia; family Heteromyidae; genus Dipodomys; species Dipodomys spectabilis. Next base: position 3,018,464 of record NW_024870912.1, read on the forward strand.
GGAATGTACACTTATACAACCACTTTGGAAAGCAGTCTGGAGGGTCCTCAGAAAGCTAAAGATTGACCTTCCTTACAACCCAGTCATACCACTTCTAGGCATCTATTCTGAACAACAGGAACCAGTATACAAGGACACATGCACCTCCATGTTTATTGCAGCACCGTTCACAATATCCAGGATATGAAAACAACCCAGATGTCCCACCACAGATGAATGGATCCAAAAATTGTGGTACCTATACACAATGGAATATTATGCAGCCATTAGAAAGGACAAAATAATGGCATTTTTCAGGGAAATGGATGGAGCTAGAAGAAATCATGTTGAGCCAGGTAAGCCAAGAGCAAAGAGACAAACGGTGCATGGTCTCCCTGATAAGTGGATGTTAAATCCAAAATGTTAGGTGATACGACAAAATTAACAGGACTTAAGAAACAAAGGACTTCCATTCATCTGGTCGAATCACTACTAAATAACCCCATGCTGCTGATCACATGTATGGTATATACGTGTACACCAGAGGGGAACCAGGAAGATGACACAGAACTAGAAGGAATCAGAGGGAAACATACAACAGCAGGACCCATCAGCTGCACTGGACATTGACCAAAATGAACTAAGCAACTCAATGGCAGAGATGGGAGGGAGGGAACAAGTGGGAAAGAGGGAATAGCTGATGCTATGCAAAACAAAAGAAATGTACATATCACCCAATGTGGAAGAAATAACTGTATCGCCAAGCTCATAGAACTCATAAATGTTATAGCTGTGATAGACAATTTGTTCTAGGAAAGTTAGAATGTGTTTGTGACTAACTGAGCATCACTATCCCACAATACTTTGAAATTTGGGAAATTATGTAACCACTTAATCACAATAAAAAATTTGAAAAAAAAAAAAAAAAAAGAATCCAAGTGCTGTGTGCACAGGGTACGGTGAATGAGCCCTTAGCTACCCTCCCAAGTTTCAGGTCAATTCATTAGAAGGGTATAGTCTGGCTTCTTCACACCGGGTCCAAAGGGGCCACCTCAAACCAGGCAGACGGAAACGGAAGAGCTGAGAAGGTGGTGTTCAGGTGTGGGATGTTGGTTGCTTATGGGGGGCCCCAGCCTAACATAGGAAAATGACAGCTGGGATAGCAGGTGAGACCTAACCAGTCAGACCACATCATTTGTCCTAGAGTGCTGAATAAGAGCAGCCGAAGTTGACAATAAAACGGGACTTGATTTCTAAGTGGGGGCTCATCACTGCCTGAAAGGGTTTTGTTGCTGAGGTTGTCGAAATAACAAACATTACAAGTACCACCAGCCATATCCTAGAACCTCTCTCCTTACCTAAAACTAGGTGTTTCTAACCAGACCCAGTTCTACTGGAGGATGAAGGGGATCTCCAGCAAATGCTGCTCATTAGACTTAGTGATGGAGGCCAGTCCAGCTCGGGTTGTTTGGTTTCCCGGGCACAGATTGCTGGGCTCCAGTGCCGTCTCCATATGGAGCAGATACTCTGCATTCAGATTCAAGAACAAGAGAATCCCAGCTGTAGGCTCCATCAGATCTGCTCTACAAAACTGAGAAATGACCTGCACGTCCCTTGTTCTGAGCAAGTTTCAAGGACAAGGTCAGGGAAGGGATGGACACACAGTTGTGCTGGATGTAGCTCTGTAATTTTAAACCTGCAATCAAGAAGAAGGGGAATCTTTGAACAAAAAACAACTCACAAACCAGATGAAGCCAAACTTTGGGTGAACATTTCACTGGAAGCCTTACTTTTCTACAAAAAGCACTAAAAATTTTTAGAAAAAAAATGTGCACCCGTGGTAAGGTGGGAAATCACATGGCTATTTTGAAATGGGAACAGAATTGTCAAGAGAGAATTGTCTGATGCAGAAGCAAATGGAATGTGAAGGAAAGGGATTTTTCTGAAATAAGGATGAAGAAAATAGAAAAGGCTGCTAAATTACTCCAAATCTACATGGACAGCAGGCAGAATTATCCCCTAGGAGAATGTGATGGGTAGTAAGGGAGACAAACCTGATACTCGTGCAGGAAGAAAAGAAAAGAATTGCCACAAGAAAGGTGGGGAGAAAGGGAGTAGATAGAAAAGGAATAAAGTATTATGTGGGATGAAAGGGTGAAAGGGCCCAGTGTTGGGTACTCACATGGACTTGCACTCAGCTCCAGCATTTATGTGTGTGTCAACTTGAAGGGTCTTTCCTCTGAAAAACAAGTACTAATTTCTCTTGGTCTACCACAAATATCTGTGAAAATTTAGAACAAAACATGTCACATAGTGAACCTTCGTTTGATCAAGGGAGAGAGAGACAGAGGCAGAGAGACAGAGACAGGGACAGAGAGACGGAGAGAGAGAGGGAAAGGGAGGGAGGGAGAGAGATAGAGACAGAAGACAGACAGACAGACAGACAGACAGAAAGTTTAGGCTGTTCTCCAGGGAGAAGCCCAAACAAATGGAACTGTTATTTTGCCTGGGATAAAAATCAGACATGCTAGGGGATGAAGGGATGGAAATTTCCTGGGTTGGAAGACTTAAGTGAGCAATTAGGAAGAGGCCACCAAGATCAGGCATTAATGGTGTGAGATATCATTATGATGTTTTCCAATTACTAGGATCAGGAAAATAACATTTAAATAAGTCTTCTGGTAGAAAACAGGTTAGCTGGGCTGGGAAGGTGGCTCAGTGGTAGAGTGCTTGCCTTGCATGCATGAGTACCTGGGTTCAATTCGTTCAATTCCTCAGCACCACATAAGCAGAAAAAGCCAGAAGTGGTGCTGTGGCTCAGGTGGTAGAGTTCTAGCCTTGAGCTGAAAGCTGAGGGACAGAGCCCAGACCCAGAGTTCAGGCCCCACGACCAAAAAAAAAGAAAACAGGTTAGCTGTTTTAGAACGTTAGAACTTAACTGTTTTTAGGGGCTGGGAAGGTGGCTCAGTGGTAGAGCACTTGCCTTGCATGCATGAGGCCCTGGGTTCGATTCCTCAGCACCACATAAACAAAAAGAAAAAAGCCGGAAGTGGTGCTGTGGCTCAAATGGTAGAGCGCTAGCCTTGAGCTGAAGAGCTGAGGGACAGCACCCAGGCCCTGAGTTCAGGCACCACAACCAGACACCCCCCCCCCACACACACACCAAAAAAAAAGAAGTTAACTGTTTTTAGAAGTTCAGAAATGAGCACAGCCTCAGAGAACCATTAGACACCAGAATGTGTTGAAGGAACATTTCCCATTTGGAAGTAAAGGATTGCATCTCCCACAGATATGCTCAGTTCTATTTTGCACGAAGACAACATAAAGATAATCTCAAATACACAAGGTTCAAAGAATAGGCACTGACGCACTGAGTTGTTGAAAGAGTTTCAGGAGTTGAGAGTGACTGTGGTACAATCACTTGAGAGATAGATGAAGGGTCCCAGGCCAGCTTTGGCTATATAGGGAGACAGCCTCAAAAAGCTAGAGCATGGGAACATAGCTCATTGCAAGTGCTTATCTAACATAGCTAAGGCCCCCAGTTTGATCTCCAGCACCACACACACAAAAATTGCTTTAGGTGTTGTCTAGACAACCATGAAATTAATCATTATCACTGAATGGTGCTATCTAATTAAGGCTTGTACCTTTTGACTATTAATTAACACACCATACACCTTTTCACTCTGCTTCTCAGAACTGTTTTAGATTGCACATAGAAGTAAAAACAAGATATTTGTCTTCCTGTGTTTACCTTATTTCAACATAACGTTCTCTAATTCCATCCATATTGTCGCATATTCTTTCTTTATTGGCCAGAACAATTTTCCATTGCATCTGAATACAATCATTTTTCCATCATTAATTTTCAGATGGACTCTTAGGTTGATCTATAATTTAGCTATTGTGAATAGCAATAAACATGGAGTACAGATATTTCTTTGAGAAACAGATTCCAAATCTTTTAGTGTATAGTCATAGAGAGCCCGATAATAAGTTAGTTCTATTTTTAGTTTTTTGAAGAATGTCTATATGAGCATAGTGACTGCACTGATTTATATTCCCTCTAACCATGTACATGGGTTCATTTTTCTCTTACATTATTGATAATATTTGTTATTGCTTATCTTTTTCATAATAACTGTCCTAATAGGTGTGGAGTGGTATCTCATTGTGCTTTTAATTTACATCTCTCTTATGATTAGTGATACTGAGTAGTTTTTAATAACCTTCTAGTCATTTTTCTGAGTTTTTGTTTTTGTTTTTTTGGTTTTTTTTGGGGGGGGGTCCGGTCATGGGGCCTGAACTCTGGGCCTGGGCGCTGTCCCTCAGCTCTTCAGCTCAAGGCTAGAGCTCTACCACTTGAGCCACAGCACCACTTCTGGCTTTTTTCTTTTTTCTTATGTGGTGCTGAGGAATCAAACCCAGGGCCTCATGCATGCAAGGCAAGCTCTCTACCACTGAGCCACCTTCCCAGCCCCTTTTCTGAGTTACTGAAAAATGTCTATTACCATTCCCTGCTTACTGTTTGTTCTTTGTGTGTGCTACGGGGGCGTGAATCATGGCCTCTCCTTCTCACGTGGCTCCTTCACTCACAGCTAGTGCTCAACCATTTGGGCTATGATTCCATGTCAGCTTTTTTTTCTGGTTAACTGAAGATAGAATCTCACAGACTTTTCTACCTGGGCTGGCATCAGGCCTTGATCCTCAGATCGCAGCTTCCTGAGTATCTAGGATTACAGTAAACCAATGGCACCTGGCTTTATTTCTTTATAGGACTAATTGTTTTCTTGGATAGAAGAAATAGATTTGATTTTTTTCACTGTCAAAGCATGATGAATAACTGTTCTACACTAAACTTTACTCAGAGAGTAAATTTAAAATCTTCTGAGGACAAAATGTTAAGTATTTCAGGTGATCAGTATGTATATTTAGCTTGATTTAATCATTCCACACTGTACTATAAACAATTCTACTTTGTTTGCTTCAATACATATAACTAAAATGTGTTAGTAAAATAAAAAAATCTCCCCAAAGAGTAATGGTAAACAATGAAATCTACAAAATATAAGATAAAAATCTAAGTTTGATAGGAATTTAGCCTGAAAGCTTCAAATTTACTATCAAATTATACTTAACAGAAAAAAATAGTAATTTCATAGGAGCAAGTTACTCTAAACTCTCCCACTCCAGATTTTATTAATGAAGCCTGAAATATGGCAAATGACGTTGACTTAAGGCAATGCTACATACTTCCTTCTATATGGAACTCCAATGGCTTGTAGTTAGGGAAATATATGTTAATGAATCTATTTAGAGTTAAAGGTAAGCTCTTGATAGAGGTACAAGAGGTTATGACTTCTAAATCTTAGTAAAATACCTAAGCAGGTATAACCAGGTACATTAATAAAAGACTTAAAATACCATCTTAACAAAGAAGCATACAAAGAAGTACAGTTTTTAAGGACAAAGAAAGTACTGTGAACCCCAGTGTTAATACAGTGTTAATACTCTGACTCTGTGCGACAGGCTGCTAAACGGAACGGAAATGAAGCAGGATATGATGGTTTCTATAGAAACATGCAGGGCTTTGACACGTAGAAAATACAAACAATAGAACAGCAAGAGAAGGAAGAAGAGGAAGAGGGGCAGAGAAAGGGAGTGGAAGAGAAAAATGGGGAGGGAGAGCAAGACGACTGGACCAGATATGTAGACAGAAGTCCAGGACATCACATAGGCAAATCCCAGCTACAGCTCTGAGAGGATGAGTGGATAGCATCTTTCCAAAGACGGACAGGCTGGTCAGGACCCTCCCTGGGCTCAGCCTCTGTTTTCTTGTCAATTTCAACTGGGTAGAAGGTGCTAACCCAAGGTCAATTCTTCCAATGACATTTCCTCTGAATGGGTCTGTGATTTGGATGCATAACTTCCTTAAATGGGAGGTGAGGGACACTGCCCAGCCCCTGTCCATGCTGACCAACTGCAGGCACAGCAGACACACACCTGAGTGACTGTAGTCGTTTTAAAGGCCTATGAAAATATTTAACTTACCATTTCTTTTTCTTTTCTTTTTTGTCAGTCTGAGGCCTGAACTCTGGGTCTGGGCACTGTCCCTCAGCTCTTCAGCTCAGGGCTAGCGCTCTGCCACTTGAGCCACAGCGCCACTTTCGGCCTTTTCTGCTTATGTGGTGCTGAGGAATCGAACCCAGGGCCTCATGCATGCAAGGCACTCTACCAGTGAGCCACCTTTCCAGCCACTTAACTTATAATTTCTTTAAAATAAGAAATAAAATTGCAACAATGAGATGTACAAAATGTTATGTCGAAAAATGAACTTTACAATTTAGGTGGGGGGGGGGGGTGAGGTGGGAATGTAGTTGTGGAGAGGTGGGAGGGAAGGGATGGTAGGGGTAAAACAAAGGAGGAGGCAACAATGCTTAATAAGAAATGTACTCTTTACCTTGCTCATGTGATTGTAACCCCTCTGTACAGTATTTTCACAATAAAAAAACTTTTTTTTTTTAAAAAAAATCAAAGGTAATGACACAGACCTGTAATTATAGCACTGGAGCACTCAGAATGCAAAGGAGAAAGAATTACAAGTTTGAGGCCAATCTGGCTTTCATTGTGAGACTTTGAAAGACAGCAAGAGAGAACCAGAGAGACAGCAAAAGAGAGAGGGAAAGAGAGAAAGGGATGGAGGGAGGGAGAGAGAGAAGAAAAAGAAAAAGAAAGGAAGAAAAAAGAAAGGAAGAAGGAAGGGAAAATGGAAAGGAGGGGAGGAAAGGAAGTGGTAGAGGAGAGGAAAAGGAGATAAGGAGGGAAGAAGAAATAAAAACAACAAATATAGTGTGAATCCAACATGTATTATAGTCATTTCTGTCACAACTCAGTTTTACAATTCAATTTTAAATATTTTTAAATGAAGGAAGAGTTACCAATAGGAAAATTGCCTAGGGCTCATGAATGCCATAATGTCTTCTTGTCAAGGATTCATAGCAGCTAGAGCTTACTACACCCCCTGAACTCATTGTAGCCCTAAGTTCATAGGACCTTTGAGCTTATAGAATTCTGATATCACAGCATCTCTAAGCTCAAAGCATCCTTGAAGCTCATAGTAACTTTCAGCTCATAGTACCCCTAGGTCAACACCCTGCTTCTCCCCTTAACCCATTGTACCCCTAAATTACATGACACCCAAATTTCTTTATATCCCAAGTGTTATAGTACCCATGAGTTCATTATACTCTACATTTATAACATTCTTACCCATGTACCCCTAAGTCAGCATTCCAATCTTCTAGCACCCCTTAACTCACTGCACCCTTAAATTCATAGCACCTCAAACCTTTGCATCTCAAAGTCAGCACTTATAACCCTCTCATTCTCCTGGAGTCATGGTACCCCAAATTTCTAGCACCCTATGCTACCTTGCCCTGCCTACTTATGATCATGAATCATAGGTCAATATTTACATATAACAATGGTAGAAAGTGTCATATTCACTGGTAAATCACTGTCACTGGTTGATTAAAATACTATTGTTTGTACTATTTTTATGTGAGAAAATAAAACAGCTTGCTAGTATGCTATCTCATATTAGTAAGAGTGTACCTGAGCAGGACATGAAAAGTCCTGGATTGGGAAATTAGAAGAATTTGACTATTGGAATCATGTATTCAATGTTAATCTTTAGAGTCACTAATTATTTGCTCTGAGGCTCAGGTTTCTTATCTGACAAGTGAGAATTACATTTATTTTGAGGTTTCATTGTTAAAATTAAACATGTGGAAGTTCTGGCACTTTTCTGGCACATGGTATTCACTCAATAAATGGGCTGCACCGTAATCAATTAACAAAAACATCCAGAACCTGACCTGTTTCAAATGAGTGGCTTCTGGAGCGTATATATCTTAATGGATAAAGGCTGCCATGACTAGAAAAATAAAAGATAGTTGCCTAAGGGATGTGTTTAATAATGTGAGACACATAATTTGGTAGGAAATGAATGAATTAGGAAGACAGCCATCGCTTACAAAACGTTTCATTTTTACAAATGTATCATGGATGCTAATTAAGGTACCTTCTAAGTTTCAGTAATTACTTTGCATAAATCAGAAGCACCCAGATTTTCTTAAAATGGAAAAAGAAACACGGTACAAAAAAATCAAAATACATACTCACATAAATGTGTTCAGCCACTAACCCTAGATCAACAAATAATTACTGAACACTTATGTGCTTCTCTTCCCTGAGAATGTGGCAGAGAATGAAGGCCAACCTCTACTCAGACCCCACATCTTCCCTGGAGAGAAGAAAATCAACATGGGAGCAGGGGCATAGCTGAATGCATCTGTGGGTATTCCTTTCCTTACTTTGTTTTATAAACATCATATATTATTTCTGACAGAGTTACTATTGTGGGGGGGAAAAATCCAGGTCAGTGGTATAGACAGTATATGGAGTGCGGTACTTGCAAACAGTGGCGAATTTTTCTTTTGATTTTAAAAACCATCTTTGGGGGGAGCGGAGGGAGGATATAGCTCTCCATTTTTATTTTAGTTCTCAAAAAAATCTGTTCAGGACTCCTAATTTAAAGACTTGCATAATTTTTGGATACAACTCATGGTAAAAACAAACACACAAAAATAAAACCCCAAAGGATACAACAACAAAACAATCCATACACAATTTATATAAAAATTTCACAAAGTAACACTTTACATATCCCATGTGATACTTTCATTTTCCAATATTATTTCATTTTAAAAGAACTACAGTGTGGCTCTGGTAGCTCATATGCATGTAATCCTATCTACTTAGGAGGCTGAGATCTGAAGATAATGGTTCAAAGCCATCCTAGGCAGAGAGTTCTGTGAGACTCTTATATTCAATTAACCTAAAACCCCAAAATTGGAGGTATGGCTCAACAGAGTATCAGCCATGAGTGAGAAAACTTAGTGAGAAGATGAGGCTCTGAATTCAAGCCTTGGTATCAGCAGAAGAAAGGAAGAGAGGAAGAAAGGAAGAAAGGAAGAAAGGAAGAAAGAAAGAAAGAAAGAAAGAAAGAAAGAAAGAAAGAAAGAAAGAAAGAAAGAAAGAAGGAAGGAAAGAAGGAAAGAAAGGAAGAATGAACGAACGAAAGAAAGAGGGAGGGAGGAAGGGAGGGAAGGAAGGAGGAGAGAGAGAAAGAAAGAGAGGGAAGGAGAGAGAAACAGAAGGAAGGAAGGAGAAACAGAAGAAAGAAAGAAAAAGAAAAGAAAGAAGAAAGGAAAGAAGGAAGAAAAAAGAAAAGGAAGAAAAATAAACTATGAGTACTGGCTCACAGTTATAACCGATAAAACTCAATTTTTTTAATTGAGGAGACAATTTTTTTTTTGACAAAGTATTTGAAGAAAACAGAACTGCATCTTGTTTTTTCTCTTTCCCCCATGAGGCTGATGCTGGCTATGAAATCTAGGGTGTTGCAGATTCTCCACGATAGTGCAATGCCAATGTCACTAATGTCAGGAAAATAGCTAGTGCCTTGATATCATTTAATGTTGGTTGGAATTTACCTTAAGGTACATTTCTCTTGCCCCAGAAGCCTTCAATTATTATTGAAATGAAATGTTATGTCAGCAGAGAAACTAATTTGACTTCATTTGCTTCCATTGCAAATGATGCGTAAAGTACTCTTAGAACAGTCATTCTGATCAACTGAGACCTTCGCTGACAGTGAGGCACCAAATGTCACAATTAGCAATGTGAATGTTCAATTTTAGGAAATTAAAATGCAGTGAAATATTCTTGATGCTAAAATTTCACTGGGCATAATCCAATCATGGATGATTCAGAGGCACTCAGGATCTCGTCAGGCTCGCTGTGAAAGTCACTTGATTCTCCTCATGTGCCAGTTATTAGAGAGTCAAGATGAATTTTATAGCAAATAGAGAGAGAGGGCATGAATTCTTGGTCCGTGATGGGGGAATTTGTATGGGACAGCAGATAAGACATACATCCACCCCAAAGCTGTTACATTAAGTTCCACAAGAAATGAAGACATAGCAGTAGAAACTGGAAAAGAACACGTAACAGGAAAAAAAACCCTGTTACAACAGAAGCCCTGATATCCATCATCCTTCTCAGAGAGTCTCTAGATGGCTTGCAAGCAGGGCTGTGGCTCTGATGTATCCATCCTCATGCCTTTCCAGTCTGGAGGGCAGAAGCCTGAAGAGGTGGACTCTGCCTTTGCATGCATCTGTCTGGGACCAGCCGTAAGAGATACTGTGATGAGGCCGACTTTGCCTTTTGAAGTTCCTTTGGCCTCCTGAATTAAACCCTACTGTCACGTTTCTTTCTGGGTTTTCACCTCTAATTCCATCATGCCAGGCACAGCCCTGTATACTCATCCCCCCCCTCCCCACTTCCAAAACTTGTTTCAGGAGAAAATTGAATTGGAAATTCTTTGCTCATTGGAGTAACATGTGTGAGCCCCCACTTATTTCTCTTTGGTTGTATTTGCTTGTTAACTTTAACTTTGATTTTTACTTCAAAGAATTTTGAATGTTGAGAGAGTGGGTCAAAAATCCACTGGGAATGGAAGAGAACTGAAAACCCAGAAATGAACCCACAGACCTATAGATACCTAACCTTGATAAGGGAGCTAAAAAATAGAATGGAAGAAAGACAGCCTCTTCAGTAAATGGTGCTGGCAAAATCGGTTATTCACCTGTAGAAAACTAAAGCTAGATCCTTATATATCACCCTGCACCAGAATCAACTCCAAATGGATCAAAGACCTCGGAGTCAAAGCAGACACCTTGAAAACATTACAGGATGGAATAGGAGAAACCCTAGGTCTCCTTGGCACAGGTTGATATTTTCTTAATAGAGACCCAGAAACACAACAAATCAAAGAAAGGTTGAACAAATGGGATTGCATGAAGTTGCAGAGCTTCTGCATGGCAAAGGACATAACTAGCTAGATCAATAGAAAGCCCGCGGATTGGGAGAAGATCTTCACTAGCCATACAACGGACAAGGGTTTCATATCTAAAATATACCTCGAACTCAAAAACTTAAATCCCCCAACAACAAATCCTCAAAGAAAACAACTGCCTGATAAATGTGGGCTAAAGACTTAAAGAGAAACTTCTCTGAAGAGGAAATAAGAATGGCCAATAGACACATGAAGAAATGCTCAACCTCTCTAGCCACAAAAAAAATGCAAATCAAAATAACATTGAGATTCCACCTCACCCCCAAAACCGGAAGTGCCCTGTAGCTCAAGTGGTAGAGCGCTCGCCTTGAGGTGAAGAGCTGAGGGACAGCGCCCAGGCTCAGAGTTCAAGCACCACGATCGACCAAAAAAAAAAAAAAAAAAAAAAAAAAAACTTGCCTTACTAGAATGGCTATAATCAAGAACTCTAATAACAACAGATGCTGGAGGGGATGTGGACAGAAGGGAACTCTACTGCATTGTTGGTGGGAGTGTAAACTTGTTCAACCACTTTGGAAAGTAGTATGGAGGTTTCTCAAAAGACTCCAGATAGAGCTCCCCTGTGACCCAGCAATCCCACTTTTGGGCATTTACCCAAATGATCACAAACAAGACCACACTAAAGTACCAGCACAACTATGTTTATTGTAGCCTTATTTACCATAGCTAAGATATGGAACCAACCCAGATGCCCCTCAGTAGATGAATGGATCAAGAAAATGTGATATATATATGAATTCTATGCCTCCATCAGAAAGAATGACATTGCCCCATTTGTTAGGAAAAAAATTTGTTGGAAAAAATTCTATTAAGTGAGGTAAGCCAGGCCCAAAGAAACATAGGTCCCATGGTTTCCCTTATTTGCAATAACTAATACATGTGTAAGACAAGCAGAAAAGGTCAAAAGTTATGTACATATGACCATATAAGATGATGTTAAGCAAAATGAACCCCAAGATAGGGTCACAGATATCTTTTTTCTTTCTTGCTATTGTCTCTAACGTAGTTATAATGTACCATGTGATTTTTTTTTGTTTCTTTGTATGTTCCTCCCCCATGGTATAACCCCTATTTTCACTGTATTTGATGTCTGTGCCCTACATCTTGTTTATACACTTCTCTAATTCGGGGAGAGAAGGGAAAATAAGGATACAGGGGAAGGGAAATAAGGATACAGGTTGACCCATTGTAACAGTGAGATGTACAAAACACTATGTTGAAAACGAACTTAAGGGATCATAGGGGGAAAACAAAGGAAGAGGCAACAATGCTTGATAAGAAATGTACTCATTACCTTGCTCATGTAACTGTAACCACTCGGTACAGCATTTTTACAATAAAAACGTACAAAAATCCACTGGAAAAATGTGTCCCAATCCATCAGCGAGAGGGTTAACACAGCACTCTCACCACCACCACCATCATCACCACCATCACCATCATCAATGTAATCACCACTACCATTACCACAGTCACCACCAACTCTTGTGCTTCTCAGTATCTTAACATGACTCTCATAACTGACAAGTGAGGTCTCTCATGAAGGATATTCTAAGACCTGCTCCAAGCCTCCTGATTCAATGAGCCCACAGAATGAATTTCTGGAATCTCATTGTATTTAATCTGCAGCCATTTCCACACATCAATGGCTGAGTTTCGGTTTCAGCTGCCAAGTGTTTTGCCTGGAAAAGTGGCATAGTTCAGCTCTTCTGCTGAGGACTCTTTTTCAAGCCCAGCTGGACATATCCACACCTCCCCAAGATTCCTCCAGTCTTGTGGGAGCTCTGCCTGCTCTTTACAGAGCCAAACATCTTGAGGACACTAAATGACTGAGGCATATGTTTGTCCCTCTGTCCTGCTTGAAACACTGTCTACTCAAAGTGGACAGCAGGTGGCGCTCTGGCATTAGGATTCCAGCTCCCAGGTAAAGTAGTAACAAGGAAATTTCAGATATATTAAAAACTTATTTATACTTTCTTTTTTTCTCTGCCAAGCCAGAAATGTACTCCATTTTCTCTAATCATGAACATTTGCCTCCTACCGGGTGACTTCAATTGGTTAATAGACAACCTGACTTCTCCCGCAGCTGGGATTTCTCCCCCTTCCTGGGATTTGGAGATGGGCCTGGATTTGAGAGTTACAAGCTAACTGCTGATAGCCACCATCAAGCTCAGTTTCTCTTGCATAGCTTATGCCCTTCCTGGTGGCTCCCAGGGGTCTCATATAGACACAAGGACATGGCTGGCCTGAGGCAGAGGACAGAGACTGTTGCTACACAGGCAAAAAGAGCTCAGAGGATAGAGACTCAGAAGTCAGAACAACAAGGCTGAATCCTGGGCAGGCTGCTGGCTTTCCTGCATGGTGGAGGCCTTTCTGCTCACTCCTGCTGAGAGCACAAAACAAAACAAAACAAAAACAAAAAAGAAAAGCCTCAGCAGCCTCCCCAAATCATGGAGAGCATTGGCTCATTCATTTGTTCACTCATCTATGCATCCAACCTTCAAATATAATTAAAAAATCTTCTATATTCTCCCAAATCCAATCTTGTTCTTGAAGTTCATCAAGAGCCAGCCCAAGAACAGACACCACGCCCCCCGTTCTAAAGAAAAAGACTTTAATATAAAGAATTGTAAACTGCAATGAACTGCTAACTAGGACGTTTAAAAGAGGAAAAGAAGGGCTGGGAAGGTGGCTCAGTGGTAGAGCGCTTGCCTTGCATGCATGAGGACCTGGGTTCAATTCCTCAGCACCACATAAGCAGAAAAAGCCAGAAGTGGTGCTGTGGCTCAGGTGGTAGAGTTCTAGCCTTGAGCTGAAAGCTGAGGGACAGCACCCAGACCCAGAGTTCAGGCCCCACGACCAGCAAAAAAAAAAAAAAAAAAAAAAAAGAGGAAAAGAAGCCAGGCAGCAGTGGCTCAAACCTGTAACCCTAGTTACTCAGGAAGCTGAAATCTGGAGGATCAAGGTTAGATGCCAACGTGGGCAGAAAAGTTTGGGAAACTCCATCCTCAACAAACCAGCAAAAAGCCAGGCTGCAGGTTTGGCTCAAGTGGTGAAGCACCAAGCAAAGCAAACAAGCCAAGCAAGAGGCTGCGAGGTGGTAAATGGGTAGCACACACCAGAACCTAAAACTTCAGGGGGTCCTGAAGGGTGCTCAGTTGGGGTTGGTTCTGAGTGGATATGAGCAGCTAGAGCTGCAGGTGGGACTTATTGTTCCCCCTACAGGATAAAGTGCTGCCAATGTGTCCTCAGGCCCCTCCCTTCCTCCTCCCCAGGCCTTCTGGCCCCTTACTGGCAGAACCTGGTAAAGGCTGAACATTTTGCAAAGATGTGGCTCTGTGTATCCCCACCTTGGAGCGTCCAGGGCCGAGGGCAGTTTGAAAGCCCAGGGACAATCCATGACTGAGTTACTGGCTCAGTCAGAGCTGCTCACATTCCCTGGGCTTCAACTAATTCAATGGAAAAGCCACAGAGACTGAAGTACCCATGCCCATTCACGTGGCTCCCAGCAGAATTTCTCCTTCAATTTTCTTCCTCAACTTTCACCAGTAAGGCATGATGTTTCACGAAGAGTCTCACGGTGACACAACTTTTTCCCTTTCTTTTGTAAGAAGATTCATATAAAATGTCCTCAATCTGTCTTCTCATACTCACCTCCCACCATAACATCTCAACATTTCCTCAATGCACATTTACTTTTCACACAAGTCAGATCCAAGGGAAGGAAGCATGTCAAAATGTTCTAGGGAGTCTTTTGTTCAATGTAGATATACATTGAGTGAATGGGTTTTTAAGCCAGACATAACTACAATACAGCATTCCTGATAACAGTTGCAGACCAACTGTCAGACTTCATAAGTTTCACACATAGGCCCATACTCATGTTTTGATTTTTTTTTTTAACTCAAGAGAAGTACAGGTGGAAGAAATTGGAAAGTTTTAGGCCCAAAGGGTGAGAAAATGGAAGTGAATGGAAGAAGATACGCTGGCCAGCTTTTTTTTTTTTCTTTCCTTGAAAATGCATTGGAGGATAGGTAACAATGGTTAGCACCCATCAGAACTTTCTTGGGGCTGGAGGACAAAAAGATAAATGGTTGCTAAGGGAACGATAGGGAACTAGGAATGTTCACAGTAGAGTCTGTCCTGAGTGTTCCCTGTGGACCACGCATCTCCTTCTCAAGCTTCACAGACTAGAAGCTTGGAAGCTGCTTTTCCCTTCTCCCTTGCCATGAGTGTTCTATGTACATTTTACACTGGATCAGTGACATCATCCCCTTTGATGTCTGTGATAGGAACCATTCGGAATCTTCTAGAAGTCAAGGCTATGCTCTCACTCCCACGAGCCATGAGTCTCATGGCCACAACCTTTCCATCTCATTTCTCTTGAGTTTCAAGAAGCTCAAGAGGCGACATTCACTGCTTTTCTTGGTGACTCAACCTCCATTTGGACAGATACTGATAGATTCAAAAGCCTCTTGGCGTTGGTCTAGACTTAAAGCATTCTTTTGCTACCATTAATACACAAGGGGCAACTGAGGAGACGACTTTGTGGCTACTTTTGTGGTTGATAAGAGCCAAGAAAGGCACATTAGCAACAAGGGGAGGGTCTTCTCCCTCCTTATGGGGACATTCACTAAGAGTCAATCCATGATGTGGAAATTTCATATTCATCTCTGGAATGGAAACGCATTTCTTTAAAACTATTCACAAGTGAAAGATGAATGGGTGAGTGAACAGAGTTCTAACAGTCAATGTCCATATGTGAAAATGGAATCGGGTAACTCAAGGGGAGGGTTGAGATTGGGATAGAGGTAGGAAGAAAATGTTGGAAGGGGTGACACTGATCAAGATACATCGTCATCAAACCGAAACCCTTTGGACTAAAAGATAACTTAAAAAAGCTGTTCACATTTTTTTCCCTCAAGATGTGAGACTCAAAAGGAAGTCAGTGATCACATCAGCTCTGATTCCAGGAGTCCCTGATAATGGAATTTAGTCCCTCAGACTTTGTCCAGTAATTCTCACAAAAGACATGTTTCTTTCCTCTCCTTCTTTTCCCTCTCTCCCTCTTGGTATCTTTTTTTTGTTTTTTTTTAACATTTTAATCTATCTTAAATAGGCATTACCTCATGGATCTATAAATGTAAAATAGGTTTATAAAGTACAGTAGGCTAAACAAATAGTTTACCATTTTGTCTCATGCATGATTTCTTGATTAAGTTCTTTCCATGTTAAGGCTAAAAAGTTAAAACATCTGGTGGCTGTTTGTCCAGAGCAGCAGTCTGGATGAACCCCCCCAAGTCCATCTGGTCCCGGAGTTTCTGAGCAAACAGCACGCTGAATACCTGAATTGAGAGCAAGCAGTCAATACGATGGTCCTTGCTTGGGTAGCACACTGTGCTGCCAGGGCTGAGATACTAAGCTGATACAGATTAGCATATGGTCAAGGTACTTGCCTTTCTGTGTCCTTACCACAGAATCTATGCGATAACCAAGTCTGTTGACAGGTCATCAGAACACAGTGAGGGAGGTAGAACAAGCAGTAATGTTCCTTCATCCGGCCTCACTGTGGAGACAGACTGTCTTCTGTGGTGCTGAGAGCTCAGTGCTTCTGTATAGACAAAGCCACGAGTCGTGTAGATGGCCCTGTGCTTTTGCAATGATCTCAACCATTACTACAGCAACTAAACATTAAGACCAAAAGAAAACCCTTCCAGAAAAGCAGGAAGCACATACTTCCAGCTATTCTACACCCACAAAGAGTGAAGAGAATAATAACTTTATCCTGCCATTGAAAGGCATGAATTTCTATTGTCTTATAGACTTGAGCCAGCCTGTCAAGGTCATCCTTGATGAAGGGCCACTACCACCACCAGGAAGCCCTCAGTGATTCTACTGGCCCTTCCTGACTCCCTCTCTCCACAGTCCACCAACACCAATGGACAGACAGAACAGGCTGGTAGAATGACATAATCAGAGAGGTTCAGATTATTCTTGTAATTCTGTTTTATCATAGCTCCTTGACTGGACTGAAGCTAGGGAAAAGAAACTAAGAGCTGGAGAGCTACTCAACCACTGTGGCCACTCCATTGGGTGTCTGAGCTCCTATGAGATTGACCCAAGACACCACATGACTCCTTGTAACTTCTCTGTCTTACCAACCTTCCCTGGAATATCCAAGCACTGGAGCTTAGCAAGGCAGAGAGGTAATAGCCACGGGCAGTGTCCTACCTTTTCACCATCCGTCACCGCACTGTCTTCACCTCCAGAGCATAATGCATGAATGAATGAAGGAGGAAATGTTACCAAGAGATGGGTAAGATTGGGGAAGGGAATGATGGTGTTAGAAGAGGTCCAAATACCCTGTCTCCACCCGTTCCCTGCCCCAGTGCACTGTTGCTTTTCTTGATAAGTTGGTTTCTCTTTTCCTTCTCATTCAGATAGATTACAACTACTTGGCATGGGCAGCTGCTGCATCAGGTCTATGTCAAAAGCAGCAAACCTAGAAGGGAGAGAACTTCTTGTTTCAGCTCCAGTACACACAACTCCCCAGGGAAAGGCTCTTATTTGCCTAGCATGCTGACCTGCTCCTTGCTTTGGCCCATCATTGGGCAGAAGGCTAATGTCATGGCTTTCCAGTCAGATGTTGGGGAATTATAGCTGGTGTTCCCACCAGAAACAGCAGCAATTCTCCAAAGGTAGGGGCTTCTGGAAATGCATATCAACTATTTACTCTGATGAATTTTCCCAAAGAGTTAGCATATGATTTGTCTAGCACAATTACTTAGAACAATATAAGAGGCAAGAGGAAATGAATATTTGATTCCATATGCACAGACATGCATGTATACATATGTGCATCTTACACACACACATACGCATGCATGCACACATATCTGCAATTCCCTGGCAAATTCTCTTGGGGTGAGCAATGGAATTTAGCTCAGACATGACCATCAATGGTAGAGAACAGCAGGGGAGAATTCTGTGTGGCTCTGGTCAGCCCGTGGTATGAAGCCTGGCTTAAGCAACTATTATCTGTCACTGGGATTCAGGAACACCTGACATACCTTCTCATGCTATGAGCTAATTGCCCTATTTTCAAACCTGGACCTGCCCCTCTGTGATATTTTGCCAATTGGAGTGATCTATTTGTCTAGCCAGCAAGCGCTGCCAAGGGCTTTAGCTGTTCCAGAGAGTCATCAGGGTCGGGGAAGAGGAGAATTATTCAGCAAAACTATAAACAAAAGGAAATTCTCTTTGAATAAAAAAAAATGATAAAGCAACTGTATGTTTTCTTTAATAACACATATAATAAAAGTGGTTTGCTATCCACTTTTCCAATCTTCACAAAATGAATACACTCAATCATGGAAGTTACCCAGGAACTGCTTCAAAAAATGGCAATGAATATATTACAAAAGTAATTAAGTGAGAATCAAAATGAGATAGAGCGATACACTATACCAATACTTCTTTATAACTAGTCTAAAAACAAAACTATCCATAGGTGAACATACGGAGTCAGATAAATAAAAAGGACAATGAGTTCCTAAAAATAAGTAAGGACTATTGTAGAATGTTGAACTTAATTCTACATTTTTTACATCTTTCCAGATATGACTTTTATTACTTTTAAAAAGGAAAAAATAGGTATTGACTTTAATCTGTATTTGGATTTTTGTTAACTTATTACTAATAATCGCATATCCCTTGTTATGCATAAAGTATTCTGTCCAGATACAGAAAGAATACAAAAGCATAAAATATTGTTTCCCTCAAAGTGACTAGATTTCATTTGAAAAGTTAAGTTTTATCCAGTGACATACAAAATCATAAAATTAGGTGAGCTGGAGCCAGGTGCTGGTGGCTCACGCCTGTAATCCTAGCTACTCAGGAGGCTGAGATTCAAATTCAGTCTAGGCAGACAAGGCTGAGGGACTCTTCTCTCCAATAAACCAATAACAAGCAAGAAGTGAAGGTATGCCTCAAGTAGTGGAGAGCTAATTGTGAGCATGAGAATATGAAGCCCAGAATTCAAAGCCAAGTACTGGCATAAATATAAAAAGTAAAGTGGCTATGCCTCCCATGAGCAGAATAATACTATTTTCTATGTAATTTAAAAGAGACATTAAGGAAAGGCTTTGTGTGTATGCCATTTGCTCTTGGCTTTAGTATGTGGACAGAAATTCTACAAATGGAGATGCCAAGGGTTAGCAGGGATGTGATGGAACACAAGCTAAAAAAGCAAAAGTTCGGTTGAAAAAAAAATCAGAAAATTCAGGTAGGAAGTTAAGGAAAAGGCTGGTAAGTGATGGAAATAAAATCATGGGAGCAGTCTTATGTATTAAGAGGAGGCTTTTAACATTTTTTTAATTCAGATAAATGGCAACCCTCCAACATTTTAAAGAGGACCACCATATATAGTCAATGCATGGATTTAACGAAAGGATTTCTATCCTTGAACAGATAGAATGATGTTGGTATCAAAAGGGATGAAGCTAGAAGCCTGGGAAAGGAATAAGAAGCTAATTACAGCTTTTAAGCTGTACCAATTTGCTAGGGTCATCATGACAACGTGTCCAATGGGCAGCTGACATAAGAGAAGTACATGACTGCACTTCTGGAGGCGGGACTTCCAGGATCAAAGTGTTGATAGGGCTAATTTCTTCTGAGGCCTCTCTTGTTGGTTTGCAAGCAGCTTACTACTTTCTCTATGTCCACACCTGGTCTTCCCATTGTACAAGTCTGTGTTACCATTGTTATGACCTCACAGAACTTTAAATTCCTGGTCAAAGGCTGTCTTCAAATCCGGTCATATTCTGGGTGCTTCAAAATATGAATGTTAGATGCATATACTTCATCCCTATATATTATCATATGTGAGTAATCAAGGCTTAAATTAAGGTGGTCTCCTTAAAAGAATTAATCAGCCTAGAACCATGACTAACATAGTTGGGGCCATGTGGAACAGGGATGGGTGTTGGAAATGTGCACATAGAGACTGCTGTTTCTGAAAAGCGAGGGAATAAAGAAGAAATAGGTTAAAAAACACGATTTGTCTACATAAGGCAGAGTTCTATATGCTTGTAGACAAAGAGAATGGAGGCAAAGTCAAGGGCAATAAGAGCTGAGAGTCAGAGAGGAGGGATTAATACCAGCACACACTTTAGCTTTAAAGAGGAGCAGTGATGTCTCCTTTTAGTCACTCAAGAGAAAACGAGAAGGACAGACTACTGCAAGGATGCATTAACATGTACAAGATGGGAACAAGGGACCATATCTGGTGGCCTCACTTCAAGATGGAATGAAATAGATAGAACATTTGAATTCATTAACCAAGCCAGGTTCTCTGTTTGGATTCAGAAGTCTGTTGGAGTCCCAGTTCTACTGAAGTGGACATCCTGTGCATTCTATGTAAAAGTCCCTTAACTCATACTGAGTCTACTACTGATACTGATCTTTTTATTTTTTCTTGTTTTTCTTTTTATGCTCATCTTGGGGCTTGAACTCTGGCCTGGGCGCTGTCCCTGAGCTCTTCAGCTCAAGGCTAGCACTCTACCACTTGAGCCACAACGCCACTTCTGGTTTTCTAATGGTTAATTGGAAATAAGAGTCACATGGATTTTTCTGCCTGGACTAGCTTGAACTGTGATCCTTAGACCTCAGCCTCCTGAGTAGCTAGAATTACAGGTGTGTGCCACTGGCACCCGGACTCCCTAACTTTTTTTGTGCTTAAGTCTAGTGCTCTACTTGAGCCATAGTTCCACTTCTGGCTTTTTGGTAGTTGACTGGAGATAAGAGTCCCACAGACTGTCCTGTGTAGGTTATTTCAAACCACAATCCTCAGATCTCAGCCTCCTGGGCAGCCAGGATTATAAACTCAAGTCACTATTGCCTGGCTTGATAATGAGCTTATCACAAACTGTGAAGATTCCTCTAAAAGTATTAGCTATTGTTATTATTTTTCTTTATTAGGTGAGTGTGACATTTGTACAGAGGGAAAGCAAATGTGTTAGGGCCATCCTGGATCCAAATGGATCTCACCTTCAGATATTCTGGGACCTCCTTCTCCTCACTACCACCTTGAGATTGAACTGGGTAGGAACAGATCTCTTCTCCATATATGCCAAGTCAGGGCTGGACAGAAGCCATGTCCTACCATTGAACATTGAAGCTGGGACTTTCATAACACAAAGCACTGAAGTTTCTCACCGAAGCTGTCCAAAGTAATTTAGTGCCCACACAGTGAGAGTTAACATGAAGCTGGCTGCCGGCACTTCATAAATTACTCTAGTTTCTTGCATTTTTATATCAGAGTGTCATATTCCCTTCAATTCTAATATATCACTTCAGGACACAGTGTCACTCTAAAAATTTTGAAATACGATAGAAAAAAACTTCACTTCTTTGGTACTCATCAATGACTCTTTTCTCTCAAAACTGACCAGTTTTATGCTCTAATTGAACAGGGAGTTTTCAAAATATTGGCTTGAAGTAACTGGGTCTTTGCCAAGATAAAAAGCTTTTGTTATAGAAATTATAACAAAATATATGATAGTTGAGTTTCCATGTAATC
Organism: Dipodomys spectabilis; assembly: GCF_019054845.1. Lineage (NCBI taxonomy): Eukaryota > Metazoa > Chordata > Mammalia > Rodentia > Heteromyidae > Dipodomys > Dipodomys spectabilis. Next base: position 3,040,003 of record NW_024870912.1, read on the forward strand.
TTTAAAGAGAATTGATTACCCAGTGTTCCTTGACAACGTCTAGAACAAGTGGAAATGTTTCTTGGACTCGATTTCTCAGAAGCATAAGGAAGAGGCTTGCTCAGATACCAATGTCTCATGGTGGTCCCCAGTTGGATCCCATGTCTATGCCAAAATACTTTCTCCAGAGTCAGACTTGCTAATTGGAGGATAGGAAGGGACAAGCATCTCCTAGAGCTCTGGGATATAATGAGAAAGGTCAGTCCATGAATGACAAAGGACAAGCAAGGAAAGATGGAAGCCAAATACAGTAACACAGTTCACATGTGCTGCATAGGTGTGTCATAGAAGAAAGGAGAGGTTAAGAATGTTTTCTCCCTTTCCCTTGTTTAAGGCCAGCTTGCCAACCTCCTACTTCACTTACTCACCCTCTTTCTGGCACACTTATGCTTTCACGGATGTGGAAGTAGTCTCCATGTAAAGCTCTGTTTGGAAATGTCAGTGCTGGATTACCCTTCCAGTTTGATTTCAGAGTGCTTCATGCTATCTATTCTCTTGCTCATTCTCCTTGAGGTGGGCCTTGCTGATTTCAGCTGACCAGTAAGAAAGAAAAGAAAAATATTGTGCAGTTGGTAAGTTAATAACTGAGATATTTGTGCTTTTAAAGCAGATTGTTTAACCCTCCAGCATTTCAAAAAACAAATCCCAGATTGGAATCACATAAACAAAAAGAAATAAGGAGCTTAGAGTTGGTGGTTCATGCCTAAAGCTCAAGATAAGATAGAATGAAATAGCGAGATCATTTGGATTCATTAACCAAAATAATCCTAGCTACTCAGGAGGATCTTGGTTCAAAGCCAGCCTGGGCAGAAAATTTCTTGAGATGTTTATCTCCAATTAAGCCATAAAAAGTTGGAAGTGGAGGTATAACTGAAGTGGTAGAGCCTCCTTGAGTTCAAACCCCAACACTGGCAGAAAGAAAGGAAGAAAAAAGAAAGGAAGGAAGGAGGAAGGAAGGAAGGAAGGAAGGAAGGAAGGAAGGAAGGAAGGAAGGAAGGAAGGAAGGAAGGAAGCAAAGGAAGGAAGGAAGGAAAGAAGGAAAGAAAGATAGAAAGAAAGAAAGAAAGAAAAATGTAGGAGGGAGGGAGGAAGGGAGGAAAGAAAGGAAAAAAGGAGGAAAAAAGGAAGAAAGAAAGAATAAAGAACAAAAGAAAAAGAAGGGAGGGCACATTGGGGCTGAGGCAATATGCAAACAAGCTATGCCTGGATGTCTCTCTCTATATATACTGTCCTTACCAGATCCATATTATGCAGCCTCTTCTACCCCCAATTCAGAGGCCACTGAGGTCTTGAAGCCCTAAGGGCATGCCTGGGAATCTCATGGCAGAGACAGCAGGGATGGGACAGAGCAGAGGACCTGTCACATTTTGATGTAAGTTATATATTCCTTCCATACTCATTTATCAAGTAAAGGCCACTGCATGGATTAGAGATGAATTACTAGATAGGCATATGATAGATGATAGATATAAACACACTTGTATTTCATCAGCTTTAAATCACCATCCACTATCAGATGCACCATTATTTTATGGAACACTAAGAAAGAAAAAAAAAGTGCTATCCATTATAAGAACCACCAATGGTAAATGCATCCTAATTTCAGTGTTGAAATTAAAAAAATTTTTTTGGGGAATCGATAGACATTCCTCCTCAAAATTAGATTATTTTCCAATGAATTTAGCTCCAAGTTTAAAATAAGCAGGTGGGATGAATGCATTTCACGAAGGTGGCACATGAAACTCCTGTTTAGATTCAGAAATAACCTTACAAATGACAATAGTTTGCTTTTATTATCAAAACTCCATGCCATTTTTCCCATTCCTGGGATTTTTAGGCTCTTTATTAAAAAAAAAACACATTAATAACATAGGAGCATGTATTATATTTGAAGCATTGGACTAGGCTCCGTGACAAGCAAGAAAAATATTATGATATCAACTTTAAAATGTTTATAACTTAGTTGAGAAGAGAATTCATATCAAACATAAACACTTGACCAACAGAGTAAGTGATTTTGTTCTATTCTGAGTTGCTCTGAAGGATGAACATGGCTGGCACCAGAGGTGACTTTGGACCTTAACTGGATCTCAAGGAATGAATACAATGTAGACAGCAGTGGTGGGTGTTCTGTATCCTACACTTTGGGGTCATTATTTGGGGATATTCCTAGCAAGGCAAAGAGCAAATCACCCTCATAAAACCTCATCAGGAGACATCCTGGAGCTAGCCAGCTGTTAACCATTCCTGCCCCAGCTCCAAGCAGAAATTCAGCTGTAGCATCAAAAGACAAGTGAGCAGACTCATTCTTTTTCCGTCTATACCAAGTTACTTGTCTTTGGCCGGTCAATCTAAGTGGGGTTCTCCTAACTCAATTCTTAGCCATGAATCCTGATTGATTGAATTCTCTCTTTCTCTCCCTCTATTTCTGCTCCAACTATCCATTTCATCATGGCACTCTTTGGTAGAGCTGTTAGATTGTGATATTGGAGCCTTTGGAAGGTATTCTAGATGTTTGCTCAAGGAGCTAGGGTTATTAACACCACACCCCTAGACCACTACCTGTTCTAGGCATCTGAGGAAAATTGAAAAACAAATTGAAGTTGAAGGAATATTTGGGTTGTCCATGCCTTTTGCTGACAATCCTGAGCTATGAGGCTGGGCTATATCTCACTTTGTCCAGGTCTGAGATATAGGCAAATTAAATTCCAGATTATACTGCTTAACATAGAAAGATTAATTGCATACATTCCTGCCACATGAGAATGGAACATAGTCTCATTTCCTAGTAAAGATTAATGTTTAGCTGGGTGCTGGTGATCATGCCTAACTCAGGAAGCTGAGATCTAATGATCATGCTCTGAAGCTAGCCTGGGAAGAAACGTCCATGAGACTCTTACCTCCAATTAAACACCCAAATTGCAGAAGTGAAGTTGTGGGATCGCAAAATAAAAAGATAAGGGACACCATCCAGGCACTGAGTTTAAGTCCCAGTACCAGCACACACCACTCATTCTCCCCCCCCCCCCCAAAAAAAAATAATAACCTAACATTTTTCCAGGCTCAACTCAATTGGAAAAGTGGTTGTGTCCGTTTGGACCAATGTAATGGTGGTAGTGGAGTTATGGGGACAGAGATAACTTTCATCTCTTAGAGAGCTGCAGAATGATCCTTGTTTGACCTTCAAATTAGAATAAATGGAGTAACAAGTGAGTAAAATAGATTTGATAAGATTTTCTTTTTTTTTACAAGTATTGTTTATTAAAAATAAATTATGGAAAAATCTAGAGCACAAAGGAAAGTCTACTGTGCAGTAAAAGTGTGTCAGTTTTGGATTTTATCAGATTTGTTAAGGGAATTGGAGGATGTGATTATGGAGGCTGAAGTGTTCTACTACTGGCCATCTATCTGCAGGCTGGAGAACCAGGAAAGACCTCAGACAAAGGATTGTGAGTTTAGCAGGCAGGGTTGGGGCAGAAGGCATGGGAGATACTATTATAGTTAGTCTCAGAGAACATAGTTCTGACAGCCAGCACCCCAATGCCAAAGACACACAACAGTCTCTTGCTCAAGAACAAGAAGCAAAGCACCCTTCCTTACCTTTTTCTATGTGAGCCTTCTACAGATTGAGCAATGCTCACTCACCAACTCAAATGCCAGTCTTAACCCCCTCACAGACACATTCAGAAATGTTGTTTGCCAGCAATCTGGACATCTCTTCAGCCTGCTAAATCCAGAGAACTCATCTTAAAGTGGAAGAGAGTCTGAGCTGTGGGAACTTCTTTATGAATTCACAGCAAAGTGAGTGTGAAAAAACTAATGGACTTCCAGACAAAGGGGTTATGAGCAATTATATACACTTGCCTTAGAACACACAAATACAAGCACACCTACAATATATGCATACACAAGCATTCCACATGCGTGTACACACATATGCCCACATTTACAATTGTATAGTCACATGCATGCCCACATTTGCACACACGATTTTTAAAAAATCACTGGAATGCTTTTCAGAAGCCAATTTTTGGCTCTTCCTTCTGGCATTTCCTGTTTGAATTTACAGTTGGCTGTGTCACAGTCACGTGCTGTAAATAAGCATCTCTGGCTAAATGACACCTGCTGGAAAGTGACTTCTTTATGGGTTTAGGATGCAAGTTTGAATGTGGGGGGGATGATAAAAGATGGATTGACTTCTTCAAACATCACTCTATATTGATTTATGTATGAGAAAAGTGTGGGATCTGTCAAGGCAAACAGCATCATGTTCAATGTAAAATGCAATCTAGCGTTGGGTCACCATGGCTGCCAATACATATTTTTTCAGGAAGCCAATTTATTTTTAAATGGAATTTTAACTTCGGTGAAAGGAGTCACAGTGAATCCTTATTTTTATGAAAACTCTCTTGAGCTGAGAAGAACAATGCACACACTCTCTGAGAAGGGAGAAACAGGAAGGTAAACAAACCAGGGGATGGTGTTTGTTCAATTGTTTATTTACATCCTGGTGGGGGGAGGGCAGCTGGAGGTCAGATTCCTCCAAGCTGTCAGATTTCCATTTCCTGGCATTCCAGGGGGTTATTTGGCTAGACTTCCTCTCTCCTTTCTCCAGCAGAATGAGAGTGGCCCCTCTTCGGATTTGAATGCTGCCTTCCTCATGGAAGAAGTTCATGGCCACTAACAGCCTCACAGCCCTGCTATGAAGAAGCCTCGTTCTTAAATTCAACTCTGTGTGACAGCAGCCCCCCCCCCCTTAACCTTTCTGGGCTCAGTTGTTTCTATTCTTTTTTTTTTTTTTTTAATTGTGAGAATACCATACAGAGGGGTTACAATTACACGGGCAAGATGACACTAGTACATTTCTTATCAAGCGTTATTGCCTCCTCATTGTTTCCCCTTCCCATCCCTTCCCATACTCCTCCCCTCCCCCCACACAGTCCTCACCCCACCCCCCACCAAAGCTGTTAATTCTTAAGTGCAGATGGCCAAGCTCCCTTTGGGAATTTCCTGAGAATTACTCTAGTAGTCAGTACCTGAATAAAATGTAATGATTGTTTCCCTGTCTTTGTTCCGGACTGAATCATAGCCTGTGTGGCTGAGTCTAAGGGCAGGCAGGTGAGGGCAACACTGCCATCCAGCTTGAATGCAAGGCCCTGGTCACCTCTCCCTTTTACATGGGTAGGAGAGGAACTGAACTTGGTTAGTGATAACCAGTGGGATAAATTGGTGAGATCTGTAAGCCCATGTGACTGGGTGTTACTTTGACCTAAGAGCTTGAATAAACATGTAGGAATAGAAAACCAGGAGAGTCCCTGTCACAGGGCCGAAAATTACTAAGTAGCAATTGTGATGACTGCACTTTAGCTTTGAGGAATGATCTTTTCCTTGGGCACAACCAACAAGTCTTTCTTCTGTCTGTGAAATAGGGGCTTGGTCCTGAAAAAAAAGACATCAAAGGCTAGGAACTGGTGGCTCTTCTTGTAATCTTAGCTACTCTGGAGGCTGAGATCTGAGGTTCACCATTTGAAGCTAGCCTCAGCAGGAAAGTTCATTGAGACTCTCATCTCCAATTACGCGCCAAAAAAGCTGGAAGTGGAGCCGTAGCTCACATGGTAGAGCTTAGCATTGAGCACAAAAGCTCAGGCACAGCAGCACTTAGGCCCTGCAAGCCCCAGGATCAGCACACACAAATTTTTTTTAAAAGACCCCAGAGTGAAATAATAGTTCAAAAATAATAGTTCTGTAACCACAAGCTCTAAGGGAATCTAAGGTCATCCTGCCGTCACTCCTCTGAAATTGCCCCAGGCTTAGTTTGCATCAGGATGAAGCCTGTCCTCGACCAATGGAACCTGGATCTCTTGGGAGGAAATTCTTCACCTACTGTAACTTCTTGGCTCCACTGGAATGACACAGAAAAAGATACTTTTATTGAAATCATAGTGTAAAAGATGATCCATGTGAATTAACAAGAATCCACACCACCTGTCTTAGTTCTAATAAGAAATTGAAAATAAATTCTTCACTGAGAAATCCATATCATTTAATCACTGAATCTGTATCATTTAATCATCAAATGTCCCAATCACATGAGTTCCTATAATGTGCTTTTAATATAAATAGCAGCGTCAAGGAATTATATTTAGTTTTGGTAAACTAAAATTCGTGCATGCTTTGGGAAGGATTGTAAAGAAATCACTATTATGTGCCTCTGATTTGTCCCTAGTTCCTGCTCATTGCCCATAAGAACTCTGGAGAGGAGCTGGAGAAAAAGCCCTGGACCTGCAGCCTCCCAAAGGGCTTTGAATATGTTCAGGGCCCACCTTTGTCTCTCTTGTCTCATTTCTCTCTCTTTCTGTCTCTGTCTGTCTGTCTCTGCAAAACAGACCCCAAAGTATACCTTTTGTGTTCAGAAAAAAAATAAAAGCATACCTAGTAGGATTACCGGGGACTTGGGGTCAATTCCTCTTATGGATTTTTGTCTCCCTTTCCCTTTTAGTTACATGTACTTTGGTACATAGTGTATGGTAGGCTGATTAATTTTCTAAAATACATTTAATTCAGTTTGTTTTGGATTTCAAAGCTCAGCTGTTCAAGATGGACAAACACTTTGAACTTCAGAGACTTCCTAAGGACTATTATTCTCTGTTCTTACTCCCTGAGAAACTAGATGGGGATTTGCTGTGGCCCACTTCTTCAGTCTGACTACCCTCTGCCCCCACCAAGTCCAGAGTTTGCATCTGGCAAGTGCAAGCCTGAGACTTAAAAGTTAAGCACCTGTTAAGCTGTTATGTTCCCCACATTCAACTCCTCTCACACTTCTCAAGTCAAGAGGAGAGCCCAAACCTGTTGGGAGCCAAAAGTTGAGTCTCTCAACATAATAGGCTTGACTATCTCACTGGAGCATCTTGAGGCTGAGTTTACAGAATCCGACCCTCATCCTGCCCTAAGCAAACATCCTGCAACTGCTAATGACCACCCTTTCCCCCTGCCCTAAGCAAGCATCCTGCAGCTGTTACGGCCAATGAAGAAGCTTCCTTGACAGCCAATGAAAAAGCTTCCTTATTCCAAGCATATAAATATCCCTGTGGGAAAAATAAAAATTTGCAGCTTGATCAGAATCCCTGTCTTGCTGTCCTTCTTTGTGTCTCTTGTCCCTTCATTCCTTCTAGCTTAGGTTCACTGCCCTCGTTGAAGTCCTGCAGGTCGGGACAACTGGCGCCCAACGTGGGGGCACGAGCCTCTGACTAAGGAAGGAACGCCGTCCTCCGGGAAAACTTGGCCAAGTCCGAGATCGCGAGATCGCCTCGACAGACCCCACCGAGAGACAGATCCAGGAGGAGAGTGAGGACGACGCAAGTTGAGTGACCCACCATGGGACAAGCAATATCGTCACATGATCTATTTCTGTCAGACCTCAAGGAGGCCCTCAAGACACGGGGAACGAGGGTTAAGAAAAGGGATTTACAATTATTTTTCTCATTCATAGAGGACTTGTGTCCTTGGTTCCCCTTTGAAGGAACCATAGATGCAAAAAGATGACAAAGAGTAGGAGATTGTTTAAGAACAAGCGGCCCCAAGGTGGCTGCCAGAATGCTTGATAAAACAGGTTAATGGCTTACCACAACCCAGGGGAAACCTTCCCCTGAGGATGATTCCTTTTCTCTTACAGATGCAGCTAGAACTCCAGACATGGACCCTCCTGTTTGAAATTTATTAAATAACAGATTAATCTCTTGGCTTCTAAGCCCATACAGGTTCATCACCATCACCTTGATATGGCGGACCAAGGCATTGAGATCTAGGATTTACCCCAGGCTTTTAATTAGTGTTTTGCCATGAGCTTGTTCCAGTGGGAACCCCCCTTCTTTTTTCTTATTTAGAAAACCCTTCTCCTTATTCATAACTCCTGACCATTCAACGGGCAAGATCTATTGCCATAAGGGATAGGTTCGCCCCTCCTCCTATAGGCCCCTCCACTTGGGGGAGGATGCACCTATGGGAGGAAGAAAAAATGCTCTAATCAAGGGTGCAGGTAAGACTGCAGGGGGATGGATCTGCAGGATCCCAAAACCCAAGACCCCTGAGTGGCAAGCTCTGGTGCATGACGGTTGGCATGCATACCCACAAGCTGTCTCCTCAAAAAACATGCCAAGATCTGTAAAATTCCCCTCCCCGAGTGAGGACACTCGCTCGGAGTGGAGAAAAACCCTGGGCCCTTAGAGGAACAGAGCCTCTGTCACCCCCTCAAAAAGAGCACCAACAATTGATGGTCAATTTTCTAAATAAGAAAGGGGGAGATGTCGGGAGCCAAAAGTTGAGTCTCTCAACATAATAGGCTTGACTATCTCACTGGAACATCTTGAGGCTGAGTTTACAGAATCCTACCCTCATCCTGCCCTAAGCAAACATCCTGCAGCTGCTAACCACCACCCTTTCCCCCTGCCCTAAGCAAGCATCCTGCAGCTGCTATGGCCAATGAAGAAGCTTCCTTGACAGCCAATGAAAAAGCTTCCTTATTCCAAGCATATAAATACCCCTGTGTGAAAAATAAAAATTTGCAGCTTGATCAGAACCCTTGTCTTGCTGTCATTCTTCTTGTCTCTTGTCCCTTCATTCCTTCTAGCTTAGGTTCACTCCCCTTGTTGAAGTCCTGCGGGTCGGGACACAAACCTCCTAGCAGATTCTTCCTTCCCTGGGTAACCTTTGGCTGTGTCTTCCAGTTCTGTACCCACTACTTGTTGAATGAAGCAGGATGACTAAACTTTCCAGCTCTCATTCTCCCCTCTAAATTGGTGATATATTGTACCTATCTTATAGTACCTATCTTACAGGGTCATTATGGGAATTAAAAGAGAAAACCATTGGACTGTGCCTAACCTCACGGTAAACAGTTCTGAAGATTTTCAGAGATTAATGTTCAACCTTTAAAGGTTAGATAGAATACTGGGTGCTGGTGACTCATGCTTGTAATCCCAGCTCCTCAAGAGACTGAGATATGAGGATCATAGTTCAAAGTTAGCCATCCCAGACAGGAAAGTCCATGAAACTCTTACCTTAAGCTAACCACCAAAATGCTGGAAGTGGAGTTGTGGCTCAAGTGGTAGAGTGCTAGTCTTGAGCAAAAAAGCTCAGGGATAGCACCCAACACTTGAGTTCAAGCCCCAGTTCCAGCATTAAAAAAAAAGTGGGATAGAATCCAAAAACGAAGCCATCTAGTTTAATCATTTTTATTTGTTGTACATGTTATTCAGCTCGTTTGTTCCCTCTGCAGTCAGTTTTAGGTAGTATGTGGCTTTCTTGGAAATTTCTCATTCATTTAGGTCATCTAATTTGTTGGCCCACTTTTGATCAAATTGGTCCCTCAGAACCATTTTCCTTTCTGTGAGGTTGGTAGTGATACCCCCTGAACCATTTTTGAATCAAGCAATTTCAGCCTTCTCTCTGATTTTCTTTGTCAGTCTAGCTAAAGATTACCAATATGCTAAATTTTTTTAAAAAAATTTTATTATAAAAATACTGTACAAATGGGTTACAGTTACATGAGCAAGGTAATGAGTACATTTCCTATTGAGCATTGTTACCTCATCCTTTGTTTTCCCCTCCTATTTCTACAACTACACTCCTCCTCCCACCTCCACCCCACCCCCCCAGCCTACATAGTCAATTTGGTTAATTTTTTTCGATGAATCAATTTCTGGTTGCACTGATTCTGTTTCCTTATTCTCTATTTGTCTCCACTCTAATTTTTATTTTTCCCTCTTTTCTGTATGCTTTGGGCTTAGCTTGGCTCTTTTTCTAGTTTCTTGAAAGAGAGGGATTGTTTAAGAATTTGAGAAAGCTCCTTTTAAATGCAGAGATCTCCAGCGATATATTTCCCCCTTAGCATCATTCTCAGTGTATCCGTGAAGTCTGGTTGCTGCCTTTACATTTCCATTGATCTCAAGATCCCTTACCATTTCAGTTTGACCTACCATTGTTAGAATTTTTATTTGTTATGTATTCATGGTTTCCCCGTCCCCCTAAATCTCTTTCTATTAGGTGACTTTTAATTTGATTTCACTGTGGTTGGAGGACGTACTTCACTATTTTAGTATTTTAAGTGTTTCAGGCTTGTTTAATAGCTTACCATATGTTCTGTCATAGGGAATGTTTCACATATACTTGACAAGAATGTGAATTCTAATACATTGGGCGGGATGCAAGTTTATACAAATAACTGAAATACGGTAGATTCAAGAATTCAAATGTGTAATTCTCTAGAAAGGCAAAGTAAAAGTTCAACCAAAAAGAACCAAGGAAGATGTACACTTGAGAGGGGTGGGGTAGGGTCAAGGAGAGAGGGTACATGAATGAAGAGGAGAAGGTCGTGGGGAGATTGCACTCAAGAATCCAATGTCTATCCAACAAAATTAAGAAAAGTGAGGGAAGCAATGGGTTGAGAAGGATGGGTGAGAATGCTGAAAGGGATGACATCGATCAAGATGCGCTGTATTCATAAACCACTTTGTTAAATGGCCACTTCTTTGTATAGCTACTTAAAGATAATAATAAAAAGAAGAATATGAATTCTTCTGGAGTTGAGTGGATACTTCTTAGGATTTCTGTTGGGCTTGTTGGTTTAAATTCTCATTTAAGTTGTTTTTTTTTTTAATACCTGTGCTTGAATTTAGGGCCTTGTGCTCACTCAGTTTGATAGTATATGGAAGGCGCTCTACCACTTGAGCCATAATTCCAGTTCTACCTTTTTGCTGGATAACTGGATAGAGGAATCTCTCAGATTTGTCTGGTAGGACTGGCTTCAAATTGAGATCCTCAAATCCCAGCCTCCTGAGAGGCTTGCATTACAGGTGTGTGCGTCTTGTGCCCAGCTCATTCACAGAAATATTTATTAGCCTGAAGGTTTAATTTTTTCTTTGTTAATTGTCATTATACAGGTGATATGCCAAAGGGTTACAGTTATGTAAGTCAGGTAAAGAGTACCTTTTTTTCCAGACAATATCTTCCCTTCCCTTGCTTTCTCAATTTTCCTTGCTTGTCTCCACTCATAAGTTGTATAGTGCATTTTTTTTTTCAGGTCCGGTCGTGGGGTCTGAACTCTGGGCCTGGGCGCTGTTCCTCAGCTCTTCAGCTCAAGGCTAGCGCTCTACCACGTGAGCCACAGCACCACTTCCAGCTTTTTTCTTTTTGCCTATGTGGTGCTGAGGAATCGAACCCAGGGCCTCAGGCATGCAAGGCAAGCGCTCTACCACTGAGCCACCTTCCCAGCCCGTATAGTACATTTTCAACATACTGCTATTGAGTGCCATTGTTGCATTTGTTCACCCTTCGCCCCTCCATTTCTGTGCTCTCCTGACCCTCCCAAAGACAGAAAGAGAAACAAACAAGACAAAAAGAAGGAAAAACAAAAACAACAACCAACAAAAATCTCCTGTTTCCATTTCCTAAAATTCGTTTCTATAAGGATTTTTTTTAAATAGGTAGGAAAAAGAAAGCCTCCATTTGAGCAAGTTAGCAACATCAAGTTGTGTTACACACAGCTTAGTGCAATTCCAGCAGGTACAACAGAGAGGGCAGGTAGGGAACTTCTCTGGGTTGGGGTCTCTAATAGGCAGGGACAGGAGGTAGAAGCCCTCTGTAGGGCTTCAAGGTAGTGCAGCTCCCTAGGAGATGAGCGGCGAATCAGGCCTAGGGCGGGATAGGGGATTAGTAGGAGCTTAGTGTGCTGTGGTCCCAGAGGAACCTCAAACTGGTGTTGGTTTCTCTTGTGGACTGTGACAGGTGTGTCAAGGCCCAGGATGGATGTAGAAGAGATGCAGGTGACTGAGGGGCCATAGTTAGCCAGAACCCACTTTCCAGTGGGCTCACCATCGGCTACTTCAAGGGACACCTGAGAAGTCCTGATCAAGATCAAATCCACCCACCCCTCGTTTCAAAGCACGTCAGGTGGTAGACATTTCCCCACAGGCTCTGCAGACATCATCTGGCTGTTCTTAACCTTGCTCACCTTCTCTTCTCCCAGCCTTAGAAAAAAAAATCCCGCAGCAAAGACAGAAACCAGCAAGGCTCTATCTGTCCATAACATTTCCTCCAAGACAGTAAATTCAAGCCAGCATCCCAAATACAGTAACCTGCTGATAAATCATTATAGTCTATTTTCTAAAGAAAGTGTCACTTTCAGGACAGGCACTCTCTTTTGGCTCTTCATAGTGTGATGAATGGCCCCATACTAAGGCAGCCACTGTACGAACCGGATGAGATCATGATGAATGCCAGAGGGAGAGGTGAGAGAAATGTGTACATTAAATGCCCGGCCTTGAATCCCCTGGAACACAGCCCCTAAGAGTGAGCTCCAGCCTAGGGAGCCTGGAATCTGTGGTTCTCTCTGACTGGATTCTCCTTCCCTCTGTATCTGACCTACTGGTCACATGTTTCTAGGACATTGGGAAGAGACGAACTCGTAACTTAGACAATTATATCATTACTGCCGCTCCCTGGGCTTCTCTCCAGCTTCGGGCCCCTATGGCCATGTCAAGCATCTTCTGACGTCTCCCTCCTGACCCATTAGTTATAAAGTGAGAGAGCTCCTATACATGAGACTGGGGAATTTGTTACTTTCAGAAACATTGCATTTTAATTCTTTAAGAAATTGCTGGAGGTGATTCTGAGTTGGGGTGGGAAGGAGGAGGGAGAGAGAGATAACAAAAAAAAATCCAACTATTGTTGAATCTGTTCATAGTCACAACCATTTGCTGTTAAAATCACTGCCTGTATCTTTTTTGGAATGCCTGACTGATTAAGCTCACCCGTCTCCAGAAATATTGACGGTTTCTTGACCGTGTTGGGTCCCCAAGCACACATAACACATAATGCTGGGCAAAATCACTAAAGGAATCATTTATATGGGCTGGAAGACTGGCTCTGCCTGGAGAATGGCATTATTTCTTATCTCAACTATGCTGCTGTCACTCCGCCAGTGGCTCACTGCACAGCTCCCCAGGGACCCCACCGCAAGCACTGAGGTGCTATAGAGCTACAAGTCTGCTACAGAAGGGGGACACACACCCGATTTTCTCCTTCACCTCTAGAGAGAAGATCTGCTTCTTCCTCAGGGCTCCCATGTGACAATGGTGACAGAGCAATGGTTGACAGTGTGTTTTGTAGATTTGGCCAGGCCTTGGTCCAGTTTATTAGCATCAGTCTAAGCCAGACACCCCCTTCCAGAATGTTGTTACCTACCTTATTTAATTATTCTAAGGACTGTTTTCAACTGAGTGCTTGTCTTCTCCCCCCAAATTCATGTGATGGAATCCTGACCTGCAATGGGTTGGTGTTAGAAGATAGTGTCTTTCGGAGGTGACTGCTGGTTGGACTAGTGGCCTCATCAGAAGGACCAAGAAGACCAAGTGCTTTCTAGTCTTCCTTCTGCCACATAAGGATATAGGAAGTCCAATTTGCAACCAGAACCTGACTGCTGCCATTTGATTTTTGGAGTTCTCGGTGTTTAGAACCACACTCTGTGGTTTGTAAGCCACCCAGCCTCTGGCACTTTCTTATAGTACCTGAAAGAGTGTAAGATGAGGATGAAATCAAACCAAGTAGGAAGCAGTTCAATACAGTTCCCTTTGTATCATAAGATATTCCATGATGGTCATTATCCTTCTAGCACCCCATGACAGTTTTCTCAGGGAAGTAAAGGCAATTTGGGTCCTGAACCAAACCAAAAACAAATGATTACTGTTCCTAAAATGTAATCTGCTTGCTTGGAAAACGTTCTCAATCCAATAATGCCTCCAGAGAAGGAATGGGGTGAATATGATGGAATCTCCATCCTGTTGGCCCTGCAGACAAGCAATAATAACCTTTAGTGAAGTCTGCCTGGCACTGAGTGAATGCACAGGACATAATGGGTACTGGGAAGGGCCTCAATTCCCTCCCCCTGGGTAGGAAGGGTAGGATTCTAGAGTCCTCCCAAAGGTGGACAGTGCCTGGATCCTGAAGCACCCCAAATTAAAGGAAGTGAGGGTTTAAAGTTTAGGAAACATTAATTGATATATATGCTGAAAATATCTTATAACCCATTTTCCTTCCTTCTTCCTTCCTTTTTCCTTTTCTTCTTTCTTTCTCCTTCCTTCCTTTCTTCCTTCCTTTCTTTCTTTCTTTCTCCTTCCTTCCTTTCTTTCTTTCTTTCTTTCTTTCTTTCTTTCTTTCTTTCTTTCTTTCTTTCTCCTTCCCTCCTTTGTTTCTCTCTTTTGTGTGTGTGTGTGTGTGTGTGTGTGTGTGTGTGTGTGTGTGTATGTGTGTGTGCACATGTGCATGCACATTTGCTCTAGTACTGAAACTTGAACTCAGGTTATTTTTTCTGTTGTTTAGCTTTCTCATTCCAGGCTGATGCTCTACCACAGTTAATCGGAGATAAGAGTCTCAAAGACTTCTCTGTGCAGGCTGGCTTCAAACCATGATTCTCAGATAACAGCCTCTGAGCAACTAGGATTACGGGTGTGAACCACTAATGTCTGGCTTCTAGATTTTTTTTTCTTTCTAATCAATATTTGTTAGAGATCCCATCAACCTTTTAAAAACCCTCTAGCATAGGAAAGAAAACACATGGAACACCTGGCACAATGCACTGCTTTATAGAAATGTGTATTTGGAAAACACCCAACCAGCAGTTCAGGCTGAGATATAATGATTAACAGGAAGAGGTGTCTTCCATTAGAATTCCTATCTGGGAGAGAAGAACGACACAATGGATGATGTCATTACTGTTAAGAACATAGGGAGAAGTCACTGAGCAAATCTCATGTAGGGAGGGGAGCTGCTATTCCAAATAAGACGAATTGAGAGCATGATAAAATGGTCTCTGACATTCTGTTCCCTGGAGCTTGAAATTCTGTGACCATGTGATTCCTGTTTCCATTATTAAATTCCTGGTAGGTGCCAGCCTCTGCTTCAAAACAAGCATGGGGTTCTGTACCTGTGGAAGAAATTGGAGGCCTGTTAGAGGGATTGTTTCAGGCCCCTGGTAAGGCACTAAGCTAGTTGCAATGTGGGGTGGGTAGCACTGGAGATTCTACCATAGAGGAAGGCTTCCTTTGAAAGCTTTAAGTCAAAAGAATGTGCTAGATGGCCAGGTGCCAGTGACTCATACCTGTAATCCTAGCAACTCAGGAGGCTGAGATCTAAGGATTGCAGTTTGAAGTCAGCGTGGACAGGAAAGTCCCTGAGACTTTTTTCTTTGATCCGTCATGGGGCCTGAAATCTGGGCCTAGGTGCTGTCCTTCAGCTCTTCAGCTCAAGGCTAGTGCTTTACCACTTGAGCCACAGCACCACTTCTTTTTTTCTGCTTATATGGTGCTGAGGAATCGAACCCAGGCCTCATGCATGCAAGGCAAGCACTCTACCACTGAGCCACCTTCCCAGCCCCCTAAGACTCTTATCTCCAATAAAATACCCCCAAAGCCAGAAGTGGAACTGTGGCTCAAGTGGTAAAGCACTAGCCTTGAGCAGAAAAGCTCAATGCCCTAAAACCCCAGGACTGACACACACACACACACACACACACACACACACACACACGAAGGTCAAGATCATTTTACTAGGTAGGCAACTTTCTTCAAACCAGATAACCTACCTTCCATGGCCCCCCTGCCTCCCCTGGTAAAATTGGACCTATCAGCTATTTATAAACAGCTCTGATCAGTGTGATGGATTCAAGCCTAACCAGAACCCTACCTTGCATTCAGTCACTCTGCTCCCATCCCAGAGCTGTTATAATATGGAGTTTTCTGTGGCCTTGGACCTCAGTCTTGGTCATGTAGTCATTCATGAGTTTAAAGCTTGGCCTCTAATATGGTGATGGTATCTTTAAAAGGTGGGGCCTAGTGGCAGGTTCCTAGATCATCCAGTGAACTTCCTTTAGAAGGAATAAGCACATTTCTATGAGATCCAGTCTGTCTATGGCTTCCTGTTTCTTGAATGATCTTTCCCTCTCAGGGACCCTCTGTGTCATGATAGGACACAGAGAAGGGGGACCCTCAGCAGACCTAGCATTATTTGGGCTTTGAATCTCTAAATCTCTTTGAATCTCTGAATCTGTGAGCTAAATCATCTATTCCTTGTAAACCTTCAGCTTTGGTTATTTTGTTACAGTAATGCAAAACAGCCCACCACTGATGAGGGCATGAGCACTTCCCTCCAGAGCTTAAAAGAGCATTTACTTATGTATCATACCCTACACACACAAAGTGAAGAAATAAAACAAAAAGAAGCTGTTTCTTGCCTAAGAGTCCATCTGTGAAAAGGAAACGAAAAGATGCAGGTTGTCTTATCCACACCCCCCCCCCCAATAAGCAACCAGTGGCTTATTTTGAAAGTGGCATGCAAAGGTGGTTCCAAATCAATCTATCAGCAGCAATAAAATTCCATGTTAATCCATAGCAGTAAAACCGAAGGATAGAATCTCCTGAGAGAAGGAATGATTCGTGAGCTCTCTAAAAGACTGTTCACTGTGTCATTAACATCCGTAAATGTTTCTACCACCGAACGTTGCTAAGGTCAAATTGGATAAAGCATATTTAGATATAATAAGATCCCTTTGTATTCAAAGCTTCTTACAAGAAACAGCCAGCTTGCTGTCCTCTGGGTACTGCCTCCCAGCAAAATGCAATGGGATGGATTTTCAGGAGTGCTTTGCATATACACTGCTCAGAAGGGAATTGGTTGTGTGCTGATACCTGAACTTGTGGCCATTTGCAGAGTATCCAGGGGCTTTACTCAGCATACTTAGGCCAGCAGGGGGGCAGGAGGAGACAGGGTTAGGCCAGCAGGAGGGCAGGAGGGGATAGGGTTATTTCTTGATTTCTTTTGCAGTTTCTTCCTACTCTCTTCCAGTATTCTAGGGAATATCACCACAGTATGAAGGCCAGGTCTCTCCTCCATGTCCCTCCTTGAGTCTTCTTATCCATCACTCTCTGACTTCATCCACAACAGGTAACAGGACAAGTATAGGAGAGTAGTGGAGATTTGATGTTGAAGATTTGACCACTATGATTTAAATCTTAAATATCCCAATAGACCTATGTTAGAAAGGTTTGATGTTCAAACCCTGGCACTATTGAAAGGTGGTAGAACCTTTAAGAGGTGGGGCTCAGTCACTGAGCTTGTGCTCTTGAAGTGAATCATGGGGCCCCATCTTCTTGGTCTTCTTTCTTTTATTTCCAGGTTGCTATGAGAAGAGTGATTTTATTGGCTACACACCCCCACTGTCTTGTACCATGCTGCTACAGACCAAAAGCAACAGTGCCAACCAGCCATGGACTGAACCCTCCAAAACTCTGAGTCAAATAAACTTTTCTTTTGTTTAAGTTGATTGTCTCCAGTGTTTTGTTATAGTAATGGATGGCTGACTAACACAATTATTCATCTTTGGGAGGGTGCCTCTGTTTCCCCATCTCTAAGGTAATGAAGGTAAAAATGCCCAAATAACAGAGTTTCAGGGAATATCTATTGGCATAATCAAGAGAAAGCAGTTTTGCACAGCATTTGGGGCATGGTCAACACTCCATGGAGGTCAGTGGCAGGGCTATCATTGTCTGTCTCCTTAAAGCGTCAATAAAAAAACAAAACAACCACCTAGTTTTTGTACTTATCTTCAGGTTAGTGTCCCAAAATCTGTCACTGATTCTACATGTTCCCCTCTTATTTTTCTGTCCTAAGAATTTACATCCAAGAGACCTTCCTACATCTACATGCATTTATTCAATATCAGTAGATTTCTGTCAGGTGTCAGTATGTGTTGGGTGAGGGGCAGAAAAATAAAATACACTATTCTTATCTCTCTGGAGAAAAAGAGCTGTTTCATACTCCTTTGCTTTATCATGGATAGGCTTGTTTCTCTCTCTCTCTCTCTCTCTCTCTCTCTCTCTCTCTCTCTCTCTCTCCTGACATACTACTAGAGGGCTGCCAGCTACTCACTGGGAAAAGGGATGGGCTGCTGATTGGAACTTTGATGATGGTGGAAAAGTGAGTGAACGGACAGAATAATAGTTCAATAGATATTTCTTCTGCCTGTGTCAGTTTTGCTCTGAAGAAAGTCAAAGAATGAGATAAACATTCTCATGCTCACATCTCCTTTACTGTCTAACACAAGTTCACTTTGACTCTTCATAGAGGTGAGAATGTTGTCTGTACATCTAGGCATAGCCTGGGTCTTACCTGCCATCTACATGATGCCATCTACACTTGTAGCATTTTTATTCTTCACCTAGGCTCTCAGACAAATGTAGTCTTCAGCACAGCAGAATCTCTGTGGTGTGTTTATCCTACCCTCCGATGCCTGAGTGCTGGACTTTGTCCTACATGCTCTAAGCTCTGAGAGCCTGTTGAACTAAACTCATAAAGACCAAAAGGTGAATCACAAGCACATTTCAAGAAAGTAGTCTGCTCATATAAAAGAACAAAGGGACCCTCTCCTCCCCAAATCCCAAGAGAGTCCATGAGAAAATGGAGATGCTCATTTCTTCGTTAAGTGTGGGTTTACCACTCATGTAAACAAGACAGCAAGAGGTAACCTGGAGCTGGATGCCCAGTGGTAGAGCATCTGCCTAGCAAGCACAAAACCCTGAGTTTAAATTCCAGTACCACCAAAAGAAAAGAATTATATATATATATCTCAAATATACATTATGATTGTTAAGGTGAGAACCGAAAATCATAGAACTTTATAATCAAAGGCCACCTTTTTACAAACTCATTTTATGGATATTTTATGATGTATAGAACATATTAGCATGTATATATGTATACATGTGACTATATAGAATACATTCAAATAGATTGAGGGTACTAAAATTGTTATTTGAAAAGAATTGATCTGTATAT
This sequence comes from Dipodomys spectabilis, assembly GCF_019054845.1. Classification (NCBI taxonomy): domain Eukaryota; kingdom Metazoa; phylum Chordata; class Mammalia; order Rodentia; family Heteromyidae; genus Dipodomys; species Dipodomys spectabilis. The sequence goes on from NW_024870912.1 coordinate 3,058,924, forward strand.
ATATATATATATATATATATATATATATATATATATATAAAACATTTGAGTGAGTTTTAAGGAATATTTGAATAGGTGTATGACATGAGGTATGATTTGTCAGGGTAATTTTCTGTTCAGAAAACGGGTAAAAATTAGTTCCATGAATGGATAAGTGTGTGAGTACATGGATGGATGGATGAATGAACAGATGGATGGACTGATGGACAGTACTTGCTTATATTTCACTTGTTTCTCACATGGGCATCAGGAATTCTAAACTACTCCTGAAATTGCAGACAACCTATCCCAAGGATATGAAGACTTGCAGCTAAACTACCCATAGGGGAACTCATTAGAAGAATTTTATTACCTCATGTGGTTCAAAATACTCAAAAGTGTTTTCTTCAAAACATATTTATTATGATGATTGAGGTAGTAGGATCGTGCCATGGCAGGGCCATCAGAATAATAAAGTCTCCACTGCAGATTTTCTAGCAGGAAGAAGGAAAAGGTTGGGACCACTAGAATAAAATGAAATGGCTCTGAAATTTTTCCCCCACATCATCATAAATTCTACCCCATCCAGAATCAGAGGTTGTGATTTTAACACCAACCAGTATTTCTTCAGCATTTAGACATTTATGGATGCTGCTCAACTTTAAAGATCTCTATCAGAAGACGATAGAATTTAAATTTATTCCCTGGGTAAGAATAAAGTCCAGAGCTGGATGCCACTTTGTTCATGTAGGTAATCCTTGTTACTCAGGAGGCTGAGATCTGAGGCTATGAGAACTCTTATCTTCAAATAACCACCAAAAAGCCAGAAGTGAAGATGTAACTCAAGTGGTAGAGTGTTAGCCTTGTGCAAAAAAGCTCAGGGACAGTACTCAGACCCTGAATTCAAGCCACTGCACTGGCACACAAAAAAACAAATACAAGCCATGCACCAGTGACGCACCCCTGTAATCCTAGCTACTCACGAAGCTGAGATGTGAGGGCTGTAGTTCCAAGCCAGTTTAGGCAGGAAAGTCCAAGAGATTCATCTCCAGTTAATCACTAAAAAAGCCAGAAGTAGAGCTGTGACTCAAGCAGTACAGAACTAACCTTGAGCAAAAGTAGCTTAGAGACAGCCACCACTCCCCGAGTTCAAGATCTGGAACCAGCAGAAAAATAAATACATATATAAAAATTAATTTTTTAAACAATTTAGGGTTCCCTACTCAAAATAATTACCTAAGTTGCCAACGAAAGCTTGTCCAGTGAACACCTTTCCCTGCTCAGTGAGCCCTGGACTGTGGAAGAGCTAGGGCACTGGAGGAGCCCTGCTCCCTGACACCGTGTAGGTCAAGGCATCGGGAAGTTGTCGGCTCTGTGCAGGATGTCTTGTCTACTGGCCTGTTCAGATTTCAGCTCCAAGCCCCCACAAACCACGACAAAGCCATCACAATGATGAACAGTGGCCTTTATCGTTGGTATGACTAAGTTAAAGCCACTAATTGATTGGCGACACTTGAGTAATGGAATCCACAGAGTCCCATTAGTATTGCATTGATCTATTAGCTCGTCTTCATGTTTGATGGCCAAAGGGTACACCTGGGAGTCTGCCACTGTAGCACATCCAGGGGAAGATCCCTGACCTTAGATTTATGTTGTCTAAAGCAACAAACCCAGCTGTCTCCGTCATGGTCAGAATTACAGATTTTCCATTTAGCTGGGCAACATGAATCTGCTGCTGCAATTATGTCTCCAATTACAGCCCCCTGGAGTGTGCACGCCATCCCAATGCAGTTGTTTACTTACCCTCCGGCCTCTCCTTGGAGTCCGAGTGCACAGACAGCTGCTTCCTCCACTAGGAAGGTGTGGCACCTTGTTACTGGTGAGCTGTCAAATAGACAGATGAAGGCCTGATGCTGCCTTTCTCTTCAAAGGATCTCTTCTTCCACTAGAACTCTGTTTGGAGAACATGCATTCCCTGAGCAGAGTAGCAAGGAACGTTTTAAATATATCAGGTATTAATGGGCTCTACCCTGCACAAGACACCAATGTGGTTTCCCATCAGAGGATATGTCTGCACTCTATGTCCAAGTTCTAGCTTAATGCTGGCCTTTTCATTCTTTTTATTTTTATTTTTTTAAATAAGAATGTGGCTGGGCATGGTGACAAACATCTGTAATCCCAGAGACTCAAGAAGTGGAAATAGGATGATCCAGGTTCAAGATCAAAGGGATAAAAAACAAGCCAGGTGTTATGGTTCACACCTATGTAATACTTGGGAAACAAAAGTAAGAGGGTCATAGTCCAAGGTTGCCAAGGCAAAAGTGTGAGACTCTAGCTATAGAACTAACACAAAAAGACCTGGGGATATGGCTCATGTGACTGAGCATTTGCTTAGCAAACTCAAATCTCTGAGCTCAAACCAAACTCTGTACCACCAAAAACCAAAACAATAGAAAATGTGTTGATACTATAAATCTTGTTTCATAAGCTGCTTTTTAGATATGTAATAGATTTGAGTTATAATAGTGCTGCATACTTGTTTAGAAAATTCATATATTACTTGAGTACACAAAGTCTTTGGAAGAACAGCTGTGGTTTTTTGAATGTGGATATAAACATCAACATAAAAATAGAAATACGCACTTAAAATCAAAATGAAAGCTTATTACAGGTCAAACATCTCTGATTCAAAACCCAAAAATTGAATGTTTGAAATTTTGGATTTTTTAAGTGTCATGGACACAGTGTACAAATTCTTTTTTTCTTGATAATACATGATCAAAACAGTGTACACTTAAAATATTATATAAAATTGCTTTGGGGACAATTGTATGAGTGTATATATACATTATGCTAATACTGGGGTTTAAACTTAGGGTTTCATAATTTTTCAACTGGCACTCTGCCACTTGAGCCATGCCTCAGCTCAACTTTTTGATAGCTAATTGGAAATGGAGTCTAGTGAACTTTTCACCAGCTGGCTTCAAACCAATATCCTCTGGATCTTGGCCTCTAAGTAGCTAGGATTACAGGTGTGAGCCGCCATGCCCAACTTCTTCTTTTGTGTTTAGACTTGGGTCATTTCCAAAATGTCTCTTTGTGCACATACAGACATTCCAGAATCTGAAATTGGAAGCAATTCTGGTTCTAAGTATTTAAGACAGGGTACTCATGCTTTACAAATCTTGAGTTAAAAAAGATTTTTCTTGTTGTTAGGGCTCAAACCCATGTTACATAAGTGCTCTACTACTGAGCTATGCCTCCAGTCCTTAGAAATTATTTTTTATGGCTCATGCCTATAATCCTAACTTCTCAGGAAGTATCAGAAGCAAGGCCTATAAGATATGGACACATTTTGTCTGAACCCCATTAGTCCCCTGGGCTGACTTCCTGAAACTTATCCCCATACTTCACTGCTCTGGGTTCCAGGGTTGGAATGATCACAATACCAGAGCACTGTGCCCAGCTGAGATCCTTGTGAATGAAGGCATAGAATGACTCGCTGAAAAGAAGGGACACTGAAGAGGCACATGATGCTGCCCATATCTGGCCCTCACTAACACAGGTGGATCAGACACCCGAGCCTGGCAGCTCACACCTTGACCCTGAGAAAACCATCTCAGCAATCGCAGTGGTTACCAAACCATGACAATATATATCCTATTACCTCTACTGAAACCAGATCAGGGTCAAAGGGAGTTGTGTCACAACAGACAATCTCCCCAAATATGTGAAAATTAGCTGTAAATCAGTCCAAAGTCGAATTGCTTAGCCAAAGTACCACAGGTAAACTGAGTCAGCAATGACTTTGTATGTCCTTTGTGGAGTCCCATGTAGCCCTCATGCTTGCTCCGAGGCTTGAAGCTCTAGGTCATTTAGGCCACATCTGTAATCGACTGTCTTCCCAGGAGACTGACAGTGTTGGTTTCTATTGCTCAAGGGAGGGGCTCCCATCAAGTGTTCAGAGCCTGAAAATACTGACCTCCACCTGGGCTGGCCCAGAGGAAGCCAAGTTAGCATAAGCAGCAGTGGGCATTAACATCAGTAGATGGCATTCAAGGTTCTGCTTCCCTTGTCTCTGACCTTCCCCTGTCTCTCCCTGAGTTCCCCCTTCCTCATCATGTTTATGCCTGCATCCCAGGCTTGCTTGTTGTTCATTCATGCTCACATGTTGAGTCTCTACCACATACAATTTTAGTACTATTTTAGGACCTGCACTTCAAGGAGGATGTGGTTGGAGGTAGAGAAATAAACAAAACGACACTGTAAAAGAATGACTAAGTAGAGGAAGACAAATACTAAGGCAAAAGCTAAAGTAAGAGGGAGGATGGAGAAAGGAAAGTGGGCGGGGTTAGCGTTATACTTTTAGAAGCATAAAGCATTGCGACAGAAAAAGAAAAAGAAAAAAGAAAGTATTTGAGTAGACTCCTCCAATGAGAGAATTAGAGGAATCAGGGAGCTAGGGAGACTGGGGACATGACTGCATTGTGGGCTGAGAAGACGGGAAGTACCAGGTCTGGAGGCAGATACAGGAGCCGAAGGTTAGAGGGGGTATGTGGAGACCAGCATGGCAGAAACAGATGGGGAGTAGGAGGGAAGAAGGGTGGGAGGGAGGGAGGAAATTGAAGTGGAACAGGTAATGAGAGAAATTCTGAGGGTTCTTGGAGACCTCTGTCAGGACCTTGGCTTTTATTTGTCCTATGTCTGGAACCATTATGGAGTTTTGAGTAGAATGATGTCATCTAATATGGTGCTTTTCTTTTCTTCATTTCTTTTCTTTTCTTTATTTCTCTCTTGGTGCTGGGGATTGAACCGAGGACCTGATGCATGGCATGCTAAGTTGGTTCTCTACTACTAGGCACCCTTCCTGTCTAAACGCAGCATAATGCAAAGTGTCATCTGGAAATGGCTGGAGCAGGCAGAAACCTTTGCAGGGGCCTATGAGGTCAAAAACTGTTTTTGGAGGAATGGAAGACTAATTTTCCCTGTTCAGTCTCATTTTCTCATGACCACATGGTAGAGTTTTCTAAGAGCTGTACGGCTCTTTCGAAGTGTTGCAACTCTTTGAAAGCAGAAGCATATAGGATAACCTGCCTTCTGTGAAGCCAGATGTTAAAGAGAATGTGTGCTGTTATTTTCACTAATTTTTTTATTTGTTTGGAAAATAGAGTTTTTGTTTTTTCATAAAATCACTCACATTAACATACTATAGGTTGTTTGGATTTATAAATGAATTATAAGTTATAAATAAATTATAATTCATTTTATAAATGAATTACATTTAAGCTTCATTGTCAAGTGCTAATACAGTGGTATCAGTAGGTAGTAGTACTCTAAGTGGTATCAGTAGGAAGTAGTATTCTAAGTGGTATCAGTAGGTAGTAGTATTCTAAGTGGTATCAGTAGGTAGTAGCACTCTAGGTGGTATCAGTAGGTAGTAGTACTCTAAGGGAAACGCTTTCTGGGTCTGCCATCACTTTTAAGGGAATGACATGTTTGGAGAGCCAACGGGTGAAGATCACTGGTCTAGGGAAGGTATGACAGGTTCCTATGTGGAGATGGGGTGGGCACAATGCCAATGTCAGGATCATGGGCTTGCAAGGTTGGTGGCAGTGGGGAAAGAAAGTGACAAATGTTCCCATTTGGGTAAAATTTGAAGGAAATCTGGCAGATATTGCTGGTCTTTAGATGGGAGAAAGAACGGTGTCTTGTTTCTTGGGTTTGGCCTACTCAGCCCAAAGAGCAACATGGTTTTTACCCAAATGAGAATGGGGAATGGAGTAGGCTTTAGGTAAAGTGGTGACTAGGGGTGATGGAGATTGGGTGCTCACTTGAGGCATTTTAAGTCTTAGAGTCTGTAGGAATCAGGTGGGGATTTTGAGAAGGCAGATGCACACGTAGGCCTCATCCCAGGGAGCAATTATCTTGGACAGATAAGTTAGAGGCATCACCACCTTGTAGAAACACTCAAAGTCCTGCAGGTGGCTGGACCTTCCAGATGAAAACAAAGATGACAACAGGCAGAGGGAAGAAGAGCCAGCACAGGCCAGGGAGAAGAAAGGGTAGTAAAGAGACATGGTGGAGTTCTAACTCCAGTAGAGGGGTATGCCAAGGAGAGCCATGTGGTATGCTTCATCAAGTCAGGTGCTGGGTGGAGGGTTCATGACCAGGAAGTATCTGGTGCCTCTGTCTGGAGAGGTCTCTGGGTGGTGTGGGCTGCCAGCTCAATGGGGGTGCCAGCAGAGAGGGGAGAGAGCTCTGCGTGGGATTTGTACTATAATGAGGGAGAGAAAGCAGGAGGTGCTGAAGGGCAAGCAAAGGCTAGAGTGGGTATTTCTATTTGTTCTTCTAACAAGTAATAAACAGGCATCAGCCAGATTTTGATAAGAAAGGAAAAATCAAGAGAGAGTTGCAGGAAGTTGTGGTTCAGGAATAGGGATGGCGTTGGAGAGGGTGGAGCAACTGGCCTTGAGAGAAACCTAGAAGGAGGGAGGCAGGGAAGAGGCGCAGGCAGACAGCTTGAAGAGTTTTGCTGCCTCTGTCTCTGCTTCCTCAGTGACATTGAAAGTGAGCCACTGGAGGGTGAGGACAGAGGCTTCAAGATGTTACCTTGGTAATTATACAAGTGCATGAGGCCAACTCAGCACAGTGAATGTTCCATGCTGTCTCTTCTTGAATACAACGGTGGGAAGGCTCGGTAGCTTTTCACTGTGTCTTACTGTGTCCCCATATAAAAGGAATCATCTTTCTCCATAGGTGAAATGACAGGTGTGGTAACATTCATCTTCATAGTGACACCTTCTCTGACTATCCAATGTGCCCTAACAGGTCTGCAGGCACGTAGAGGCGATGCTACTTCGCAATATGTGTTTTAGTGTTCTTTTGATGGATGAGGATAAGAAATAGATTGGCTGCAGTTCCACGCATGTGGCCCATAGTTATCCATGCAAGAGCCTGGCTGTGTGAATGGCCCAGTGCTCTGTCTTGTGGGTTTTGGAAGCTGTGCTTGGCAAATGCTGCTTTGTATGCATCTCCAGAGCCTTGGTACCTGTGGACAGAGGGGATGCCAAGGGAGGAGGGCGGAGAGATAGCAAGCCATGTGTTCCCTTTCCAGTCCATTTCTTCACCATCCCCAAGGGTCTCCCTGAAGATACCAGCAGTGATTTATCACTTGTCTCAGGGGGAGTTCCACGGCAGAGAATAACAACAGCAAATGGTTGACTTTTTAAAGGCAAAGCTTCTGTTCTCCTTTCAAGCTTCGGAAGAGGCAAATCAAGAGAGTGAGAACAAAACAAGAGAGGCTTGTCACTGGCTGCCCCTCCAGCTACATGGGAGGCCAGAGGACAGTGGAAAGGAAGAGCCCAAAGTGGGACTCTTGCCTAAGGTACATTGAGCATCAAGCATCCCAGGTTTGAGGAGGAAATCTTGGATTGAATTGCTGAAATCCAGTGGCCCAGTTTATCCAGTCCATGGATTGTGTTTCTTCTATCTCGTAGCTTAAGTTAGAGGGTCACTGGGTTTTAGAAAGAATAACGAACATTTCTTTATTTTTCTGTTGTCTTTCCTTAGTTCCACCAGCAAAATGTAATTTTATTAAAGAAGTAACATATAATATATTAAGCCACTTGTACCTTAGTATGAATGAGCTAATCACCATGATTCTTAAAGAGAAAGTATATAAAATAGTATTAAAAGATAGGTATTTTGTGTGCATGTATGCCAGTAACTGGGGCTTGAATTCAGGGGCTTGCGCTATTACTCAGCTTTCTTAATGCGGAGGGGGTTGGTCCTTTCACTTGAGCCACTTCTCCAGTCTAACATTTTGCTGGCTAATCAGAGATGAAAGTCTTATAGTTTTTTTCTTCCCAGACTAGCTTTGAACAAGATCCTCCAGGTCTGCAGCTCCTGAATACCTAGGATTATAGGCATGAGCCACTAGCCCCTGGTTTGAAGATATTTTTTATTATCATAGCTGTGAGAAAGATGGTACCCTTGTCTACTAGTGACTAGAGGCCAGAGGACATGTGGCAAAGATGGAGGGAAATAAAAATTGGAACTAAGAGGAAATAAACCAGAGCCCAGTTTACAATTCGAAGTGCCTATTGTTTAATCATGCTAACTGATTAAAACAAGAGAAAAAACATTCCAGCCTCACAGCTAATTGCATTCCACTTCTGTACTGCATGAAAAATCAGTGCTTGAACTTCTTACAGATGAACAATGTAAGAAAGGCCTATGATGCCAGCTTGCCCCCCTGGCAGGGACAGTACACAATGCTGATGACAGACTTGGGTCCAAGGCATAGTCACGAGGGAGCATGCACCAGGCTGCTGATTCTGAGGGACATTGGGCTGAAGAGAAAAAATGGCCTTCAGTTTTCCTTCGAACACTTCGGCGAGGTTGAGCTAATGCAGGGCTGAGGACGGAAGCTCTGCCCTGAGTGATTTCTGTTTGCCTCACAGATCCTCCATTCCCAGCACAGCCTTGCTTCCTCCTAGGCAGAGAAAAGAACCCTGAGAGATTGTGGGAACATGAGAGAAAGAATGATAGATACTAGTTTCTATTTCTATTTTTCCTCAAATCTCAGATGCTTTTCTTTTGACTTGTCTTGTGTCCTGCAGGCCAGAAGAGAGGAAGAATCACATTGACAGAGCATTTCTTGACTCCTTGCTGAGCACAGAGTGGGCCCTGCGTTATGAAATCTTGCCTTGCATCCTGAGTTCCCAGTTCATGGAGATTCAGGACTCGCTTGAATTCAAGCAGCTACGCAGTGCGGAGGTAGGGTTTGAACTTCAATCCTTTATGTCTCAGGCTCCTGAGTAGCTAGCTTCCCAGCTGGGAGCCACCAGCACCCAGCACCCAGCACCCAGGCAGCTACTTTTGATAACCATTGCACTCATGCATCAGTGTTGAAGAGGCAAGAAGTAGACAGAAATTTTTATGACCACAAACTCAGGATGTAGCCCAAAAGGGGGGGTATGGCTGAGTAAAGAATCAAGCACAGTTCCCACTAGGTGCACTGAGGAAGTGTGGCATCCTGCTTCCAGAAGCTTCTTTCCTATGTTCATGATATGTCATCTGCCTGCACGTAGGTGTAGATGAACATTGGCAGCCAATGTGAAACTGAGACACCCCTCTGTTCTCAGCCCCATTTCTTTTAGTAGCACTTCCTGGCCCATGCCAGATAACCTAGGCTTTTCTATACTTTGAGGCCTGGTGCGTGGTATCTGCTGTGAAGAGCAGACACCATTTTCTGATGTTTGTCTTAAGTTCACTCACACGTATGTAGTGTATTGTCTTTTGGGTATTTTCACATTTGGGCTCTGTTGCTGTCCCAGCAGAATGAATGACACCATATCCTCTGAAATGAGCGATAGCATCCAGTCTCCGGAGAGGTACCGGGGGAGGTCGCTGAGCCTATTTGTTCTCTGAAATAAACCTGATTTGAGTTTCGTTTGTTTTTGTTGTTTATTGTGCCAGTACTGGAGCTTGAACTTATGCTTTCACTTGGCTATTTTACTTCAGGCTGGCCCTCTCCCACTTAGCAACATTTCTATTTCCTGCTTTTTATTGGTTAACTGGGGATAAAAATCTCACGGAATTTTCTGCCAAAGCTGGCTTCAAACAAATCTTTCAATCTCAGTCTCCTAAGTAGCTAGAATTACAGGTATGAGCCGCCAGCATCTAGCTATGCTGGCACATGGGAGCTAAGTTTTGAGAAGGTAGCCTTTTCTATAAGACAAAGCAACCTCTGATGGTCTAGCAGAAAGATAATCCAGGGCAAAGGTTTGCATTGTCCCTTTCCATGCAACATTCTCTTCTTGCTCAATAATAACAACAACAAGAATAACCAGATTATGATTCCATTCACTAGGTACCTAATATGTGCCAGGCACTGCATTTCTAAAGTTAACATTGGCTAAAGGTTTGGATTTGGGTATCAGATCATCAGAATCTCTAACTTTTAAAAGTTTGCTATGATGAAAATGGAACAAAAACCAACATGTGTAAGTGTTTAAAACATTGAGCACAGAGACTAGTATAAAAGAAGTACTTGATAAATGTGAGAGTGTACAAAGAAACAACTGCCCAATAAATAAGTGGGCTAAAGGCTTAAAGAGAAACTTCTCTGAAGAGGAAAGAAGGATAGCCAATAGACACATGAAGAAATGCTCAACCTCCCTAGCCATAAAAGAAATGCAAATCAAAACAACATTGAGATACTACCTCACCCCAGTTAGAATGGCTATAAACAAGAACTCTAATAACAACAGATGCTGGAGGGGATGTGGACAGAAGGGAACACTACAGCATTGTTGGTGGGAGTGTAAACTTGTTCAACCACTTTGGAAAGCAGTATGGAAGTTCCTCAAAAGACTTCACATAGAGCACCCAGCAATCCCACTTTTGGGCATTTACCCAAATGATCAAAAACAAGACCATACTAAAGATACCAGCACAACTATGTTTATTGCAGCATTATTTACCATAGCTAAAATATGGAAACAACCCAGATGCCCCTCAGTAGATGAATAGATCAAGAAAATGTGGTATATATACACAATGGAATTCTATGCCTCCATCAGAAAGAATGGCATTGCCCCATTTGTTAGGAAATGGAAAGACTTGGCAAAACTTAAATTAAGTGAAGTAAGCCAGGCCCAAAGAAACATAGGTCCCATGGTTTCACTTATTTGTAATAACTAGTATACGTCTAAGACAAGCAGAAACGGTCAGATAAGTTGATGTTAGGCGAAATGAGCCCCAAGATAAGGACTCAAATGTGTTTTCTTTCTTGCGATTGTTTCTAACATATTTATAAGATGATTTCTTTATTGCTTTGTATGTCCCTCCCCCCAGTATAACCCCTGTTTTTACTGTATTTGATGTTGGTATAATTTGGGGAGGGGAAGGGAAAAAACAAATTGTTTAAATTGGGATTCAGATGGACTCATTGCAACAATGAGATGTACAAGACATTATGTTGAAAAACAAACTTTACAACTTTGGCTCGGGGTGGGAGGTGGTGTGGTATGGGGAGAGGGTGGAGATGGGAAGGGATGGAAAGAGGAAACAAAGGAGGAGACAACAATGCTTGATAAGAAATGTGCTCATTACCTTGCTCATCTAATTGTAACCCCTCTGTACGGTATTTTCACAATAAAACTATGTTAGAGTGTATTCTAGCTTTATATCACAGTAACAATCACCTGTGACAAATTAACTTTAAATGAGGAAAATTGTTTTATCTCACAGGTCCAGAGGTATGGGCACTGGTCAGTTAGTCCTCTGCCTCTGGGCCTATGGTGAGGCAGCTCATCATGGTGGGAACGCATGACATAGGAAGCTACTTACCTCATGGTGACTAGGAAACCAAAGAAAGAGATGGGAAGGGTACCGTATTCCAATATCTTTTTTGTTGTTGTTTCTGTTGGTCGTGGGGCCTGAACTCTGGGCCTGGCCGCTGTCCCTCAGCTCTTCAGCTCAAGGCTAGTGCTCTACTGCTTGGGTCACAGTGCCACTTCCAGCCTTTTCTGCTTATGTGGTGCTGAGGAATCGGACCCAGGGCCTCATGCATGCAAGGCAAGCACTCTAAAAGCATTCTACCACTGACCCACCTTCCCAGCCCCTGTATTCCAATATCTTCACTGAGGTCAGGCCCTCAGGGACCTAACTTCCTTCTACTAGCTGCCATCAAGGCCATGCTCTCAATTACCTAACTTCCTTTCACTAGGTTCTACCTCCAAAAGGAGCCATCATTTTGCAATATCACCATGGGCTGGGACCAACCCTTTAACACATTAGCCATAGGAGGACATTCAAACTCTAAACTATAGCAGTGAGCTTCTCATTAGCCTCTCAGGTTAGGTATGATTTTTCCATTTTACAGATTGGGAAACTGAGCCTCAGAAAGATCAAATAAAGTGTCCAAAATTGAATAGCTAGAAAGTAGTGAGGTTAGCACTTTGATTCAGATTTTTCCATTACTGATATTTTCTTTTTTCTTTTTTTTTGGTCGGCTGTGGGGCTTGAACTCTGGGCCTGGGTGCTGTCCCTCAGCTCTTCAGTTCAAGGTGAGCACTCTACCACTTGAGTTACAGCGCCACTTCCGGTTTTCTGGTGGTTTATTGTAGATAGGAGTCTCACGGTCTCTCCTGCCCAGGCTGGCTTTGAACTGCGATCCTCAGATCTCAGCCTCCTGAGTAGCTAGGATTATAGGCGTGAGCCACCGGCGCCCGGCACTGATATTTGCCATTACTATGATCTAAAAAGTATCAGATATAAGCTGGGCACAAGTGATCCTAGATACTCAGGAGGCTAACAGCTGAGTATCATATTTTGAAGCTAGCCCATGCAGGAAACTCCATGAGATTCTTGTCTATAATTAAACACCAAAAAGACAGAAGTAGGTCTGTGGCTCAACTAATAGAGTACTAATCTTGAGCACTATGGTCTAGTACTAGCTCAAAATAAAAGTATTAGATATGTTAAATCAACTCACCTACTCAGTTTTCGGAACATAACATTCCTGATTCCATAAATAAAATGTGTTACTATTCATATAACTAAGTAGATCATGATTTGAAGTGGGTGATGTTTTTGTCTATTTCTTCTGCTGTCTCTTCTATGATAAGGCAATATGGTAACTGTTTTCCAACAAGCCACTTTAAAAAATCTTGACACCATATTTCAAAGACCACTTATGTACAGATGCCAAACCAAGTCAAGGCTTTTGTACTCAATAGGAGTGCAAACAAATAGAGTGATGTATGGCTTTGGGGGAGCCATCTCTTTTGGTCTATATGTTTGTATATCAAGCCAACGAATCTCCATAATAGGCTCACCAGAATCTCATCTAAGCTGTGGGAAGTTAGTAAAGCTGTTACAGCTTTACGTTACAGAAAAAGACTTAGGCAAACTTGCTAGAAGGTGACAACCTCAACTCAAGCCCTCAAGCTGTCTATTTTATGTCAAGTCAGAATACTGCTGTAATTCTCACTAGATGTCAAGGCTAAAAGAAAGGTGCTGAGAGGGTGGAACCCCAGACCTCAAGCATGATAAGCAATGCTCTACTAGCTAGTGACACCTAGCCCTCTCTATTTTATTAAAAAAAGTACTGAGTATACTAACTGCCTGCAATAGTTTGAATATGGTTTGTTTCCTCCAAAACTCGTAACAAAATTTAATTCCCACTATGATAGGAGGCTAGATCGATAAGAGGTAATTAGGACTCTAACCTTACAAATACACTAATCCATTCATGTGATTAATGGATTACTGGGCTAATAGGTTATCTATCTCCAGAGTGCATCTGCTATGGAAGCCAGTTTGGCTCCCTCTTTCCTGTTTTGCATCTCTCACCACGTGATGGCCTTGTTCAGGATTCTGCAAGCCAGAAGGCTATCACCAGTGGAATCATTTAACCCTGGATAAGAACCATCAATTAAAATAAACCTCTTATCTTTATTAGTTACCCTGGCTGTGCTATTGTGTAATTAGCAACAGAAAATGGATTACTATGCTCCCTCTTTCTCATCTGTTTTTTCAACAGTCTGCTACCTCAGTCATGAAGGCTGGTTTCATTTCCTGTTGTTTCCTCACTAAAAGCCATGTGTAGGTCCTTAGTCTCTGTCACTTTTGCTATCTGAGCTAGAACAGTAATTCACTGCTGTAATTCCAATGTGCTCTAATGCAACTTTTTACAGTTGACTCATAACCCTCTCAGGAGGCATGTGCTCAGCATGAGTGTCAGTGCAGCTATGCTGTTTATTGCGTATACAGCTTTGATCTCTGTCAATCTATTCTGTAGATAGCAGTGAGCTCTGCAGAGCAAGTTGCACCGCTAAGATGAACACAAGGCCCCTCAAATTCTCCTTTCTAACTTAATTGCTGAAGGATCTTCAAGCTCATGTTATCTGCCTCAGACCAGGATTAAACCCAAGATAATGCTGTGTAAGATGTGGGCTTGAAGGTTTCTAGAATGATCCAAGATAGTGCTTATAGAAATATCAGTAGGATTGTATTCAAATGTTTTTTTCTTTCATGCGATTGTTTCTAATGCATTTATAAGATTATTTCTTTGTTGCTTTGTATGCCCCTCCCTCACAGTATAACCCCTGCTTTCACTGTATTTGATGTTGGTATAATTTGTGGAGGGGAAAGGGAAAAACAAATCATTTAAATAGGGATACAGGTGGACCCGTTGCAACAATGAGATGTACAAGTTGTTATGTCGAAAATGAACTTTACAACTTTGGTGGGGGGGGAGCAGGGAGGATTGGGTGGGGGGGCGGGGGGTAGGATGGGAAGGGATGGGAAGAGGAAACAAAGGAGGAAGCTACAATGCTTTATAAGAAATGTACTCATTATCTTGCCCATGTAATTGTAACCCCTCTGCACAGTGTTTTCACAATTAAAAAAAAATAAAAAAAAAGAAATATCAGTAGGAATGGACCAGATAGTTTTTTGTTTTGCTTTGTTTTTGCAATTTACTTCAAAGACAATTAAAATGTTATGAGAAAAAAATTAATGAAAAAGCACATAAAGATATAAGCCTCTAACTTTGAAATATTAGATCCAACTGACAAAGTTACTCTTTCAAATGACTATCAAAGTTTAGAAATGTATCCTCTGCTTCTGGACTGATCTCCTTTTGAACCAGAAGCAAACTATAGACCAGTACCTTCTGTAGATCCCAATCTGAATGTGTTGGTGTGTGTTCAGCAACATCAGGAGGGCTTGAGGGACCCTTAGGTCTGACACTCAGTACCCTTTGTTGAGGCTTGGCCAGAGAATGAGTGTCACAAACTGAACATTTCTGTCTCACTCAGTTTGGAGATGGGGTTTGGGGGAGGCAATTGGGGTTAGATGAGCTCATGAAGGGATTAGTATTCTTAGAAGAAGTAAAAGATTTAAAGTCAAACCAGATAAAAAGTTATCAAGACTCCATCTTAGCAAATAAGCTGGGCATGGTAGGCCACATTTATAATCCCAGATATGCGGAAGGCATAGTCTGAGTCCCAGGTTAAGAGTTCAAAAAGGAATAACCTAAGGCATAAAAGTTGGAGGTGTGGCGCAAGTGGTACAGCACCTGCCTAGAAAGTGTGAGACCTTAAGTTTAAACTCTAGTACTATTAAAGCAGTAGAAGAGGAGAAAGAGGAGAAACAGAAGCAGAATGGGAAGGAAAAGGAAGAGGAAAGGAAGGAGGAAGAAGAGAAGTAGAAGGAACCAGGGATTTCATTTCTTTTCCCCCTGTGAAAACATAGCAAGAAAGTAGCAATCTGCCGGCTGGGCAGTGGGTTCTGAATGCTGGGTCTTCCTGCTTTCAGGAATAAATGTGCCACTCAAGCCACCCAGGCCATGGTATGTGGCATGTGGTCTTAGCCGGCAAATCAATAGCATACCACTCCCCTGGGTTGAGTGGAATGGTCAAGGCTAAGAGCAACTTCTGTAGCCAAATGGCCTTGGGCTCTTAAATCCTGACCCTGACTGTATCTGTTTCTGGTTGAAGAGCACAGCTGATTGCTGTCTACTCTGTTCATGAACTTAGAAATCACAGCTCTCTTATCTGGTCCCTGAAGAATGGCTGCCTTACTGCTCTGATTAATTATGCATCAGTTAATTAATGTGTTGGCTTTAGTGAATTAAATCAATTATTTTAAATGGCTTTTAATTGTTAATATATGCATTATATCAGAAGACAAAAGCTGCTAATAGAATTTAACATAAAAACCTCCCAGGTTGGTGAGGGGCAGAGGAGATAGCCTAGTAAAATAAATTATTAAAAGTTTCCAAAGAGTCGTTGTGACTTTCAAAAAACTAGTGGTATTTGAAGCAATGCAGGATTGTGTTGAAGGGTCCTTTTAGAAGTGATCCGAAGTGACTACAGGCAAATAAAGTGTGGGGGTTTCTTGTCAGATCATTTTCAACCACACAATAGTCTCTGAGCTCCTCCTTGTAGTCTCCTGGGTAAACTAGAAGACTGTGCGGATCAGATGACCCCTAATGAGATCTCACTTATACCTCACTAAGGTGTAGGTGAGGTGGATTACTAAGTATCTGTCCAAAGCAATGGCCGCTGGGGAGATTCTCTGCATCTTGCTGCTAGAATCTCTCACATCAATGAGGAGGCAAAGGACTATGGTTTGTGTGTACGTGGTAAGAATGTACCCCAATGTGTATGTGCTAGAAGCTTGGTCCTCAACCCTTAGCAGGGTTGAGATGATGGAGCCTTGAAGAAGTAGAACCTCATAGTGTGAAATTTAGTCACTGAAATGCTGCCCTCAGAAGAGATGAATGTAGTACTGGTAAAGTCCTGTAAGAACAGGTTGAATCTGCTCTTGCTCTGAATCTCTCTTGCTTCCTACTTTATTATGTGGTCTGTCCCTCTTGCATGTGTTCCCACCATGATGCCATTAACTCTGTGATACAACCAGGTGACCCTCACCAAAGCCAAGCAAATGCCAGCCCCATGCCTTTGACCTCTAAAACTGTGAGCATCAGGAATGTTGTTATAGGAACAGAAAAAAAAGTGTGCTAATATAGCAACTAAAGGGTGAGATCTGGACAATACTGACTGGGTGGGGGCAGGAAAGCCCTCCAAGTCTGACCACCTCACTCAATCTAAAAACCTGGATCCAAAAGTTAGTAGCCAAGGACAATGTCTACACAGCTCTGCATCCTCCAGGAGTGAAAGAGAAAAGAGGGCAAATTGAAACTAATGTCAGAACTGTAAACAATTTTGTTTCCCAAATATGTTGATCCATAGCATCAGCCAAAGCCATAGAACTTCTTGGACTCTCTCCTTACCCCATGCCTCTAGTCGGTCCTCTGAAAGTGGTATTTTCATGAAACTGCTGCCAATTTAGTAGAACTCAACATTAAGGGCCATGTGGTAGAAACTGGTAAAGCAACCGATCCAACCTATTTTATCTGGTTCAATTAAAGAAGACATTCTTGAGCTCCAGGAATTGATACAAAAAAGTTGGGGCATCCAAAATGGATAAGAGTTTCTGCCTTCCGGAAATTCTCAATTTAGTTGAGGAGGCTAGCATGGAAATATTAATGAAATAAGATGAAGAGAACTAAATTGAGATGGAAGTGTTTATTGAACAGACAGCAATCAGAGAGAATCATTTCTGTCAGGGCTCTTTCTGATGGACAGTGATGGCTTTCCTGTGCCTGTCTAATCTAATTCCTGCACTCAACTTTGTGTGCTCCTAGCCTATGTGGTGGCCAGCCTCCAGTGATTCTTGCCTTCAGATATTCATGTCCTCATGTGGATGCTTCTACTGCCACCCTCTGCCTCCAACAAGCAGGGGAGAGGCCATCCTCTCTAACCAGTAAGATATTGTAGAAACTGTGAGATGTGACTTCTGAGCCTATGTCATAAAAACACATGGTTTTCTGTGACTAAAATGTGGGACACACTGATTTTCAAGCTACTAGACATCAGTCATAGAGGACAATGATGATGGTAAGATGGAAAACACAAGACATGAGCTCAACTACCTGAGTTTACTGTCTTCTCAGGCTTTTAGGCCACAGCACAAGTAGAGTGAGACCAGAAGTCGAAGATTTATTGAGTTGATGCGACAGAGTTGAGAGTCCAACAAGGATAGTAGAGAATACACACACGTACACACACACACACACACACACACACACACACACACACACACACACACACACATGCACAAACGCACACACCCACACACACACAAATATCTATATGTTTGTAAATATACATATATATGTGAAGTATGTGACAATAGTAACAGAATCTGGCAGAGAGGCATGGAATAGACTATTGACAGTTCTTAAGACGTAGTATATGTGAAATGCTGTGATAACATCCAAAGGTTAACTAGGATAAGTTAATGATGTATAGTTTAAACATAAAGAAACTATCCAAACCAAAAACAGGGTTAGAGTTAATAATCTAACAAAAAGAAAATAAGATGGATTAATGAAAAATACTTAATACAAAGAAAGAACAGAGGGGAAGGACAAGCAGAAAATAAATAGCAAGGTGGTGGATTTATACTGAATCTTTTCCATAGTCATAGTAAACTTCTCTTTTGGTGGTACTTGGGTTTGAACTCAGAGACTCATATTTTCAAAACAGATGTTTTACCACTTGAGTCCCAATTCTTTTTGGCTTTCATTATTTTTCAGGGCTGGCCTCAATCTGAAATCCTCCTGAGAGTTTCATCTACCTCTGTCTCCTGCCACTGAGATCACAGACATTCACCACCACACCCATTTATCACAGGAAGGTTGTCATACAAGTGTAGGTCCAGGCAAGAAGTAAGACCCTATTTAAAAAATAAACAGCACAAAATTTTTAGCTCAGTGGTAGAGCACCAGCAAATGTGAAGTCCTGAGTTCAAACCCAAGTACCACTTAAAAAAAAAAGAGTCCATACTGCATGATTCCATTTATATAAAAGTCTAGGAAATGTCAAGTCACTCAGAGCAACAGAAATCATATTAGTTGTCTCCTGCAGGGATGGAGTAGGGTGGGGGTTAGATGAAGGAGGGCTGACTAAAAGCCACAGAAAGCTTTATAAGTATGATGGACATGTTTACAGTCTGGATTGTGAAGCATCTTTTACTGGTTTACACATATGTCATCACATCAAAGTTTATCATTTAAATATGTTTTTCTTATATGTCAATTATACATGAAGAAATGGCTCTTAAAAGACAGAAATACTGTGTTCAATTTCCCACAGCACAAAAATAAGAAGAAACCTTATGAACTTCATTACTGGCATTGGAATTTCAAAGAAATCTGATTCACTATGGAATCAGCTACCCAGGGAACACAAGCCACAGCTTTACTCCCCCTCTTCCTGGGGTGGCCAGGAAGACCAGATGGCACCAGCATTTTCTTCCTCTTTGATTATGCACCTGCTAAACTTTGTGTCCTAACTGTAATTTCACAAACAGAACTGGCCTTCATTCTTACTCTCAACTTCAAGCCAGGATGATTGTTTCATTCAGGCAGAAGCCTCTTTGGATGTCATAGGTCAGTGCTGGACAACTTCATCGCGTCTCTAGAGACACAGGGGCTGAGCTGGGTGGGGCTCCCCCTTGTTCAGGGAGCCTGTCTGTGCTTGCTTGTGTCCACACAATTGTTCTAGAGGTCTAGAGACTTCCAACCTCTACCCTGCTACTCTCAGGAAGTCTAAAGCCATGATAGACCACATCCCAAAGCCATACTCCTTCAGTAAGCAATGCAAGGCCTGTGCTGCCAATCCTGTCCTGACATTCAACTGTTTGGCTCAAAGACAGCAGAGAATATGTCTGTTGTATGAATGAAGAAACAAATGAGTGTGTACTAGAGAGAAGATATTGTCATGGCAATCCTAATATCCAATATGATTGTGGGAAGATTAGGAGCTAAATCTTAATGCTAAGAAGCTCTTTAGAATGAGCAACATGTTTTCCTACCTAATAATAACCATGCTCATTGCATGTTTCTTATGCTGTTCAAAGTGCTTGACATAAATCATCCATTGCATCTTCAAAAAATACCTTATTCATTTGATAGGTATACTATAATAACTTGCTATAGACAGGTAGCTTTAACACCAGAAATGTATGTCCTCACAGTTTGGAAGGCTGCTATTTGAACATCACAATGGTGGTAAGGTTGGTTTCTTCTGAGCCTTTCCTTGGCTTCTCCATGGCTGTCTTGCCTCTGTGCCCTCACATGCCCCTCCCTCTGTGTGCATGGCTGTGTTCTAACAACCTCTTCTTATAAGGACACAGCCAGACTGCATTAGGGCTCACTCTAATTACCCTACTTAATTCAATTCCCTCCTTAAAGGCCTTGTTTCTAAAGATAATCATATTCTGAAGTCCCTTGATTTCAATATATAAGTAGAGTGGGTATGTGAAAAGCTGTCAGTGTCTAAAACAAGACCTTAATAAATACCAGAGCCTAGAAAGTAATTTGATTAGTTTGATTCTTCCAGAACTCTTGCTATTGTTTTTGTTGCTGCGCTTCTTCTTCCTCCTCCTCCTCCTCCTCCTCCTCTTCCTCTTCCCCTTCGCATTGTTATTATCATTATTATTATCTTTAGGTGGATATACTGCCATAACAAAGTAGTTTATGAATATAATATATCTCAATTAATGTTACACCTTTCAATATTTTCACCCATCTCTCTCCTACCCTGTCGGGTCTTCCTCAGTCCCATGAAAGAAGGACGGGGTCAGAGGAAAGGTTAAGTGCAGCCGAGGCCCCTTCCCCAGTTCCCCAGCCTCCCTCAGCCCGGGAGACAATCAGAGCAGAAGAGTCCAGTCAAGCAGGAAACTCGTTTATTAACACAGAGCAGCCCTTTTTTAATTTTTATTTTTTTATTGCGAAAATACTGTACAGAGGGGTTACAATTAGATGGGCAAGATAATGAGTACATTTCTTATCAAGCATTGTAGCCTCCTCCTTTGTTTCCCCTTCCCATCCCTTCCCAACCTCCCCTCGCCCCCCCACTCAATCCTCCCCCCGCCACCAAAGTTGTAAAGTTCATTTTCGACATGACAACTTGTACTTCTCATTGTTGCAACGGGTCCACCTGTATCCTTATTTAAACGACTTGTTTTTCCCCTTCCCTCCGCCCCCCCACAAATTATACCAACATCAAATACAGTGAAAGGGGTTATACTGTGGGGGAGGGACATACAAAGCAATGAGGAAATAATCTTATAAATGCATTAGAAACAAATGCATGAAAGAAAAAAACATTTGAATACATATCTTAGGGTTCATTTTCCTAACATCACATTATCTGACCTTTTCTGCTTGACTCATACATATACTAGATATTGCAAATAAGGGAAACCATGGGACCTATGTTTCTTTGGGCTTGGCTTACTTCACTTAATATAATTTTTTCCAAGTCTTTCCATTTCCTAACAAATGGGGCAATGTCATTCTTTCTGATGGAGGCATAGAATTCCATTGTGTATATATACCACATTTTCTTGATCCATTCATCTACTGAGGGGCATCTGCGTTGGTTCCATGACTTAGCTATAGTAAATAATGCTGCAATAAACATAGTTGTGCTGGTAGCTTTAGTGTGGTCTTGTTTGTAAACATTTGGGTAAATGCCCAAAAGTGGGATTGCTGGGTCATAGGGGAGCTCTATGTGGAGTCTTTTGAGGAACCTCCATACTGCTTTCCAAAGTGGTTGAACAAGTTTATACTCCCACCAACAATGCAGTAAGGTTCCCTTCTGTCCACATCCCCTCCAGCATCTGTTGTTGTTAGAGTTCTTGATTTTTGCCATTCTAACTGGGGTGAGGTGGTATCTTAATGTTGTTTTGATTTGCATTTCTTTTATGGCTAGGGAGGTTGAGCATTTCTTCATGTGTCTATGAAGAAGAAAGAAGGATGGCCAACAGAGCAGCCCTATTTAAAGCAAAAAAGTGCGGGTGGCATGGCAGGGGAGGAAAAGGAACCAATCACTGTCAAGGTCACACCCTATCATGCACCTGAGCTTCCACGGGCTGGTTATGCACTGATCGTAAGGTAAATCGGGCTCTGCCCACTCAACTCCCTGTCAGTGCCATCTTTGCTGCCCATGTGCTCCACACTACCCACTCAATGCTAGCACAGTTGTAGCCAAAAGAGAATCCTACTACACTATTGGTGGGGATATAAACTTACTCAACCACTTTGGAAAGCAGTGTGGCGGTTCCTCAAAAAATTAAACATAGAACTACCTTATGGTCCAGCAATTCCACTCCTGGGCATTTATGCAAAAGATTACAAATCAGCATGGTAAAACCAACAGTGGTACAATTGTACCACTTATAAAGAAATGGAAAGACCAAAAATATGTTAAGTGAAGTAGGTCAGGCCCAGAGAGCAAGGGTTATATGTTTTTACTTATATGTAAAAGCTAGATTTAGCTCATAAACCTATAAGTCAATATGTTGAGTGGTTATACAAGTGTATACGAATGTATTAGCTGAAATTTGGTAGATTCAAGGAAGAATTCAAATAGTGTAATTTCTTAGAAAGGCAAAGTTGAAGTTCAGCAAAATAAAACACCACAAAGCAGGTACTCAAAAGAGATGGGGTGGGGTCAAGGGATAGGGTAGAAAATGAAGAGGAGAAGAGGGAAGAGGATACAATCAAGAATCCAAAGTCTATGCTACAAAATTAAGAACACTTAATAACAGCACTGCACTGAATCTTGACTATGCTAAATGTTTTCAGGGGTGCTTAGACTCCTAAGTCAGCTCCACAAACATACCCATCTAAACACCATTGTAATGCCACTCAGAGGATTCCAAAGTTCTGGATTCTTTAAGACATATGTTGAGGGTAAGTTTACCAAGGGAATTAGCACTGGAGTCTCTTCAAGCAATAGTTCAGGGTAATGGCCAGCGGGAGGCAACTGGAAACTTTGGTGGCAGTCATACCATGGTGTGGTAAGGAGCCAGGGAAAGTCAACGACCATTCTATACAAGGGCACTCATTAGACAAGGGCTTAATTCTAAGATAGTTGATATGAGAGAAAACAAAAATGGACGGTAGCTCACACCTCTAATCCAAATCCGTTAGGAGGCTGAGATCTGAGGATTGTGATTCAAAGCTAGCTTGTGAGACTCTAATCTCCAATTACCTACCAAAACCAGAAGTGGAATTGAGACTCAAGTAATAGAGCTCCTTGAGGAGATAAAGCTAAGTGACAGAATCTAGGCCCTGAGTTCAAGCCCAGAACTGGTACCAAAAAGAAAGAGAAAATAAAGTATTATTAAGATGCTACCAGGGGCTTGACATAATATGTGGATTGTTTTAAGGCTTTTAATTTACTTTAGCTCTCTTAATATACCATGATCTACTACATAGATATATGCAATATAATTTTAAATCACTGGAGGCTTTCTTTTCTGATCATAATTAATTTCATAGCACAGCAATAATTTGTAGACTAAATCTCTCAGGCAGCCGACAGCAATGATCCCTTTTGTTCCTCCACTTAAAACACATTTAGGAACCTGACTGTGCCTCTAAATCATTTTTCTCTGGCTTGTCTAGATCCAGTGCAATGTTTAGGCTTGTCAGCACCAACTTGTTTTATTTCTACTATAAAGCAATATACACAAAAGAACCTACAAAAGTCAGACCCTGATATTTCCCATCAGGATATCTAGGATATAGTTCGAAGCTAACCAGAGCAGAAAATTCTGTGAGACTTTATCTTCTACTAACCAGCAAAGATCTTGGTAGTAGGCACGATTCAAGGGTCAGCCATGACCAAGAAAGCCAGGCAAGCCAGGTGTTCACACCTGTAATCCTAGCTACTCAGGAGGCTTTGAGGATGGCATTTCAAAGCCAGCTTGGTAACTTCATGAGACTTATCTCCAATTAACCACCAATAAGATGAAGTATAGGTGTATCTCAAGTGGTAGAGTACCAGCCTTGAGTGAAAAGTTAAGGGAGAACACCAGAGTTTAAGCTCCAGTGCCACACACACACACACACACACACAGCCAAGTTGTTTAAAGTCCTTATCACTATGTATCACTCTAAAGTTCCATTCTTTACAATATAGCAGTCAGCTCAGTCAGCTTCTTAAGGTCAAACAAAAGTGAGCAGGTAGAGTGATGTGGCCTGGATACTTGTGCCTCCCAAAAAAGTACTATACTGGAACTTAAACACCAGGTAACTGAGTGGAAGGGTTAGATAATGAGGGCTCTGCTTTTGTGAAGCAATTAGTGTTCTTATAAAAGGGCTCCAGGAGACTAGTCTGTCCCTTTGCCTCTCACTACATGGAATTATACTAATAAGGCCCATCTTGGAGACAGATAGAAACTTCAACAGGCTCTGAATCTGTTGGCATCTTAATCTTGAACTTCCTTACCTCTGGAATTGTAAGAAGTAAATTTCATATATCACTCAGTCTTTTAGTAGTTTATTATAGCAACACAAATGAGTAAGGCATCAAGTGTGAGAGGTATCCTCTAATGCAAGCTGATCTGATATAGAAAAGGAGCCTTCTGACTTCTGCCTCCCCATACTTAGGGGAATCTCTTATTCCCACTGGCTCCTCATAGAGGTGCCAGCCTTGTCCCATGATCCTGACTGCCCTTCCACAGCACCTTTCTGAGCTTTCTGTTCTCTCCCAGTAGAGTTATTGCCAAGAGGAGGAGATGGTGGCCCATGTGGTCAAAAACACTTTCTTTGAGTCCCCAACCTCCTCACATACACATCTAGGCATGAAGGTCAACCCTATAGCCCTCTTTCTTCTGACTTTCATTCAATCATATCTCTCCTGGAGCATCACACTTTCTCTCTACCTGAGAAACATAAGGATAGGCAGATGGACCTCTTTCCTACTTCTTTTCTTCCCTTCCTCATTCCCTTCTTTTCTTCTTCCCTTCCTCCCTTTTTTCCTTCTTTTTCTTCCCTCTGGGAGAAAAATCTTATTTTCTATGAAGCAGATTGCTTAAAAGTTCTGACTTGTTCTGGTGGCTTGGCTCTTTTTAGTTATTCTAAGACACTATCAGCAAGTAATAAGAGGAAAAGAGGAACTGTTTGGGGTTAAGGAAGGAGTTTATTAAATATAAGGTTTTGACATAACTGATGGCTCCAAGATGCAAGTATGACACACCTCAGAAGACATACCTCAGATTGTTCAAGAAGTAGCAAAAGCCAGCAACAATGGCTCATGCCTGGAAGTGGCTTATGCCAGGAAGCTTTGATCTGAGGATTGTGGTGTGAAGCCAGCCAGGGCAGGAAAGTTTGTACACTCTTATCTTGAATAAACTACTCAGAAAAGGCTGGAAGTGGTGCTGTGGCTCAAATGGTAGAGTGCTAGCCTGAGCAAAAGAAACTCAAGGACAGTGCTTAGGCCTTGAATTCAAGCCCTAGGACCAGCAAAAAAAAAAAAAGGAGGGGGGAGAGAAAGAAAAGAAAAAGAAATAGCAAAGGGCGAGGGCATGTTTTCACATTTCTTGTGTACTGTTAGTCATATTCCAAATTCTTTTATTGATTAACTTCTGTAAATATACCTTACCCTGTTCAAACTAGCCAATTGCCAACAGATTGTGAATGTGAGCTAACCAATCTGAGCACAGGGGCAGGACCTGCTGGTTTAGGGGTAAATAGGGGAGCAGCCTGCCTGCTCAGTGTGCATTTTTGCCAGATTTTTGGCTGATGGCGCACCCTTCTACAGAAGTGAAGTTTACTTGGTGAGACAATTCTTTGTTTTCATGTCTATTGTTGCGACTCCAGTGTTTGTAGAAGAACATATTTATAACAGCTCCTTTACCTTCCTCCCTCTCTTCCTTCCTTTCTGTGGATGATTCAAATTCCTTTATTCCTATATTCTTTCTCTTCCTCCAAGTCACCAACCTGTATAGAGATTTTTCCTGATGCTCTGCATCTGTGATCTTCGATCCAAAGCTCTATAAGTCAAGATTACTTTTGTGTCCAGCTCTCCATCTAAGATATAGCACAATGTTAGCTACTTGAGCAGGTACCTGGTAAGATTGCAAAGTCTCATTGAAACCTTTCTTAGCAAAATTTCTTATGAAAATAAAGAGCAAATATTCTATGACTAATAACACTAGGAGCAACAGCTAGCTTGATGCTGGTTATAAACATTTGAAGCTAACAAAATAAAAGAAAACTATGATTTTGTCGTCTTTGTTCTGGGTTTCTTGTCACTATGCCTAAAGATTACACACTATGAAATAATAACCATATATCTTGGAGCTATGACAAATTAACTTTGTTAAAATTTTATTTTTTGTCAGGTGCCAGTGGCTCATGCCTATACCTACTTGCTGAGATCTGAGAGTCTCAGTTCAAAGTCATGCTAGACAAATCCTAGACTCTTATCTCCAGTTAAATAGCAAAAAGTCAGAAGTAGAAGTGTGGCTCAAGTACTAAAGCATTAACCTTGAGATTGTGGGGCCCCGAGATCAAGCCCAGTACCAGCACGAAAAATGAACAAAGAAAAAGAAAGAAAAGGAAAAAGAAAGAAAAGAAAAAAAGTTTCATTGAAAAAGACATTAGAAGCTGGCTGCTGGTGGTTTATACCTATAATCCTCTCTACTCAGGAGGTTGAGAGCTGAGGATCGTGTTTGAAGCAAGCCAAGGCAGGAAGTCTGTGAGACTTTTATCTCCAATTAAATTACAGAAAAAGCCAGAAGTGGCATTGTGGCTCAAGTGGTAGAGTGATAGCCTTTAGCAAAAGAGCTCAGGGACAGCACCCAAGCCTCAGGACTGGCAAAAATAACTAATACTTATGATGGAGAGAGAATGCAGAAAGGTATAATTTCTATAATATTACATTACATGTATACAGTATACAAATATATACATGTATCCACATACAAATATTTGTCATAGTTTCTTATAGAATTCTGGCTTTCTGCTACCACAGTTACATTTTCTACTCAAACTAGAAAAAAATTAGAAAAAGAACTTGCTAGTGGATAATCCAGTGATAATCCGATAAACTGTTTTTTTTTCAATAATATTTGATAATGACTGAGGCCTTAACCTATCCAGATAACAGGTAATCTTTTAATAAATTCCTTGAACTTCTTATCTAAAGGCTGGGTGAGAGAAGAAATTTAATTATTTATATTGAGTCGATTTTTATGTAGGTTTTCTGGTACACATCAAGTTACACAAGTTGCAGTTGAAAAGCAGTCATATTTCCAATGCCACCAATGGAAAATGGAAAACTGTCTTACAACAGCACTTGGTCTCACAACAGGAAGGTATTCTTGGAAGTGTAGATCAAGTGGTGGAACACCAGTCTTGAGTGAAAAAGCCAGACGAGAGCATAAGGTCCTGAGTTCAAGCCCCAGTACCAGCAGCAAAAACAAAACAAAAAAATAACCATCACCTTTTTTTGGGGGCGGTGGGTCCGGTTGTGGGGCCTGAACTATGGACCTGGGTGCTATCCCTCAGCTCTTCAGCTCAAGGCTAGCACTCTACCACTTGAGCCATAGTGCCACTTCCAGTTTTTTTCTTTTTGCTTATGTGGTGCTGAGGAATTGAACCCAGGGCCTCATGCATGCAAGGCAAGCACTCTACCACTGAGCCACCTTCCCAGCCCCAACCATCACCTTTTTACAAGTCAATGTGTGAAAAATGAGACTTTGCATGTCCTTGCAGACCATCTGAATTTCCTTCTTAGAAATTGACCTCTTGTCTCAGGCATATACTAGATAAATAACCCTTGTTTTCACTGTATTTGATGTTGGTATAATTTGTGGAGGGGAAGGGGAAAAACAAATTGTTTAAATAGGGATACAGGTGGGCCCATTGCAACAATGAGATGTACAAGACATTATGTTGAAAAACGAACTTTACAACTTAGGCGCTGGATGGGGTGGGGGTGGGAGGCTGGGGAGACGGGGCGAGGTGAGGGGGGAGATGGGAAGGGATGAGAAGGGGAAACAAAGGAGGAGGCAACAATGCTTGATAAGAAATGTACTCATTACCTTGTAATTGTAACCCCTCTGTACAGTATTTTCACAATTTTTTTTAAAAAAGAAATTAACCTCTTTTACCATCTTGGAATTTTTGGTATAGCAAAGCCTATCATGGTATTTTAATTAATAAAAATATAAAGAAAACCAGACACGGGTAGTTCACCCCTGTAATTCTAGTTGCTCAGGAAGCTGAGAACTAAGGATTGAGGCTCAAAGCCAGCTGGGGCAGGAAAGTCTGTAAGACTCTTATCACCAATTAACCACCAGAAAACTGAAAGTGGCGCTGTGGCTCAAGTGGTAGAGTGTATGTAAGCCTTGAGCTGAAGAGCTCAGAGACAGCACAGACAAACAACAACAACAACAATAAAAACTAATGTAATGAATCAGAGGAATGTATTTTTGTATGGTATAGCACAAATTTCTCCTGTTGTGCATTTGTAAGGCTGACTGAATTTGGTATCTCTCTCCTCATCCAGTTTCCTCATTGGGCTCCTGTTGCTGAATTAGCCAGGGTCCCCTAACGGCCTTTCTTTTTCCTCCTTTTTTGACACTTAAGATATTTACAAGTTGGCCAGTTGAAATGAATAGAAAAGAAAATATATCAGTTTCCTATAATGAATCACCCACACAAAAGATTCTTTGACCTTGTGATTGGCATTCTATTTGCATAAAATGAGATATTAAGACATAGGAATATGTCAGATCCCTGTGGCTCATGCCTATAATCCTAGGTACTGGGAGGTTGAGATCTGAAGATGGTGGTTCAGAGCCAGCCCAGGAAAGAAAGTTCATGAGACTTTTGTCCCCAGTTAAGCACCAAAAACCCAGAAGTGGATATGTGGCTCAAGTGGCAGAGCACTAGCCTTGAACGAAAAGCTCAAGGATAGTGCCTAGGCCCTCAGTTCAAGACCTGGGATTAGAATGCATACACAAAAAAGACATAGGAAGGTTTGATTCATCAGCAAAACCAATTTCTAAATGTCACATTTAGACACATGCTATTTTACTTTAAGCTAAGTATATAGGGCCAACAGGACACTACACTTTGGACAAACAATTCTAAGGGTATTTTAAGATCCTGTCAGGTCCTAAACCACCTTCCCCTGACTTTGTTTGTTTGCTTACTTACTTTCTGCTTCTCTTCTTGGCTTAAATTTTTTTCCCTTGTTATCTTTAAATAGTTGTACAAAGGGATTTCAAGTCGTCAGTTTATAAGCACAGTGGAACTTAATCAGTTACTCCTTACATTCTTCTCCCCCTATTTTCTCCCCCTTTATCCACTCAGGTTGCCTCTCTTCTTTGCTAGAAAAGATGTCAGACATCAAAAAATCTATAGAGAATAATTTAGTAATGATGCATGTGCCTCCACCAGCTTAACCAGTGAATACCATGAAAGCACAGGAATTCCCTGTATTTTGTTCTGCACCAAAATATACTATTTCTCCCCCCTCTCCCCACCCCCAACACCTAGAGGTAAGCACAATCCTGGATCTGGTATTTATCCCATGCATGACTTCATACTCATGTTACATATGCAATGCTGACCAGTTTGCATGCTTTTGAGAAGTTTATGCAAGTGATATCATGTGAACACTTTGCTCAACATTGCATTTTTGAGACTAGCCCCATGACTACTTATAGATTTACTCCAATTCTTTCACCATTCTTTAGTATTTCATTGTGTCTGCCCACTCAACCTCTCCTTGAAATTCATTTCTCATGTTTCTTTTCCTGAATGAATCCACAAGATGTTCGGTCTCTCCTATGTTTTCCCACTCCCATAATTCTAGAGTGTTTCAAGAAAGGAAATACCTTCTTAAATGTTAACCTTGTGAAACATCGTTCAGTGCATGTTGCATGTGTGGCTGTAATATTGTCTCCGTTTTCAGAAGTAGTGGGATCTGAATGCAGGCCTAGTGATAAGTACTCTACCATTTGAGCCATGCCTCTAGTCATTTTTGATTTGCTTATTTTTCAGATAGGATCTCCAGCTTTTGCTGGGGCCAGCCTTGGGCCAGAATCCTCCTATCTCTGCCTCCCAGGTAGCTAGCTGGAATTATAAGCATGTGCCACCAAACCCAACTTTTCTACAGCCTCCACGTTCTATGACATTCTATATCTAGAGATAAAGGCTGGGCATGGTGTCGTACACTTATATTCCCAGCACTCAGAAGGCCCCAGGGGAGTGGGAATTTCAGTCTGGGCTTCATAGCAAGACCTTGCCTTAATCTTACCAGACAAGCAGAAAAGGCCAAAAGCTATGTATATATGACCATATAAGATGATGCTAAGGGAAATGAACCCTAAGATAGGAATACAAAAGGTATTTTTATCTTGGTTGTTGTTGTTTTTAATGTACTTATCATGTACCATGTGATTTTTTTGTTTCTTTTGTAAGTTCTTCTCCCATGGTATAACCCCTGTTTTCACTGTAATTGATTCCAGTGTCCTGCATCCTGTATATACATTGTTCTAATTTGGAGAAGGGAAGTGAAATAACAAAATGCTGAAACAAGGATACAGGTTGACCCACTGTTACAATGAGATGTACAAGAGACTATGTTGAAAAAGAACTTTACAACTTGGTGGGGGTGAGGAGGAGGGGAAGGAAGGGATGGTAGGGGGAAAACAAAGGAGGGGAGAATGCTGGATAGGAAATGCACTCATTACCTTACTCATGTAACTATCACCCCTCTGAAACAGTATCTTTACAATAAAAAACATTAAAACAAAGTAGAAGTAGAAATGAAGTGAAAATGGCTTACTCTAAAAGGTGAACTCTTCCCAGTTCCTCCCATCTTGTATTCTGTCTAGGACTGACCTCCCAGCAGCTGGTGAGGTCCAGGCCAGTTCTGGCCACACTGCTACTCCATCCAGAGTGATACCTGACTCTTGGCCTCATGACTTGCTTCCACTGGCCACAAAGTTATGAGATAATGATATTTATCACCAGGAACACAGGCTTTTCTCATCTTTGAAGTTTCCTTTCTTCTTCAAAATCTAAAGGAATTTGGCTTTTAGTGTCCAAATTTCTATCCTAGAGCTCCAGGCTCAAGCAGAAGGGAATGGTGGTCACAGAAGGAGCTAGCTGCTGCCCTGGGGCTTGCAGTGTGAAATGCTCAGGTATGTGAACCACAGCCCCCTGGGTCCAGCCATGGTGCATACTAGCTGTAAAACAGAGGCCAGCTACTTTCCCTTCCTCAGCCTCAATCGCTGTGTAACGTGAACTTCCTTTCTGGGTTTTACAGGACTAAAACTACTACCTCTGCAGCTAGGGCATAGAACATACTAAATGGCCTTTGTTGTGGGTTTTTTCTTTTTTCTTTTTTGGTTTGGTCAGTCGTGGGGCTTGAACTCTGGGCCTGGGCGCTGTCCCTCAGCTCTTCAGCTCAAGGCTAGCGCTCTACCACTTGAGCCACAGCGCCACTTCCGGCTTTTTCTGTGTATGTGGTACTGAGGAATCGAACATAGGGCTTCATGCATGTGAGGCAAGCACTCTACCAATAAGCCACATTCCCAGCCCCCTTGTTTTATTTTTTAAATTTGACTATAAAGATCAGAATAAAAACTCAATTTAAATGAATCCACTGTATACATTTAGTCTCATAGGATGGACTTACCCTCTGGTATGTCTCCTGTTGGAGATGACTGAAAATAACTCTTCCATTGCCTGCCTCCGGAAGTCATTTATACCTGATCAGATTTGGGGTTTCTGGGTGCTCCCCTCATTCACTGCTCTCTAAATGTATTCAGGCTTCATGGAGAACCCCAGCTCCTCGTCTTACTCTGGCTCACTTGACCATAGACCCAAGCCAAATCTACTTTCTCAGTGACTTGGGTAGCCTGGGAAGAGATCCAGCTGCTCCCTTGGTTGACAGCAATACATCTCTTGGCTCCTCCCATTATGGACACCAGAGTGGCTTTACTGGAGTTCTATAGATTTGATTACAGGGGTCAGAGCTATTTCACTTATAAGTGACACAAACTAAGCTTAGTCAGGCTCAAACATCAAAACAGTACAGGCTCTGGGTTACTGAGTTCTCTAACTTTGACAGCTAAGGGTAGATTGGATCCGATGTGATTAAGTCCAACACACAATGAATGGCCTTCCTCTGTGTGTGTGTGTGTGTCTGTCTGTCTGTCTGTCTGTCTCTGTCTTATCTTTGCCCCTCTTTACTCATCATCTTCATTCTCTTCCACCACACACAGGCTTCTTCCTTACAAAGTAGAAAAAAGCAGCTCCTGTCAGCTCTTTCTCATTTTGGTTCATAATCCTACAGAAATAGAAATCTGCTGTGCCTTAAAATCCAAATGGAGTTTAGAATTTGCTATAAAATTCCATGATAGATCATCTCTGTAGAGTGTGAGGGAAGGAGGTGTCTATGATAGAAAGCAGAAAAGGCTGGTATTTGGCACCCATCAAAAACTAACTATTCTAGGACCCCAGTTTCTAAGTTCATAGTTCTGAAAGGAAAAGAAAAAACTAGTGAGAAAATATGAAACAGTATAAGTGGCTATCTGAAATTGAGTCTGACCATCTTTCACAAGATCTATCTGCAAGGACAGGACACACTAAAGCTCACCAAAATCTTGCCTCCCTTTCCTGGTCACTTAAGGGTAAAAGCATGTCTGGGTCACAAAGCAGATTTTCCACAATTTCTTCCCCATAGCCACAAGAATGGATTCTTACAGTGAGAGCATG
Source organism: Dipodomys spectabilis (assembly GCF_019054845.1). Taxonomy (NCBI): domain Eukaryota; kingdom Metazoa; phylum Chordata; class Mammalia; order Rodentia; family Heteromyidae; genus Dipodomys; species Dipodomys spectabilis. The sequence goes on from NW_024870912.1 coordinate 3,091,085, forward strand.
GACTGGGAAGGTCCAACACATGACATGAGGATCAGAGTGAGAAACAAACCCTTAAACCACAGAGATTTGAGGTTGTTGATGTAGTATTAGTTAGCCTGTTCCTACTAATACAGGTAGGCATTGGAGAAACAATAAGGTTCTACTTTTACAATAATGCATCGAACTTAGACATTTCCTCCTCACTCATTTAAGTATAAATTCGCCTTTTAAGCTGCCCAAGATCTTGCAGAGAAGAGCATTAGCTGACTCTTAACCAAAGAAAACTACTGTCTTCACAGGAAAGGCATTAGAGACTGGCCCATGAACTTCCTAGTTCTTCCCTCAAGAAACTACACCTCCCAGCATGCCTTGCAATTGGATTGGGCCTATGATTGAGTTCAAGCTGATGGATGTGGGCAGAATGACAGCCTCTCCTTCCAGGTTAGTTATAACACATTCTATGTATTTTGTCAGTCTCCTTTTTCCATCCTCAAAGCTAAATGCAAAGATCCAAGTCTGGTAGCACATAGGAAAACAGGATCCAATCACAGAATTATCTTTTAAGAATTAACATGGAGGATTATAGTCCTTTGTTCTATCCCCATATAGCAACCCTCACTGACCTGAAACAATATTCCCAGTAAAAAAACATGTTAAGGTAGTGGTCCCAGAACACAGAGAAGGTAGGGTGGATGTTTCCATGAGTTAAGTAGAAGTCTATGGCTACCATCATAGCCTGAGGGCTGAGGTCCTGACACCTAGAACCTGTATTCTATGCATCTGCTTCTATTGAATCAACGATTAAGCTCACCTGAGTGGGTGGACCTTTGATTGTTATATCCTACTCCTAGATTCTTTACTGCTTGTATGTTTTCTTTTTAACTCCCTTTTATATCCTGGATACAGTAATTAACAATATTAGATATTAAACAACATTGTAAAAGGCCATGGCTTTTAATCAGAGAGAACCTGTTATGAAGGAAAGTTAAAAAAAAGTTTAATTCAGGGTTCAAAATTCAAACCCAAAGCTGGCTAGATATGTTCCACTAACCCCATGTTTACCCAGAAGTCTTCATTAGCTACATGTGCCATTCTAGTTGAAGTAAAGCTATCTCATAGGTTAATTTGTGCTAGGCATTATGCTGGGTGCTTTGTACTATGAGATGGGTATTACTAACATAATGAACTTCTTTCCCAGGTGTCCCAGTCCTTGAACCTTGGCCCATGTTCCAAGTCTTTGGTTTTAACTGTCTTGTACAACTTTCTTTTGTTTAGATTTTACACCCTTCAGGGTTGGTGACAGCCACCAAGACTAAGGTAAGTGACCTCCTTTCACACACTGAGCCTACCACTAAAGGACAGGAGATTCCTATGGTCCCTTTACCCTACAGGTTTAAAGACAGATGCTGATAAGAAAGGAAGAAATAGAAAGATGAATGAAATCTACAAGCTACTATGAAGTGCTGCAATCCACAATTACTACATTTCTGCTGGGGTAGAACTCAAGAATAATGAAGCATGCCTCTCATCAGGTTTATTGTAGAATAAGTAATTTAGTAAACACAAAAATAAAGCTGCTGAAAGATGACTTGAAAGCAGTGTGTTTCATGGAGCATAGAGGGTGATTTTGATGCAAGCAATAAAACAGTTATTCAGAAGCAATGAGAGATGTAAGTGGTCTTCGAAAGATTTTGAGTTAGCGAGGGACCTCGCCCCAGAGGCTTGAGATGTGGAGGAAGGGCAAATGGCTGGTCTGGGTATCAACAATGCCTAACTGGCTCTAAGGCTATTTCTCATAGTGTGGGGAGGGAGGATGCCATATGGGGCTATTATTAAAACAGACAATAAAGCAATACCCTCAGCAGTCAGGCTTGCCTTGGAAGATTCTTGGTAAAAAGTATAACCACTATGACTACTAATGAGGCCATGCTGAGCATACCTAGTCCCTCAATCTGAAATCCAGAAAATTACCTAATTATAAATATGTTGAGTCCTAAGCTGATGTTCCTAGTGGGAAGTTCTATACCAGACCTCATGGCACAAGTCACAATCAACACCCAAGTGCACCTAAACTATTGTATGAAATTGCCTTCGGTCTATGTTTGTAAGCTAGGTGAAATATAAATAAATTTCTAGACTTGAGATAGTTCATGATATCTCATGATGTATATGAAAACCCTACCAGTCTCAGATATTTTGAATAAGGGAAACTCCACCTATTTCCTCATTCTCCCCTCTGGCCTAGGGACAAGTGCTTTCCAAATGATTTCATGGCATCTCACCACCACCCTCTAGGGCAAAACATCCTGCCCTTTTCCAGCTAATCTGTGAGGGAACAGGGTACGATTCATTCAAAGATTGCTGTTATATGTGGCAGGCAGAATTTGGACAGACATTTCTTGACTCCTGGCCCTGAATGCCAATCCAGAGCAGTTTGCAAGGGTTAAGCTACACCATCTAAGGCCAGGGTCAAGCCCATCTACTGTTCCTTCTGCCTAGTCCCAGCAACCTGCATATAGCCCAAGCAGATCGCAGGCTTTCACTTGTGTCCCCATAGAAACACTGGGGTAGCCATCAAGTAGGGAGTAGCAGTTAACAGACAAGAGTCATCAGAGGATCTATGCTATACCCAGGGCCCATTTTAGCTGCTGCTGTGATGAGCAGTCATTATTATGTTGCCTATGGAGACAATCCAAGTGTCTTGCACACATACACACAGTTTTTTTTTTATTTTTTGGGGGAGTCCGGTTGTGGAGCCTGAACTCTGGGCCTGGGCGCTGTATCTCAGCTCTTCAGCTCTAGCGCTCTACCACTTGAGCCACAGCACCACTTCCAGCTTTTTTCTTTTTGCTTATGTGGTGCTGAGGAATCAAACCCAGGGCCTCAGGCATGCAAGGCAAGTGCTCTACCACTGAGCCATCTTCCCAGCCCCTTTTTTAGATTTTTGAGATGGAATTTTACTGCATTGCCCGTGTTAGCCTGGAATTTGCTGTATAGCTCACATTGGTCTTGAACTCTGGATCTTCCTGCCTCAGCCTCTTGAGTAGCTGAATTATAGGCCTGAAATTATAGTAGCTGAAATCATCCCACCACACCAAGTTTACACCTTCTTTGCACTCCTGAAAAGGTCTCTTGTGTCTTTCCCCAGTGACCCCAAAACTCTTCTGGCCCAAGAAGAAGGCAGGTGGGGAGTAGAGGTATTGGTGGGAGAGATAACTCTTGCCAAGTAGGAGCCAGTCAGTGAAGAAGGAAAGACAAAGAAGTTTCTGATGGAGTCCTCTGTGTGTGTGTGTGTGTGTGTGTGTGTGTGTGTGTGTGTGTGAGTGCTTACATGCCAGTGTGTATACCAGGTCTACAGCTTGAACTTGGGGCCTATATGCTATCCATTAGTTTTTTTTTTTTTCAATCAAGGCTGGCACTCTGCCACTTACAAAGCAGCTTCACATCTGTAGGTAGTGGGGTTCTTTAGAAGTTGCTGCTGAGATGGAGTATGGGAGATAAGATGTGGAGAACAGATGGACCCCTGCTATGGAAAGACAAGGGCAAAGCAGGAATGGATAGAAGGGAGAAGATAACTCAGCCCAGACACTGGCACTGCGAAGCCAATGGGGCCTCTGGAGAAAATATTGCTCTTGGGATCACCCTGTGTGAAGCCAAAATGGCAAACTGACTGGGTCTTCCTCTGGTCTCACTTCCAGAGGAGCCAAGGCCTTTTCAGACTCTGCTTAGTCTTCCCTTATGGAGACCTGGGCAGTGTCCTCAGTGTCATTCATGCTGTAGGATGGTGCTGTTGGTTCATGGATTTGTGTGTTCTCATTCTGTAGCAGCAGGTGCCCCTTGAGGGCAGAGACAGGACACTCATTTTGAGTTCCACAATTGGCCCCTTGCCTGCAATGAGTGAACAAGCAAAAGCTATCTGATTTAGCTATCTAATTTGAGTGTTCAGAAAGCCCGTTACATATACCTCATTGTACAGAAAGAAATAGCTAGAGCCCAGAGTGATCAGGGAACCTGCCCAGGTCTCACAGTTGGGAAAGACAAAAGGATCCTAATGCATGGCTTTGACTCTAAGTTCATTTAACTTCCCACTGCTTACTCTCAGAGACCCAGACCCATAGGGTTATCTGCTTCCTCATTCTGATTCTCATTTGGATGCCTACAGGCTGCCACATGTCCCACTACAACAATAAATCCCCTTTTTAATCACCTCCCCTCTTCAGGACTGAGAGAGATGTGATTTCAGTACCCTACACAAGGCAGAGGGGAGAGGTGGTAAAGTCCCAGTGTATCCTGAGGGAGCTGACTGCCACATTGTTTGAAAGGTAGTCCCAAGTCCTAATTTTAGAAGATTGTCCATGTGGTTATGTCCGATTGTACCTCTGAGCCAATGGAATAACAGTCCCTACAATTCTCCAGTCAGCTTGTATCTTGGGGAGTCACATTAAAAGTCCTTGAGGGCTGTGTGAGCATACAAGGCAGTGTCTTTTTTGTTGTTGTTGTTGGTCGTGGGGCTTGAACTCTGGGCCTGGGCACTGTCCCTCAGCTCTTCAGCTCAAGGCGAGTGCTTTACCTCTTGAGCCACAGCTCCACTTCCAGTTTTCTAGTGGTTTATTGGAAATAAGAGTCTCACATGAACTTTCCTGCCCCAGCTGGCTTTGAACTGTGATCCTCAGATCTCAGCCTCCTGAGTAGTTAGGATTACAGGCTTGAGCCACCAGCACCCAGCTCAGGGCAGTGTCTTTACCTGGAGCCAGACACTGTGGGGCGCAACAACAATGCACAGAGATGAGCATTTCTCTCATCAGGCAGGCTGCCACAGCCTGATCATTTAGAGAGGAACCCATACTGTGATTAGAGACTCAGTCTCACAGCTTCTACCCTAGACCAAATCCTGAACGCTGACCTCTCAGGCCTCCAGCTGTGATTCCAGGGCAATCTGATGACTGGTTCCTAAGTTGGGCCATCTGCAGGATGTAAGAAGAATGGAAGGAAGCTGGAGTTTTGGCGGCCCACATTTATAATTAGCAATGTGATGGTCCTCAGTGCTTGCTGAATAGAACAAGAATATTCCTGCTGTACCACTAAATTAGAATCAGGGTGCTTGATAATTAGAATGCTCGTATAGAGCAGCACCATTCCTATTAGGAAAGTAAAATAAGATGCCCCATGCTGGGTTCCTCCTCTAGTTTAAAAGAGTCATCATGATGGGCAGGAAGAAAAGCCAATAGTCAAAGGCCTGAAGAGAGAACTGTTGTATTTACAAAACCCATATCTGCAATTTCTTATTATTTATGCCCTTGTTACCCTACGTCATTGGCCACATCTATTACCCAAAGTGAAAAAGAGTGTCATAAACCCAGTATGCCACTGTCCCTTACTAGTGTGATTCATCCTGTACTGTTTGTCACTTGGGTGACCATCATCAGGTGTGGGCTCTTGGAGGCTGGGGAAGTATGCAGTAACCATTACAAACACCTCTTTAGAAAAGCATGGACACAAGTGTGTCAACAGGAAACAGGTAAATATATTCTCACACACCAACACACCCTGATTCTCCTTTTATCTCAGAGCGGCAAGGAAATATTAAGAAAGGTCAGAGAGCTCTGAGTGTGGAGTAAGACAAAAGCAGAGGCATCAAGAGGAACTCATGCCATCAGAGAACAGTCATCCATCCCGTATCCTCTAGAGGCTCTACTTTACATCAGATTCACAGTCCTAGGACCAGAGCAATAGGGATTGTACATGTCTTCCAGCGTTCTCGGGATGATCACACATAAATGCCACACTGAGGACTTCCTCCAGCTACATTATTCTCTGTTATAGTCTGCAAATGGTTTAGTTTTAATTAAACTAAACCAAGGAACCTAGCACTGGTGGCTCTTGCTTTTAATCCTATGTACTTAGGAGGCTAAGATCTGAGAATAGCAGTTCAGAGCCAGTTCTGGCAAGAAAGTCCATGAAATTCTTATCTCCAATTAACCACCCCAAATCAGAAAGTGGAGCTGTTGGCTCAAGAGGTAGAAAGCTATTCTTTAATTCAAGCCTGAGGACTAGCACAAAAAGCAAACAAGCAAACAAACGAAAAGCCAAACCGAGGATCAGAGAGGCCTGGATCATCTTCAGGTAGCTAAATGCCCAATTCTGCAGCTTAGGGGCAAACAGCATGCACATCAGGACCACCTGGTCACTGCTGCCCAAGCAATGTGAACAGGCCACAGCAGCAGCTTTTGGAAAACTGGCTGGTGTTGCTGGGGTCGGGGATCATCCAAAGAAGAAGGACAAGTTAGATACTTTCAGCAAAAGATGTCATTTTCTCCCAGCTGCTGACAAGAGAGGTTGGATGGAATTCATAATTAAAGAAAAAAGCGGCAGATATGTTGAGTTTTGAACAAACATCTTTGCCTTGTTTAAATTAGAGACAGTGGCAGATAAAGATATATTCTGTCCAGATGTTTGCTCAGGACTTAGCCCTAATTCTATCTCAAACAATGCTCATTGTTTAAAGTTTTTCTATTCCCAAGTTGTTCCCACGTTTATCTATAGGGAAAGACACCCAGTGCTGATAGCGCTGGTGAGCTGGGTTGGTCCTGCTGAACCTCAGGAAAAAGAATGGGATAAACACCCAGAGAGCAGGGCGGGGGCTCTCAGTGACCGGATTCTGTGCAGAAGCCACTCAGAGCAGACCTTGGGTGGGTGACACAGATGTCGATGTGGCTACTCTTGGAGCAGTGGGAGCACAGCTGGGACCCTGCAGGCTTTCCTGGAGCAAGTTCTGGCAGGGAGGCCAGGTGGAGGAAAAGGAAGAGGAGGGGTTTCCGGTCTGTGTGTGTCTCTCTTAAAGCTGGGCCCCATTGGCCCCTGGCAGGAAAAAGATGGCCTTCTCTGATAGGAGTGCACTTTAATTGTTTGGAACAATATATTAAGGTCTTGGTAAAGACATTATTGGAACTGTTTTGTGGAGAAAAAGATTATTATGTGATTGGATCTGATTAGGGTGGAACAGAGCTAAATGATGGATGAAGCAATTGCTTTTTTGAAATATCAAAATTACAAAATTGAACTTACTCTTTGCAGGCATTCACTGGATCACTGGATAGTGAAGGGTAAAGTTCAAATGGTATATAATGAAGCAAATGATAGAATGTGGTCCCCGTGGGTCCCCATCCCTGTGTATCTGTGAAAGGATACAGCAGGAAGTAAGTGCTTGAGTAACCTGGGTTGAGAGGGAAGCTCACAGCCTACAGGGTGCAGGCAGCCAAGGAATAAGTAAAACAGAGAATTGTGCCCAATAGACTGTTTCAGTTATTGCTCATGGCATGATAAGACCTGCCTATTCTTCAAGACTTAAAACAACAGCTTGTGATCTTTCCTGTTTGTGCACTCAAATGAGACCTGGCCCTTAAAGCCTCAGAATGTCCCTAACACATTTTATTGATCAAGAAAGTCATTAAGGAAATGGGTGCCAGTGGCTCATACTAGTAATCCTAGCTAGTTAAGGTGGCTCACAATTGAAATTCTAGCTAATGAAGAGGCTGAGATCTGAGACTCACGATTCAAAGCCAGCCTGAACAGGAAAGTCTGTAAGACTCTATCATCTCAACTACCCAAAACCAAAAGTGTAGAATGTGACCCAGATGCTCACAGTATGTCAGCTGTGAGCAAAAACACTAAAGGAGAGCCCCCTGGCCCCCCCAGTTCAAGCCTCAGAACAGATACATACACAATAACAGCCTAAAGCCCAAGTACCTGATTTCTTATATCCCTCCACCTAATATCCCCCTCTTGCTCCCTCCCCCTTTTCTCTTTTGCTCTTTTGGATTTGAAGGTGGATTTGGCTTCCTCCAACTCCATCCCCCATCTTATCGCTCACACTTGCTCACCCAGCAACATAGGAAGCAGGCCAGCTGTTTCTCAGCCTACTATCTGGTGGACAATGTACTGGGAGGGAAAGCAAGCAGGCCTAGAACTTGATGGTGCTGCAGATGAGATGGTGGCCTTGTAGTCTATGTCTTGTTCTAGCCATGTGTCTGGTCACATTACAGAAGAGGACGGAGAGCACCACTGGCATCTCACCATCTTTATACGAGCTCTTCACCACAATGTCTTCTAGTATGTGCAGATTTACTTTGCTTTGTGAAGTAATTAATTGCATAAACGAATCCCTTACAAAGAGAAAGGATGCTCTAATAATTTATTTTCTTTTATTTTTTGGCCCTTGAACTTAGGGCCTCATGTTCTCACTTACCTTTTCCCCTCAAGGCTAGCACTCTGCCACTTGAGCCACAGCTCCATTTCTGACTTTTGGGTGGATAATTGGAGGTAAGAGTCTCATGGACTTTCCTTCCTGGGCTGGCTTCAAACCACAATCCTCAAAATCACAGCCTCCTGAGGAGCTACCTAGGATTACATGTGTGAACCACTAGTACCGGGCACTTTCTTATATTTTAAATGCATACTGCCCCCTATCTATTTTTAATTTTTCTGCTTTTGATAAATAGTGAGCATAGGGAAAATGGCAACTGATACTACCCTGGGAGAGTTTTAAGGAGTAGTAGAGAGTGTGGTGAGATAGGGTTCACATTTCTATCTGAGAAGGCACTGTCACCTATGGCAGCTGATTATTATCCCAAGAGAAAGACTGTCGATTATATTGCCTACAGTTTACTCTAAAATATTCCAGCAAATCCAGTGTGATAAATGTGTGTGTGTGATTTACTTCCCATCTATGCTGTAGACACAGTCAGTTAACATTTGAAGTACTATTCAAATTAGAAATCTATATTCCAGAGATGGTTAGTTTCCACTTGAAAGACCCTAATCAGAGGCTGTCATTCATAAACATTTCCAGTACTACTCTCTGGCTTTGCCTTAAATGCATTATTACCAGTCCCAAGAAGGGTGATCATTCTTATGGCTTTTTGCTTGCTGCCCTAACATAATCATGCAGGGTGAGTGCCTCAGCCCAGTCCTTGAAGGTAACTGCTGTCATTTGTACTCTTCAAGACCTGTTGGAAATCCAGTTGCCCATTGAGAAGCCAAACTCCATGTAGTCATAGCTTCCCTATGCAGGAGAACAACCAAAAAGATTTCCACAGATACAAGTACTTCTTGATGCCTTGGTAAAAGGAATGTCTTCAGGAACTGATTGTATAAGTCATGGGGTAGAAGGATGAGATTTGTGTAGGTCACATGGGTAAAATTCAGTTCTAAGATCATGTCTCCCTCAGTCCTTGGATTCCCTCTGTGTATAATCCAGATAAGGTTGGGCATCTCAAAGTTATTATCATTGATGGAGCCTAGTCAACCATAAAGGAAACCATTAGAGCCACTTTCAATAGCACAGGGGGCACTTAAAACAAAAAATCTTACCGTCCCTCCCTTCCTAGTCTTGTACCCTTAGAATTCAGTCCCACAAATGTTCTTTAGATGCCTTCATCCGTTTTCTGCTACTGTAAGTAGCTTGGGATTGGGAGCTTTATTTGAAAATAGATTTGTCTAGCTTACAGCTCAAGAGTATCAAGGACACATTCCCAGCATCAGCTACATTCTGGTGAAGGTCTCATGGTACATGACCTGAAACTGGTTGAGAGCATGTTAAGACAGGAATCCAAAGAGACTGGAGTCATATAAGAACTACATTAATTCCTCCTGAAACATACTGAATGACCTAATGGCCCATTAGCCCCATATTTCTCTATCTCTGTCTGTTTCTGTCTCTCTGTCTACATCTCCCTTTCACCTCCCTCCCCACCCCATCTCTTATACTGGAATATAATTCTCTTATCCTGGAATGCAGTAAGGGCTATCCTCATGCTTTCCAGGTATGCTGTCTATCACCTGAGCCAAGTATAACCCTTTTTGCTTTAGACTCTTTAGTTTGCTTTAGTTTGGAAATGGTCATATGCTTTTGCCTAGATTAGCCTTAGATTGTGATCCTCTACCATCTACTGCCTGAGTAGCAGGGATACTCCAGCACAAAGCTTGCAAATCATGAATCTTTGGGAGATACATTTAAGCCTATACCCAAAGCATAGCACCACCAGGTTTCTAATGATATATATTAGCAATACATAATCCTTCTTTCTGGGTTGAAACTGAGATTTGAGTGTAGCTATTGGTCATAAAGCAACATTAGGTGGTTCTGAGTGTGCTAAAAGTGAGTGGACATCCTCTTTCAAGGGATCTGTGAGGTAGCCTTCTTTCAAGACATCTTCCTCAAGTAATATGAAATCCAAAGGATTTCATGTAAGCAAACCTGCTTTCTTCAGACACCAGAGGAAAAGCTACTGGTAAGACCAGATGTCAGCATCATCTGATGATCTAGCCAGTTGATTCCATTCTTCTTTCACGAACCTATTGCTCCTAGTCAATAGCCTGGATTTTACAGAAGTGACTTAGCTTCATTGTGATCCCAACTGTTATAACTGAGGAATCAGTTAAAAACTTTTAACTGTCACCAATGGGAATCCAATGACAACTGCAAAATAACAAATTAAGAACTCCATAGATGTTCTCCAGTTATCAGACCATGACTGAGTTGAGATTTAAAAGTTTAGGCCTTTTAAATTCTCCATACATTCCCAAGTGCATGCTAAAGAATCCATTCATTTCATCCACAGACCTGAGAGTATATATTGTCAGCATAATGGAGGAGGGAAGCAGCCACTGGGGCCCCCAAAACATGTACTTAACCTTGGGTTCCATCACAATCTACTACAGGGAATGGCTTGGCTAATTGTGTGAAAACACTGGTCTCATGAATGGTTTTCTAGGGCTCCATTTCCCATTGTTAATGAGCTTAGTATAGGACTCAAGCCAACTGGTTAGCTCATATCATCCTTCAGATTCCAGTTTGGTAGGTCTATCTCCTGATATCACGCTGATCATGGGCCAATTAGAGGTCAAAGAACACCCAAAAATATTACAAAGAAAATTTAATATAAAGGATTACTCACACAGTGAGACCAAAGGAAGATATTCTTAGGAGAGGATCACAAGGGCTCAACAGCTATGTATATATGATCATATAAAATGATGCTTATCTAAATGAGCTTCAAGAAATGAACTATTTGTGTTTTTTTCTTCTGTTTTCCCCCCTTTTTGATATGCCTTTAAGTAAGTTTATCTGATTTGGGGAGGGAAAGGAGAAGCACAGAAATGATGGGAAAAAGGTTGAACTAATTCAGCAGTGATACTCATTAGATTCAGCTTGGAGGGAAAGTGGGTCAAGAGGGGAAAACCCAGGAGAAAATGAGGGAGTGGGTCACATTGTTAAAAAAAAATGTACTCATTACCTGACTTATGTAACTGTAACCCCTCTGCACATCACCTTTAAATAAATTAAAAAAAAATAAATTAAAACTGCATTATCCCCTCCTAAAAATATATTATCCAGACCATGATGCCAGTGTTTCTAATAAAATGAATGATTAAGTAAATAAAAAAGAATTACTCAGAGAGACAGAAGCAATGGAAAATTTGAATAGAGAGAGTTAAAGAGAACTGTGAAGACTTGTAGAGCAATAGATATAAGGAGCCATTCTTGCCTAAAGGCTGAAATAGAGGCACCAGGAAGAAGACTCAAGACCCTCCCGCCAGGCTTGACTTCCAACCTTCTTAGAAAGGACTTGGCTATGACTGAGCAACATAGAGGTCAATTACTATAGAGCAGATGATGAAAATCTGCCTTTTGAAGTGTGGGGGAATGCTACCCATGAGGAAGTGCTGTGCCTAAGAATTTTCCTGAGAGAACAGTCACTGAGAGTTGACCTAAGCTACAAGTTGCTTCAGGGAGTCCTGACTTGCCAGCTGCCATAGCCAAGTGCCATAGAAACCCCAAGCTGCCAAAGCCTGGGGAGAAGCTCAACAGAAAGAAGAGGAGGAGTCGCTCCTTTTTCCAACATCCTCTACTGACAAAGGATCACCATATTACAGCTGACAGGACAATATTCACAGGCAATGAAGGGTAGATTTAGAGATGAGTGCAATTCAATCATGGAACTCCCTTGTTTAGACAAACTAACATGGATTATAATATAGAATTATTTATTCTTTGCAAAACAAGTAAATTTCATTCATGCACTTTTATCTTTGGGAATGTGGAAGCCCAGCAAGTCAACAACTGTGGGAAATCCACCTTTAACCTGAAGCTTACACCTTTGTCTTAATTTATTGGATGAAATGCTGCCTAATCCCACCAGAAGGGAACTTGAATCTCCTCCTAGAACACTGTCTCATTCCTTTCAGGGGGAATCTTTTATAAACATTGTTTTTCCAGAGTGCCTGCAGAGATGAGAGTCAGAACTTCACAGAATGTACAAAACAGGTCGTGTGGCTTTTTATGCACGCTTGCTAATAAATGTTTGTATTTTACAGCTCAGTTCTGCTCACCATGAAGTCTAATATTGTAAGACCTTCTGGTTCTTAAAGAAACATCACAAATCTGTGTGTGTGTGTGTGTGTGTGTGTGTGTGTGTGTGTGTGCGCGCATGTGGGTGCATGTGTAAACATTCACAATCCTCCAGTTGATAGTTGTTGGCAAATGAATTTGGCCTATGTCATAGGTCAAATAAAATCCAGAGCTTATTGACCTTTGCTTCATTTCTTATCCATCAAATGGAGGGCATAGTTACAGTAGTTCATAAGGATGCGACAGATGAAAATGTTGAGCAGAGGCTAGACAAATGATAAGTTCTGTCTGTGTTTATAATTTAGAAATATGGAAACTATGGAGGTAAAATCATGCCAGCCATCATAAAGGGCTGCCTGTCTTTGACTTCTTCCTCTCAGCCTTCAGTGTCCCTTTGCATAGCCTGTTAGCCTCTCAAAGGGGTAGAGGTAGGAAGTGGTGATGTGGGTCAAGTGGTAGAGCGCTAGTTGAGCTGAAGAGCTGAGGGACAGCACCCAGACCCAGAGTTCAGGCCCCACAACTGACAAAAAGCAAAAAGGTAGAGGCAAGACTTACACCAAAAATACACTTAAGGAGGCAGCTTTACCTGTGAGCTGCACACTGATCCTCAGGCCTGTGATCCTCAACATGAACCACCCACACATCCTCAATGCATTTGGCTGTTTTGAGACTAAAGGCAAATACAAGCTCTCTGCTGCCAAACACTGAGTTGATTTGATCCAGCTCCGGACACAAGGAATCTGCTAGAGTGTCGACTTTGGTGCACATAGTATATACATATGCTCATGTGAGCTCACAGACCAAATGCCTCATCTGGAAGCCACCTCTCCCAAGTAGAAAAGAGGGCCCAAGACTTTGGCATTTAAAGCACCAGAAACCAGCCTAATAATTCCTATTTAGTCCTGGCCCACTTGTTAAAACTTTGAAGCTCTAATCAAAGCTTTTAATCTGTTTTTGAAAGCAGTTGGACTTGTTATCCCAGGAAGAGAAATCAGAAATCTGAACGTTGACAAGGTTTATAGCTTCTTCAGTGAGCTACATTTGCTTTGCTCTTTTGTCTCTAAGAACTGCAGAAAGATAGGAAGGGAGCAGGATAGAGGCATGGCTTGTCTACTGTTGTCCAAATTGGTGAAGAAAGGAATTGGCATGGAATGCCAGAATGCCTTTGTAGAGGCTTCCATCTCATGGATGGGCAGCAGGACTTCCTGTTAGTCCCCAGGGACAGGCCAGACAAGAGTAACTCCATCTTGCAATGGCCATCAAAGTCTCTGAACATTCTGATGAATATAGTTGTAATGTAATGGTGGGCCAGAAGACTGGATAAACTGTTAGCATCCCTCTCTTTCCATGGTGTGTTACCCCACCTTTCTTTTCTGGACCTTAGGCCCAAAGAGTTTTAAGTAGCTTCTCTCAGGCCATTGCCTCAGGCCACCTGACATATGCTTAACATATTGAGCTAGCACCTTTCTTTGCCAATGTTTGGCAGTAAACAATGATAAAGTCCCCCTCTCCCCGCCCTGTTCCCAGTCTTTGTACTCAGTAATTTATGCTGATGATACCCACACAGCACTTTTGAATCAGGGAAAAGTCTAGCAAAATGTTTGCCTCCAAAGAGTGAGTCCCTTTAAAAAAAAAAAAAAACAACGAATGTTGAATTTGTATATTAATTTTGGCAGTATTGCCATTTTCACTATATTTAGTATGCCTATCCAAGACCATGGAAGGTCTTTCCATTTCCTGGTGTCTTTTGTAATTTCTTTCTTTCAGTTTTTACAGCTTTCGTTAAATAGTTCTTTTACATCTTTGGTTAAGTTAATTCCTAAATATTTTATTGGGGTGGGGGGTTATTGTGAATGGGGTTGCTTCTTTTATTTCCCTCTCTGCTTGTACATTGTCAGTGTACAGGAAGGTGACTGATTTTTGTGGGCTGATTTTGTATCCTGCTATTTCGCCAAAGTGATTTATAACTTTTAAGAGTTTGGATAAATTAAATGCAATTCTTATTAAAATCCCAATGATGTACATCTCTGAAATACAGAAAACAGTCCAAAAATTCATATGGAACAACAAAAGACCTAGAATAGCCAAAACAATTCTAGGGAATAAAGACCACATGGGAGGGATATCCATGCCGAACTTCAAACTCTACTATAGAGCCATAATAACAAAGACAGCATGGTACTGGCACAAAAACAGAACCAAAGACCAATGGAATAGAAGATCCAGAAATAAAACCACATGCCTACGGTCAGCTGATATTTGACAAAAAAGCCAAAGACATATAGTGGAAGAAACACAGCCTCTTCAACTACTGGTGCTGGGAAAACTGGGCAACCATTATGCAGAAAACTAAAAGTGGACCCCAGCCTATCACCATGCACCAACATCAACTTAAAATGGATTAAAGCCTTAACATCAAACCTGAATCTTTGAAACTACTGCAGAACAGAGTAGGAGAGACACTTGAATTTATAGGCACAGGCAGGAACTTCCTGAACAGAGTCTCAGGGTCACAACAAATTGGAGAGAGACTCAACAAATGGGACTACCTTAAAATAAAAAGTTTCTGCACAGGTAAAGTTATAGCAACCAAGCTAGAAAGACAACCAACTAACTGGGAAAAAAAATAACTTACCAACAATAGATCAGACAAGCGGTTAATATCCAGTATATACAGGGAACTCAAGAAACTAATCCCTACCAAACCTAACAAACCAATTACTAAATGGGTAAGGGAACTAAAGAGAGACTTCTCAGAAGAAGAGATAAAAATGGCAAAGAAACACATGAGGAAATGTTCACCATCCCTGGTTGTGAAGGCAATGCAAATAAAGACAACCCTGAGATACCACCTTATCCCAGTCAGAATAGCCCACATCCTAAAGTCAGTCAACGACAAATGCTGGAGGGGATATAGAGAAAAAGGAACGCTATTACACTGCTGGTGGGAATGTACACTTATACAACCACTTTGGAAAGCAGTCTGGAGGGTCCTTAGGAAGCTAAAGATTGACCTCCCTTCTGACCCAGTCATACCACTTCTAGGCATCTACCCTGAACAACAGGAACCAATATACAAGGACACGTGCACCTCCATGTTTATTGCAGCACTGTTCGCAATAGCTAGGATATGGAAACAACCTAGATGCCCCACCACAGATGAATGGATCCAAAAATTGTGGTATCTATACACAATGGAATATTATGCAGCCATTAGAAATGACAAAGTAATGGCATTTGCAGGGAAATGGATAGAGCTAGAAGAAATCCTGTTGAGCAAGGTAAGCCAAGAGCAAAGAGACAAACAGTACATGGTCTCCCTGATAAGTGGATATTAAATCCAAAATGTAAGGTGATATGACAAAATGAACAAGATTTAAGAAACAAAGAACTTCCACTCATCTGGATGAATCACTACTAAATAACCCCATGCTGCTGATCACATATATGGTATATATGTGCACACCGGAGGGAAACAAGGAGGACGACACAGAACTAGAGAGAATCAGGGGAAAACATATAACAGCGGAACCCATTAGCTGCACTGGACATTGACCAAAATGAACTAAGCAACTCAATGGCAGCGATGGGAGGGAGGGAACAAGTGGGAAAGAGGGAACAGCTGATGCTATGCAAAACAAAAGAAATGTACATATCACCCAATGTGGAAGAAGTAACTGTATCGCAAAACTCATAGAACTCATAAATGTTATAGACCATGAAAAAAAAACCAAAAAAATGAGATATTTGACTTGAAATAAAAGAAAAACATTAAGATTGAAGGAATAGTTGAATATAATAAATGAAAAATGAATAATTAAAAAAACAAACATAAAATACAATTAAAAAAATAAAAGTCTTGTTTCCATTTCTTGGAGTTCATTTTGATAAGCATCAGTTTATATGGTCCTATGCACATAGTTATTGAGCCATTGTGATCCTTTTCCAAGACTATCCTAGACATATTGTAGTTATTACAAATGAGGGAACCAGGCAGCCTGTGTCTCTTTGAGTCTGGTTTACTTTACTTAAACAGAGAGGAAAACATACAATGTATGGTTGCACCAAAAGCAAATAAAAAGGGTGGTTTGGAACAGCAAATAGCAACATGATTAGACTTTTGGAACTTTCTGGAGATAGTCTTACATGAAGTCTGCATCATGTTACCCTGACTTGAGAATGACAGGGAGCTCACAAAGATGGTATAAATTGCACCAGAAGGGTGGTTGGAAGGAACCAGATTAGACATGTATGCTGTTTAGAAGCCTGTTATAAAATCTCGGGATAGGAGAGAAAGGTAGCCTGAGATAGGGTGATGGCAATTGGAGGAAATCAGTAGGGGGATTTGGGAGGATATTAAATAAATTAGAATAAAAAACTACTTGCTAATTTAATGGATGAAGGGAAAAGAGAAGGAGGTAAGGTAAACAACATTTCTAATTTGGGCAAATGAGCAATTTCTTTTCTTTCTTTCTTTCTTCCTTCCTTCCTTCCTTCCTTTCTTTTTGGGTCAGTCGTGGGGCTTGAACTCTGGGCTGGGTGCTGTCCCTCTGCTCTTCAGCTCAGGGCGAGCACTCTACCACTTGAGCTACAGTGCCACTTCTGGTTTTCTGGTATTTAATTGGAGATAAGAGTTTCACAAACTTTCCTGTCTGGGCTGGCTTTGAACTGCGGTCCTCACATCTCAGCCTCCTGAGTAGCTAGGATTACAGGTGAGCCACCAGCGCCTGGCTGAAGGTTATTTTTGTAAATCAGAGAAAAGAAAGATTTGGAAGAAAAATGTATGGAATGGGTTTTAAAGATGTGCTTGTGGCACGACATGGGCCCATTTTGCATTGCTATAATGAAATAACTGAAGCAGGCTAGCATTATAAAGGAGTTTTTAACCTTACAGTTCTGAAGGCTCAAGTGCATGGATCTAGCACTTGCTCAGATATGGCATGGACTTCAAGATATCATGGGAAGCACATACAGGAATAAGATGTCAAAACCAGAAGCCATAGAGCCCTTCATTCTTTTTTTCTTCATTCTTTTCTGTTTGTGTGTGTATGCTGGTCTTGGGGGTTTGAACTCTTGAACTCAGGGCCTACATGCTATCTCTGAGCTTTTATTTTGCTCAAGGCAAGCAGTCTACCACTTGAGCCACACCTCTACTTCTGGCTTTTTTGGTGGTTTATTGAAAATAAGAGTCTCATGGACTTTCCTGCCTATGCTGGCTTCAAACCACGATCCTCAGCTCTCAGCTTCTTGAGTAGCTAGGATTATAGTCACCACCCCCAGGCTCAGATTCACTCTTATAACATCTATATTAATCCCTCTTGAGAGCAGTGACCCCATGACCAAAGAACTCCTCCTGGCCACTCTTTCCAAGTCCCTCTTAAAGCTTCTACTCTGTAACATGGCCAAATGGGGAACCAAGCCTCTGGCATGTGAACCTCTGAAGGACAAAGTATTGCCTCACTTTGATGTCCAAGTGAAAATAAATCAAAGGCCATTGGATGTATTGAGAAATCACACACACACACACACACACACACACACACACACACACACCTTGTGATACTGTGAAATTTGTTAGTATAGGTGCTGGGAATAGCTGAGTAGGGTTTTGGTTGTCGTTGTTGTTATTGGCAGTACTACAGTTTGAACTCAGGACTTCACACTCACAAAACTTGCTTGCACAGCTGACTCAAGTTGCCATATTCCCAATTCAGTTTTTTTTTTGGCTGCTTATTTTGGACATAGAGTTTCAAAGACATTTCTGCCCAGGCTGGCTTTGAACCAAGATCCCTGATGACTGAGCTTCTTGAGTAGCGAGGATTAGAACAGGAGTGACTGGTGCCTGGCTTGATTGGGATTTTGCTTACTGAACCAGCCCCTTTTCATCTGCCATGCATCTCTTGAAAAAGTGACTGGTGTTGTTCCAAGGTCAGTCCATCCCTCTCATGAGTCCTGTGTTGGATCCCACATGTTACCCCACTCCGCTCTACCCCAAGCCCTTCCCACAAACCCTTCATATAGCTGCACTTTGAGCAGACATCTCTTGCCTATGAGAGGAAGAGGGCATGATCTTGGCCTAGTAGGTGACAGTGGATGTGTGTGGGAGTGACAGGCATACACACAGGTGACCTTGTGTGTGTCGACTGTATCTTCATGGCTGTTATGTGAGAAACAGCTTAGCTGTGCTGGGGCTCTTCCTTCTTCCCCCATAATGTACAGACAGGCTCAGTAACTTCTTCCACCAACATCAAAGCACCTTCTTTAGTGCTGAAAGCTTGCTCTCACCAAACATTTACTAGGGCATCCAGGGGAAAAAATAAGCCCTTAGCTACCCACCAGATGTGTTTATTGCAAGAAAAACAAAAGGCTAAACAAATCTCCTCGATTGGTCAGAATCTTAACAACATTAGTCAGCCCCTTAGCATTCAGAGGCAGCATTAGCCACATCCATAAACTGAACCTACAAATAGCAGAAATAATAATAAAAAAGGATGTTTATGGCAGCAATATATGAGAAATAATAGTAAAAAGGTGCCTTCCCCTCATCAGCTGAGCTGTGTGATGCTGAATAACTGGCAGCCTTCCAAAAAAAACCTCTGTCCCATGGCTCCCTATGCAGCCTCAGCCTCCTGGGTCTCCAGGGCTTTTTTCAGAAAAGCAGAATAATTTGAAAGGATACATGGTAATAGGACATAAAATCCAAGTGGGAGCTGGACACTGGTGACTCACGCCTGTATTCCTAGCTACTCAGGAGGCTGAGGATCACAGTTTGAAACCAGCCCAGGTAAGAAAGTTCATGAGACTCTTTTTTACTGGGGGTGGGAGGGGGGAGTCCGGTCATAGGGCCTGAACTCTGGGCCTGGGCACTGTCCCTCAGCTCTTCAGCTCAAGGCTAGCGCTCTAACACTTGAGCCACAGCGCCACTTGCAGCTTTTTTCTTTTCGCTTATGTGGTGCTGAGGAATCGAACCCAGGGCCTCAGGCATGCAAGGCAAGCGCTTTACCACTGAGCCACCTTCCCAGCCCATCCATGAGACTCTTATCTCCAATTAACTACCAGAAAACCAGAAGTGGCACTGTGGTTCAAGTGGTAGAGTGCTTGTCTTGACCCAAAGGGCTCAGGGACATTACCCAAGCCCAGAGTTCAAGCCACCACTCTCCGCCCCCCTCCACCCCCCCCTCCCCGGCCACAAAACCAATTGTGGGTTTTGCATTTACTCTTATTTTTCCTTAGCATTACACTATCACTTGAGCCACAGCTCCATTTCTGGCTTTTGGGTGATTAATTGGAGATAAGAATCTCAGGTACAGCTGGGTGCAGGTGGCTCACACCTGTAATCCTAGCTGCTCAGGAGGCTGAGATCTGAGGATTGCGGTTCAAAGCCAGCCTGGGGAGGAAATTCCGTGAGACTCTTATCTCCAATAAACCACTAGAAAACCGGAAGTGGTGCTGTGGCTTAAGTGGAAGAGGGCTCACCTTGAGCTGAAGAGCGCAGGGACAGCGCCCAGGTCCAGAGTTTAAGCCCTATGACCAACAAAAACAAACAAACAAAAAAGAATCTCAGGGACTTTTCTGCCTGGGCTGGCTTTGCACTACCATCCTCAGATCTTAGCCTCCTGAGTAGCTAGGATTACAAGCACAAGCCACTGGTGCCTGGCTTAGCATCATTATGAAGAAAATGTCTCTGAATTTATGGAAAATCATTGTGTATTTCAAGTTTTCACTTAGTGAACATACCAAAGCAGCAAACTGGGATGAGCCTAGGCTCTGAAGGACCCTAGAATAGGGTAGCTGTGTTAGGTGGGGCTTCAAAGAGGACTACTGGGCTTCAGACAAAACCCTGGAGAGAGCCAGGTGCTGGTGGCTCTTGCTTGTAATCCTAGCTACTCAAGAGGCTGAGATCTGAGGATCATAATTCAAAGCTAGCCGCAGGCAGGAAAGTTTGTGAGACTCTTATCTTCAATTAACTCCAGAAAACCAGAAGTGGTACTATGGCCTAAAGTGGTAGATCACTAGTCTTGAGTAAAAAGGCTCAGGGACATTGCCCAGGCCCTGAGTTCAAACTCCATGAATGACAAAAAACAAAAACAAAAAAACCCTAAAAAAGGGTTCTTGGGGAACAATGGGGTACTGGCAGAAGGGAATGGCTATATGTTCAATCATACCCTTTGTTCTCCATTTCAAAACAGAAAGGGAGAGAGGTCTTGACAACTAAGATGAAAAGAACAGCTGGGTGCTGATGGCTCAGGCCTGTAAACCTAGCTACTAAGGAAACTGAGACATGAGAAGCCTGGTTCAAAGCCAGTCCAGACAGACAAATCCACGAGACTCTTATCTCCAATAAAACAGCAAAAATCCAGAAATGGAGGTATGGCTCAAGTGGTAGAGGGCCAGCCTTGATTGAAAAACTAAGCCACAATGAGAGAGGCCCTGACTTCAAGGCCTAGTACTTGAACAGCAAGAACAACAAATATGAAAAGAGCAGGGGCCATGAATCAACCCTACCCCAAAACCATAGCCTGCTTTCCCCCTCCTGTGTCCACACCTCAGACTGGAGCAGAAACAAAATCAACTCAGCATTTCCTCCTTCCTGGGGACACTAGGCTAATTTCTGGCTGCCAGGATTGGAGGAATTCTTTGCAATCAGACCTTAGAGAAGCCAGTCTCCCATCTGCTCTTTGTGGACATTTAATATCTCAGGGATATTCCCACATAGTGAAGTTTATCCCAGGCTCTGGGTTGGTTGTTTTCTCCCTCACACATGTGTAGTGGGTTGTGAGCTAGTTGTTTGCCTAGCTGTCACTCCCCTAACCCTGAAGAGGGTCAAATCAGCATCAGATCAAGTGGTGTCTGTATGTGCATATCTTAGCAATCCTGTGGGATGATGAGCACAAGGGCTAAGCTCATGATCTTCAAGCCTGGTCCAGCACCAGCACAGTTGGTCATTTGTTTCTGAGGACTTTGTTATCAGAGAGAGAGTCTGTTGAAGATGGGCATTTTCCCATCAGGCTGATGAAATTGACCATCTTGGATGGGGAGATGCTTGCATATTTGAAAACAACAAATCATTTCATTTGTTGCAATTTGCTTTTTGTTAAGGAGTATTCAAAATGGGAGGGGTTAAACCCCATTTGTCTGGGTAATGGGGGCAACACAATAACAAAATATGGAAAATAATGCATTCATCAAATAGAACCAGCTGATGATCTTGGGCTACCTCATCTTTCCTTGGAAACCTTCAGGCAGACACTTAAGAAAACAGTGTTTACTTTTGACACAATCAATTTGTGTGCCATGTGATGAGAAACCAAACCCCTGGGGCCGTTCTCAGGGCTGTGATTACCATCACATATGGACCTGTGGAGGGCTGTGGGAAGGGGTGGAAAGCTCTGGAAGTTGTGGGTTCCCATCTGCTGCTTCATGGCAGGGGGTGGAGGTATTTGATGAACCGCATTTCTTCCTCTTCCCCGCTTGGCATCAAGGCTGAGAGGTCAAATGCAGAGCAGCGAAGCAGACAGAAACGTTTGACTGTGTGCTACTTGGGCTGGATTTTGATCCATTTCCTGCTCATCTCTCCTCTTCCCCTCACGCGTCCATGTCAACTATCCCCTGTTCTCTGTACACTTTGTGCACCATCACCTTTCAGCCACTTCTGTCCTCAAATGCCTGCCTTCTTCCTTAACTTCCCAACATGACACAGCTCAGCTCTTCTCCAACCCAATGCCACCTCGTTATATACCATACCCATGTGCCCTGAATGTCCCCATCCTCTTCTCTAACCTATCAGAACCTTCCTGAACACAGGAGGTAGGCAGATGCATAGGGAAATGGGCATGCTTAAATCACATGCCTGGGAGCTACCGGTGAGATTTCATTTGTGATGAAATCACAAAATAATGCCACTGTTAATGGTCTTGCCTGGGAGGCAAGACCAAGAAAGACCTAAAGACCAGAAGCACTGAATGCAAATCTGCTGGGTACCTGTAAACCTAGCTGTCCTATTCTGTCATGTGTTAATATAACAGAATATCACAGATTAGGTGATGATTTTTAAAAAAAGAGGAACTTTCCAGGTGCTAATGACTTACATCTGTAATCGTAGCTACTCAGAAGACTGAGATCCTGAGAGTCATTGGTAGAAGCCAGTCTGGGCAGGAAAGTCCATGAGATTCGTATCTCCAATTAACTACCAAAAATCTGGGAGTGGCACTATGGCGCCAGTGGTATCATACCAGCCTTGAGCAAAAAAGCTTAATTACAGCACCCTGCCCTGAATTTAAGTCCCAAACCTGGCACAAAAGGGAGGAGATATGGAGGGTAAGAGGAAGGAAGGAGAACTGATTTTTCTTTTAAATCTGGAAGCATGTATCACAATAACTAACCTACATTAATCTATCTATAAAGACAGAGCCCTCCTGACATAATCACATCTTGAAGGCCTCAACTCCCAACATTGTAGTTCCAGAGATTGTTTCTAACACATGATCAGGAGACAGCACACATGAAATAAGTCAACAAATAAACAGGTAGTCTGGGTTGTGGTGGGCAACTGAGGACAGAGGCTTCTCAAATGCAGATCCATATCTAAGGTCAGGGTCCTTGTTTGAGGTAAGTCATGGTGCTGCCTGGACCAGGATTTCCCAGGGAGCAGACATGCCTGCCATGCCCACAGGATAGATGGAGCCTGAGAGATGTTCCACGGTGACCCTGCCAAGAGTCTGGATGAAGAACTTGTCCATTCCCTTCCTTGAGCATCTCAGAAACAATTCTCAGGTCCAGAGTTGGGGTACATTTTGCATACTTTGGATGAGATGCAGAACAAAGCCAAAGGACAGTAAGCAAGACAGAAGAGGAAGACTAGCCAAGAGAGAGTTCATTATGAAGTGTGTTACTGCTGTGAGTGCTGGAGCTCTATTCTGCTGTGCAAATCAGAGAGCCAGCACTGAAGATGAACTTCTGAAGGTCTTTCCAGGGCTGAGAAACCCTGGGAATCTTGCATTCTATGGCAGTTTGCCTTCTACCACAGATGGACAAAATTCACTCAAGATCAGAGAATGCTTTTAAGAAACAAAATGTAAGCGTTGGCAAGTACAAGCCCAGGGAGGACAAGAAGACTTGAATGGGGTGCTGATGGCCCTTGGCCTGCCCCTGCCCCTCATTGCCTCTTGTGATGTCTAATTTCTATCTTATAATAACATATAACATGAAACAGAACTATGTGACCTATTTTGGTTAGTGATGATAGTGAAGGCAACCGTGAGCTATGTTTGTGGAAAGAACTAATTACTCAGATGAATTAGTGGTCTGTGGAGGTATAAAGTTGCTTGAGGGGAGTTGAACAAATATGTATCTTATTTTTTATTTTTGTGCTAGTACTGGAGCCTGAACTCAGGACCTGAGTACTTAGCTTTTCCACTCAAAGCTGGCACTCTGTCACTTGAGTGACAGCTCTACTTCTTGGTTTTTGTTGGTTAACTGGAGATAAGAGTCTCATGGACTTCCTGTTTGTGCTGGCTTCTATGATCCTCAGATCTCAGCCTTCTGAATAGCTAGGATTATATGTGTGAGCCACCAGTGTCCCAGCAATAAAAGTATTTTTAAGCAAAATTCTTATAGTTCCTAGAACAAAAGTCACGAGTCTGTGCCAATTGCACTCATATATTTCTACCCAAGCACAAAAGCAGAAGTTCCTCTGCTCAGCCTTTACAACATTAGCATGGGTGCACATGTTCCTGTATATCCCTATGTCCTTGTTATACCTGGGCCTGGCACTTGGCACATAACAAGAGGATCCAATAACTGCTTGAACAATAAATCAGTGAACAAATCATGAGTCATATACCTAACAGAAAGGTTGGTCTTGGACCTTTTGGCAGTCACTTACCCAGAGTAATCTAATTTGGATTCCAGATACTGATCTGGAATAATCAAGGTCACATATGTTCTCACAGATGACAGTGATTGGGCATAAATGACTTATAGGACAGTGATAAAGTAATGTGGTCTAGGGTGCTTAGATCCATCAGAATTGAGGATAAGCTTGTGAAAACAGAGACCATGTCTGAAACAGATTCATGAGCTGAATGGAGACTTGGGATGGGATGGGTTGGAATGGGATGGTATTGGACTCTTGATAAGACACAGGCTTTGGAAATGTTATTTAGATCGAAATTCTACCTCTGCTCTTCATTTGTTCCATTGTGAGGATTCAAGCACTTAGAATAACCCTCAGTAAATAGCCTCATTAATAAATGCTTTCATAAAGCTTGGGATCTGGCTCTTTCAACATCAGGAGGAATTATGTTCTAAAAAAAAAGATATAGCTATGTGGGGCAAAAAGTTCATTAAAGTAAAGTTTAAGTCTCATTTTCATTGTCTGTAGAGCTTTGGGAATTCAAGACATAATTCCAGTCAAATGCATTTCTACAACCTCGATTAATTTGAAAAAAACAAAACAAAACAACACTGTGATCAATGAAAAGCTAGACTGCAAATTGGGAAATTTAGGTTTCTATCCTGACTCTAGCTAATGTGTATCTTAGCCTGGCTTAGTTAAAAGATAAGTGAGAAGCAAAATTGGAAAAATACTTTGAGCAATAAAAGCCATCAGCATCACTATGTTGTTTAAAATGCTCTAACATGGAAACAAACCTCTGTTCTTGACAAATTTTAGCCTAAACCAGATGACAGTGAAGCAATCCAGGCAGCTCAGGGTAACACTAATCGAAGAAAGAGGAAAATCATTGGCGGGGAGGGTGGGAGTGGGGGGGGGGGGGTAATGGAGGGAAGCAGTAATGCACTCAAAAGCAGTTTTAAAAGGCATAAAGGAGGAGTAATATAACTAATGTGTGCTCCAGGCTTCACTAGCTATTAGGAGTGAATTCGGAAAGGTCTTGGTGCCTTATACCATGAATCAAAGCTAATCTGAGTTTGGATGATTTTCCTATCATATAGTGTATTTCATCCTCATCAGATGGATGTATGGACAAGTAAGTTGTGTGCACAGTAAATTAAGCTCCAGCCATCTTCCTCCTTCAGAGGCTTAAGACAGGGGAAGCATTATACAAAGATTATTTCTTTAGATACCTCTGAAAGACTACTGAATTATTAACATAACTAGTTCAAAAGAAGGCATTTGGTCCTGTTCCCAACAAGCCCTTCCTGAGCCCTGTTAAACTGGACACTGGTATGCCCCTATGTAATGGCCTTGTTGCTAGGTAACAGCCACAGGGACCCCAAAAAGCCTCTCCTCAGGGCTGCATATATTAATTCGAAAGGCTGTGCTTTTACAGTCTGGTAACTATTTCTATCACACATTGTTTTTGTTGCTCTTTCTCCCATTTGATTTTGTTTACAGATACCAATTTAACAAATGAGTTCATGCCCCTGATGCCATTAAACCACTGTGTAAAAATAGAGACCCCACTTTAATGGTACTGGATTATTCCAACAGGTAATTTTATAAAGAGCTTTCTGCCACTGAGATTTGTCCCCACTCTGTACAAAAGGAAGCATTATGGAAAAGCACACAACTATATCAAGATGTTTTGCACAAGAGAATGCTGTTTAAATACAGGCTTAAGTGAGGGGAAAGATGCTATTTAAAGCCACAAGTAGCAGAAATTTCAGAATATATTATGTATTAGATGATGTTAAGAAGTATTGCTAATGAATTAGATATTTAATTCCACTAAAATTATGTAAGAGGAAGTCTTTATGTTTTGGAGATGATATTAGAGTAGAAAAAATAATGCTATCTGTAAATTACTTTTAAATGATTCAGCAAAAATAATATAGATGAGGCAACCACAACAAAATGTTAACAATTATTAGCAATATGGGCATTCATTGTCTTATTCTTTATATTTTTACATGCTTGAAATTTTTCATAATTAAAAAGAATTTATAATAAAAACAAAGGAATTCACAGCTACCATCTGTATCAGAAGATCTCATAATATAGAAGGTTTATTTATTCTGCTCCTGAAAAGAATAAGGAGAATATTGAAATGGAGTGGAAAAATAAATCAGGAGAAGGAACTAAGAGATCAGTAGAGACAGTGTGACATAGGAGATTATATGGAGTGAGGTGACTATTTAAAAATCTCAGCATTGCCATGTGTAATGGTTCACACCTATACTCAGGCACTCACAAGGCTGAGATCTAGATGGTTGTAATTCCAGATAAGCCCAAGGAAAATATTCATGAGACCCTCCCCATCTGAGCAATGGCTGGTTATGAGGGTGCATGCCAATTACCCCAGTTAAACAGGAGACTGCGATCTGGAGGATCATGGTTCCAGACTGGATCCACCACCCTCGCCCCCCCCCCCAAAAAAAACAAACTAAAACAGACTGGCCAAAAAAAAAAAAAAAAAAAAGCCGGGTGTGCTGATACTTGCCTGCGAGCCCAGTGTGAATCATAAATAGGAGGATCATAGACCCAAAGCAGCTGGGGTAAAAAGTGAGATGCTAATTCAAAAGAATCACAGTTTCAAAAGGGGGGGCTGGGGACATGTCCTTCCTAGAAATTGCAAAGTTCTCAGTTCAATCACCAGTATGCCCCCCCCCCCCCGCTTCCCCAAATAGTGTTAAATGGCTAGAGAATACTGTACTATGCAATTTGATATTGTTTACTAATTAATACAAATTTCTTTTCTGTGAAACATAATTTTCAGTAAATTGTGGTGCACTAAAAATGATTTGTTAAGAGTGGAAAGTGAAACCAGTGTTAATTTTCATGTTGTAGACAGGGTCAAAATGCAGAGAGGACGGACAGCCCACGGACATGACTCACCATTCCCAAGATGATCATGTGACTTCTGCTATTTGGGAATTCACAAATGCTTTTGCAAAGCATTTTAACTTCTACATGGAATGGGAATGAACTGGAAGCTTATCTTGCTCTCAAAGGATCAAGTTTACATTAGGGTAATAAATGTTAATCTTCCTTCAAGCCTAATGTGAAGGAAATAAAGTGTAATATTTTCCCATTTGTAACAAAGTAGGACACACATTAATTTATCACTTAATTAATCAGATCATAAAAAATGGATACATTTTCTGTCAAAATTATGCAATAAATATTTATTGAGTGTATACTTCATTGCAGGTACATTTTTATGAGCTAAAGATTGGTAGCAGAGCGCTTCACTTTGGCCGCCAGGCATTGTAAAAGGACAGGTCCCAGACATCACTTGATGATAGGACCAAACAAAATTTGTTAATAGATCAGAGCGAATACAAGAGAAAGAGTGATGTAAAGGTGACATCATGGTGTTTGGCCTGAGCAGTAGAAAGGATGGAGTTACCATTAGCAGATGTGAGGGAAATGGTGGGAGAAACAAGTGTGAGAAGCAAGTGTGAGATTAAGAAAAGATTAGGTACCAAGTATGTTGCTTGTTTTGACATTCGGTGGAACTGTTCAGAAGACTGATATACATGAGTCCGGAGTTTCAGAAATCTGGGATAGAAAAGTAAGTGTGTGTGTGTGTGTGTGTGTGTGTGTGAAGGGGTAAGTCCAGGTTTCTGTTTATCGGGTCCAATACAGATACACAGACGTGAACATGGCCACCATTTAAAAGAAATTCACTGTGTTCACAATTCACTGGAAACAGGAGAAAAAGGAAGAGCCTGGGTAAAATGGGAAAACATAGGGGGACTTTGTGGGCTAGAAATTTTATTGTGGCTTTTGTGAGAAAGATCAGGCAGAGTGGGCCACATAGGCTTGGGGTTCACTAGTAAGAATGATTTCAGCAGACTCTGCAGTGTAGGGAATGTCATTAGCTGTCTGCTGCCTGGTCTGGCATGATTAGAATGAAAGGGAGTAGAGGGAGGGTCTGAGTCCTGGAAGTAAAAGGAATACTTTGGGCAGTGTTGCTCACTGACTCCAGGAACTTGCTCACTTTTGGATGAACAGCCCCTTCAGAGCCAGCAGGGCCCAGATATCAAAGGTCAGAATTCAGAATTAATGGAAGACATAGTGGTTATTGCAGCAGTATTGAGTACTGAGCATGGGAGGTCCACAAGATCAGTGTCCTGGGCTGTCCAGCAAGAAGCCAGCAAAACGAAAAGGCTTCAGTCCAGAGAACTGTCAAAATAAAACCACCCACAGAAAGAGACAAGAGGAAAATGAGCACCGAGCTTGAAGAGAGACCAGGGGAATATGGTATCCCCAAAATCAAGTGAGTGGTTTCTGGAAGGAGGAAATGATTGATAAACTATGCTGAATGTACTCATAGGCAACATGGGAGTCACTGGTCACTTTTGCAAGAGAAGTTTTGGTGTAATTGGGAAAGGAGGGGGATGGGAAGAGTCAGAGTGAGAGTAAGATGGAGGGGGCAGTGAGGGAGAGGAAGAGAAGGAAACAGAGGGGGAGACAAAGAGAAGAAAGAAAGAAAGAAAGAAAGAAAGAAAGAAAGAAAGAAAGAAAGAAAGAAAGAAAGAAAGAAAGAAAGAAAGAAAGAAAGAAAGAAAGAAAGAAAGAAAGAAAGAAAAAAGAAAGAAAGAAAGAAAGAAAGAAAGAAAGGAAGAAAGGAAGAAAGGAAGGAAGGAAGGAAGGAAGGAAGGAAGGAAGAAAGGAAGGAAGGAAGGAAAAGAAAGGAAAGAAAGGAAAAGAAAGAGAGAAGGAAGGAAGGAAAGAAAAGCAAGCAAGAAAGAAAACAAATGGGGGAGAGAGAGAGATGGGGAAAGGAAGGAAGGAAGGAAGGAATCCAGCATTTGGCTCTATCAGGAAAGATTTAATGACTGCCATGGGAGTTGCTAAGACAGTGATTTAGGAGGAAGACACACACATGCACATTCACCTCTATACTTAATACTCTTCACTCTCAAGTCTGACAGATTACACTTTTGGGAATTATGCTCCTGGTCTTGGACACCTACATTCAGGCAGCTTATGCTCTTGACCTTGCTGCTGTTTTGTGCCAGTCACAATGACATGTCCTCTGCTCTCCTCTTACAAATAAAGGCAATTTACTTATCAGCTGTCATGCAGTGCCCTGAAGACATCAAGATGTTTCCTGCCTTCAAGGGAGACTGATGTCCCCTCCTGCCTCTGCCGAGATCCTCTGTGATGTTCAGTGCTTTCACAGGTTTATTCACCACACAGTACTGACCCTGCAGGTATGAGACTTGTCCTGGGCACCAGGGTCCACAGTTCCCCCAGATGAGGCCCCTATCATCATCCAAGTATCTGGTCGCAGCAGCAGTGTCATGGCCACACCTCATAGGTCTACAGGCACTAGAAGACCCTACATACTCACTCCTCAGATGCCTGGAAACATTGTCTACTTCTCTTGAGTGAACATTTCGTGTCAACATTCTAACTGACTCACCTTAGATCTCAGAAATCATCTTACCTTTAATGAATCCCTTTGCCATCAACAAGACCAGAATTTCTCACCTTGCAGAGACAGATCATAGTTCACCTCTCATCAGCAAAGATCCAGCAGACAGAAGGATTTTATTTGCACACAAGGGCCCTGCACTATCTTTCATGCTACTCACAACTGCTTTCCCAGACTTCCTTCTCCATCATGAAAATGCATCATCGTTAAGAACAAGAAAGCCTTCGCATCTGGGGTCCTCTGAGGTCCTGACTGATTTACAGCGCAGGCAGACTGTGCTGTTTGCTCTTCCTTCCTATGGAGGCAGAATGTGCTGTGTACAGCCAGTGTTCGGGGAAGGGAGAGATTAGTGTTTACCAGAGGGAGAAGCAGACCTGCTTCCCAATTCTCCTTGTCCTGGGTATGGGTTACAGATTCATCTTTATTCAAGTGCAGAAACTCTTGATTTATATCACTAATAAGTATGTGCTTTGTGTTGCAGCTGGTGTGAACAGCTCAGAATACAGGATGCGCTAGTTGTAAATTGATAACCATATAGTGTAGATCATGACAAACTCAGAAGAAAGAGACAACCTTGTGAATCAAATTCATATTCTTTAGCTTGGCCCAACATGTATACCCCAGACTGAGTGGTCAGTGCATCTTAATGAGATCCAGACTGCCCAGAGAATCACATCCTTCTTTAAAAATATTTTTTGCACTGAGAACACAAGGATCCTCTTTCAATGTTGGCTTGTGAATTAAACCGTGTAGTAGAACCTATGGTAGCTTTCCATCCCTCCAAAAAGTTACTCAGCTTATAAAGAGAAAAATTTGTTTTGGTTCACTGTTTTGGAGTTTTCAGTCCATGATTTCTTGGCCCATTGCTTCTGAGGCTGTGGCAGGCAGTGCATCATCATGAGAACACAAGGCAAAACAGAACAGCTAAATTCATGGGTTTTGAAGTAAAAGAGAGGAAGAGGAAGAGGTGGAGGTCCCTCTAATCTCTTCAAGGACAGAGTTCCCCCAATTACTTGAAGCCCTTCTACTAGCATCACCTTTGTATTTGTTGTTGTTGTTGTTGTCTGGCCAATACCAGGACTTGAACCCGAGATTTCACACATTTACTTGACTTGCTTCCTCACAGCTGATGCTTTATCATTTGAGCCATACCTCCAGTCTAACACTTTTATGGTTAACTGGAGATGGAGTCTTACAATTCTGTCTGGGTTAGCTTCAAACCATGATCCTCCAGGTCTCAGCCTTCTGAGTAGATAGGATTATAGGCTTGAGCCGTCAGCTCCTGGTTTTCATTTAAAGGTTTTACCTCCTCTCAATCAAACCAGGATGTGAACTACGCCTTAAACATAGCAAACTTTCAGGGATACTTAAGATATAAGCTATAGGAAAGCCCATCATCACAATTTTTCTTAAAAAACCCTCTATTAACTACCTGCCCTATGGGAAGATAATGATTCCAGCACACTAAGAAGCAAAAAAAAACTTCAAACTCCATGTGAATAAACTTACTCCTTAGCAAAGGATGAAGGATTTCTTCTCAGAATTGCCCCCTCCCCCCAAAAAACTTGGTAATTGTTATCAGGAAATCTAGCAAAACCCAAGCCCTCATCCTCCTCACTCAACCCCCTTTCTCACTTTGCTGGCTTTCATCATCAGAATTTGAAGAACTCACCAGGAGCTGGTGGCTCTTGCCTATATTCCTATCTACTCTTGAGGCTGAGATCTGAGGATCACCTTGGGAAGCCTGCCCAGGCAGGAAAGCCCATGAGACTCTTATTTCCAATTAATCACCAAGAAGCCAGAAGAGGAGCTGTGGCTCAAGGGGTAAAGCACTAGCCTAAAGCAAAAAAAATAAAAACAAAACAAAACAAAAAACAAAACTAAGGACAGCACCTGAGCCCTCAGTTTAATAGCCAGGACCAGCACAAAAAAAAGTAGGGGATGGGGGAAGAAAGAAAAGAATTTGAACAGAATTTGAAGCCACATACTGAATTAGAACTTTAATTTAGTTAATTGTCTAATTAGGCTGCATTTTCAAAACACTCTTGATAGAACTTGAGCACAGTGAGTTGAAATTCACAAGAAATGTGAAGATTGAGATGCCTTTGTCTCTATCTTAGAGTGCTCCAGCCCTGGAACTGCATTTTAGCCAAGGGAGTAAGGTATACTAGTTGGGGTTTGAATGGAATGACATGGTGCTTGTGGGCTCTGATAAGGGGCATAATAGGAAGGGTGAAACTTGAAGTGATTATGCACTCAAAATCAGCATGATTCTTAGAATCTTTTGAAAGAGATTTGTAAAGTATGCATCAATAATTGTGTTCTCCAGATAACGTGGGACATGGAACCCTACTTGTCTTTATTTTTTTCCTTGTGGAGCATGTAGAGATGCTTCTCACTTTATCTAAAGTTCTGGATCGTGACATTCAATTGGACAAGAAAATAAAATCATGGCACTCGACTAGGACTGGCAGCTGAGACAGAAAACCTGATTAGCGGCAAATTTGGCACCTGAGACTTCTGCAAATGGAATGAATTGCCAAAGGCGTGTCTCACTGAGAGAACATTGCCTTTTTGTTCGGTTTTAGCAGAAAATGTGTGTGGCTTGATATGGTGCATTAATTGTTTTCTTAGGAAGTTGCAGTCTAAATATAATTTCTAGTACATGCACTCGTAAGAGGCATTTTATGTAGCTGGGTTCACCAGAGTTGATTATTACAGAAAATGCTTTAACTTTTAAAGAAATGGTGGCATATCTGCAAAGTAACTACCAACAAAAAATCATACCAGTTACACTAAGGTAAATTATTGCCAGAATGATTTTTGAGGTCTTGACATGTTTAATTTTAGTAAGAAAAACATGGTATTGCTAAAAGTATCATTTCAATAACCAATTCCTCTAGATGAAGACAGATTACTATATAAAACTCAACTCTTAGGATGGAAGTTATAGGTCTATAATGAAACATCCCAAGAAAACAGGAATTTTAAATGAAAAGTTCTGGAAAAGACAGATAGTTTCATCTTCCAGGCCTTTCTTTTTTTTGGTTGTTTGGTTTTTGGTGCCAGTACAAGGGCTTGAATTCAGGGCCTCAAGCTCTTGCTTGGCTTTATTCTCTCAAGACTAATGCTCTACCACTTGAGCCACAGCCCCACTTACAGCTCTTAGCTGGTTAATTGGAGATAAGAATTTCCTAGACTTCTGCTGGAGCTGGCTTCAAACCTTGGTCCTCATATCTAATCCTCCAACTCAGATCTGAATAGCTAGGATTACAGGCATGAGCCACCGGCATCTGCCCATCAAGCTCTTTTTTTTTTTTTTTAATCACCACAGCAACAGTATCTCCAGTTTATTTCCTCCTGAAGCTGAGACATAAAGTCAAAGTGATCACCATACCTGGTAAAGAGTAGCAATGGAATTAAGTGTAATTAAAAACTGTAACCCCTCTGTACATCACCTTTACAATAAAACTTCTTTTAAAGGAAAAATGATACGAGTATAATTAAAAATCATAAAATAATAATTTAAAATGTAGCTGTGAATCTATTTGATATGGCATGTTTGTCATCAATTTTTCAGATGGACACCATCTTCAACTGGTATTTCCAGTCTCAAGGTGTGATGGAAATGTGACAGGGACCATGCCAGGTCCCATTGGCTTCCTGCTCCCCATTCAAAAAACAATGAGC
This sequence comes from Dipodomys spectabilis, assembly GCF_019054845.1. Taxonomy (NCBI): domain Eukaryota; kingdom Metazoa; phylum Chordata; class Mammalia; order Rodentia; family Heteromyidae; genus Dipodomys; species Dipodomys spectabilis. The sequence continues at coordinate 3,124,511 of NW_024870912.1, forward strand.
TTCTTGTCCTCGGTCTCATAATACCAGGATTTAAGAGTATCTGCTACTTAAGAGGCTGAGATCTGGGGATCTTGGTTCAAAGCCAGCCTGGGCAGGAAAGTCTGGGAGACTCTAATCTCCAATAAACCACTAGAAAACCGGAAGCGGTGTGGCTCAAGCAGTAGAGTACTCGCCTTGAACTGAAGAGCTGAGGGACAGCACCCAGGCCCAGAGTTTAAGCCCTACAACTGACAAAAAGAAAAAAAAGAAAAAAAGAAAAGAGTATCTGCTAATTAGTAGAGTTTGAAGAGAACAATGTTGTTTTCATCTATCCAAAACAATAACACATTAAGGATGTTACACAAAAAATATTTAAATATTTTTAAATATTTTAAAATATTGTTTATGATACATTGAGTTTATAAAAATGGTAACTAAGAAGTGCAAGCAGTATCATCTCTTTCAGTAAATACATTCATACTTCTACATAAAAGAAACATGAACAAATTCAGAAAATTGTAATGGGAAGTGAGTATTTGGAGGTGTAGATAATTTTTATTTCCACTTTTTTCAATATTTATTTTCTTGTTTTGAAATTCTTCTAGATTCACAGGAAAATTAGGAAAATAGTACAGAAAGGTCGTAAGGCCCCTTTTTATTCAGTCAGTCATATGACAGTATCAACAGTAATGAAATTCCAAACCAGGAAATTAGCACTAGCACAACCCATAGACCCTAGCTGTAAACCTTCAGTTATGTTGGCATTTTGGGATGTGCATGAACACATACAAAGTTCCACACATCTTTACCACATACATATTTTCACAAATAGCATCAAGGTCTCTACACCACGAAGGCCTCTTCAAATTATTGTCTATATAAATAGCTCCTTTTGGTTGTTCAACCCCCAGCACCACCAAAAAAATCCCTTTCTCAATCATCTAAAGTTTTTTTTGAGTGCATTTTATAGATATTAAAGTGATTGCTCTAGTTATTACATTAAACATTATTCATTGTTATCCATGTTGTACAAGATTTCATTCTCATCTCTTTTTTTATTATGAAAATACCATACAGAGGGGTTGCAATTACATGAGCAAGGTAATGAGTACAATTTCTTATCAAGTATTGTTGCCTCCTCCTTTGTTTCATCTCTTTAAAGTATAATTCACTTAAATATTTTCTGTGCATGTATTGATCACAAGAGGCAATGTTATTTTTGCTTCAATCATCTAACATAATTCAGAGTATTTGAGGGCTAATGATCTGTTACGTTGGTCCTATCTTTACTTTTTATTGTTTCATCTTTACTCCTAATGCTTCACATTTCTTCCCTTATTGTCTTTTTGTTTAATGTTAGTTTTTCCTCATGTTTAGTTTCCTGAAGGTGATAATGATATGCCTTAGCTGAATTTTGTTAGTTTTTTGAGGTTTTTCTCAGTTTCTTCAAAGTGTAAGATTCCTTCTTTTGACAATTTGGGGAAATTCAAAGACCTTATTTCTTCAAGTGTGTTGTCTTTGTCCTCTTCCTATTACATCCAATGATAGAAATGTTAGGTCTTTGATTATTGTTCCAGAGTTCTCGAGAGCCTCTGCATTTCCTCTCAATGTGTTTTCTCTGTCTTGTCCAAAATGGATCATTCTATCTCCAATATTATATCTCCACACTCAGTGGCTCTTTCCTCTATCCTCTACATTCCAGGGTTGAGCTCATCCAATGAGTTTTATTTTAGTTTTTGTTTCAAAAATTCTCATTTGATTCTTTCCATATCCTAGCTCTTTGATGAGATTTTCTAATATTTCATTTGTTCCAATTGTTTTATAATTGTTACTTAAGGCATTCCTAGGATGGGAGCTTTAAGGTCCCTGTTGGCAAGTTGGCTAGCTATGTGATCGGAACACTGCACCTGTTGCCTGCCATTTCTCATTCAAGGTGAGATTTCTTTGCTCCACAGAATGATCAGTGCATATTGTGAGTATTATGTTATGAGTTAATTTCCTTTCTCAAGAATTCCCTTTGTTTAGGTGGTTTGTCTGAGCTTGTGTAGGGTGAATGATCACTCTCCACTGGACCCCTGACACCTCCGGGAAGGACAGAAGGGAAGTGCTGACTAGCACCTTTCTTCACTACTTCCATCTGTCCCATGGCTTTGTGCAGAACTTCAGCCCCTGGTTCTATCCCTCTAACACCTCCATAATGGAGGACATGTTAGCCCTTCTGCGTGGTTTTTACACCTCAGGGCTGTGAAATCCAGCTCCTGACTTGGCCTTGCTGACAACACAGAAGGAAAAGTTTAGAATAGGTTTTTCTCAAGGGTGTGTGGGGAATAGAACAGGTTATCAAGAAGGTGTTCTATGCTGTCCTTTGGTGAGACAGAAGAGGACTTTCTTGTTCCTATTGGCAGATCTGGCTACAGATTTCTTGTGTCCCTTCTGGGACACAAGAAACCCAAGGTACTCAGGCAGTGTTGATTCTCTACTGCCATGTTCCCTTACCATTTTGCTTTCTTTCACCTTTTGCAATTTTCCTGTTCTTGTTTGTTATGTCAAGTCCAGTGGTATTAATCACAGGAGTGAGCCTGGTAGAGATAAGGAATAATAAGGTAGCTCTAAAAGTACAGAACAAAAAGTTCCTGTAAATGTTTCCTTTTCTGAGTTAGTGATTCCAAAAATACCAATGTGTTTTTGTTTTCCTCTTTACCACATTCTCTAATCTGTAGTTATAGTCTCTATATACTGTTTTATTCTGATATCTATCTATCTATCTATCTATCTATCTATCTATCTATCTATCTATCTATCTATCATCTTGGCTGCTGAAGAAATTGTCTGAAAATTTAGTAAATATCTTCTTGGGAGGGTCATGGGGGAGGCAATGGAAAGGGATGGGAAGGGGAAACAAAGGAGGAGGCAACAATGCTTGATAAGAAATGTACTCATTACTTTGCTCATGTAATTGTAACCCCTCTGCATGGTATTTTCACAATAAAAAATTAAAAAAAAAGAAATATACTCATTACCTTCTCATGTAATTGTAACCCCTCTGTATGGATTTTCACAATAAAAATATAAATATCTTCTTCATCATAATCTTAAAACTAGACCTTTATGTACCTTAAGTATTGTTGTCAATGTTGAAATTAATATGAAATAAATATTACTGGTTGATAGCTCCAAAATGTTTTCTTTTCTTTATTTTACTTATTCACTTGCCTCTTTATTTAATTTAATTTTTGATTATTTTGATACCAGGTCTCAACTACCTAGCCCAGGCTAGCCTCCAAACTGTGATTCTCTTAGCTCAGTCTCCCAAATACTAGCATTACAGGTATATTCAATAAGGCCAGTTTAGTAATTTTTATTTCTAAAATAAAATTTAAATATATATGAATGTACTTCCCCCTAAGGTTTCCCTAATCCAGCTCCCACATAGCAGCAAGAGTGTTTTTTTTTTAAAATGCAAATCAAGCCAGGCATTGGTGGCTCACACCTATAATCCTAGCTACTCAGGAGGCTGAGATCTGAGGATCCTGGTTCAATGCTAGCCTGGGCAGGGAAGTCCATGAGACTCTTATCTCCAATAAACCACCAGAAAACTGGAAGTGGTGCTGAGGCTTAAGTGTGGTAGAGCACTAACCTTGAGCTGAAGAGCTAAGGGGCAGCTCCCAGGCCCAGAGTTCAAGTCCTACAATTGACAAAAAAAAAAAGCAAATCGATCCCATCCATCCACCCTCATCACCAACCAAAACCATTAGTGGTTTCCATTGCTCTTAGAATGGCAGAGGAATCCAGCTCAATCTCAGCCCTGTGACACCTGTCTCTGCCTAGTTCACCAGGATCTTCTCAGGCGTGGTTGCTCTTGCCCATTTGCAGTTCAGTTCTTCTAGTGTGCTGTGTCCACTTCCTGTGTGCTCTGTCCACCATTTGGGATGCTCTTCCCTGCTTTCTCCCCTGACTATTCAGTTCCTTCCCTTTTTTATGGTTCTTATTCAGATAGCATCATTGCATGGAAGTTTCCCCCAGTTTACTGGTGTAGGTCTTATACAGCTGTCTGTATTTCTTTCCTAAGCACTTCCTGTATTAGTAATAACCTTTTTCTTCCTATAATGGTGAGGTTAATTTCTATGTCTTCAATACACTAGAGGCCCCATGAAAGAAAGCTTAATTTTTCTCATCATTACATCTGAAGAGCCAAGCATGGTATATGGCACATAGAGCCCCCTGGGGGGGGGGTAATCTAAAGAGAATGGGGGATGGGGAGAAAGGAGGAGAGAGAGAATGAGGTACAGGAGACAGAAAGAAGCCAGGGCAGAAAAGAAAGGAGCATCTTTCCCTAGAAATGGAGCCCAGGGAAACCCAACACCACCTGGTTCCGGTAGAAAGGACCTTTTTACACAACTGAGGCATGTCCCATTGCAAAACCTACCAGGACAGCAGTCCTATCTGAGGCCACATGCAGGCCCAGAGAGATTGGTCCCCTCCGTTGCGTGAAAGCCTCAGCCATCCAGCTGCTAGATTTCTGCTTGTGGCACTCTCAGGCCTTTCCATGTGTCGTTAGTTGAGATGGAAAGTACAAGACGCACACTCTCTACAGAAAATCTGTGGTGGCCCTGAGACTCAGGAAAAACATAAGATGAATGGACACGTCATAACTTCTCCCCATGAGAGGCTCTCCACACCCAAGGAAGTTCTTATTAAAAACATGTCGGTAGCATCCACGGGATGATTTACTGTAATGAAAATTGCCAAGGAAATAGTCAAACCAGACACTGCCGAGATTATTTAGAATAGAAAATACCTATTGTTGTGGGAGTGGGAATAATTTTATAGTGTCACCTGGCCAACGCACTTTGTAATTGCACTAGAATAATATGACCTGTCTCTCCTTTCTGCCTGGATTGGCTTTCCGCCAGCGGCCTGCATATATGTATGAAGCCAGGGGACCTTGAGCAGAGCCAGAGCTCAGCCTTTCCTCTTTGTCTTGATCGGTTTTTAGTATTCAGGGTTGAAAAATTGACTTCATTTTCCAGCCTTATAAATATTGAAATGCAGTTTTAAAATAGAACCTGAGGGCAACTCCATTCTTGTCCTCACCAATTGGTTTGGGTATTAAGCGAAGGTCCCTGGATTCTCCTTCTGGATTGGGACCCGGAAGTTCAAAAAAGGGCACAGAAGTTTGTAAGTTAAGGGATTCTGGGACCCAGCTTGAAAGTCTTATCACCCAAGGAGAACAGGATAGACACCCAAGTGTGTAGCTTTGGGACATTTAAGGAGACACTGGGGACAAAAGAAGCTCAGAGTAAGACAGAAGGAACGAGGTCAATGCAGAAGGTTAAGCCAGGACAGGGACCAGGCACGTATGGGTAGTGTGCAGAGCAAGGCGCTCAGCAGCCTGCCTGGGGCTTTAGGGGTTTTGCTTTTCTTAAAGTGATGCATAACAATTGTACATATGCATGAGGTACACTGTGATATTTTGACACATGTATATATACAGGGTGTAATCATCCTATGAGGGTAATTAGCATGACTCTTGCCTTAAACATTCACAATCCTCTCTTCTAGGTCTTTTGAAATATACAATAAACTATTGTTTACTCTAGTACCTAACCCTCAGTGTGCTATGGCACACTAGCCCTTTCTTAACCAGCACCTCTCCCATCCCCGCCGGCATGGTAATCTCTATTTCACTCTTCTAGTATGACAACAGTTCAGTTTCTACATATAAATGAGGGGCTTTGCTGGGATTTTAAAATTATCATTTTTAAACAAACCCAGAGCTTCAAAGTAGATGTAATTAATCACACAGTAAGAGACAGTAAATATAATTTCATTTCTCTTACAGAAATAGGTTTAAAAGACATTCTATCAGAAAGGGTTTTATATTTTTGCCCAAGGCTATAGTCCTCCTACAGGATTACAAGAACATATAGCAATGACAGCTTAGTGTCTGGGATAGTCTCAATTTTTTTTTTTTTGTCTTATGTTTTGGGCCTGGGCTGGCCATGAACTACAATCCTCTAATCTCTGTCTTGTATGTAACTGAGATTACACTGTGAGCATTGTGTCTTTCTTTCTTCCTTTCTTTCTTTCTTTCTTTCTTTCTTTCTTTCTTTCTTTCTTTCTTTCTTTCTTTCTTTCTTTCTTTCTTTCTTTCTTTCTTTCTTTCTTTCTTTCTTTCTCTCTTCCTTCCTTCCTTCCCTTCCTCCCTCCCTCCCTCTCTTTCTCTTTTTTCCTTCCTTCGTTCCTTCCTTCGTTCGTTCCTTCCTTCGTTCATTCCTTCCTTTCTAGTTGAAAGGTAAAAGGAGTATCATGAGAAACCATGCATTCTCTTACTACCTTTTTTTGTGTGTGGCAGTACTGGTATTTGAACTCAGAGCTTTGGGCTTGCTAGGCAATCCTTATATTGTTTGAGCACATCTCCAGCCCTAAACAGAGCTGTTTGGGAAAGGCAAACAAACCAACGGCTCCCAGTGGTGGCTTTTTCGAACATCAGTGGAAAATGAAACCTGCCTTTGATTTCATCATCAGACCAAGAACTCTGTAATAATTTACTCCTGCATTTTATCTAAGCCTGGGTATGCATTGCATCTCATTTCTTAGTTCATATGAAAAGCTGTTAGTCACATTTTGCTGCTCATTGTGTCCCAGGTTTTCAGTATTATCGAAGATATAAAATTAAACTTAGTCCAAGATATTATGAACTTCTTTGTGTGGCATTTTCTCTGTGTCAAGCAGAAAAATGCCTGTATTGTTATTCAAGTTTGAAACTATTATTTATAGTATTAAACAAAAGATAATAATTTCTTCTTAAAAGTGCTGAGTACCAGTGGCTAATGCCTGTAATGCTACCTACTTGGGAGCCTGAAATAGAGAGAATTGCAGTTCAAGGCCAACCCTAGGGACAAATTTCACCAGTCCCTTCCTTAATCCATAGCTGTACTTGGTGACATGCACTTGGCACCCTAGTTTCATGGAATACATACTACTTTTTGCCAGGAGGTTACTTATTTTTTTTAAAAAACTTTATTAGGATTTTCTGAATTTTTCTCAGCATGGAAAATTAAAATTCAATTTAGTAATTTTTTCTTTCTGAGTCCAGTGCAGCAGTTAAATAATCATAGGACTGTAAATTGATGACATGGCCACAATATAGCAAAATATCAAGATCTGAGCAGATCTTGTTATGTTTAGCCATTCAAACATTGGTGTCTAATTGGTGCATTCAATTCCCTTAGCTGGCTTTCAGCCTTGACAAAGAGCACTGTGTGTTAGGGTTGGAGATTTCAGATCTAACTCATACTGATACAATATGCATGCAGGAAGTCAAAGCTGTGTTTGATATGAAGTAGTATTTTCAAATTTATTTATATTTTCTGTTTGATAAGAAGAGAAATGGGGAATTTGAAATGGCGAATGTGAAAGTGAAAATAAGCTGTGATTTCCAGAAATATTTGACTTGGGATATAATTATCTTTCTTAGGTTTAAATATATCAAATGCCTATGTCTAGCTGAGTGTGTGTGTGTGTGTGTGTGTGTGTGTGTGTGTGTGCGCAAATGTGGCTACTAAATCTTTTATTTGATAAGTCTTAGAATTAACTAATGAATTACAAATAAGCTGTTGAAGGGCACTGAGCAAAATATTTGTCATTAATCATACATACTTAATATTTAATAAACTTCTCAAGATTCCAGCACTTAATTTTTTTTGGGGGGGGGGGGTCCAGTTGTGGGGCCTGAACTCTGCGCCTAGGTGATGTCCCTCAGCTCTTCAGCTCAAGGCTAGCGCTCTACCACTTGAGCCACAGCGCCACTTCCGGCTTTTTTTCTTATTTACTTATGTAGTGCCGTGGAATCAAACCCAGGGTCTCATGCATGCAAGGCCAAGCACTCTACCTCTGAGCCACCTTCCCAGCCCCCCCGCACTTAATTTTTTAAAAAACTAAATGGGCTAAGCACAGTACCTCACACTTCTAACCCCAACTACTCAAGCAGTAGAGAAGATTTGTAAATAAAACAAAGCAAAAAGGACTAGGGGGTCTGTCTTACAAGTGCAAGGTCTTGAGTTCAATTATCACTACTACAGATAGATAGGTAGATAGATAGATAGATAGATAGATAGATAGATAGATAGATAGATAGATGGATGGATGTAACTGAATTCCTATTTAATGAATTGAATAGCAATCATGTGAATGTCTAGGGTCCATAAGACACATGGCAGGTTATAGTTTAACAAGGCAACTCCCAGACTGAGCTACCATATTGGGGACAAGCTGACACCATATACTTGTCAACTGCAGGATCATGCATGGAGCTTTCACAGACACAAGCCAAAGCCCTCAAAGCCTCCAGAATTTAGGCCCATTGCATATTGACATAAAATTAGGACACTGACGTCCCTATTGGAGAGGGACAACAAAGTGGGAAGAACATCTGAGTATCCTAAGGAAGGAATCATCAGTGTTTTGCCAGGACATAGTGGAGTAAGTACCTAGGCCTTTGGATACAGTAACTGCAATATCAAGAAATGCATATGCTGATTTGAATCTTTCAGTGGGGAGGACTTTAAGATAAAAAGGGACCATTTCCAGCATAGTCTAGTAGGGGGCCTGAGGCATGTGGGGCCCACAGAAAGGTGGAGAAACTTGGGCAGTACCATAGCAGTGATACTGAAGTAAGTCCCTGGGACCCTCTAACCATTCCAGAGTCATTTACAACGAACTAGGACTCCAAGGAACTCATCTTGAAATCCCCTTAGATACCGACCTTCTGATGGTTCTTCTGGTTCTCTGTGAATTGCTAAAACGTTAAAGACTATTTTCTGTTGACAAATACATATTTTAAATATGTGATAAAAAGCAACATCAGAATAAATGTTGAGGTCTCTCCCACATCTGTTTTCCCATAAAACATACCATGAAGATTTGACCTACTTGCTTGATTATTTGTCTAGTGGTTGTCAAAGTTCAAGTTTGAAGATAAAAAGCAGTATTTTTTTTGGAGATTTTGGACCTGGAAACAGTGAAACTAAGATTCAGTGTGGCCCTGCATTTTTTACCTACAGATGTATTTTTCAACAAATGAGAACCACAACTTTCCAGTATGCTTGAGGCCATTTACATCAATAGTGGGTCTTCAAGAGCATTTACAATGTACCTGCTTGGCATCACATATTGTTTTAGACTCTGATCTGCAATGATGATTTAGATCCTATCCTCAAAAAATTTAGTTGGAGAGTCAGGGCTAAATAAGCTAGGCAATGTCATTGGTTAGTTGGATGAATTATGAAGGTTTTTAAGACATAGAAGAAGTCATTTCCAAGGTCATCTGCTACAGATACAATGGTAAGGTTTTGCCAAAGGTGCTCTGGGCTCATCAAGAAGATGTCAGACCTAACTGGTAGGCAAGAACAGTCACAGAGAAGGTGACAGCAAAGTCAACTTTCACAGTATGCACAGGAATGAAGGACAGGCTAGGAGGAGCAGCAGGGTGTGTGATTTGAAGATTGAATGAGGAAAGGCTCCAGACTAGTGTCCCTGTACTATTTTCCAGGATTTATCAGTATAGGAACATTGATGGAGCATGAAAATGACCCAAGTCCATTCCCAATGTTGCCTCCTTTGCTGAGCTTTCCTAGACCTCCAGACAATCAGAATGAGCTTCCTTCTCCCAGCCTCAGCACCTCTAAAGTTTGCCTTTGTAGTCATCATTGTTGTCTATAAACTATGTATTTCTTCATCTTGGTGTATTTGGTATATCTCCTTCCTACTAACTGAAAACATTGATGGCAGAGACTAGGTCTTTTCATTCACTATGGTAAGTCTGTCCTGTCTGGGCACTTGTCACTAGCAGGCACTTGCTACAGATTAGGTGTTTCTATGGCTGGAAAGGCATTTGAAGAAATTGGTGGGTAAAAATGTTTTCAGAGGACTGGGAAGGTGGCTCAGTGGTAGAGCGCTTGCCTTGAAGGCCTGAGGCCCTGGGTTCGATTCCTCAGCACCAAATAAGCAGAAAAAAAGCCGGAAGTGGCGCTGTGGCTCAAGTGGTAGAGTGCTAGCCTTGAGCTGAAGAGTTGAGGGACAGTGCCCAGGCCCAGAGTTCAGGCCCCACAACCGGACCCCAAAAAATAATTTAAAAAAATGTTTTCGGATGTCAGAGTCAGCATGAATAAAGACTCAGAGGTGAGTGGAATAGGGACTCCATGGAAATAACACATAAGCAGCTTAATATGAGCGTGGAGCATGGCTGGTGAGATGCACAACTGATTATCTTATTCTATCTAATCATAGAATCTATTTGGGCTGGAGAAGCTGATCTTCCTTGAGATGATGTGATGTGTGTCTGCTCCGCCATTTGTCAAGTAACACTAGGTAGGGCCAAACACAGGTAGAGCACTGTGTTTTTCAGAGCATCCCTGTGCTTGCTACCCTTGAAAAGTATGCCCACTGAGAATGAATGGAAGTGAGGTATCACCACGGCTCTGATGTGTTATGGAATGTCAAAACCCCGTACTCAGGAATTGCTTCTACATGAAGTGAATGCTAGAAAAATGATTCATGGAAAACAGTCTGTAAGCACATAAAACTATGTTCAAAATGAATTAAACTGGATATATGTCTCAAGTAGTAGCAAGTATAAAGCCCAGCATTCAAGTATAAAGCCCCAGGACTGCAAAAAAGAAGACAGAAAAATGTATGTTTTTTCTTTGTGAGAGGAACCAATTAATGGAAGGAAGGGAAGTGGAAAATGGAGGAAAATATTACAAAAATTCATTATATATTCATATGTGTATGTGTATAAAATAGCTTAAAAGGAGGGGAGGAAGAATGATGATTAAAAGATTGAAAGATAAAGCAGACGAGTAATGTTGATCAAAGTATATTATAGGCACATTTTATCACAATGAAACCCCTCTATGCAATTAATTTAAGGAAATAACATTTTTCATGAATTAAAATATTTAACTTAAAGAATTGATCAATTCTGCCAAATAAGGGGTAGAGTGCAGCCAGTAAATTCCCTTTATCTAGATAAGTAAATGCCTCTTATCTGGCTCTAAAGTCCTGGCTCCTTGTGCCCTCTCTGTGCCCTTGGGCAAGTCCTGTCACCCACTGCCCACTGGACTCCTTTCATTTGTTAGCTGAGTCTTAGGTATATCTGAACTTTCATGCCCTTACTGGATGTAATAAACACTCTACACAGACTCCAGATTCCCTATCCTTGAGCTCTGAGCTTACAATACTTTTCATTAAACTTTATAATCAGAGATCACATCCTTTGGTAATATTATATGCAATTTATTGTTTGCAATTCCACTGGAGTACAATGAGGCCATAGAATCAGCACTCTGTGTCAGATCTTGGTTTTCCTTTATTAAACACTAAATTCTGCATCCTTATGCACTTTGCCATCTCTTAAAGTCACTGGCAAAATGCAGCAAGAATGAGAAACAAGTTTTACTGGATGAAAGAACTCATTAAAAACAAAGAAAGAATTCCAATATGAGATATAAGATCACCTTCTAATGATTTAGAGAAGAGAAGCCCAGGACCTATGCTTTCTAAATCTTCCTTCTCTGTCTTGCACATTTATTTCCATTCACTTCTACATAATCACTGTGCTTTCCCAAGGGTAGAGACTGTCCTCTGAGATCATAAGCTGGGTCTTTCCTGCTTCTCTCAAACCTTTCTTGTTCTTCCTTGTACTTAACCCACTCTCTCTCCTTAAGGTACTATCTCTGTCTGCTCCATATTTCTTGTGAACCTTCTAACAACATCTTCAACTCCTGTTTTGTGAACATACTGAGCATCTGTCCCTGGATGCCTGGGGGATTGGTTCCAGGATCCCTGTGGAACCGTGGATGCTCAAGTCCCTTATGTAACCTGGTGGAGCAGTTGGATAGAACCTACCCACATCTTCTCAACACTTAAAATCATTTCTGGTTACCTAATGCAAGGTTAGAGCTATATAAATAGCTGTCCTGTTGTAGTGCTGGGGGAACAATGGCAAGACAAAAACTTCTACACACTCAGTAGAGATGTACTTTTAAATTCTTTTCAAGATCCACAGAGTATTGAATTACCGACACAGAACCCATCTATTGTATTTCACCAATTCTAAGACATTTAGTTAGTTTGTTTTTATTGTCTCTAGAGTCAAAGTATCTCTAAAACAAAGGCACTTTACCAATCTCGTAACACAAAGTGCTTTTGTTTTTTCCTGCCTTGGTGCACAAAAGTATGGTATGTCTTATACCTAATGACAGATTCGATTTGACACAACCCAATGCAAAGCCTTTCTTCCTTCTGCTACCCCTTCCCCCCCCCCCCCCCCCGCCTCCCTCCACTGGCCTTGACTCTGAGATGGTCAGAGATGTTCAAGCTCCCCAAAATAATCAACAGACTGCTTTAGCCTATCATCACTTATACCACTGAGAGGACTCCTGCCAGGTAGGAGTAACCCAGGGGAGTAATCTAGATAAGACACCAGCCCATTCCAATATTCAAATTTCTGTGACCTGAGTTGGGACAAATCAGGGCAGCCAGTAGGCAGAGGACCTCCCAGAAAAGCACACAGTGAAGCAAGTCTTCAGAAAGGTACAGATTTGTCTTCTTCTGTCTCTCTAATTACTCTCCTATTTTTCTTTTTCTTTTTTAGTTGGTCGTGGGGCTTGAACTCTGGGCTTAGGCACTGTCCCTACACTCTTCAGCTAAAGACAAGCACTCTACCGCTTGAGCCACAGCATCACTTCCAGTTTTCTAGTGGTTGATTGGAGATAAGAGTCTCATGGACTTTTCTGTCCGGGCTGGCTTTGAACCATGATCCTCAGATCTCAGCTTCCTGAGTAGCTAGGATTACAGGCCTGAGCCACTGGCGCCCGGCTACTCTCCTATTTTTCTGATCCTCTTGTTCTCCCCACCTGTATTCCAGTCCTTTTCCTCCATATAGCTTGGCTGACCCATCCTCACAGGATCTTGGATCACAGCTAGAAAAGCTTCATATTTCCTTTCTTTTAACTTTTTTGAAACTTCAAAAGCATTTAAATACAAAAATAAAATACAGTGACATAATTTTTATGTTCCCTCCACTGAGATTTAAAAAATATTAGATCTTGTGCATTTGCTTTAGCTTTTCCTTTTCCTGACTACACTTAGCTACTATTCAAACATCCCTGTATATTAATTCCAATCTGAAAACTTACTAACATGCTGACCTTTTCTTCTTGAGCTCAAGGTACAATAGGAAGCTGGGCACCAGCTTCCTATTACATGCCTGTAATCCTGGCTATTTAGAAGGCTGAGATATGAAATCACAGTTCAAAGCTAGCCTAGACAAGAAAGTCCATGAGACTCTTACCTCTAATTAACCACAAAAAACTGGAAGTGAAGCTATTGCTCATGTGGTAGAGTGCTAGCCTTGAGCAAAAAAGCTTAATGGATAACACTCGCACCCACACGCATATCCCCCATATGTGCGTACGCGCGCACACCCACCCCCACGCCCACCACAATAGGTCTCACTCTTCTTTCCTTCCATACAGCTAGATGTGGTCACAGGATTTCTTTATTCTTCTTTTTTTTTTTTTTTTTTTTTGGTAGGTCATGGGGCTTGAACTCTGGGCCTGAGCACTGTCCCTAGCTCTTCAGCTCAAGGCGAACGCTCTATCACTTGAGCTACAGCACAGGATTTCTTTATTCTGCCCACACCAGCTTGGATAGAAATGATAATTTTTCTCATTTCTCTGCCCAAGTAATAACAAAATAGACATATCTTCTTGGACCTTCTTTCCAGCTTCAACTTGAAGAGACCAAGGACCATGAGATAAACAGCTGGGTCTTTGGATAATAACATAATCAGAAAGGTTTGCATTGGCTGTGATGTACATGAGAACAATAAGATTTTAGTGTCTATGTAAAGCTATTAAATTTTCAGGGTTTATCTGTTCAAGCAGCTAGTGTTTATGAATTTCAACATGAATCACTGTTTCATAACTTTTCTTATATAATATCTAATACCACTTCACACTTCAGGATTTAAACAAATGGATAAAAATAGTAGGTAATTGATATTCCACAACTTGTTTTTTATTATTCTTGCTTAAGAGTATGTTTGTAAGGTCTATCTTCATTGGTAAGTGTTCAAGCTTTAGCAGTATTAATTAGTTATTTGATTTAAATAAGATATTTGAGGTCCATAAAAATGTATGAAAATATTTTTATTAACATTAAAAAAGTATAGTGTCTTCAAATTTCTGAGATTTGTTAACTTGTTTTGGCTAGCATTTAAGGAGCACCTATTCCATTGGTAATGCCTATTGGAAAGGTAGTCCGTGTTTGGTACAACATTTCCACTTCCCTCCTTTTAGATGCTTTTCCAAGAATACCCCACGACTTAGAGAAGACTGCCATTATTTTTCAAATTTGGCAATGAGCTCAAATCCCAAAGCTGTCCAGTCAGGTGACTTTGGGGACTGCACTTGGCCACTCTGACGCCTAACATATCACTTTCTAAATTGGGACTGAAATCGGAGCTAGTATCTTTGAGTTGTCCTGAGGATTAAATGAGCCTTTAAATAGAAAGCCCTCTCCCAACCCCTGCACAGAGTAAGCATTCAGTGAATGTTAACTACTCCAGTGCCTGCCTCCCAGCACAAAACCCTGACTGTGTTATATGTCGTTAATGCAGAACTGTAACCCTGAGCCGGAGTAGCTTAGTGCAGAAGACCCCCACGTCTGCTGCTGCTTCTGTGGTGGTTTGTAGAGTCTTTCTACCCTGTCTCCCTTGCTGAGTTCGTCTGTGTCTACTGGAACCTATTAATAAACACCAACTATTATTGAGTTTGGTTTCTCAATCACACGGCAAATAATATAAATTCTAATTTTTAGCCAGTTGCTAACTTCAGGGAATAAACATCACCCTGATTCAGTTTTCTTTGTAAAGCTAGAAGCAGCTTGTCCGTGTCCTTTGTCATGTGCACACCTCTTTCCTCATACCTCAGAGACCATCACTTCTCCCTTTCAGGCATGAGCATATCCCTGGTCTCACTCTCCCCTCCACAGCTTGCATCTCTGCACCCCTCAGGACGATGGCACCCCTCTTAACACTTTCAGATTATAGTTCCCATTCATTGTCACTGAGATATCGCAGAGTAGTAAAGAGCTTTTATTGTTCAGCTCATTGTTAGTGGTTTATTAGAACCAAATATAGGCCAGGCACTGATGATTCCTATCTAGTTACTCAGGAGGGTGAGATCTGCGGATCAAGGCTTGTGGTTCAAAGCTAGGTGGGCAGGAATATCTGTGAGATTCCCATCTCCAAGTGACCACCAAAAAAGCCAGAAGTGGAGCTTGGCTCAAATGGTAGAATATCAACCTTGAGAGAAAAAAAAAAAAGCTAGGGGACGGCACCCAGCCCTGAGTTTAAGCCCCAGTACATTACAAAAATAAATAAGTAAATAATTTTAATATAAAATAAAATAAACTCGTACATTTAAATTCTGGACTGTTTCCTGGGATGGGGAATCTATAAAGAATAATGGTTTCCTCCTTGCAAAGTTCTTAAAACTCTATACTGAGTGTAAAGCTTGTAAGCAACAATTAGTGAAGTATTTTCTGACAGAAATGATTGGACAGACATTTTCAGAATGTGCTTTTTTGTTGTTATTGTTTTGTGGTTCTAGGAAAGGGACTCAGGGCCTGATGCATAGTAGGGAAGTGTTCTCCCACTCGGCTATACCCTCAGCCATCAGTTGCCTGGAGGCATTTTCCACCCTTTTTTGTTGTTGTTTTTGATGCTGGTGCTGGAGCTTGAACTCAGAGCCTGAGCATTATCTTTCAGCTTTTTTTCCCTCAAAGCTGGCACTCTACCACTTGAGCCACAGCTCTACTTCTAGCTTTTTGCTGCTTAATTGTGCACCCACAGGGAGGGAGTTGAATTCACATCCTTGCAAGTCTGGCTTTGGAGTCCATATGTTTTCTGAAGCGCAGTTCTGTGACTCTTAAGTCTTAGCACCAAAAAGCACCCTCAGGTTGTGACATTTGCTATGATTTGTGCCTTTGCTTTCCTGGTCCCTATACTAACCTAAGGCACTTTGCTGCTTATTTTCCTTCTTTATGCACATAGATGAAATGTGTGTCTGTAGAGAAAAATATTGCATAAAACATTGCCTCATTTCATGGAAATATAATAGATCAAACAGGAAAAATTACACAAAGAATCAATGATAACCCTGGGGGAAGGACTTCAGAGAAAGAAACATCTAGAGTCTTTTCCTAATTTCTGGTCATTAAATTACTTAACAGCCTCAATTCTCCTGGGCCATCCTTGTAAGCAAGAACACTTCTAGAAGAAGAGAACAGGTGAGCAAGATGGAGGAAAGGAGTCTACAGAGGCACTGGAGGGGGCAGGGCATGCGGGCTGGGCTTGCCAGCCAGCACAGGCAAGTTGAGCAAGACCTACTTTCTGGTTAGGTCAAGATAAATCTATATGCACTGTGTCTTCCCCCAGAGGGAGTTTTGATTATTTAAAACTCCAATAATACTGGTAAAGGTCCTAAAATATCTTATAATTCTACCCAGGTGATGTTTTACACCTGGAATTCTTCCACTTTGTGTAACAACAACAAAGAAATGCCATCCACAGAAAGGAGCTCTTTCTTCAGCATTCCGAGTGTCTTGTTCAGGCCTCCTCAGCTGTTCTGACTCTGTGCCTTCCACATGCATCCTAACCCTAGGTCCAAGAAACAGGATCAGGTTTAAGAGCATTAGGTTGCTTGAAAATAGAGCACTGCATTGAGGCACTCCCTGGAGACTCTGGGAGAAACATGCTATACTTAAACACAGAAGCTAATTAGTGGGCTGAAGATAATGGGCCAGCACTGTAGTTGCTCTTCTGAAATGGAGAAAGAAAATAGGCTGTATATTTTTCAGATTTCAGGTCAAATGACAAGTAAGTAAAGAGAAGTGTAATGCTTTGAGAAGTATTTCGTTCCTGCCTATGAACTGGAGTAGACACTTTGGGCAGTAAAGAGGTAAGAAGATAGGGTTTCTTCCTTCACATTTGTAAAGATCAGTTTCCAGTTCCTTCCTGGGTAGGAAAGGAAAGAGCGTTATATTCAGATCACCTTTCTTACAGGCTTTAAGAGGTGTTGCTACTCAGAGCTCTTTCATTTCCCCAGTGCAGGAGAGGAAGGGTGAGTGCATACAGTCATAACTCTCAATGTACATATGTGAAAATGGAACAAGGAAACTTCAGGAGATGAATGGGGTTGGGAGAATGATGGAAAGGGTGACATGATCAGGATGCATGTATAAATTGGCATGTTGCATTGAAACTCCTTTGTACAACTACTTAAAGATTGTTAAAAATCTAAAAGAAAATACTTACTTAGGAATTTTATAAAAATCATCCACACAATAATAGAGCTTAGCTAGTTTATTCATTAAAGAAGAGAAATGATCACTTAGAAGGTTTTGTTGTAAAATTTCTGTTATATTCCAAGTTTTTGTTTTGTTTGTTGTCATTGGCTTTGTTTTTCTTTTTAGTTTGTTTTCTTTTCTTTGTAAAAATAGTCTATTTGTAGATATATGCTTGAATATGTGTGTGTGTGTGTGTGTGTGTGTGTGTGTGTCTGTGTCTGTGTCTGTGTCTGTGTCTGTGTCTGTGTGTCTGTGTGTGTATGTACTGGGGATTGAACCCAAGGGCTTCTCAGATGTTAAACGTGTGTTCTACTTCTGAGCTAAATCCACCCCAACATTCCAACACAGTGGTAAACCCTTTTTAGCAAGGCGCTGTAATCTTAGTTACAGCCAGCCCAGTCAGAAAAAGTTCATGAGATTCTTACCTCCAATAAACCAGAAAAAACAACAACCAAATAAATATGCAGAGATATGGTTCAAGTGATAGAGTAGCAAACCTGACTGAAAAAGCCAAGGGAGCGCAGGAGGCCCTGAGTTCAAGCCCCAGTACACACACGCACACACACACACACACACACACACACACACCAAAAATCACTTCCTCTTTACTTAAAAGTTAGTGATGTGTAAAACCAGAATCCATTTAAAGTGTGTGGTTCCATGGTTTCGGGCCATTATGGACAATGTGAGAAGCCACGGAGCACATCTATCACCCCTTCTGCAGACCAACCCGCTCCCTACCTTCAGCCACAGGTATAACTCACCTGTTCAACCATAACGTTAAGCTTGCTTTCCTTTCTGGTGAGGGGTAAGAGATGGCCACAAGTTGTAAAGAGCTGTTGTGGGTGATTTGTAAGTACTCGTTTCCAAAAGGCTGGAGAAGAGCTCTGAATCCTTTGGCTCTTTCATATTTTTAATGTCAGGCTCTAGGTAAGTAGAAAGCTCTCAGAAGTGAGGAGAGAGGTCAGAGGTGAATGGAGACACTTCTTGCTCTCCTCTTAGGCTCATAGGACAAAAATAAATTGCCAGTCCGCGGACTGATACAAATTTGACACTAAAACGTCTGCATACTACCTGTGTTACATGTATGGCCCAAGGAAGGCGAGATGCTGGAATAAGTCATGTATTTCTTTTTTGTTGTTGTTGTTGTCAATTGTGGGGCTTGAACTCTGGGCCTGAGCACTGTTCCTCAGCTCTTCAGCTCAAGGCGAGCACTCTACCACTTGAGCTACAGCGTCACTTCGGGTTTTCTAGTGGTTTATTGGAGATAAGAGTTTCATAGACTTTCCTCCTTGGGCTGGCTTTGAACTGCGAACCTCAGATCTCAGCCTCCTGAGTAGCTAGGATTACAGGCGTGAGCCACTGGCACCTGGCAGTCATGTATTTCTTTTTTTGTTTGTTTGTTTTCTTTGTGTGTGTGTGTATGCATGTGTGTGTGTGTGTGTGTGTGTGTGTGTGTGTGTATGTGTTTGTGTGCCACTGGTGGGGGCTGAACTTAGGGGCCTGGGCACTATCGCTTAGCTTGTCTACTCAAGAATAGTGCTCTACCACTTGAACCAAGAGGCTCCTCAGATCTCAGCCTGCTGAGTAGCTAGGATGACAGTCATCTGGCAAAGTCAAATGTTTCTGTGATTCCAGAATAAAAGGATAGCACTTCCCCTGTCACCTTCTCTTCACCTGTAAAGAGATGGATGTGAACCTTCTGGAATGCCCTGCCAGTCTCCAAGCCTCCTTCCAAGTACAAAAATGATCTTTCAACACCAGTGTGGTTGCTATAAGCCAAGCTAAGCACTTGGAATGAAAACAGAGAACTGGGAATTTGTGGAAGAAATACTCCATGGCTCCCGACAGCTCTTGCAGAAATGATCCATTAACCTGGGTCATCTGGCACAAGCAATAGTTCAGTCGTCTTCCCTTGCTCTTTTTTAACCTTAATTTTAATGATTCTGTCACTGTGACCATCCCTTGAGAATTAAGAGGCAAATGCATAAAAAGTAAACAGCATTACTGTCTATTTCTTGCTGAAAAATACTGTTTTCCTAGTAAATGTATTAGGCTTACTCATTTTTTTTTTTTAATGCAGCTGGCTGGTCTTTTATACAGACTTTGAAACCAACAAATACAAAAATTATAATTTTCTCAGACTTGTTTTAGTAACTAGAAGTAAAGCAAAAAAGAGTTTGAGCCCTTACAGAATATCCTCTTCCAAACATAGCCCATGTAGGCAGTCGTAATGTGGTCTCATTGTGGTTTAGAGCTAAGGTTAGAACCAAGCTTTTATGTCGTATTTGTTTTCTAAGGTAAAAATATTCAAAGGAAGGAAAGTCAGACCTCATCAGCAGAGATAATTCTATGCTTTCTTCTGATTTCTACACAATTTCCAACTTTGGGAAGAAAAGTCTTCCAAGCATTAAATACTGAGTTATTTGGGAATTTGTGATACAACCTATAGGTTTTTTCTTTTTCCTTCGGATTATATTGTGATACCTCAAATGAAGACCACACAAGTCTATTTTACAACTTGGTAAACTATCAAAGAAAATAAAACTTAAATCTGCTCCTTAGAATGACATGGGTGGAGTTTTGGCAGAAACTTTAATGGAACCAAACAAGTGAAGTGAGTTTCTGAGAGCCCCAGTGTAAATGAAACTAAACATTGTAATTTTTAATATTCAATCCTTTCAATAAACCAAAGACAAAACAGTAAACTAATGAATAGTTTCTTTTCTGGAAGTTCTAAAAATTGAACTCAAGGCCTTGAGCCAAGCTCTACCACTTGAACTATGTCCTGAAGTCCACTTTGCTTTAATTAGTTTTCAGAGAGTGTCTCATGTTTTTACCAAGCTAGCCTCAGACCATGATCCTCCTATCTCTGCCTCATTAGCAGCTGGGACCACTGGTGTGCACCACCATGCCTAGCTTGTTTCTGAGATAGAATCTAGCTAAAATTTTGCCCAGGCTATCCTCAAACTGAAGTACTCTGTCTCCACCTTTTGGGTTCCTAGGATTCTAGGCATATGCCACTATGCCCAGCCAAACATGAATAATTTTTAGTATAGTAATTTGGAACATGAAAATAATTGATAATTGTTTGATTTTAAATTTCCATTATATTAACCTATAGATTTTTATTTATTTATCTCATTTAAAATTATTCTGGGGATATATCATCCTCAAAATATAAGCATGCAGATTTTATTTTTAAGGGTCCATACATTGTGTTCATGCAACAAAGTTATATACAGCATTTCAGTAACTTATGTAAGTATGTATATGTGTTTTGTTTGCTTTTGTCAGTCATGGGGGCCTGAACTCTGGGTCTTGACACTGTCTCTCAGCTCTTGGCTAGCACTCTACCACTTGGGCCATAACACCACTTCCTGCTTTTTCTTCTTATGTGATGCTGAGGAATCGAACCTAGGGCCTGATACATGCAAGGCAAGCACTCTACCACTGAGCCACCTTCCCAGCCCTATATATATATTTTTATATCCAGGCCTCTCTCTCTCTCTCTCTCTCTCTCTCTCGTTCTCTCTCGTTCTTTCTCTCACGCTCTCTCTCTCTATATACATATATATAATATCCACATATTAGATTTTTATATATTATATATGCTTATTGTATACTATCTAATTCTGTTATTCTATATACTTTACAGGTTGATTTAAAATTATCATCCAAGCAAGCATTTTAGGTATTCACAATTATTTTGGGGCTGATACTACACTCTCACTTGGCTTTTTCACTCAGGGCTGATACTCTACCACTTGAGTCACATCTGTACTTAACCGTTTTTGTTTTTTTTTTTGGAGATAAGAATCTCATGGACTTTTCTGTCCAAGCTGGCTTCAAACCACAAACTTCATATCTCAGCCTCCTGAGTAGCTAGAATTACCAGAGTAAACTACTAGTGCCCAGCTTATATACAACTTTTTTTGTTGACTGTTATCTCCCTAACTGTTGGACAACTATTCCCTTTGGGACTGTGGAACACAGCCCAAATTTTAGGTTAAATCCTTATTTGTTCTTTTGTTCATTTTACCATTTTAGATTTTTTTCATATTCTGAGCTTATGAGCCTCTGCAAATTAGCATAGCTGTGCCTGCAATCTTAAATGTGAAGATGATTAGCAGCAGTGAGTCAGAACATACTGGTGTCCTGCTCAGCCACTTTGGTTGGCTATTACCCATGTTATCTCAGGTGTCAGGTCCCCTTAACAAACACTTTGTAGCATTGTGATTCGTTGAGTCAGACAATGGACTCAGTCAGTTTCAGCCAGAGTATACCTGGTCAGATACGCCCCAATACCAACACGGCCTTCATTCACTGTCCCCAACACTAAGTAGAGGTAAAGGGACACTAAAGGTCAAGAGGGGCGGTGTCTATTGAGATAGATCAGCTCAATTGTCACACTGAAGCCACAAGCTTGTACCTGGCTCAGCTGTAGGGATTAGGATGGATCACTTGTGCTGGCAGGCCATCTGCTCCCTACAGAGAATAACCCAAGAACTGAGCGTATATCTTCAAAGGGCCTCGTGGGCTATTAGATTCTATGCACAGCTTCTACCTGCTATACTGATCAATTCAGTTCCCAGGTTCCTTGCCATATTTAAAAGAAATATTTAAACTGTCAAGGAAGAAGAGAAAGGATTCATTAGGAAAGCAAGAAAAAATTCTCCTGAGATAGTCATAGTCTCTGAGCAATGTGCTCTAGCAAACAGGATTTATTTGGGCTTCTGGAATATATCCTCTCTCCATGATTGGGAAAAAAAAAATCAGATTTTTTAATAGTAATAATGATTATTCACTTTTACTGAGTGCTTGCTGTAAACTTTAAACTCCATGAGTTTGGGAGAACTGTTTGGTGATGTGTGTGTGTGTGTGTGTGTGTGTGTGTGTGTGTGTGTGTGTCCGTCCATCCGTCCGTCCGTCCATCCGTCCATCTGTCTGTCTGTGTCTGTGTCTATGTGTCTGTGTATGTGTCTCCGTATGTCTGTGAATTCTAGTACTAAGGCTTGAACTCAAGGCCTAGGCACCGTCCCTTATCTTTGTCACTCAAGGCTATTGCTCTATTACTTGTGCCACAGCTCCACTTCTGGCTTTCTGGTGGTTCATTGGAGATAAGAATCTCACCAACTTTCTTGCCCCTCCCAGGTTTGAACCGGGATCTTCAGTCTCAGCCTCCTAAGTAACTGGGATTATAGGCATGAGCCACTAGCAACCTGATTTTTTTTTGGGGGGGGGGTAATTAGTCTGATGTCAACAATAGCTCCTAGCTTTCAGTTGGCACTCAATGTTTGCTAGATGAATGATTATCTCTGCACTGCCAGAAAATATAAATCTCAGCTACTTAACACATGTCCTTAAACACTTCTCAGTTTGCAGATGAGAATAATAGTCACCGAAATTGAGCAATTTATTCCTAAGTCACATATCTAGAAGGCAAAAGAGTTAGGATTCAAACACTTGTCACAGAAAAAATTATTTATTTATTTATTTTTATAGATACCTGGTTTTGAACACAGGACCTTGACCTCACTTAGTTTTCTTGCCTGGCGAGTGGTCTACCATCTGAACACCCTGTTTTGTCTTTTTGCTGATTGTTTTGGAGATGGAGTCTCACATACTTTTCTTTGAAGACTGGCAATGGAACTTTATTCTCCAGATCTCAGCCTCTTGCATAGCTAGGATTATTGGTGGGAGCTATAGACACTGGGCTAGGCACCGGGATTCATAACCCTATGTACACCATTGTTATATACTAGAGACTCAAGTGTTTACCTATGTACACTGATAGACAACCTTTCTCTGTTCTATTCATTTCACAGCCACACTTATTCCTGTGCTTCTAGAATGTTTACTATAAACGCTCTGACACTTTGAAAATATTGCTGTTAAGATTCTCATTTCTCTGCCCTGGTAGCTGCCTGTGACTGAGGCTGCCAGCAAACTTTGAGTTGATCAATCTGCTGAAGTTAGCTGCTAAGGCTCAGCTGCAATAGACTTCAGACCATAGTCATATTTCTCAGGCTGTGGGGAGCCCTGGCTCTCACCTAGATAGCTGACACGCACTAACGGGCATGTGTTGCTTTTCTTTAAGTGTCTTGGAGTGCATTTAGTTCTGAAGATAGACGCTGCACTGAAGTCTCTGGAGAAATGAGGGTTTTCTTTTCATTTGTGCTTTCAGGGCTCTGTATTACAGCTAAGGCCACAGGGTTTACCTGCCATACTTTATAACGGCTAATGAGCCAAACTCAGGAGTACTAACTCCAAGAGAGTGGTTCTGTGCCTGTGACTGCTCCCTCCTGAGCCCATGAGGATTGACTATAGTTTTTGTAGCACTGCACTTGAATTAGGAGCTGAGCTGAGACCATCTGCACAGCAGAGTGGCCATAAAACAATGTGATTACTTTCCACTATGGTAGGATTGGACCATGTGAGCCTCAGGTGATAAACTCCACAGCCCATTAGTGCTTCTCACTTTTGTCCATTTTCCATATGAGGGTTCAACTAACTCTTCTCATTTTGTAAAGGATTACCTTCACATTAAGATGGTCTTCTTTCAAGTTTTATAACAGCCTCATTCGCAATAACTTCATGTATGTTCTGTGAATGAGGCTTGAATGTGAAGCCCAGTAACCCAGAGTAACATTGAAGGTAAAATTACAATCCACCCTCAGGACTTGTCCGATATGGAAAGTGAAGCTGGTATTTTTCTTCTATGGAATTACTGGCATCACTAGAAACAATGTGAGCTAGGCAAGTTGCAGGTAACGATTTGGGGCATTTTCAATACGTAGATATTAGAGGAGAGGTCAAACTCATGGTTGTGAGCTTAACTACTGAGAAGACTATGATCTGGAGGATCACAGTTCAAGACTAGCCCTGGCAGGGAAGTCTACACGACTTTACCTCCAACTAACCAACAAAAAGTTGTACACACTCCAGTTTGCAGATGAGGCATAGAGTACCAGCTCCTGAGTTCAAACCCTGGTTCCAGTTAAAAGCAATTAGAGGAGAGCAATGTGTTACAGTTTAATATACTATCACCATTTCATCTGAAAGTTGGCCTGAACTATTTTTTCCTATCTTTTTCCTTTAACTGCCAAAAAGTCTAGAAAACTAATTTTAAAAGTTAAGCTAGAAAATGGCTACAGTTAATCCAAGACCTTATGAAATAGGATCTGCTGGATACAGAGACAATGAAATCTTTGATTCTCCACAGAATAGGAACCCTGTCATTTTGAGAAGGTAATCTCAGGGTTTGGAGAAGGGGGTTCACAATGATAGATTCCCTTAGCCAGTGATCATCTAAAGGATTGATAGAAATCACTGCCCTCATCCAAACTGAGTTAGATAGTTCACAGTCTTCCCTCAGCTTGCTAGGGCAGCTAACCAGGATATTTAGGTATAATTTTTAGATTCCAGAAGACTTTCCTACTGATGAGTAGGTCTGACTCGAGCCTAGGGTAAATAAGGTGAACTATAACAATAACAGTATCTCAAGTGAGGCAACACAAGTAAACTTTCAGGGCTATAGAAATATAGGAGAAATATATTTTATGGTTTATTGTTGCACTAATTGTTTATTTTTCATCCCCAGTTATATTAGTCTATTTTTTATTACTATAAGGACATACTAGGGGCTGGGTGCTCATTGAGAAAAGCGGTTTGCTTAGCTCACAATTTTGGATGCTCAGAATCCAAAGAACAGAAGTATATCACCTCATGGTGGATAAGCCCCAATTAGAAGAACTTCTGCAAGAGTGACAGATCACATTAAATAACATGAGGCCAGGGAAGGGACCAATCTTGCAACCTCCTTCTTAAAAGTTCCTTCTACCTCTTTACATGCCAAACAGAGACTGAGCTCTGAAGACATGAAGCTTGAGAGGACACAATCAAAATATGTACAAGCCATAGATACTAGCAGGTCACTGTCGGTTGCTCCTAGCTTGGTTCTCACTTCTCTGGACAAGGTGCATAAGAGTTAAGAGTGGGAATCATCTTTCTGCCTGGTCCCAGCCATAATGGCTCATCATGTGCTGGATTCTTTTGTTTGTCATGTTCATTACTTAATTGGGGTCAGTATAGTATCTCATACTATATTGTACTGTTTACTAAAAGATTAGAAGATTAACAGTTGTGTGGAAGCAATAGTTTTGCTGAATATTAAGATATGACTAGAATGAAGATCAAAGTCACCATGTTACTACAACCATTTTGAGAATCTGGGCAGAGTGTAGAATTTTTTTAAAAACTGGGACTTGAATTCAGGACCTCATGCTTGCTAGGCACATGCTGTATCACTAGAACTATACTTTCAATCATTTTTTATTTAAGTTTAGAGTCTCACATTTTGCGGCAGACAGGTCGAGACTGCAATCCTCCTATTTATACTTCCTACATAGCTGAGATGATAGGAATGCACCACCATACCCATTGATTCACATGGGGTTTTGCAAACTTTTCTTCACAGGCTAATCTCGAATCTCAGTCTTTCCTAACTCCATCTGCTTTGAATCTAGGGTTATAGACATAAGCCATTATAGCTAGCCTAGACCATATTAATATTTTAAATTGAATCCATAAGCCTCCTATTAATCTCAAATTTGACACTACTGACACTTAGAACTTGAGAATTCATCATGGAGGTGAGCTGTGTATGACAGGACATTTGCCTTCATCCTGGCCTCTACCTAGTAGATGTCAGTAGCAACCTTCCCTGACTGTGACAAGCAGCTGTGTCTCTAGAAATTACAATATTGCCCTTCACAGTGAGAATGACTGAGCTAGAGATATCACAATAGGACTTCACACACCCTTCCATGTGGCCAAAGGCCCTTCCATGGACCTCAGTGTGACCAGAGCTTCCAGGGCACAAGTGAAACAGGAGCCTTCTGGTGTGTGACATTTTCATATTCACATATTACAGCTTAACAGACTCTCACCAATACAGTGAAGGGCCTCATGTGTAGTAAGTGGTAACCCAGGTTTGAAGCCAAGCCTCCAGACTCAAATCAAATGTGCTTCCAAAGATGTGTGAGGAGGTGATTGGACCAGCCCTTGAAGAGCTGCGCTCCAGCTGGGGCTCTGTCCCTTTGCCAGCCACATAAGCACTTAAACTGCCGCTCAGTGGTGTGACAGGCAGGAAGGACGCTGCCCTTACAGAAACGTTATAAGAACAGACAGGACTCTGCTGAGTGATAGCACTTTAAAGATTCCAAAGCCAGTTCAAATGTAAGATGTTATTAAATTGAAAAGTATCCATTAGCCTATAAAAATTACATGGACACCAGTGCTCCGAAGCCTTTGTTATGAATAGAATCTCGAGAAGTGATTACATGTGTAGAATATTAAAACCTGAAACAGCCCAGGGATTGGTACCACGCTTGACACTCATTTCCTCTGTACAGTCCAGTAGGGCAAGTCTATTCAAAACCAGTCTGTGTTCTAAAAAGAAGCCACTCTAAAAAGAAATGAAGTAAGCTAATAAGTGGCTATAGTTTTAACCCATTTCCGGAGCCTTCATTGCATTTCTCAGTATAAAATTGATGTTATTTGAACAGAATAAAAATACTATGACATGGGTGGGCACAGCGGCTCACGTCTGTAATCTCAGCTACTTGGGAGGTGGAAATAAGGAGGATTGTAATTCAAGGTTAGACCTGGCAAAATGCTAGGAGAACTGAGGGATGGATGAAGTTGGAAGAGATAGGGAAGAATGATGAAAGGCATGATATTGATCAAGATGCATTGTACTCATAAACTGACAAGTTGAATTGAAACCCCTCATACAACTACTTAAATATAATAATAAAATAATAATAGTAACAATAATCATAATGTTAGGAGATTCCATCTCAAAGAACAAGGTAGACACAATGGGGCATTCTTGTAATCCTTGCTACAGGGGAGGAACAGGTAAAATGATTGAGGTCTGAGATTGTTCTCCACAAAAAGGACAAGACTATCTGAAAAATAACCCAATGCAGAAGGGCTAGGGGTCTGGGGTGTGGTTCAAGTGGTAGAGCTCTTCTTACGCAGCAAGTATGAAGCCCAGAATTCAAACCCTAATACTACTGATACCAAAAAACCTTGCAATACCTGTTTCAGATCCTTTGTCTTTATTGTATTGAAGAATGAGTTCCTGGACACAGAGGGAGAAGTAAAACAACAAGGATTTATGGAAGAAAAAGATAAGCAGAGCTCCCATTAGAATGAGGGCTCCCAAGGGAGAGCAATGCAATGTCTGGTGTGTGCTGCACAGCAGTTGATAAGGCGTCTTTAAGATAAAGGGATGTGACTCTCAAGATCATGGGACAGCTCCCATGCATCATTTAGTCCCTCTGATTGGAGGTCCATTCTGGCACACATCTCTGGGGTCCAATCAGCCCATTGTTCATGTTCAAGTCTTCTAGGGTCAATGGGCCTACGGGCCTGCATGCTCAATGTCATGGTGACGTGATGTCTAGGGACCTGCCTAAGAGACTGCTCAAGGTCATGGTGAGGAATGCAGGACCTCTATGGAAGGAAGCCTTTCTCCTAATTGTCTAGCAGAATCTTTTGGTGCTCTCACCATCCATAAAACAGGAGGGGGAGAAAATTTTGTGACATAAATCTTAAAAGAATTATTGATGAACTACATTTTGCTTGTGTGCAGAAACAAACACCTGTAAAATGGGTGTAAACCAGGTGAGCTGTTAGTGCTGGGTCTTTGCTTGTAGCACATAAATGCTGTTTTCTGAGCTTCAACTGATGACAGCCACCCATTACAAAGGTGATTGGTTATTTCTCACAAACCCATGGACAGGAATTGTTTACAGTCACATCTGTTATTGTTAGCTGCAGAGGTCAAAAGGGTCACAGGGCATCACAGTGCTATGGGCATCAGATGTCATGTTCTGGCTCCTGGTGTTCAGACTGCAGCCTCTCTAGAATAACAATTGTTATCATTCATATTCAATGGCTGTTGGTAGCCTGTGGGAACATCAGAATTATGCTCATCCCCAGAGGTCACCTGCTTGGCTAATTTTTCACTAATTATGTCTTAGTGGTGGTGTTTTAGGACAGAAGAAAGAAAAACTCTCTTCAAGAGTGTTATACAGAATGCTCAAGGGCTTTTCAGACAATATGAAGTTTACAGGATAGACAATGTGGGAGGTCAGTGCACATAGTATACTAAGAGCTCTCCATAGCACCACACTAAGAAGACAATTTTGTAAAACTTGAGACCTTTCAATCAAATATCACATATCGTACATAAAGGGATGACATTGGCTGGAATGAGAATGGGTACATGCGGTCCAGAAATAGCTACAGCACTTATAAAAATAACCACAAAGCTGTCCTGGCTTAAACTAGATCAGGAGAGTTTTTTTTTAAGATGTTGATGGAGAAAGGCTAACATGGAACCAGCTCTGCCAGGGTACAGCCAAAGTGGACCCAACTCTTGTTCGGTCTCTTCTATTTTGCTGCCTATGACTTGACCAAGATCTTAACATGGGTCCCTCATCATATTAGCGTAATGGATGGTCTGAGCCCTTGGAATAAAACAAATACCAGAGGAGAAGAGATGCCACAGGATGAAGGAGGGTTTCAATGAAGGGAACCAATAGTCTTACCATTGCTCTTCCTGCAAAGGGGCCTCTATCAGAGCAGTCACCATTGATCATAAGGGGATACAATCCACCTATTTCTGGAGGCAAGTGTCCCATTAACTGTAGGACATGTGTGAATGCTTGGTACATTGGCAAGATACAGACACATCAAGGGTAGTGACCACGGAGAGAAGAGGACCAAGATAAATTCAAGGCTGAGTAGAGCTTATTCTCTCTGTTATAATTCTTTTTGTCTATTTTCAAAATTTCAGTAAAGTCTCATTCAAAAGATGACAAGATATAATTCTCAGAAAATTATTGCTGATTCCCACCCCCAGGTTCTTTTGCTGTATTTTCCCTCCACTCAGTAAATCAGCCATGTCCACTGCATTGGGTAGGGCAGATCTATAACAGCAGGAAGGTGGGCTGAAAGTTTGGTGAGTGCCATTGTTGTTGAACCTAATGACTGACATACTGAAAGCTGCAGATATATCAGGGATTTGGGGTTTGTTTTGTTTTGTGTGCTAGTCTTAGGGCTTGAACTCAGAACCTGGGCACTGTTCCTGAGCTTTACTGCTCAAGGTTAGCATTCTACCACATCATTCCACTTCTGGGATTTTCTGATGTTTAATTAAAGTCTCCCTGTCTGGCTCTTACCTGCCATCCTCAGATCTCAGCCTCCTAAATAGCTACAAGTATGAGCCACTGGTACCTGGCTTGTGTCAGGATTTTTGAGGCAGAGGTATGTGAGCGGCAAGGATGACTCATGCATAGTCAAAGCACTAATCATTGGGAATTGATGATGTACTTGACCATGAGTTAAGTACTTTGGTCCCAACTCCATCTACCTTCATAGATCCTGGAAGCTTTAGTTGTCCTTGCTGCCCATGCCCAAGGACAGTTATGGACACTTATCAAGGTGGTTTTGGTTTTGGTTTTCACCAAAGATGGAGTCTCCTTCCTCTATGATAACACAGGACCTTGGGGAGCTGGTGGAACACAGGCCTGAGGTCTATCTCAGACTGGTCCTTTCCATGTGAGCCATAGTGCACCTCCTGCTTTTTTCTTCATGACAACCTTGTCTGTTCATGCTGTTAGCACAACTGACCTTAAAACAAACTCCAGATACATAGTCAACACAACAGGACAATAGGTTGATAATAGGGCAATGGGTGGTAGTTCCTGAACTTTCTGTTCTTGTTCAAGGCCTGTGGCGAGTCAGCTATGCAGACCTTTGAGCTGGAGATGTCAGTGGCCAGGTATCCCACCCACTGCAACAACATTCTTACCAGTTGACACCCTTGGTAAGGAGTTGGCATGGGTTGTTTAGACAATTTCTGTTGCCAGCTCCCCATTTTCCCATTTTATGTTTCCAGCCTTCCTTTCATCCTCTCAAACATATTCATGTTTGAGGTTGGCTATAAGCCCATGTTTGTTATTTGTAGTTAGAGCTGTAACTAAGTATTCATAGGAAGCTCTACTTCAGAACCCACACATCTAACCTTCCTCTCCTGCTCCTTGACCCTCCCTACCTTCCCAAGCCAGGAAATCTCAAGACAGTTGGGCTGTGGGAGAATGACATGGTTTTCTCAGAACTTGAGAAGGTACAAATCTCAAATTTCCCTGAGAAAATTTGAGTTTTCCTGTATTTCTCCCTCAGCATTGTTTGCTTTGTTTTTCATTGAAAGCCAAGAATGTAATGTATTGTTTTCCTCTGCTTCACTTTCATGTGGGTTAAGAGGCCTTAAAAGTAGCAGATCATGCATAAACAAGGAAGTGTGCATGTGAGAAAGAGAGAGAGAGAGAGATAGAAGAGAGAGACCGAGAGACAGAGAGACAGAGACAGAGTGACTGAGAGAAAAAGAGATGTAAGACAAGGATACAGAAATATAGATGACAGAAAGACAGAGACACAGGTAGAGAATTAATATCAATATCTCAAAATAACCTTACTGTAATAACACCTAATCCCCACTAAAACTCTATCAGGAAGACAATATTAACCTGATTTTACTGTAGTGAAACTGAAGCTCAGAGATATTAAACACATAGCAAAGATCACAAAGGTGGTAGATGGGATCTTTAGGGACCAAGCCCTATGCTGTGGGATTCAAGAATCTGTGTATTTCTAGGATAGCACATTTCCATGGAGCCCTAGGTTGGGGCCTTTTCACTCCAGTAATACTGCCCAGAGAGAGTGCTGGCATGTCCTTTTCCCCCTCCTGTTAATGTCTGAGTCACCAGCTGTAGGTGTAACATCTGTGGACATGCCCAACACTGATGTCATGAGAATGGCCAACATATGGCTTCCAGAGTGGAGTGGAGGGAACTGGTCCACAGGACAGAATGGCATTGTGTGCCCAGTACCTATACTCCATCCTCTACATACATATCTTGCAAGATCCAAGCACCAATGACAAGAACTATGTAATGATCCGTGGCCAAGGCTATTCTGTACCCTGCAATGTAGCTCCCATCAGCAATTGGTGACACATACACACAACACACACAGATAACCAAAAAAGGAGCCATGGGTAGTTTAATTACCCCCTTGGCAACATTTTCACCTGCAAGAACAAAAATACCACCGGTGTGGTTGAGTCACTGACACAGAGAAAGCAGAGAGCGTCCCTGTGAATGCTCTGGGGTACCCTGAGATTCCACCCATCTGGAGCATGAGCCCTGTGTTCACAGATGCCTGTGGTTTGCCTAATTACATTTTCACAAACCCTGGGACACCCTCCCGTGCTTCTGTGGCACCATGCACGCAGCCTAATGAGGTTTCTGAGCCCTGTATTATGAAATTGTCACAGGTTATTTGTCAGAATGCAGCTGCCTTCTGACTATTCCAGACTTTAAAATTGGGAGGGGGTTAGCTGCATTATAATAATAATTCTTTGTAATTATAAAAATATGACATGACTTCAATTACATACAACACCTATTTGCAGGGTATTTGTTTCAAATGAGCCTGAGTGTCCTAGGTGTTAGAGGTAGTGGTTCTTTTGAGCATCCTTGAAGAAGTGAAGTGACGGCCATTCTCATCATCATCCTGAAATTTGAGAAAGATACAATGCTTTTCTAATGAAAGCGAAGATCTGGAAATTGATCAATACTGAGTTCCTTTCCTGATAGCTATTTTAATTACTGGGCCTACTTGTTTGTGCTTTTCAAAAATTATTTTATTCTTCTTGGTGCTGATGGCTCATGTCTGTAATACTAAGTACTCAGGATGCTGAGATCTGAAGATCATGGTTCAAAGCCAGCCTGGGCAGAAAAGCCTGTGAGATTCTTATCTCCATTTATCCAGCAAAAGACTGGAAGAGGAGCTTTGGCTTAAGCGAAAAAGCTCAGAGACAGCACCCAGGCCTGAGCTCAAATTCCACTATAGGCACATACACACAAAAATTTATTTCATTTAAAGCTTACTCCTTGTGTTGTTTCTTTCTACTGTGCATTTAATGTAGGTCTACTGTATTTTGTTTCTAAGAGTCAAATGACCATTGATCCCATGAATGGATTACTCTTGCTTTACCTGTTGTTGTTGTTTTTTTTTTTAACCTAGGTTTTTTTCTCCTATCTTGCTTCTCTTTCTGGCTCCTTGTTTTGTCATCCTGTTGTTGTTAACTATGAATTTTCTACACCAGCTGGGGTATGGACACAGTATCCTCAGTCCCTGTTCATGTCCCATAACACCCCTATTGCTAAGTAAGCCCCTGGTCACCTGCAGCTGCTTCGGAGCAGGTGGGCTCAGCCTTTTTGAGTGTTATGAGTCCTCATCCACAGCAAGTCGGGCCTGAAAAGCAACTTCTACCGTGTTTTGTCCTAAAGCTAAATTCCTTCAGGGCTACTGAACACTCATTGTTAAGAACACTCATTCTTTGGGTAGGAGCATCTAATTGTCCTTTCCATGGAAATCTTTTAAATACACAACATTTCCCAATTCTGCCCTAGAGAAAACTAGAGAATAATGAAATTAGATTATTATATATGACTGCACAGAATTTGGAAAATGTAGACAAACAAACACATATGCAGTGTCAACTATAATGACACAGGCACAGATAACACCAGGTTTAAATCTCTATATAAATGTCTATACATACTTTATGAAAAGAGATTATGTCATATTACTATCTCATTAATTGGTTTTATAAATTAATAATACATTGTTCTCTCATGACATGAAACATTATTTCAGATGACTGCTAAATTTTATAGCATATGACTGTATTACAACTCCATTAACAAATCTAACATTGCCTTTTTAGGGTGATTACTTTTTTCAATGATGAATTATGGACAATATAAAAATCTTTCCAGCTGGGCACCAGTGGCTCATGCCTGTAATACTAGCTACTCAGGAGGCTGAGCTGAGGGTCACAATTCAAAGCCAGTAAAGCCTGTGAGACTCTTATCTCCAATTAACTACAACGAAAATTGAGCTATGGCTCAAAGTGGTAGTGTACCAATCTTGAGCACAAAAGCTTGGGACAGTGCCCAGGCCCTGAGTTTGAGCCTCAGGACTGTCACCTTCTTTCTCTTCTCCTCTCTCTCTCTCTCTGTGTCACACACACACACACACACACACACACACACACATACTGCATTTTTTTAGGTTCCCCCCCCCCCGAATTAATTTCTGGAATTGGAATTGTTGTGTCAAAAAGTAAGTTTTAAAGGAAAGGCTCTACTTAACTTGATTCTAGTAGTTCTGCTTCCCAATATGCCTTTATCCACTTTCAGTGACCATAATTAAATACCACAGACTGGGTAGTTCATAGAGAATAAAGGTTTATTCTGGAGGTTGGAAAGTTCAAGATAGAAAGGCAACATTCTTGCTAGTGGGTATGCTGCAGAGTGCCAGTACAGGGCATCACATAGCAAGAAGTTTGCATCTAAGAGATAACCAAATTGGTTTGATAGCAGACTTTCTCTCCATGTAAGCCATTAGCCCACTAATCTATTAATCCATTGATTCACTAAAGGATTAACCCATTCTAAAAGTCAGGTTTTTTTCTATTCCTATCTCTTAACAGTTCACTATAGAGATTAAAATTCAATTGGTGGGAACCAAGCCAAAGTCTAAACATATGGCTGGACTTTCCTACACAGGTACATGTTTGTCATTTCCAATATGCAAATTGCCTTGAGCAGAATTACATATGGTGTCTTTAGAAGCAGAGTCTGGGATTTTGGATAGCCTCATCCCATCTTTGGAGCCTTAGCAAAGTTTGCATAGCTAATCCTCTCCATGGGCATTGTTCAAGACAGAAAGTTTAAGGACCACCACCCAGCTTTATGTGAGCAATAATCCTGTGTGTTCACCTGCACCTGAGATTTCTTTTAAAGTCAAGTGTGCTAAGACCACAGACAAAATGGCTGTCATGAGGAAGAGTGTTATACTTAAATGCTTCCTATGTTGGGCAGGACCACTTGGAGAAGGATAAGGTGGTTGAGGGGCAGAAGAGGAGCTAGAAATTGGTGCCTCAGGTTTGTAATCCTAGCTACTCAGGAAGCTAAGATCTGGAGATGTTGATTTGAAACCAACCCCAGCAGACAAATCTGAGAGATTCTTATCTCCAACTAATCAGCAGAAAGCTGCAAGTGGAGATAGAGCTCAAGCAGTAGAGCGTCAGCCTTTAGTGAAAGAGCCAAGTTTGAGCACAAAGCCTTGAATTCAAGGCCAAGTACTGATAAGTAAGAACAAAAGGAAAGAAGGAAAGAAGGAAGGAAGGAAGGAAGGAGGGAAGGAAGGAAGGAAGGAAGGAAGGAGGGAAAGAAGGAAACACCTTTGTGTTGTCCTGTGCAGAGTAGAGTACTAGGATTGAGACAAAATTAATGGAAAAATATTTATTAATGAATTTAAAGGTTATTATTATTTATTTTATTTTATTTATTTATTATTACTATTATTTATTCAGGAATGTTTATTTATGAGTTAACCATGGATTTAAATTATCCCTACATCCATAACACTTTATTAGCATGGAATCATAATAGTGGAGTACTTGTTTCTGGAAAAAGAAGAGGGAAGGATTTTTAGCCAGAACTCTCTTCTTTTCTTTGGTAGGAAAAAAAAATCTAAATTTGGACCAAAAATAAATAGGACTATGAGCTTTTGACAGTTCTCCTTGTGATTGGATTACTAACTATTATTATTTCTATTCAGAGTTTATATGGCTTCTGATAGAGCTGTCATTACAGAAAACAAAACCACAACAAAAACCCTTTGAAGCCCTCTGCTGAAAATTCTCTAAATAGGTAAGCATCTTTGTATTTCAATTCTTTTCTCAGAGTTAGACTAATTTTACTTTTGAAAATCACTAATCTTTAAATCTGCCATTTGTTTAATATTTAGTCAGTGCAAAGTATTGTTAAATCTTTTATTTCACATACCCATAAAAAAACTGTTGTTTTTCTCTACTGTTGAGGCAGTACTAGAGATGTTGCTTCCCTGAAAAGAAGGGGCTCCTTTCCTTCACAGGTAGTCCTGGATTCTACCACTCTGTTTCTGGGCTACATTTATTCTGTATCACCCAACCCCTTCCCACTGGCTAAATGAGCCCGTGAAGTAAAGATGGAAGATCCCTGGGTCATAAGCTTGTGACCTCAGTGTCCTTGCTAAAGAGGACAGCCCTAGGCCTGGGAAGGACATCAGATTAGGACAGAACAGCTGAACTCTCAAACCTACTCTGTTAGGCTAACAGGTGCCCAGGCCTTGCCAGCCACTGCAGCCTGTGGCATCTAGATAGAGCTCTTTGTATCTGTCACTTGCTCACTGAGTGCCAGGCTGTCCTGGCGTTTCCCTGACATTCACCACTTAGGCAGTGTTCCTTTCCAATATTCAAGACATCTATTGCTTGTTCTGTTCCAGCCCTGCAGGCCAGTGCTTGGGCTGCAGCCATCTCCCTGGTTTCTTTGCCTCCTGCTGCATGTAAATCAGGGTATTCAAGAAGCAGCAGCAGAGACCCAGTTTAAGCATTCCTGGAGCTGAGCTTGGTGTAGCAATGTCCATGTCAGAGATCAAT
The DNA here is from genome assembly GCF_019054845.1 of Dipodomys spectabilis. Classification (NCBI taxonomy): domain Eukaryota; kingdom Metazoa; phylum Chordata; class Mammalia; order Rodentia; family Heteromyidae; genus Dipodomys; species Dipodomys spectabilis. The sequence goes on from NW_024870912.1 coordinate 3,160,539, forward strand.
TTGCCACTTTGTTCCCCGGTGGCAAACTCTGCAACAGTGGCCCCCAGAAAGTGTTTCTTTCTCCCTGTCCCTGCCAGAATTACAGTGGATGCTGGGGATCTCTTCTAGGCCTGCCGCAGCACACTAGGCTACTCTGTCCCTCCTTCTGTCCCTCCCTCCGTCCTTCTGATGGTGGAACAAAGTTAGATTCCGATTTCAGCTACACTACACTGTCTCTAAGGACTTTTCTGAAATGTTAAATGCTGAATTCTTGCCAGTATGATGCCATTTCCTTTTGCTTCAGCCCAAACCTAAAATACTAAAGCTCCTACAAAGACACTTACACTGGGCCTTTAAAATGAGAGAAATAAAATGAAGCTTTAGGAGAGAAAGTTAGGTCTTTGCAAAGTCACTTTGAACTTGTGTTTAGAATGGGTAGAGGGAGTATTACCAAAGTTTCCAACTATCCAGAATTTCTGAAATGAGATGGTGAGGGCTTTTTGCAGGATTCTAGTCCAGACTTTTTATAAAATGAGCATACTCACCACAACTTTGGTGGCACAACTTTGTAATCCTCGCTATTCAAGAGGCTGAGATCTGAGGACTGTAGTTCCAAACCAGCCTAAGCAGGAAAGTCTGTGAGACTGTTACCTCCTTCTAACAGCAAAAAGCCAGAAGTGGAACTGTGGCTCCAGTGGCTGGCCTTGAGCAAAAAAAGGCAAGCGAGAACATGAAGCCCTGAGTTCAAGATACGTACACAAAACTGCACACACGCATGACCAGGAAGACAAAGAAAGTAAGACATCCCATCTTTGGCCTGACAGGATGGCCTCTTTATTCAAGATCAGGCATTCAGTTCTATGGACAGCAGCAGAGCTGTCAGCTGCTTTTCACAGTGAAAAATGTTCCCATGCAGTCTTGGCTTCAAACTGGTCCCCATCTCCCACATGGTCTTAAGAGTGTGCCCTTCTGGGTGGTCATCTGCTGCCTGTGTGAACAAGCATGCACACAGGAACAGGACACATTTTATTCCTGAATGTTATAAAAATTCAAAGTGATACCCCAGGGACTGTACCTAGATGAAAAGGGACTAGAATGTTAGTAGGCTATATGGGAGGGTGATGCTATAGAACTTTGCTCTGTTATGGCTTGGGAGAAAGAGCCTACAGAAACTGAGTTGCAGAAGAAGCTTTGTTAGGAACTGGTTTGTTTGTCAACTTTGTAACACAGCTTAACTTTTGTTTGTGTGGGAACATGGAAAACAAACTCTGGGAACCTTGGCCTTACAGGTGCTTTTCTTTTTGTTTTGTTTGATTTTACTTTCATTTGTGGTGGCTGTTTAGTTTTCATGTTGTTATTGTTTGTTTTGTTTTAAAATCAGGTCTCATTATGTCGCCTAGGCTGGCCTTCAACTCACACTTCTCCAGTCTTACTCTCAGCTTCCTGAGTACTGCAATTACAAGTGTGCATCACCACACCCAGCCTTCTGTAGGTGGCATTTTTCTCTGTTTTGTTTGTTGTTTGTTTAAGGGATGAGGTGCTCTTCAGCTTCTGTTACTACCTTCACCTTCTCAGTATTGGTGGGAGACGTTATGTATTATTTACCAGCCAACTAGGCAGGCCCATAAATCCTTCCAGGCCTGAAATCATCACTATTTTATACTTTGGATTCTGAGAAAGTACTGAACTACTGGGGAAGTGTATGTCTGTGTATCCAGGGAGTAGAACAAGGACTTGTATTCTGGACAAAGGCTTTGAACATAAAGAAAAATACTTCTTTTCTAGAATGACATGAGTGGGATGATCTCCATATCATTAACAAATGCCAAGTTTTTCTTTGTCCATAGATGGTTCTAACAATAAATACACTGATGTCTTTTCAGTACTTGTTTCAAGTTTTTCACGTTCAATATGTGATCAGTATAGAATTAGATAACATTGGGTGACACATTTCATTAGATAAAAAGGAAGTGGCTGAGAGAATGTGATTTTCTCTAGGAAGTTTAGCAGAGGCACAGTTTTTCACATGGTCAGACCCAAAGCACGGTTCACTCTGGTCAGGATTTAATAGGGCAGGAGTGCATGACCTGGGCTCACACAGGGAATGCAGCAACCACCAACCTTAACCACGCTCATCTGACTACTCCCAACCAGGCCCCTCACCACACAGAATGTCAGCTTTCTGGGCAGCCCAGCAAAGCTCCTCCATCAAGTAGTGGGATTGGGGCATGGATGTGATTGATGTGGAATTTACAACAAGGATTAAGAGTTTCAAAATGTTCAGTAATGGAAACATTAGCCAATTTCATATATGGGCTTCTTCTTATCACCCTTCATCTGCCTTTCATGGGTCCTGTCTCAGTCTAAATTTGGAATGGTGTAAAGACAAAAGAAAGAGAAAATGTCTAATAACTGGATTGTATTTTGACAAGTTAATTCTGCATATCCAGGGTGCCTGTCTGGCTGCTACCTGCCTTCATTTCACAATATACTCTGAAGAAAGGACTTGGAAGAAAGAAATACTTGTCTCTCAAAGCTGCTTTCTATATGGGCGAAGTAGTCATATCCAGTGCTTGTAGGACCTGGGAGGATTAAGAAATGAAGAATTTTTTTTTTTATCCACCCAAGACAGAATGTGATTCTGAACAACTTCAAAGCTACATTTTCCTGAGTTTAAATGGAATTGAACCAACATGTGTTTCACCTTTGATTAATTACAGATAGGTAAGGGAACTTCTTATCACTTCTCACGGAAAACACCAGGACTGATCAAAAGAAGGAAAGGGCTACTTGGGAGAGTGAGGCGAGTGTTGGGTCATAGATCACGTACATCATATGTCCAGTGCCTATGGGTACAAGGTATACCTGCATCCATCTTCCCACATACCATCTATAAGCAGACAGCCATGCCTGAGGCTGGGTGATAGGGGTTAGTTATGTGGGTCTCTGTGCCTTAATTTCTCATCTATACAATGAGGGACGTGATTATCCCTATATTCACAGTTTTCAGAAAAGATTACTTATCATCATTAATCAGGAGAAAACTGTGGCTCAGAGACTAAGTAATTTACCAATTATTCAAGCTGTAGGCCGAAGAGCTCAGATTCTAGACTTTCTGCATCCAAGACCAGAGCTCTGAGCTACCACCTGCCCTGATCGCTGAGAGCCAAGACACCTTTCCCAATTTCTTCTTTGAAGTCCCACATAACAACTCTTTAGAGAAGGAATTTGATTGGAAAAAATGGAGAGACAGTCCAAGGATTTTCTTTTTAGAGATCAGGGGTGAGGCAGTTTGAGATTGGGCTGTTTTCATTCCAAATCTGTCCTGGCCTGAAGGGTGCTCAAAGGCTGAAATAACAGTTGCCTGCAGTTTCCCAAGTCATTTAGGACCTTTTCCCCCTCTGTGATTTGTTCACACTAATTTAACTATATGAAATGTCCTTTACTTTAGGCTACCTCCTACTACTCATCCCTCAGAACCCCATTCAGACCTTACTTCTTTCATAAACTGGCCTCGACTCCCACTATGTCAGGGACATCTGTGACTCATCTAGTGCTATAATAAACTCATGTGTTTGTGTCACCCATTAGCTCCAAGGCCACTATTCACTCCAGAGACAAGGATTTGTCTTTAAATCTTTTGCATTTGGCATGGGGTTTCATACAGTGCAGATTCTCATCTAAAAGGTCCTGGATTACTGTTCCCTACATATCAAAGTGTCTCCCTAAAAAAAACTGAAATGTCTCCCTAAAAAAAAACAAAACTAAAAAAAACTGAGTAATTTGTACCATTCATTTAAATCCCAAATGACCTTAAGTGAAATTGAGTGAAACACGTTTACCTTGTAGCTTCTACTAGTGTACCTCTTACTCCTAGAAGGGAAAGATCAGAGTCAATAAGTTTCAGAGGAAAGCTCAGGAGATACTGCTGGGGGCTGGTGTGTGTGTGTGTGTGTGTGTGTGTGTGTGTGTGTGTGTGTGTGTGTACACATTTATATTGATGATGAATACGCACATATTTAAATGAACTGCTACCATTGAATATGGATGATATGTTTGTCTCAGTTTTCTAATGGCTGCTTCCTTTCCCCTCAGTTTCTGATTTTTTTTTAATATTGTCTGAAAATAGACCCCATGGCGGGTGCAGCCTGCAGTGCAGGCCTCCATCCAGATGAGTGCACCAGTGCCCAGGAGGGTTCTCCGGGGTACAGCAGAGGCTGGTGGGGGCTGTGATACAGTGCTTTGAGAGGTGTGGCTTCAAGGTGGTTGGGATGAAGATACTACAGGCCCCAGAGAGCATCCTTGCTGAGCACTACCAGGACCTACAGAGGAAGCCCTTCTACCTAGCCCTCATAAACTACATGAGCTCTTGGCCCATGGTGGCTATGGTCTGGGAAGGATACAATGTGGTCCAGGCCTCAAGAGCCATGATAGGATACAATGACTCAACCGAGGCTGCCCCTGGGACCATCTGAGGAGACTCCAGTGTCTACATCAGCAGGAACATCATCCATGCCAGCGATTCTGAGGAAGGGGCCCAGAGATCCAGTTGGGGTTACAAAGAAGTGAGCTGGTGAACTGGACAGATAGGAGCTACCACGACAGCCGCTACCCAGCCTGAGGGTTCATACTGCCCTGTCTGCTCCAGTGTTCATCAGGACAAACTACCTCTGCTAATAAGAACTCAAGCCCCACACCCTTCCTGTCTCTCCCAAATCATTTCCTTCAGTCCCACCTTAGCCCAGAGTAGTTTGAACCTCAACTTCATATGCCTTTCTGTATCCTAAACCAGCACAAGACTGGACCATATCCTCCTGTATCAAAGTGCCAGATATCTTTTTGGGCATCTTAAAGGTGAACTCTGACTCTGGGGAAGAGATTAAAATTAATTGCTTTAAAAAATACTGTCTGATAATATTCTCCCTGCTTCTCACGTTATTTTTCCCCTCTCCATTACTTTGGCGATTATACATCCTGATTTCTGTTCAGTTTTGTCAGTTCTGAAAGAAGTTTCACTTGTCAATCTTTCATGTATTGCTTCCCCCCGCCCCCCTTCCATTTTCTGCACTAGCTCCTTTGGGAACTGCACGACTTTCCATCAATTCTTGTTGACTTCCACACAAAGTGCCCTGAACGGTAACCACAGGTTAGCTCTGCCCATAGAAAATAGGCTTACTAGCTCTAGTTTGTTGCTCCCTTCACACACTCACACACATACACACACACACACACACACACACACACACACACACACACACTATTATGGGTGCAGATTAATTGCATGGAATGAAGTTGCTCAGATTCTAGCACTGTAGCCTGGCACTGAGGGAACATAGGCCACCTCTGAGTTTAGTAATACTGCTGCTGTGTGAGATTACTTAGGTGCCATTCCACTGCTTCACTCAGTCATAGGACATCCTGAGTCCTCTGGCCTCATTCTGTTACTGCCACCCTGATCTATGCAGCAAGCTTATGCATGAAAGTTTATACTTTTATGTGTGTGTGCTGGTCTTGGGGCTTGAACTCAGTGCCTAGACACTGTCCTTTAGGGTTTTTTTTTGTTTTTTTGTTTTTGCTCAAGGATGAGGCTTTATCTGCATTTTTGGTGTTTAACTGAAGATAAGAGTTTCATAGATTTTCCTTCTCAGGCTGGCTTCAAACCTCAGATCCTTTATATTTCAGCCTTCTGAGTAGCTAGGATTATAAGAATGAGCATCTGGTGTCCAGCTTAAGGAAGTTTATCTTGATGGCTCCTGCCTCATTGGAATGGGACAAATTACTTGTCATTTAAATCTCAAATGACCTTAAGTGAAATTGTGTGAAACACATTTACGTTGTAGCAAGAACCCCCTTTTCTCTTCAGGGTGGGAATCACTCCAACCAGATATTTCAGGGGGTAAAAAACATGTGCCCTCAGCCTCTACCCAGGAAGCACCAGCTCTATGGTCACCATGAAGATCATGCTCCTCTTTCCCCTATACCCAGGGCCAGAAACCCACCTGCTGCTCCTTTTGCTGCCTGTTGTGCAACCTCCTCAGGCCACCCACTTGCCAGATATGAGGGGAGTGAGCCCTGTCAGCTCTACATGAGGTAAAGATAGACTCATTCATCCAGTTCAATGAGTCCAGACCCAGGTGTCAGTGCCTTTCTTCATCCACATGCCTGTATGCCCCCTGTACCAGGCTCTGGGTAGAACCAGGTACTGTACAGACCCTGGGGTCTTCTTGGTTCCTGGCCAGCCCCTGTGAACTCTTTCTTGGAGCCACTGTTAGCTTTCCTGCAAATGTGACTTCACTTGGACTTTAGTTTACTCTTTAAAAGTTCAAGCTATAGCCTGGCACCAATGGTTTATGTCTGTAATCTCTGTTACTCAGGAGGCTGAAATCTGAGAATCATGGTTTAAAGCCAGCCTGAGAAAGAATGTCTGTGAGACTCTTATCTCTCACCGTCAAAGCAAGCCAGAAGTGGAGATGTAATTCAAGTGGTAGTATGGTAGCCTTTCACACACAAAAAAATTGAGGACAGTTGGTCAGGACCTGAGTTAAAAAAATTGTAGGACCATGCACATTAATTAATTCATTAATTAATTAAAAATAGGCCAGGCTGTGTGCCTTGTACCAGTAGCTAACACCTACTTAGAAGGCTGAGATCTGAAGTTTGCAGTTTGAAGCCAGAAAAGTTTGAGACTCTCCTTTCTAATTAATCACCACAAAGCTAGAAGTGCAGCTGTGGCTCAAGTGATAGATCACCAGCCTTGAGAAAAAAAAAACAAAAAGCTAAGACCACAGTTCCTGAGTTCAAGTCCCCCGGCATCAGCATCAATGAAAAAAACATTCAGCCTATGTTAAGGCTCCAGTCCATTCTCTTCCAGAGGTTTCATAGCATGAGTACTATTCTCCATCTATTCTAATCTAGTCTATACTTCCTCCTGTTTTCACCTTAGTATCTCTGGAATCAGGGTGTGGCTTAGCAAGGATGCAGTTTTCCGGTTGCAACTTGTAGTGACTTTTAAAATTAGTGGTGCATAAAACATTAGTACTGCTATAGTTGGTGGTATTCTAGATTTAGTAAAATACAGCATCCTTAAAAGCTAGAAATGTGGTGCCTGGCCTAAAGATAGCACACCCATGACTGTACAGGGATTCCAGACCTCAGACACATCTGTCACATTGGGAGAGTTGTCTGTATCATCAACTGGGACATTATTGCCTGGACACCACATGCACCTACCTTTTATTCCCAGGAGAAAATGTGAGTCAGAGGTAGCCACATGCTTCATCCCACAGAGAGGAAAGTTGCTGCTGTCTAGACTATAATTACTATGACTATAGTGCTGTTATCATTTAAAGGCACTGAAACACCCCAAATTTAGAAAGAGGCAAAGAGATTTATGTTTGTCCAAAGTCTTATTAGACATAACTCCCATCACATACCCCTCTCCCTTTGATATGACATCTATTAATATCTCTGTGGCAGAATTAGTCCAAGAAGCTTCCAGAATGTCTATAAAGTCTGTGTTTGAGTGAAGCCACACAGACATTACTTCTTTAGAAAGCTTTTTTTGTATACTCTTGATTTTGCTTACTGTAAAGTCAATGGTGATTTTGGCCTGTCTCTTGTGTGCTGACCAGAGACACTCTAACACACCACCCTCATGCAACTGTCTTACCCAATTCCCCTCCAACAGATTCACACTAAGCTCAACATTAGTCAAAGAGCAATATTTGGAAAACCATCATGATAGCACAAATCAACATTACAGTGTTCTAGAAAATAACCTGGCTCCCAGAGCTGTCTGCTTAGTTCCTTTTAATCATCTTTAATACAATTGTCCCCTGTGGCTTGTGATTTTGCCTATCTGTGGTTTCACCTTTCACATTTTCAGTTACCTGCAGTCAGCAGCACCCCAGCAACATTAAATAGAAAATGCCAGAAGTGAACAATTCCTACATTTTCAACTGCACCATTCAGAGCAGTGTGATAAAATCTTGGGCTATCCAGTTCTATCCTGCCTGGATGTGACTCCAGCCTTTGTTTCCATAGCCACACAGTATAGCCCACCTGTCCAGTAGTCACTCAGGAGTCATCTTTGTTAACAGGCCTCCCTGTCATGGTGTCACAGTCATGGATTCATATAATCCTCATTCTGCAAAGTAAGAGTCCCAGAGTGACCCCAGAGCAGTGATGCTGGTCATTCAGTTATGTTAAACAGAAAGTGCAAAGAATTTCCTTTAAGTGACAAGGTCAAAGTACAAGAAGATACTTTGTGAGAAAGGGATCACATACACAGAACTTGTATGGCAGTATATTGTTATAATTGGTCTATTTTAATTAGTTATTGTTAATCTCTTAATGTGCCTAATTTATAAATTAAACCTCATCATAGATATCTCTGGATATATAGTGAAAAAAACAGAGTAGATGTAGGTCTGGTGCCCTCGGTAGTTTCAGGCATCCATGGCAGTGTGTGTGTGTGTGTGTGTGTGTGTGTGTGTGTGTGTGTGGTGGGGGTGGGGGTGTTGAGGACATATCTCTCCTGTAACGGCTCTTCTCCCTCACATCCATCTTTTTAAACCGCTTAACTCAACTCCTAAACCACCTCTCTTCATGGAGAGTGAAGGATTTGAATGTAGGTTTGTGGGGCCTCAGAGAAGAGCTGTCCTCCATCCTTCTACTGGGCTCCTGTTGGCTGTGGCATCCCCTCCCCAGACACAGCTCTGACATACCAATTTGTACCTGCTATTAAGGACATCCTCATCTTCCTGGGACAAAACCAACCTAACATATATCTAAATTTGTCTCTGGCACTATATACTAACTATGTTCCTGCAAGGTTCTAATCCTATGGTTCTAATATGATGTACATCTTTCTTCTACCTCCCACTTTTACACTTAGACATCTGGATCTTGGTAAGCCACCTTCACATCTTTTATTCCTATCACTGCTTTACTGTCTGGCCACCTCCATTTTCAGGGCCTGGGTCTCTGAACCCCAGCTTGGTTCTCACTACATACTTACATGCAACTGATGGCTTCCTTGACACACCTCCTGAGTATTCCCCATCCCTTATTCCATACTGCTATCTTTCTTCGGCTGCTTGAATCCCCTTACTGTGTTACTGTGTGTTGACATACTAAATTCACGCTCTCGACTCAAGCTCCATCCATGGGGTTATTACTGATGACGATGTGCTCCCTGCTTGCACACTACACAAGTGTGGTAGGGAGCAAGGACTTGAATGGATAGGGACTAAGCAAGCAGTAGGGACTAAGCAAGGATAGCCAGGATCCACTAAAAGCAAAGGGAGGAGAGTGAAGCAGGTGGCACGCTGTTCTGGGTAACTGATAGACCTACACAGATGGTCAAGATGAAGTGGGTCTAAGGTACTGAGGGAGGTACCCACCATCTTAAAATGAAGAGTTGGAGTAGCAGATATGAAACCAAGTTACCCAATTGTGGGAAGGTATTATTTAGTATAGTGGTTAGCAAGAAACCAGGCATAGGAACCAAGACCCATGAGTTCTTGCCCAAATATTTTGACATCATCGATGAGGTAGCATTTGAATCCTAGCTTATCAGAAGGTAGAAGCAGGAGAATCATGAACTTGAGGCCAGCCCAGACAAGGGCAAAAAGGCTTTTTATTTTTTAAAAAGGCAGTATTTGTCCTACAATCTTAGAAATTGGTCACCTGAAACACTGTGCTGCTTTCCTTGCTTATAGGTCTCTAATTAACATTTCCTACCGTGTCTGTACTCTAAGGACCAGATAGGCATCCTGAGATTATGTGGAATCCTAAGATAAATGATTTCCTAGACTAAAAGATGTATAGGAACATCTCCTTGTTCTTTCTTACAAGCCATAATAAGTTTGTTAAATTATTCTATTTTAATATCTATGAGTCTTACACATTCATTTCACAAGAATACATTAAATAAAATCAACCCATTTTACTATTGACAATTTGGTTGTCTGTTATTGCAAACTGCTACATACTATGAACACATTTGAGATATTTCCCTAAATGTCTGTGAAAGAATATATCTACCATCTATAATCTATACCTACAAGGTAGATATTTTCCACTTATATTGATATTGCCAAACCAGTCTCCAAATGTTGCTTGCCAATCTATGGTCAACTTAAAATGGAGCTTGTCCATTTACATCCTTTATATTGTTAGCCTATGTAATTTTTACCACTCTGACAGGTATCAAGTAGTATCTTACCTATATCATTTAAATTTTTGGTGTCTCTGAATGCCAGTCTTTTTGAACATCTTTACACACGAATTGACTTCTATTTTCTTATGCATTCAATTCACATTTCTACAGCACTTTCCCTTCCTATTTCTTGTTTTTAGAAACAACAACAAAAACCTTATCTAGTCTGGAAACTGATTATTGCACAGTGGTTTGTCCCTTTACTTTTTAAACTTGGGGTTTGGGTAGCAGAATTTTTTGCATAGCAAAATTTAGGAATCGTTTCCTTTATGCTTATTTATTTATGTCTTATTTAAGAATCCTGCCCTACCCTGGCATTTCAGTAACATAAATCAGACAACATCCTTGTCCTGCTCAAAATACTCCAATGACTGCCTTTGCCCTAAAAATAAAATCCTGTTTCCTTCCCCACCTACCTCTCTGGCTTCAAGCTTACACCACTTCCTTGTTCACCCACCTTCTTCGCTTTCCTCAAATTCACACAGCTCCTTCTCATCTGTCAGGGTGTGGTGCCTCTGCCTTCTGGATCCTTCTCTTCTTGATCGGGTGTATGGCTGGATTACCTTACTTTGGTGTCAGATTAGTAAAAACCTCAGAGAGACACCCTTTGACCCAAGTGTCTAAAACTCCTCCCCCATCATTTCTAGAATATTCTCCCTCTTTTATAGTCTTCAAAGCATTGTTGTATGGAGTCATCACAACATTTCTCAACTTACACAAACTCTCTCTACTAGTCTCTCAGAGTCTGGAAAGCCAGGTTGTTGTTTTCCTGTTCCCTGAAGCCATGGAAGAGAATTGGGCACACATTGTCTGGTGAGTCAGATTTTGACAAACTAAAAGACTTTTGTTTCAGAGAAAGAATTTCAAGGGATCCAGGGAGAAGGAAATACCTTACAAGAAGTGGTGATGGAAAAGGGAAACCAAGTTAGCAAGGTCACTTCCTTGGCCTGTAGTGCCTGAACACTTTGCATGTGACTTTCCATGTGGCTTTCTGAAGAAGAGAAAATACAACACAAATTAGGTAAGAAGTGAATTCACCCTTTGTATTTGAAGGCAACGGACATTCATAACAACTCTTATTTTCACAACTAAGCTATATGAATTGCATGGGCTAATGAAAGTCCACTTTGTCTTCTCCCTGCTGTTTTGGCTACTCCAAGGAAGTCAGAATGTAATTCATCCTTTTGCTTATTGCATATGCTTGTCACCAGTGCTTGGTGAGAACTCAAGGAAACCCTGAGAAGTACATTATTCTAAACTCAATCTTTTAAGTTCTTGTCTTTGAATGAAGAATAAAAATTTTCATAGACATGGGGCAAGAGTCAAACATTTATTCTGAAAGTAAGGTAAAAAGAATAAATAAGCCTTATAGGTAAGACACAGGCATATAATAAAGATGTGAATGGGTTGGTTCAGCAGGATATACAAGCTAGGAGAAACAAGGCAGGGAGAATCTGTTAAACATTCCTCAGGATAAGTGTCTAAGTACCTGGGATGTCTCAGTCATACCTGCTGCCATGGTTCTGACATTACAAGCGAGCAACCAGTTGCACCTGTGGCTGGTTGCTATGGTCTCAGGCCATGAATCCACCTCAGCCATAGGCAGCCCATATGCAGTGTGAGCCTTGGTCTTTCTCCAGTAGTCTTCTTGTCTTAGCAGACACAGTATCTAGGCCCATTTCCTCTTTATCTGAACAGTACCTGTGTACTTATGATTGGTTGGTTTCATTTAATTTGTAAGGGATTGTTTATTTACATTGTTTCTGTTGCTAGTTGATGAAGAAATATTGTATCTTTTAAGAAATATTTGGAAACTCAGACAATAAAACAATAAAGCAAGCAGCAAATAGCAGAAATAAAATAGAAGTAATTAAATTTAAACCTGACATCACTTTCTATAGCTAATGCAATATATTAGTGTAAAAAGAGTAATATTTTTTCATTTACTGCAATATTTATGATTACTATGAACAATCACATTTGGAAAAACCATAGTTGAAGTTTGTGTTTAAGAATCTTTTTACTTGAACTGCATTGGACCGACTCATTTCTGAGAAAGTTTCTGTAGAAGAAAAAAAGTTGAAAGGATAATAAAATGTTATGAGCATCAATTCCTCTTTATTTTGAAATCATATCTTTTCAGATAATAAATGCAATATCGGCTATGGTTTCAAATCATTTGCTTATTATTTCTTTATCACCAGAGAGTTTCTTTTTAGGGGTGAAAATTTTAGAAATTACTGAAACAAATTACCATGTTGCTGTACTCTAAATACATTTTCTTCTTGAGAAAGACAGTATGCAAGATGTTTTATGTTTCTTCAACTGGACCTGGGTTATAAAATGAGCCTTAATTTTTTTGTTACCTCTTACTACTGTACTCATTTTTTTTTTAACTTTTTCTATGTTTTTTTCAACTTTTGCTTTGTATTATAAGCAGTGTAGCCTAGTTGAACTCATGACATTTTCCACATGAGCACTGTGGTTCTCCATAAGCACTCTCCATACCACATAGCTGGGAGTGGTGGAAAGATATGAATGATAAGTAGAGGTACATAGATATACTAGTAAGCCTAAACCAATCACTAGAGTCATCGCTGTAAACTCCAGCCAGATCTCCCCATCACCTGTCCCAAAAGCATCCATCAAGGTCGGTGCAGAGATTTCTGATTACTCCGTGGCCTCTGACTGCTCTCATTGTTTTGATTGGAAGAGCATTTGAGCCATCTTCCATCACTCCTGGCCAAGGGCATTGCTAACTCATGCTCAGAACCAGATGCCTCTGGCTCTTCCCTCTCTGCTCAACTTAGTCCTGGATCTGTATAAGACTTCCAACCACGGGCTGGGAAGGTGGCTCAGTGGTAGAGTGCTTGCCTTGCATGCCTGAGGTCCTGGGTTCGATTCCTCAGCACCACATAAGCAAAAAGAAAAAAGCCGGAAGTGGTGCTTTGGCTCAAGTGGTAGAGCTCTAGCCTTGAGCTGAAGAGCTGAGGGACAGCGCCCAGGCCCAGAGTTCAGGCTCCACGACCAGACACCCCCCAAAAAAAAATTCACTGAGGCCCCAAAGAAATATTAAAAACTAAAAATAAAAAAAATAAATAAAATTAAAAAAAAAAGACTTCCAACCACATCCTGCTCTGGTGTAGGGCCCAAAGCAGATAGGACATTTGGAGGTTGGTGTCCTATCCTATGGCTCTCAAGAGATGCATCTTCTGATAAAGCAGCCACTGGCTAGATATGGCCTTCCAAATTACTCAAATTATTATGCAATATGTTCAAATCATTCAATATAAGTAAAGTTAAAATTTCAGGTCCTCTAACCAATTATTTCACATTCCTGACAGTCATTTGTGCAAGGATGTTACCATGTTGGACAGGTCAGCGTGTAGATCTCCAACACTGAAGAATGTTCTGTGAACACCATGACACTTAGAGCAATCAGGTATCCTGCAGCTGATGGCGGGTGGACACTAAGTTCTACTAGGTCAGTCTGAATAGAAGGAAGTCCTGTCGTGTCCTGACTTTGTCACTAACCTGCCACAGATTACGATCAGTCATTGCTCCTCTCAGGGCTTTGTTTGCTGACCTATGACCATCTTCTGGGATTAAACTTTGATCCTGGGTAGGAGGAAGGCTTCCCATGTCCCATGGTGCTAAATTAGTTCTATCTACTTTGGTTTTGGTAGTATTACTTTTAGTGAATTGTAATTTTTGTAACATTTCCTTTTCCTGCATAAAGACAATCATATAAAATTCAGAATTGCATTCACTTAAGGGATCTCCTGGATTTGTTCTTATTGTACTTTAAAAGCATAGTAAGTATTATATATATATATATATATATATATATATACATATATATATATATATACATATATATATACATATATATATGTTTTTCTCTCTTTGAGACCTATGCTGAATGTTTCTCTCTCAGGACCATGCCAAATGTGTTTCCCTCAAGCAACTAGTATTTACGTTTGCAAGCTGTGTGAATATCACAAGTCAACACATTTCCTCTGTTTCCACTGGAGGAAGGTTAAAGAAATGGCTTAAGAAATAGTTGGACTAAGTGTCTTTCTTGATTGTATCTCTGATTTTTTTTTTTTATAAAAAAGCCTTCTGATTTAAAACAAAACTTTAAGAAGCCACCAAAATATGTAGGAGCATAAATCAGAAATTAAATAAATTAAGTGAAGAATATATTTGCAAAAACCCTCAAACTTTCAACTACATCATGAAAATAATTTAAAATGCCCAGTAAGAAAACCTATTTGGAAATTATATTAAGTGAAGTAAGCCAGGCCTAAAGAAACATAGGTCCCATGGTTTCCCTTATTTGCAATATCTGGTATATGTCTGAGTCAAGCAGAAAAGGTCAGTTAATTTGATGTTAGGGAAATGAACCCTAAGATATGTATTCAAATGTTTTTTTTTCTTTCATGCGATTGTTTCTAACACATTTATAAGATTATTTCTTTGTTGCTTTGTACATCCCTCCCCACAGTATAACCCCTGCTTGTTGGTATAATTTGTGGAGGGGAAGGGGAAAAACAAATCGTTTAAATAGGGATACAGGTGGACCCATTGCAACAATGAGATGTACAAGTCATTATGTGGAAAATGAACTTTACAACTTTGGTGGGGGGGGGAGAGGGGGGCATGGGAGGATGGGAAGGGATGAGAAGGGGAAACAAAGGAGGAGGCTACAATGCTTGATAAGAAATGTACTCATTATCTTGCCCATGTAATTGTAACCCCTCTGTACAGTATTTTCACAATTAACAAAAAAGAAAACCTATTTGGAATTTGTCCTTCAAATATATGTTTCCCCTGGATTTTTTCCCCAAATGGAAATTTAGTATTCACATATTTTGGGGGCATGATAAAAGACTTAAATAAATGAATATGCCTCATATTATAAATGTTCCCCAAACTGGAAAATAAAAACTTATCTCTGTTTTTTAGCACAGGGCTTAGTTGTTCTTGCTGTTTTCATTGTTTAAGAAAAATTAAAAATATCTAAAGCTGCCACATTATCATTGCCTACCATTTCCATAGGAAGCATGATGCTTAGCATCAAAAACCATCCCAAAGAATAAATTAGCAAAACAAAATCATCTCACCATTTAAGATACTTCCATTCCTTGAAATTTTCTTTTAGGATTGTTAAAGTGTGCTTTGGTTTGTTAAAGGGTATTTTCAAGTTTAGCATGTCCTAGAAAATACACATAAGGCAACTTTCCACTTGGGACCCTATTGTCATAATATCAAACTTAATTTAAAAAAGAAAGAAAAGAAAAAAAAGAAAGAAAGAAAGTAAAAATATTTTGGTGCTGGGCACTGGTGGCTCACACCTATAATTCTAGCAACTCAGGATGCTGAGATCTGAGGCTCATGATTTGAAATCAACCTAGGCAGGAAAGTCCAGAAGATGCTTATTTACAATTAACCATCAAAAAGCCAGAAACTGAGTTATGATTCAAGTGATAGAGCTCTGGCCTTCAGCAAAAAAAAGCACTAAAAGATAGTGTCTAGGCTCTGAGTTTAAGCCCAGGTACTGGTATAAAATAAATAAAAATAAAATAGAATAAAGGTAAGTATTTTGGAATGCAAATATGAAACTACAGACCCAGAGCAGATCCAAACACATTTTACAGTTTATCAGCAAAGAACTGATGGTATATTAATTTGAAAACACAGAACTCCAGTGGGACCTTCTACAGAAGCACATGCTTTCACCATTACCATGCGGCCTGTATGGCTCGCTTGGAGACTGCATGAGTTGGGCCTGCACTGAGGCCTACAAAACAGCCCTGAGCAGTCTTTTTATTAGCCTGTGTCCTCTCCATCATTTTGCCAAGCAAAGGGTATGATAGTGAGAGGTTTTTAATGATACCAAAAGCCCTTGATTGACCATTTCTTTATGAGCCATGCATTCTGACCACAGTTTTAGATGGATCCTTTTTATTAAAATGTGAACAAACCATAAACTAAATACTATTTCTATTTTTTGTATGCTTTTTATTGTAAAAATAATGTATAGAGGGGTTTCAATTACATGATCAAGGTAATAAGTACATTTCCTATAGAGCATTGTTGCCTTCTCCTTTATTTTACTCCTACCATCCCTTCTTTCCCACCTCCACAAGTACTCTCCCTCTTCCCCACCGAAGTTGTAAAGTTTGTTTTCAACATAGTGTCTTGTACAACTTATTGTTACAATGGGTCAACCTGTATCCCTATTTAAGCATAGAAACATGGGGTTAAATTTTCTGATGTTGCTATGATTTGAATGTTGTTTATTTTCCTCCTCCTTTAAGGTTCGTATGTCCTGAGCTTGGAATTGGGATAATGGTGTTTGGAGGTGTCATAGAATTGTTAAAAAGTGGTGCCTTGTTATAAAGTATGAGGTCTATAGGTCATTAGAAGTATGTCCTCAAGCTGGGTACTGGTGACTCAAATCCATAATCCTAGCTATAGGAGGCTGAGATCTGAGGATCATGACTTGAAGCTAGCCAGGGCAGAAAAGTCTGTAAGACTCACCTCCAATTAATCATACACAAAAATGCAGGAAGTGGCACCGTGGCTCAAGTGGTAGAGTGCTCGCTGTGAGCAAAAGAAGCTCGGTGACAGTGTCCAGGCCCTGAGTTCAAGTCCCAGAACCAACAATAAAGAAATGCATAAACAAACAAATAAGATGTATGGCCCTACGATGAAATAAGGTCATTCTATGGAGAATGAGTTAGTTCTCATGACCAGATTGTCATAGACACTTAAGTATTGTCCCACTCAGGAGCCTCTGTGCATCTTGCTTCATACATGGGTATCTGCCATTGTCACCCAACATAAAGCTACACAGTCAAGCTTTCTTGGCTGTATGATGAGAGATTTCATCAGAGCTGAGGCAGTGCCATACTCTTGAATCTCTAAAACCATGAGCCCAATAAACCTCTTTTCTTTATAAAGCTGGGCTGACTCTAGTGTTTTGTTTCAGTGAGAATAAATGGAAGACACACTAAATACAACAGTCCAAAGCCATTCAGTGACAGTTGGTATTTTAATCTAAGATTGAGTTCTTCATACTACTTCTCCTCACCACAAGTTATTGGTGGAGTTGAGAAAAGAAAACAAATGAACAAACAAAAACAAACAGGGGCATGGAAGATCTCATCTGAGTTTCCTGTCTACTGCTTAAACGAATGGAGTTAACCATATTGTTGGAACGAATATGTGTTTGTGAGAGTATGTACAAGACAGATGGATGCAGAGACAACTGAGGGAAGAGCATTCTATCTTGGCTTCTTATGATCTGCCAGCGCTTTCATTTTGCTTCTCCCTGAAGAGAGAACAAATGTGTTTCCACTTACACATGATTAATTTATGTACGCTGTATTTAATAGCAATCGTTCTAATTATCCAAGTGTTTTAGTACAAGATGGATGACCCTATGTAGGCTCTGATCTATCTCTCTGTTTCCATTTCCATTGAATATATGGATAAAAGGTTTTATCAAAGTACCCTTATATTTGATGGTTGCAGCAAACAAATATGGAGCTGCCTTTGTATCTAGCATAAAAGGCCCAGTGACTTCCTCTGTCTACTTTTAAAGGCCTAGTCCAAATAGGGTTTCTATGTAAAATAAAAAATCATAGTGAGGTGAATATTTTAATATTCAATAATAATTAAATACTAAAAACACCTGTTGTGTTTTGGATAAGGATCATGTAAAGGCCCAGTCATCAGACCAGGCTTAACTGCCACATCAGGATGTTATTGGATATAGTGTAATATTTCAAAGGAATGGCTGCCAGATGCTAGCGCCTCAAACCTGGAACCCTAGCTACTCAGGCTTCTAGGCTGAGATCTGAGAATTATGGGTTGACGCCAGCTGGGCAGAAAAAGGACCAGAAAAAAAAATCTGGAAGTGGAGTTACAGTTCAAGTGGTTGAGTGCCAGCCTTGAGCAAAAAAAGCTAAGGGAAAGAGCTCTGGTCCTGAGTTCAAGTGCCAGTATCACTACAAAAACAACAACAGCATGGCATATTGTCAGGCCTTTTGGTCACTGGTGGCTTGCCCTTGAAGGTAAGATAAGAACCACATCCCAGCCAGGCGCCGGTGGCGCCTGGAATCCTAGCTACTCAGGGGGCTGAGATCTGAGGATTGCAGTCCAAAGCCAGTCTGGGCAAGAAACTCCGTGAGACTCTAATCTCCAATAAACCACTAGAACACTGGAAGTGATGCTGTGGCTCAATTGGTAGAGCACTCGTCTTGAGCTGAAGAGTGCAGGGACAGTGCCCAAACCCAGAGTTCAAGCCCCATGACCACCCCCAACAACAAAAAGAACTACATCCCTCTATCCTTTCCTCTCTCACTTCCTCCTTCATGCATTCCCACCACAATGTGCTGCCATAGGACCAAAACAAAGGTCCCAAAGCTCCCGAAACTATAAGCTTAAAACAAAACAAAACAAAAAAAAAAACCTCTTTCCTCATTTTTTTGTTTGTTCATTCTTTTCAGGACTAGGGTTTGAACTCAGGACCTCACACTTGCTAGCACTCTGCTGCTCAGCCACACCTCTAGCATAACCTTTCCTCTTTTCAAGTTGATCATCTAAGGTAATGTGTTGCAGTAAAAGAAGGTTAACATCACTTCTCTGTAGACTGTGATCACTTCATCTCAGAAGATGCCTTAGAATGTACATGTGTTGAACTCCAGGTTCAGAAATGGTCTAGGTAGAGGAGAAAAGAAGGAATCAGACCCTTCCTGTACTTTTGGGAATGATCACATCTCACCCCAAAGTTTGATAGCTATGTGTACTGCCCAGCCTATACCTCCGACCCAGGGTTGTAAAGGCTCAACTCCTTGGGAAAGGAAAGCCTCACTGGACTTCGCTAACTTCTGGGGATTGGCAGCTGCTTCCTGTAGTGTGAACCCTTTTGCCAGTCTGCAAGATTTCTGGGTAAACAGTCCCCAAGGAGTCATCTCTCAAGCCTTTTTTATGGCATGTTTCAGCTCTCTCGGGATCTTTCCCTCACCATATTGAGAGTTTGGCATTTATCTCATTCTGTGTGAATGTCAAGGTCTGCCTGAATTTGGGTCCAAGGTTGTAGTTGTTGTTTATAAACTGTATTGTCTCAGTATTATTTGTTTCTTTAATAAAATAGCTTATTAAGATACATTTACTTGATTAACATTTGTTGGGTTCTCTTTTCATCTGTCACTATAGCAATCCTTCCTCAAACACAATAAGATGCTCTACCTTCCTTCCTTCCTTCTTTTCTTCCTTCTGCTTTCCCTCTTTTTGTTTTCACTCTGGCCCAAAGAGGAAAATAACTTTACCTGAGTTGACCAGGCCACTTAGGATTACAGATAGAACTCCTCATTCCTTTGCTGGACATCAACTTCTCACCTCTGCCCTCACCCAAGTCCAGAGGCCTGAGAACTAGAGGGAAGCCATGTAAGTCCCATTCCAACCAGGAGCCAAGAAGGCCAAGAGAAGATGCATGCAAAAGCTCAGAGAATAATTCACCTTTCTTCTCCTATGTTGTTGTTTATGCCTTTACTGGATGTACTGTCTGTTCACATTGGTGAGAGCAATGTTCTTTACTCAGCCTACTGACTGTAGTGCTAATACCCCTCTGGAAACATCCTCAGAGACACACCCAGAAATAATGTTCTGTCAGCTATCTGGGCATCCCTTAGCCCTGTCAAGTTGACAGGTAAAATTAACATCACACCTGGTCTGGATCCTGAGAGGGGTTTTCAGAAGGCTTGCTGTAGAAGGGTTCTCAGCTGACTGGGATAGCTCCTTCCAGAACAGGCAGATCAAACGCAAAATGATCAAACAGAGTCTTAACAAAGACTGTGCCTGAGTGAGGTGAAGTGTGAATTGTAGAATCTCTGTTTATGTTCAGACTCCTTGGGGAGTCAGGTACAAAGGCAAATTTTATTGCAGTAATGAAAACATCCATTGATTTACACAGTTCTGGAAATGCATCCAGCCAGATGAAAGAACACAAGGAAACAAGAATTAACATGCGTCTCCTCCCATCCCCTCCCTATTCCTCCTCCCCTCCTGAATGTGGGTTTGGGAAGGAAATGAGGTTTGGGAGCATGGGAGATCAGGGATAAATGTGAAGTGATATCTAGTCCCTCCTTGTTAGTTGTCCTGTAGTCATTCATACAGGTACAGTGGCATAAGAAGGGCCTTTGCCAATTCCAACTGCTATCATCCTGATTCCATTCTACACTCTTAGTAAGTACTTCCATCTCCCCATAGCAGGGAAATTCTCCCTCCTCCAACTCTTCCCAGCATCTGAACCTCATTCTTGTGTTTGGAGAATTGATTACCTAAGAAGTCTTGATGAGAAACAGAGCTGACCTGAAAAAGAGGTTCCGAAAGTACTGTAACACTTGTCTCCTAGACTTCTTTGCAGCTTGTGTGTGTGTGGGTGATGTGGGGCAACCATAAGGCTCAAAGCCCTCCTCCATCTCCTTAAACCAGAGGATGAGTGCTCAGAGAAGTGACTACAACAAATCCCTTCTAGTGGCAGAGCTCTGGGTTTCCAGGGTGGCACTGCTAACATTGGAAGCTTGTGTCCACAGTCTAGGGCTAGACACTAGACAGGCAGTGCTGGCTAGACGCCAGAGTGACAGTATCCTGTAAAGGTGAGTTCCATAAAGAATTTGTGCCTGCCCCTTTGCCCTGCCCCTGCCCAAAGTTCGGTGACCTTTCCAGTAAACCCATGAGCCACCCTAATCTTTGAAGTCTAATATTCTCTTTTTATATTAGCTACTTCTTTCAGCTAAGAACATTGACTGGTGATATGCTTTCCAAATCTTCCCAAAGCATGAATCTGGAAGGGGAATGATATATTGGAGGCAAGGGCAAAATATAAAAGACTATTAAAGCCCTAGAGTGAAATGATACCACAGAAAAGTGTGTGTGCCTGATGTTGGGTCCAAGAGTCAAAGAGTGAAATGATACCACAGAAAAGTGTGTGTGCCTGATGTTGGGTCCAAGAGTCAACACTATTGGATCAGACTTGAGCCATTCTTCTCCGACTTGAATTGGAAAATAGACTCTTGGAAGAAACAAGGGCCCTCCTCAGATTTAGTTTAAATATTTTCATTATATTGCTACTCAAATATAAAGAAACATAAAATGAAGTATAAACTCCTTATGATTGTGGCTTGCTTACAGTTATAAAACCAAAACAAATTTACAAATTAATTACGAGCAGAACTACAAAAGCAATAACACTCAAATTAACATCATTAATTTAATGTGAGAGATGATGATGTTTTGTAGAAACTAGATCATTGCTCACCACAGGGCTCTGGCTCCAACTGCTAATACTCAGGGGGTGTCTATGCAGGGGCTGGCTACACCCCTCACACCAGGAATCGACTGAGCCCTAGGCTCCCTCCCATCTATCACATTCCAGCTTCCACTTCACTTTCTACATAAATCTTCTTTCTCAGGTCTTGCCTTATTACTCTGATTTGCACCAAAGTTTTTCTTACTTGGAATAGATCCCTCCCCCACAGAGCCCTAATAGACTAGAATTGAACTCAGTGGCCCAGCACAAAGCCCATGGTACCTTAAAGTCAAACTAACTGAGACCAGCACAAGTCATATTCTTGTGTTGGCTTCCATAACACGCATTCCTGAAGATGCTGAGGGGAGGTTCATGGTACAATATTGGAGAGCCATTTCAGAGAACCACAAAACATGGCTACATCTTGTGATCCAATTGTCCCATATTCATACAAAGGGTATAGAAATCCTTAGACATTCACTGCAGACCTATAAGTACATTTCCTGAAGCATTGTTTATGGGTTAGAGGACACCCTGGTTTCCATCACTGAGAAAGGACATCATACTGTGATTCGTACCAATTGAAGTTCACATTTCAATATGTGTATATATAGTTCCAGGAAAAAGTTAACATATTATTTACAAAAATAAAAGCTATGAAAGCATGCAAACACATCTATCAAATTTAGATGTTACTGCCTGTAACAGTGAGGCAGGAAACGTAGTGAGCTTCACTAAGAAAAGGTGCCAGTGGCTCACAACTTTAATCCTTGCTATACAGAAGGTTGATATTTGAGGATCAAGAATCAATCCAGACAGGAAAGCCCATAAGACTCTTATCTATAATTAATCACTAAAAAGGCAGAGGTGGAGCTGTGGCTCAAGTGGTAAAGAGCCAGTCTTGGGTGAAAAGGCTAAGGGACAGTTCCCAGGCCCTGAGTTCAAGTCCAGTACTGGCACCCATCCCCTCCAGATAAAAGCTATTAAAATCAAAACAATCTCAGTCTTTCACTAACAAATAAAAGACAAGCTCTGTAAGAACCAGGGGTGATAATGTTCATGGCATTCATGTTTAGTAAGTGCCAAAATCAAAAGAAAAAATTGAGGGGAAGCCAGAGGTAAGGGGAAAAAAAAGGAATGGCACCCTTGGATACTAAGGCTGTTTATAAAACATGCAAACCATAATAAAGGTTCTTTTGAAAAATCTTACTTCCCATGATAAGAAAAGAATTTTGAAAGCTGAAGGAGAAAATCCTACCTTTGAAAGGCAATAGGAATGTTGTTTGCTGTCTAGTAATAGAGAATAGCTTCAAATTCAGCTGTGCTTCCTAAAAGCCTGCCTCATGGTCCAGAAATCTGCATCTCTAAAAGTAAGCCAGCCATTTCTCTCTCTTTGACTTATCCAAATGCAAGCCTACCAAGCCTGGTTGGAACAGAGTGAACATGAAGCTATTCTTGACTGCGTAATACGTTTGCCCAAGCTTGATCTTTTCAATCTAGAATAGTCTGTGCTAATTCAGTTATGTTTGAGTGAAATACCTTAGTTGTGACTCATGAAAACATTTCATTAAGTGATTATAGATCTTGTCGCTTCAGCATGGGGACTGAGAAGTGCACTTCTGACCTAAAAATCCTTCCACAGAAATTCAGTGAAATATTGAGTATTAGAATTCCCTATTCAATTGCCAGCAAGAGATGCTAACAAAGTAGCGTTTCTTTCTAATCAAGCATCAGCCATATCTTAAAGGGATAGTTTCCATAGTCATCTTGAGATATACGAAAATCTTTTTAAGACTGCAAATCACTTTTTAAAATAGTAGTTTTGTGTATACATAAGTGGATGTCTGTTCATTCTTAACTTTAATTCTTAAAATTGAACTTGATATGGTTTGACATTGAATTGGGTTCTCTTCTTAAATTAAATCATAGTCAGAAGATACAGTATGTAAATACATCATCCAGCTTTTCTCAGCTGCATGAAGCAGTCAGCTGCTATCTTAAAAATGTATCTACTGCCTAGTCCATCTTAGATAGCATCAATTTGGATTAATATTTGTCACATTATTCATGATGTAACTATTGTATTAATAGCCATGTGCTCTTCTAGCCTGCTTCACATTTCAGTTAGGTAGAGCCCTGTGACTTTTTTGGTGGAAGTGATAAGGGCGTATCTGATCTAATGAACTCAAAACAAGAAACAAATTCTCCAACATCTTACTTCCTCCTCCATATTGATGATTGGGCTTCTCAGTGGAGATAATGCAGTGCCTTATTGGCCTGAGTCTTGAGAAGCTATAAAGGTGTATATGCTGCTTGCCTGTACTGGTCAATAACACAAATGAGGAAGAACCCTTTGCTCTGTTAAGCCAGAGGGGATTCCTTGTTTACTGCAGCATAACCTAACTAATTCTGACTAATATTTATATGATGGCATATTAATATAATTATAATACATTATATATTAATATGTGTATCAATAAATAAATACAATTAATAATAAACATTTGGTTGTATATTTTTTAATACAGAAGGAAAATCTCTTGAGGACAAATCATGTGATTGGGTGAAAAGTGAGTAACAGAGAAGCGGTCTATGTCCACAGAGAGTATCATTGAGCTGGGCTCAGCCTTATAAATAAAGACAAATTTGGAAAAGTTGATACATACTGGTAAGTAAGATTGTAATAAAGAATAGGTCTCTAGCTAGGCATGGTGATTCACATCTGTAATTCTAGCTGGTCAAAAGGCTAAGACTGGGCTGGGAAGATGGCTCAATGGTAAAGTGCTTGCCTTGCATGCATGAGGCCCTGGGTTCGGTTCCTCAGCACCACATAAGCAGAAAAAGCCAGAAGTGGCGCTATGGCTCTAGTGATAGAGCACTAGCCTTGAGCTGAAGAGGTGAGGTACAGCGCCCAAGCCCAGAGTTCAGGCCCCATGACCAGCCAAAAAAAGAAAAGAAAAGGCTAAGACTGGGGCTGGGAAGATGGCTCAGTGATAGAGTGTTTGCCTTGCATGCAAGAGGCCCTGGGTTCAATTCTTCAGCACCACATAAGCAGAAAAAACTGGAAGTGGCGCTGTGGCTGAAGTGGTAGAGCATTAGCCTTCAGCTGAAGAGCTGAGGGCCAGGGCCAAGGCCCAGAGTTCAGGTCCCACAACCAACAACAACAATAACAAAAGGCTAAGACCAGGAGGGTTAAGGATCAAGGCCAGAACAGGTAAAATGTTCTTTGAAGCCCAGGAACTTCTCAGTAGAAGAAAAGTTGGACATATTGGAATACATCTGTTATCCCAGCTATAATGGTATAATGGGAAGCATAAACAAGAGGATCGGATCAAAATCCAGGACAGCTTGGATGAAAAAGCAAGATCCTATCTCTAACATAACGAAAGCAAGAAGGGCTAGATAGAGATGGGGCTTAAGCAGGAAAGCACCTAGCTAGGAAATGTGTTGCCCTGATTTCAAACCCCAGTACCACAAAAAAAGGACCTAAAAAACACAGACAATGGAAGGAGAAGTTCACTAGATAAGATTTAGAAATAAAATATGAAATTATTTTAATTTGGTAAAGATTTAGAAATAAAATATTAAATTATTTTAGTTTGATAGTGTAAAGTGTGCTGGTTTTAAAGTGAAGAAACTTCATAGCCTCTAAACTAATAGTTTCAAATAAACTTAAGCATGCTGAGTGTGGTGGAATACACCTGAAATTGCAAGTACTTGAGAAGTGGAGACAGAAAGACTGTAGGTTCATTTGAGGCCAGCCTAGGCAAAGGTAGTAGGAACCTGCCTCAGAAACAAAATACATACAGACAGGCTAGGGGATGGCT
The DNA here is from genome assembly GCF_019054845.1 of Dipodomys spectabilis. Taxonomy (NCBI): domain Eukaryota; kingdom Metazoa; phylum Chordata; class Mammalia; order Rodentia; family Heteromyidae; genus Dipodomys; species Dipodomys spectabilis. Next base: position 3,185,890 of record NW_024870912.1, read on the forward strand.
AAATTGGCTATCTTGCACATGTGAAGTTCTGAATTCAATCCCCACTGTTGCAAAATAGATAAATTGAATAAATAAAACAAATTGATAAGACATTTGATACCACAGCTCAACATCACAATTCAAAAAAGAAAAGGCTTGGAAAATGTCTCACTATTTTAAATAATTTTAATATTTCTTTCAAAGTGATATTTCATTATTATGGTAATTTAAATCTCCTTTATTTTTTCCTGACCATGACATAAACATTTGAGAACAATGAATGTACTCCTTGGGGGATGAATTTTAAGCAAAACACTTATGCCAAATAATTTATCAGGTATGAAAAATAGTCTCAATATTTAACTGCTGACATTTTGAGCCATTGCTCTCATTGCATAAGTTATGCACTTCAGGGTTGGCTCTCTTTTCTTTATTTGTCCTGGCCTCTTTTAGTGTAACATTCAAAAACTAAGATTGTCACTTCACAGGGAGAAGGAAGACAAGTGAGTAAAATTACAGCAGAAGATATTCCACCACTAAAAAATGGTGGTAAGTGTAGACTGGAGCTGATTTCCTTAAACAAGTCAGTCTTCTTTCACTCTTATTATAAATTAATAGCTAATCAAGATAAAGTACTTAAAATATTTATAATAACACGCTTGCCACACATATTTTTTGGAGTCAAAGAACTCTTACTTATTCATTAAAAACAACCTTCTAGATTATGTTATGTACAATGTTTAAGATTTTTAAATCATTCAAAATAAAATATTTTATTTATTCTAATCTAATCTGAGATTTTCTTGAATTTAGTTTTTCAAGATACTTGTCCTTTTCATTATGAGTTTTGCTTCTTTATCTTTCTTATTAATAGTAGTTAGTTAGTTGGTTAGTTAGTTTTGTGCTGACGATAAAATCCAGGGTCATGTATATGCTAGACAAGCACTCTACTTCTGAGCCCCATCTGTAGCCCTCCATCTTCATTTTTTGATCACAAAAAATTACTAATATGTCTCTACTATAGAAAATTGTCAAATAGAGGGGTTTGGAAGGTAGCTCAGTGGTAGAGTGCTTGCATTGCATGCATGAGGCCCTGGGTTTGATTCCTCAGCACCACATAAGCAAAAAGAAAAAAAGCCAGAAGTGGTCCTGTGGCTCAAGTGGTAGAGCACTAGCCTTGAGCTGAAGAGCTGAGGGACAGCGCCCAGACCCAGAGTTCAGGCCCCACGACTCGACCCAAAAACAAACATTAAAAAAAAAAAGAAAGAAAATTGTCAGATAGAGTTATGTTTTAGCACATTTAAAAGATGTAGAGTTTTGAACTTCACCATAAGTGAGTAAAAACTTAGAAACGTAAGAGTTAACCCAATTACATTTAAGCTTTGTCCAGTATGTAGGTAGCTGGAACACAAACTTATTTTAAGATGATTGCATGTTGACAGTGATTATCAAAGTTGCTATCAGCTTTCTTCGAAATAATCAAATAGAGAAGATGTTGACTAATTAAACCCCCAAGGTGAACTCTTAACTAATTAGTCAGAAACAAGTGCTTTTTAATTCCATTTGTAAAATATCCAAGGGAGAGGAGTCCCAGTTTGCCTGAATAATCTGTTACTAAATTTTCTTCCTGTTCTTAATAGCTCTACCACAAGATGCTCTTCATTACAGTTAATTCAAGTCTCTTAAGCCATAACTTAACCCTATTTCTTCTCATGGGATCTGTTCTGAGTCTGTTGCATTTCATTTTCACTTCTATCCTGACATGTGCCTTGATTTTCAGGCAATTCTGCCTTTTCCCTATCTTCTAAAATAATCCACCCATCTTTATATGTTTGACAGGAACAGGAATTTGATTCACACATATGTCACACACACACTCACAAATACTACTTACATAGTCAGTTTCTCTAATGATTAGAGTCAATGGAAGAGTTCTTTCCTGGCATGTACAAGGTTCCTAGGTTCCATCCCCAACACCACAAGAAAGAGAGAAAAAAGTAAAGCCTTATAAAAATTCTACTAGAAATGTTTCTGGTAAAAGATTCAGAAATATACTAGTGTATAGAAACGAACCCTAACAATAACGTCTCCTCTCACCCCTCCTCTCTCCTATTTCACACCCAAGTCTTTATGTGGGCTAGGAGAAAAACTTCTTATGAGGTTTTTGTCATTTTAGCCCTCAAGATTAGAGTAGGCCTAGTGGCGCTGTGGCTCAAGTGGTAAGGCGTTAGCCTTGAGCTGAAGAGCTGAGGGACAGCGCCCAGGCCCAGATTTCAAGCCCCATGACTACCACCACCACCAACAACAACAAAGATTAGAGTAGGCCTTATTTCTTCTGTTTTTGGAGCACCAGAGGAAATGCAAACCTGTAAAATCAAATGTACAGCTAATTTTCAGTAGGAAAAAGTTCTTACATGTTCACATGGAGGCCAGACACTAAGACTTGAGTAAGTGAAATTTAATCCAGGAGTTTGTTCTCTCCCTAAAATTTCCATGAAAATATAGGAAATCAACCTTATGAGTCATCTTGCTGGCCCATTGTGTTCCATTCCAGCTTCTGGTAACTGAATCAAGATCTCTCAGACATAAAAGCTTGGTACATTCTAAGAAAATCCTGCTTTTCCCCTAAATCAAGCCAGATATAGTCCAATTACCTTTTATACAGCTCTTCCATGATATCTCATGGCATGAAGTTCACTCAGGGCTGAGTGGCCTGGGGAATGTCATGTAATCTCAAGGGTTTCATGGTCTTCATGCATAAATCAGGTACTCACATTATATGATTTCTAAATTTTTTTGATATTCTATTCTCTTGAATGATAGGCTAAGATTATGACAATTATAGTAGCAAAAATATTAAAAACAACAACAACAACTAACTAGGTGCTGGTAGCTCACACTTGTCATCCTAACTACTTAGGAGGCTAAGATCTGAGAATCTCAGTTCAAAGCCAGGTTGAGCAGGAAAGCCATTGTGATTCTTTTTTGTGTGTGTGTGACAATACCATACAGAGGGGTTACAATGACATGGGCAAGGTAATGAGTACATTTCTTATCAAGGATTGTTGCCTCCTCCTTTGTTTCCCCTTCTCATCCTTTCCCATCTCCCACTCCCCCACACCACCACCACCACCACCATCCTCACCACCCCTTACCCCCCATCCTCTGCCAAAGTTGTAAAGTTTGTTTTTCAACATAACGACTTGTACATCTCGTTGTTGCAACGGGTCCACCTGTATCCCTATTTAAATGATTTGTTTTATCCCTTCCCCTCCACAAATTATACCAATATCAAATACAGTGAAAGCGGGGGTTATACCGTGGGGGAGGGACATACAAAGCAACAAAGAAATAATCTTATAAATGCGTTAGAAACAATCGCACGAAAGAAAAATATATTTGAATACATATCTTAGGGTTCATTTTCCTAACATCACCTTATCTGACCTTTTCTGCTTGACTCATACATATACTAGATATTGCAAATAAGGGAAACTATGGGACCTATGTTTCTTTGGGCTTGGCTTACTTCACTTAATATAATTTTTTCCAAGTCTTTCCATTTCCTAACAAATGGGGCAGTGTCATTCTTTCTGATGGAGGCATAGAATTCCATTGTGTATATATACCACATTTTCTTGATCCATTCATCTACTGAGGAACATCTGGGTTGGTTCCATATCTTAGCTATAGTAAATAATGCTGCAATAAACATAGTTGTGCTGGTAGCTTTAGTGTGGTCTTGTTTGTAAACATTTGGGCAAATGCCCAAAAGTGGGATTGCTGGGTCATAGGGGAGCTCTATGTGAAGTCTTTTGAGGAACCTCCATACTACTTTCCAAAGTGATGAACAAGTTTACACTCCCACCAACAATGCAGTAAGGTTCCTTTCTGTCCACATCCCCTCCAGCATCTGTTGTTATTAGAGTTCTTGATTTTTGCCATTTTAACTGGGGTGAGGTGGTATCTTAATGTTGTTTTGATTTGCATTTCTTTTATGGCTAGGGAGGTTGAGCATTTCTTCATGTGTCTATTGGCCATCCTTCTTTCTTCTTCAGAGAAGTTTCTCTTTAAGTTTTAGCCCACTTACTTATTGGGCAGTTGTTTCTTTGATGATTTGTTGTTGGGGGATTTAATTTATATAAAAGCCTTGTCCATTGTATGGCTAGTGAAGATCTTCTCCCAATCCATGGGCTTTCTATTGATCTTGCTAGCTATGTCCTTTGCCATGCAGAAGCTCTGCAATTTCATGTAATCCCATTTGTCCAACCTTTCTTTGATTTCTTGTGTTTCTGGGTCTCTATTGAGAAAATTTCAGCCTGTGCCAAAGAGAATATTTTCAGAGTGCCTGCTTTGACTCCGAGGTCTTTGATCCATTTGGAGTTGATTCTGGTGCAGGATGATGTGTAAGGATCTAGCTTTAGTTTTCTACAAGTGATTAACCAATTTTGCCAGCATCATTTACTGAAGGGGCTGTCTGTCTTCATTCTAATTTTTTAGCTCCCTTATCGAAGATTAGATGACTATATGTCTGTAGGTTCATTTCTGGGTTTTCAATTCTATTCCATTGGTCCTGAGGTCTGTTCTTGTGCCAGTACCAAGTTGATTTGATTACTATGTCTTTGTAGTAGAGTTTGAAATTTGGTATTGGTATTCCTCCTGCACTGTTCATTCTTATTTACAATTAACCACCAGAAAAAGTCAGAAGTGTAGCTGTGGCTGGAGTGGTAGAGCAATAGCCTTAAGCAAAGAAGCTCAGTAACCATACTCAGGCCCTGAGTTCAAGCTCACAACTAGCACCAAAAAAAAACAACAAAAAAAAAACCTCAGAAAGCAAACAAAAAAATCACCAACACCAACCACAAACAAAGCAAGTCTTTAACCCGGGCGAATTTTATGCCTAGTTGTCTTATTTAAATATTAATGGGATTTGACACATAAAATTAAAATCTGGAACTGATTCCAATGTGGGGGCCAGAGAGAGCCAAGGAAGCAGGAAGCCTAAAGCCCCACCATAGAAGGCAAGGCAGGCTGAACAGGGTCTTGCTATGTAGCTAGCAAAGGCTAGTCTAAAACTGCCAGTCTGCCTGCCTCAACTTCTTGAGTGCTAAGATTACAGACACACACCAATACATTCAACTTCAAGATGGTGCCTCTTCTATCTTAACCTTCTCTGGCAATAATCAATCCTGATTTTTCTCTTTCCCCCAAAGAGACAGAGATGATACTCAATTCAGAGCTTGTCCACAGCTGGGCTTTCCATACTCAGATTTCAAGCAAGTCTCATGAACTATAAAATTGTAAAGGCCTAGCCCATACTCAGTACTCTTGTCTGGACCCTTTCTTATCACCTTGGAGGAAGGTAGATTCAGGCTCAGGACTCTGTAGCCAGGGTTGAGCTGTCTCCAAATCCCATATGCTATACTTTGTAGTCTGTGCAGGGAGCTGGAATGCAGGAGACCCATGTCAGGCTCACACAGGACATTGGTCACAGCTTCAATGGGGTCACTGGCCTAGACAAATCAATTTCCTGATCTGTGGCAGAAGTTAATAGAAAAGGAAGACAGAGACAATGACAATGACTGTGCCTGTTACTCCAGGTGGGGCAGGAACATTTACCCAGGCAGCCAGTAACAGTCAAGCCCTGAGCCAAGCTCTCTGAGCAGTTCTATAAGTCCTGGAAGCTCAGTCATTTGATGAAGCATGAGCAGGATCATAGCAAAAGTATGAAAGAGAGAGAGAAAGCACTTAAGACAAGGAACATGATAGGTATGAGAACAGGTGGAGATAGTGTAGTATCACTCCTCCATCCACAGCTCACGTTCTGTGGTTTCTGTTATCCAAACCAATCTAAAATATTGACTAGAAAATTCCAGGAAGAAACAATTTATAAGTTTTAAATTACTTTTCTTTCAATATACTTTATTGTGATATTAACTTCTAATTGTATCTATCTTATACATTAAGCTTTATCATAGATTGTTTGTTTGTTTGTTTGTTTTGGGTCCGGTCGTGGGGCCTGAACTCTGGGCCTGGGCGCTGTCCCTCAGCTCTTCAGCTCAAGGCTAGCTACTCTACCACTTGAGTCACAGCATCACTTCTGGCTTTTTTTCTTTTTGCTTATGTGGTGCTGAGGAATCGAATTCAGGGCCTCATGCATGCAAGGCAAGCGCTCTACCACTGAGCCACCTTCCCAGCCCTATCATAGTTTTGTTTGAACAGAAAAAAACCCTGAATGCATGTGCATGCGTGTGTGAGTATGTGTATGTGTGTGTGTGCTATCTGTATTTTCAGGCATTCAGTATGAGTCTTGGAACACAATCCTAAAGATCCACAGGAATAACATACAATGATGGACAATTTAAGATTTTTTGGGGTTCTGAATTGCTTATCTCAAACATTTATTTTCTCATATGCTTTCTGGTTATGAGAGAAATTTTTCATGTAGGATATAGCTCACCTTGTTGGTCTGTTCCTCCAACTTTCTCCTAGGATACAGCCAAACTATTATCTAGGATCAGTCTCTGAATTCTTGATCAAGACTACAAGATCCATTTCCAAGCTCACATGCCTAGCATGGGCAAGAAGATTCATCTGCTTATGGGCTTCTTTGTTTAGGATATAGTTTCACCAAACCTGAGTATGTGATTGTAAGAGAGAGACCAAAATGATAGAGAACAACAGTGTGTTTTACAGTTTTGTTGATAAAAGGGTATCTTTTAAATTCATACAATTGCTTTTACTTCAGGCCTTGTACATAAACACTAGTGTAACATGGAAAAGTTTTCATAGGGTAGAAACACAAGGATCCCAGGGTCCAACTGAACATTGATGATAAGTCACACATTGCAGGTCTCCTGTTTGGGGTGGCATTATTGGTATTAAGAAAATGAAGATGCCAAGTACAGGTGGCTCACAACTATAATCTTAGCTACTCAAGAGACTGAGATCTGAGGATCATGGTTCAAAGTCATCCTGGGCAGGAAAGTCCATAAAGCATAGCTCAAATTAACCACCAAAACCTGGAAATGTAGCTCAAATGATAAAGCACTTGACTTGAGTAGGAAAGCTCTGGTACAGTGCTTAGACCCTGAGTTCAAGCCCCATGTTCAAACCCCAGGACCAGCATACAAGACAGAAAGAGAGAAAGAAAAAACAAAGCAGAGAAAAAAGAAGAAAGGAAGGAAGGAAGGAAGGAAAGAAGGAGGGAAGGAAGGAAGGAGGGAAGGAAGGAAGGAGAAAAAAAGGAAGAAAGAGAGAGAGGGAGGAAAAGACAGAAAGAGAAAGAGAAGAAAGGAAGAAAGGAGGAAAGGAAGGAAGCAAGGAAGGAAGGAAGAAGGAAGAAAAGAAAAAGAGAAAGAAAGAGAAAAAGAAAGGGAAACAATAGCAAGAAAGAAAAAAACATTTGAGTTCTTATCTTGGGGTTCATTTTGCCTAACATCAACTTATGTGACCTTTTCTGCTTGTCTCAGATATATACTAGTTATTGCAAATAAGGGAAACCATGGGACCTATGTTTCTTTGGGCCTGGCTTATTTCAATTAATATAATTTTTTCCAAGTCTTCCAGTTCCTAACAAATAGGACAATGTCATTCTTTCTGATGGAGGCATAGAATTCCATTGGGTATATATACCACATTTTCTTCATCCATTCATCTACTGAGGGCATCTGGGTTGGTTCCATATCTTAGCTATGGTAAATAATGCTGCAATAAACATAGTCTTGCTGGTAGCTTTAGTGTTGTCTTGTTTGTGAACATTCTGGTAAATGCCCCAAAGTGGGTTTGCTGAGTCATAGGGGAGCTCTATGTGAAGTCTTTTGAGGAACCTCCATACTACTTTCCAAAGTGATGAACAAGTTTACACTCCCACCAACAATGCAGTAAGGTTCCTTTCTGTCCATATCCCCTTCAGCATTTTTTGTTATTAGAGTTCTTAATTATAGCCATTCTAACTGGGGTGAGGTGGTATCTCAATGTTGTTTTGATTTGCATTTCTTTAATGGCTAGAGAGGTTGAGTATTTCTTCATGTGTCTATTGGCCATCCTTCTTTCCTCTTCAGAGAAGTTTCTCTTTAAGTCTTTAGCCCACTTATTTATTGGGCAGTTGTTTCTTTGAGGATTTGTTGTTGGGGGATTTAATTTTTTGAGTTTCAGGTATATTTTAGATATGAGACCCTTGTCCATTGTATGGCTAGTGAAGATCTTTTCCCAATCTGTGGGCTTTCTATTGATCTTGCTAGCTATGTCCTTTGCCAGGCAGAAGCTCTGCAATTTCATGTAATCCCATTCATTCAACCTTTCTTTGATTTCTTGTGTTTCTGGGTCTCTGTTGAGAAAATTTTGGCCTGTGCCAAGGAGACCTAGGGTTTCTCTTATTCCTTACTGTAATGTTTTCAGGGTGACTGCTTTGACTCCAAGGTCTTTAATCAATTTGGAGTTGATTCTGGTGCAGGGTGATATATAAGGATCTAGCTTTAGTTTTCTACGGGTGAATAACCAATTTTGCCAGCACCATTTACTGAAGAGGCTGTCTTTCTTCCATTCTAATTTTTTAGTTCCCTTAACAAAGATTAGATGGCTATAGGTCTGTGAATTTATTTCTGGGTTTTCAATTCTATTCCATTGGTCCTGAGGTCTCTTCTTGTACCAGTACCAAGTTGTTTTGATTATGATGGCTTTGTAGTAGAGTTTGAAGTAGAGTTTGTAGTAGATAACTTAAAAACAAACATTTTTATGTTCATTCACTTGTATGGAACCATTTATTTTGACAAATTCAATGTAAACTTCCCAAAACAATCTAAAAATCAATCGAGCTTTTCTCGTGGAAAAAAATTATGTGTCAGTCTTGCAATCAAGGAGCACAGACAATTTTAAAAGTAAAACCCATATAAAAATACAAATCTCCAGAAGTCCAGCAGATCAGCTGGACTACATAGCCTTGACTAGAGCACACAGAAAAGAAAGGACCCAGTGACTATAGGCACAACCCTCTCTGGAGTTTTCCCATTAGGAAAAAGAAGCCAGAGTAGCCTTTAAGCACCTTTATAATAAATCACTTCTCCCTACAAGGTTAAACTGAATTAGATATACAAACAAGACCACAGTAAAGAATGTTATAAAAAAAATCATAATGACTTTTGAGGGTTAGTTTTATACCCTGCTACTTTGCCAAAGTTTTGGATCAGCTTGAGTAATTTGGGAGTGGAGTCTGTGGGATTCTTTAAATACGAGATCATGTCATCTGCAAAGAGGGACAGTTTTATTTCATCTTTCCCTATATGGATCCCTGTTATATTTGCATCTTGTCTTATTGCTGTAGCTAGGAATTATAATACTAAATTGCAGAGAAGTGGAGATTGTGTCCACAATCCTTGTCTCGTTCCTGAGTTTAGAGGAAATGGCTTTAGTTTTTCACCATTAAGTATAATGCTGGCTGTAGGTTTGTCATATACAGCCTTGATTGTATTGAGGAATGTTCCTTGGATTCCTAATTTTTCTAGAACCTTCATCATAAAGGGGTGTTGGATCTTGTCGAATGCTTTTTCTGAGTCTATTGAGATAACCAGGTGGTTCTTTATCCTTGCTCTTGTTGATGTGATGAATTATATTAATTGATTTGCATATATTGAACCAGTTTTGCATTCCTGAAATGAATCCTGTTTGATCATGGTGTATGAGTTTTTGGATGAATTGTTGAAGTCGATTGGCCAAAATTTTGCTGAGAAGTTTTGCATCAATGTTTATCAAAGAAATGGGTCTATAGTTCTCTTTCTTTGATGAGTCCCTGCCTGGTTTGGGGATGAGGGTTATGATGGCTTCATAGAAGGAGTTTGGTAGTGAACTTTCTCTTTCAATTTCATTGAAGAGTTGAAGGAGTATTGGTGTGAGTTCTGTTTGAAGGCCTTCTAGAATTCTGCTGTAAATCCATCTGGTCCTGGGCTTTTCTTAGATGGGAGGTTTCTTATTGCTGTTTCTATTTCAATGCTTAATATGGGCCTGTTAAGTTGGTTTAACTCACTTGGTTTAGTTTTGGCATGTCTACATTTGTTAGGAAATCATCCATTTCTTCTAGGTTCTCAAACTTATTAGCATGAAGGTTTAAGAAGTATTCCCTTATAATGCTCTGACTCTTGGTTGTTTCTGTGGTGATGTTTCCATTCTCATCTCTGAGTTTGTTTATTTGGGTGTGTTTTCTTTGTCTGATAAGATTTGCTAAGGGTCTGTCAATTTTGTTAATTTTTTCAAAGAACTAACACTGTTTTGTTGATTCTTTCTATGTTTTTTTTTTTGGATTCTAATTCGTTTAATTCTGATTTCATGTTAATTATTTCTTTCCGTCTACTGGATTGGGGATTAGCTTGCTCTCTTTTTCAAGGAGGCTCAGATGTCTCATTAAATTGTCGGTTTCAGATTTCTCCAATTTGTTGATGTAGGAACTCAAAGCTATAAACTTGCCCCTGAGTACTGCCTTTGCTGTGTCTTAGAGGAGCTGGTAATTTGTGTGATCATTTTTGTTGAATATCATGAACATTTGAATTTCCTTTCTAATCTCTTCCATGACCCACTGGTGATTCAACAGTGTGTTGTTTAGTCTCCATGTGTTACAGGACTTTCTTTGGTGGCTTTTGGTGTTGAGTTCTAATTTTATTCCCTTGTGGTCTGAGAGAATGCGGGGCATAACTTCAATGTTTCTGAATTTGGACGTTTGCTTTGTGACCTAAAATGTGGTTTATTTTGGAAAATGTTCCATGTACTGCTGAGAAAAACGTGTATTCTGATGCTTCTGGGTGAAATATTTGGTAGATGTCTGTTAAATCTAGTTGCTCTATGCAGTTGTTTAGATCTGTGGTTTCTCTGTTGAGTTTTTGCCGAGTTGATCTATCTACTGGGGATAGAGGTGTGTTAAAGTCCCCAACAATTAATGTCTTTGGATCTATGTGAGATTTGAGAAAAGTAGTGTTTCTTGGATGAATTTGGGTGCTCAGTTGTTTGGTGAATAGATATTTAGAATGGTAATATCCTCCTGAAGGAGAGATCCCTTAATTAGTATGCAGCAATCTTCTTCATCTCTTTTCACTAATTTTAATTTGAAGTCTATTTTATCTGATATTAGCATTGCAACTCCCGCCTGTTTGTGGGGGCCGTTTTCTTGGTAGATTTTATTCCAGCCTTTCATTTTCAGAATTTGTTTGTTTTTGTGGGCAATATGTCACTCTTGAAGGCAGCAGCTAGAAGGATCTTGCTTTTTAATGCAATTAGACATCTATGTCACTTAATTGAGAATTTAGTGCATTAATGTTGAGTTAGGACTGAAAAATGTTTGTTAATTCCTGCAATGTTATCCACCTTCTTGGCAGCTGCAACAGCTAGGTTCTTCCTATGGTTCTTGGATTCTCAGTTTGGATGCTGTTTCTTGGCCATTATTGTGGTCTTGTTGGTTTTCTATGTGTAGGACATCTTTAAGTATCTTTTGTAGGGCTGGTTTGGTAGAGATATATTGTTTCAGTTTTTCTTTGCTATGGAAGGTTTTTATTTGACCTTCTGTTAAGAAAGAGAGTTTAGCTGGGTACAGTATTCTTGGTTGATAGTTGTTTGTCTTTAGGGCATGGCATATATCATTCCAGTCTCTTCCTGCTTAAGTTGTCTCTGCTGAGAAATCTGAGGTGATTATAATTGTTTTCCCTTTATAGGTGATTGATCTTTCCTCCTTGACAGCTTTAAGGATTCTTTCCTTGGTCTGAATTGATCCTGTGCAGATTATAATGTGACAGTGGCATGTCTGTTCTGGTCTGGTATATTTGGGGTTTTAAAAGCTTCTTGTATCTGAATATTCCTATCTTTTTGCATGTTTGGGAAGTTCTCTGCTAGGATCTTGTTAAATAAATTTCCTAGACCCTTAACTTCTGTCTCTAGGTGCTCTTCTACACCCATTATCCTCAGATTAGGCCTTCTGAGGGTATCTTCCAAATATTGAATAAATCTATCATATTTCTTGGATTTGTGCTGGATAGTTGTATGTTCTTTCTCTATAATATCTAGGCTGTCTTAAATCCCTGAGATTCAATCTTCTGCATGGTCTAACCTACTGTTAAGACTTTCTACTTTGTTTGTTATTCCCTTTCCTTCTAATTGGTTGGCTTTGATGGCTTCATATTCTTTGTTGGAGCTTTGTTTTAGATCTTGTATAAACTTCTTTACTTCCTTGATTTGGTATTTAGTGTTTACTCTCAAATCACTTTGTTGATTAGTTATGGTTTCCTTGGACTCCCTTTCCTTCTGATGGGCTCCATTCAGCATTCCCTTTGTTGTCTCCCTGGATTCCTTCAGCTGTCTGTTTATGGATTCCATGAATGCCTCTATTGATCTTTGTCCATTCTCATCCCGCTCACACAATTCCTGTCTTTCTCTTTGACTGTTCTCAGCCTGCTCACACAATTCCTGTCTTTCTCTTTGACTGTTCTCAGCCTGCTCATGCAATTCCTGTCGTTCTCTTTGAGTGTTCTCAGCCTGCTCACACAATTCCTGTATTAATCTTTGAATAGCTTCCTCACACTCATGAGATTCCTGTAGTAATTTTTAGTTAGCCTCAACATGCTTATGAAGTTCCTATGTTAATATTTGTTTGCCTCATCTAGTTCCCTATCACACTTGTATTGAGTCCTTTGCAGGTTTTCAATCTTTTCATTCACCATGTTTATCAGTAGTGTTTGTAGAGCTTTTTGGGAACTCTCCTCTGGATTATTAATTAACTGTTCTATCACCTGAGCGGGAGCTGAGATACCTGGACTTGTCATTTTCCTTGTGTTTCTCCAGCTTGTTCTGCCCATTTCGTATAAAAGTAACACCAGTTTTGTGCTAGAACACTATATTAAAGCAAGCATCAAACGGAGTCCTTTAGTTGCACAGTCAAAATGGCTGCAGATACAATCTAGTGCAATAAATACAATCTATTCAACATCAATCAAGTATGGATTAATGGGCTAAGAGCATCCAAGAGGGATTCAGCAAACCAGAAATTATTAGGTTTAGGGAGAATTGTGGGAAAAATAGGATTAGAAAGGTGTGGAAAGGTAAAAGGAGTGAATTTAACCAAGTCCTAATCTCAGAGAGGGAAATGGATAGGACAGAATGACAGGAGAGAGATAAAAAACAAGAAAAAAATGAAAAAATAAAAATTTAAATTTTAAAAAATGAAACACTTGAAAATTATGTAAGTATAAAGAAATAATGTTGAGAGAAGAAAAGGATAGGATGAGAGGAGGGGAAAGAAAAAAGGGAAAAATGAAAAAAATGAAACATAAAAATTCTTAAAATTGGAATATTTAAAAGTTATATAAGTATAAAGAAATAATACTACTATTAAAGAAGTTAAGCCTAAGAGGTTGTAAACTGAGTCATAAGTTTCTGGATTAAGTATGTACACAATGAGGGATAAGGTCTGATAATCAACGATGGGTATATATTTGGGGATGAGCAAAACAGCAGTTAAGTCACACAAAAAAGAAAGAGAAAAGAAAATTAAAATTAAAAAAGGGACCAATGGGGATGGGAAGGTGGCTCAGCAGTAGAGTGCTTGCCTTGCATGCATGAGGCCCTGAATTCGATTCCTCAGCACTACATAAGCAAAAAGAAAAAAGCTGGAAGTGGAGCTTTGGCTCAAGTGGTAGAGCGCTAGCCTTGAGCTGAAGAACTGAGAGACAGCGCCCAGGCCCAGAGTTCAGGCCCCATGACCAGACCAAAAAAAAAAAAAAAAGAAAGAAACCAAAAGGTCAAAAGATTTTTAAAAAGGCACACACACACACACACACACACACACACACACACACACACAAATTATGAAAGAAAAAATGAAAAAACAATAAACAAGTAGAAAAAAGTGTTCATTGATTCCCACCCCACCCCCCACCCCCACCCCCCCAGGGGATGGGGGGAGGAAGATCAAGTCTCCCTTGTGTTTGTAACCAGTCTCTTTGTGGAGTCTCTAGTCTGCTTGTGGTGTTTGGTTTTCCTGTGGTTTGATTGGTTTCTTAAGTCGGTTTGTTTGAGCAGGCAGACAGCCCTGCCTTACCCAAGACTTTGTGATCCTCCTCCCAGGCTAGTTCAGTGGGAGAGAGATCTGCTTTGAGTATCACAAAAGACGGAGATGGCTGTTTCCTCTAGTTTGGAGATGCTGTGATGAGGCTAGGTTCTGGGTAGAATTGCGGCCTTTCAGCAAACAGTAGCTTTTCCCTGAGATGCTAGCACCTACAATACTCTCAGAGCCCAGCCTGGAGCCATTCTCAGGTTTATGTTTACTGAGTTTCAATTGTTTGTCTAGGCTGCTGTAGGGAGGGGTAGCCTCTGGCTCTGTTTACCCAGTGAAGAAAGTCACTGCTTAGGAGGCAGAGCTCCTTCTGCCAGGGCCAGAGGACTTTCCTCTGTGGGAGCTGAGCTTGGCAGGCCAGGTCCAGTTCCTGTGACCTGCTAATGGCTCCAATTGTTTCCTTCCAAGGCCTGCATTTGGAACTAGCTGCTGGCTGGGCCTTTGTTAGTATCAAAAATGGAGATCTTCTCTGGTGGTGGGGGAGGAGCTGCCTTTCTGCCGCAGCTCCATGAGAAGGAGTGAGGATGTCAGGGTTCTACTCAGCTAGATTCTTGTTTCCTGGGCCATCCCTTGTCTGTGATCAGCAGGATGAAGATTTCTGCTCCTTGTCAGTTCTTGCTGGTAGTGAGTAGAATCTGCTCACATGCTGCATCTGGCGCCTTTGTCCCAGACTTTTTCTATTGGTATGGCTGCCACAACCGCTGCCACAGCCACAGCTACCAGCAAGTGCTCAGGTCTGTCTCCTTGACCAAGCTGCCTGGATTTTCCCTCTCTGGCCAAACTCTCTGTACTGTGATGGCATACTTGGTGTGATTCTCTGACCTAGGACTGGTCACTGGAACACTAAAACTGCTTTCTATGTGAGAGCTTGTTTAGCCTCCAACTTGTCCTCTACCATTTTCCTCTGGTCCTAACCATCTCTTAAAGGCTAGGGTAAACAAAGGAGGAGGCTGCAATGCTTGATAAGAAATGTACGCATTATCCTGCCCATGTAATTGTAACCCCTCTGTACAGTATGTTCACAAAAAAAAAAAGGCTACATCTGACTTCAGTACACATTCAACTTCAACAATAGGAGCTTCACAGTCTGGACTCTTAGAACACTCCAGATTGGGAAAGAGCCAAATGGATGGAGCTCAGCAGATGCTGGAGGGGTTTGCAGCAAGGAAAGTCCTTGGGGTGGCCAACTTGCCCTTGGTTAAATGAAGGTCTGAACCCTGAACCTTGTGGGACTGGCTCTGCCATGCAAAGTCTGGCCCAGTGGCTGCTCCTAGCTGCAGGCATTTACCAGCAACTAACAGGTCTCCACACCACAGCTGAGAAAGTGCCTTTTGTTAGGTTTTTAAAGAGGTAGCTGAGTAAGAACAGCACCACGCACATGGTATTCAGGTAAGGGGTAGGTTTATTCATCATTCTGGCTGGCACCAGGCCATGTTGGCCCTCCACGTGGCTGGGAAAGGCCTGGGAAAGAGAGAGAGCTGGGAAAGAGAGGGCTGGGAAAGAGAAGACAGCTAGAAAAAAGAGAACATCTGGGCCTGGTCTAGGCCTTATCTAGGGTATGGGCGGAGAAAGGTGTGGCCACATCAAATTCAGATGTGACCTCAGCAGATGCAGATGTGACTCTTATAGGTGTACCAGTTGCCTCGGTAATGCAAGTACTGGATGGAGACTTTGCTGCGAGGAGAGTGGAGTCTGCTCATGATCCAGGAGCGGACCTTACACCTTTAAAATGAACCCTCTAGCATGGGGCATTAGTAGCTCTTGCCTGTAGTCCTAACTACTTAGGATGTTGAGATCTAGGAATCCAAGCCAGCCCATGCAGATGAATCTGTAAGACTCTTATCTCCAACTAACCACCAAAAGGTCAGAAGTGGAGGTGTGGTTTAAGTGGTAGAGCACCGGTCTTGAATGAAAACACCATGCATGAGTGTGAAGCCCTAAATTCAAGCCCTAGTACTAGCACAAGCATATGTACATGCATGGACACACACACACACACACACACACACCCTCTTACCGATGAAATGAGTAAGACATAGCCCCAGGCTAGTCCTGGCAGAACAGCTCTTTCTGAGGGAAACAACTACTTACCTGCACCCCAGGAACCTGTCTCTATCTTCCCTCAGGATAATGCAGGGAGATTTTCACCTTTCCTCTCTCCACTGCAAAGAACAAGGCCAGAACTCCAGATCATTCCTCTGTGGTGCTTCAGCAAAGGAAGGATTACAATTTAGTTAGAGCCCCAGAGAAGCTTAACCCAAATTCCCAGTTAGTAACTGCCCATTAACTGCAACAGTTAATGACTGCATTTTAATATATTTCCTGTTTTAAAGAGCAGAGTAGCCCCCTCCCTTCCCTGGAAGTCCTTGAGCTGCCTGCTGGATTTACATACTGTTAAATATTTCTCAGCCTTGCTGCCATTAGCCAAGTTTTTGTTTGATTTTTTTTCCCCTTGTAAACTCTTAGACCAAACAGCCTGGACAAGAAAAATAAAAACATTCTGAAAAGCAGATTTAACAACAGATTTGAGCATTGAGTGGAACATTTGAGTTTCATCATAGACTTCCTGACATTCCACAGGAAAGAAACCTAATTTAAAAGTGGAGAATGAAATAATGCTCAGAGCCAAAAGTTCTGAGAGCCAAAAACTGACACCTAAAAATAATATTTGTAAATGTACCCAGAGGCTATTGCATGATGGGTGCCTGTGGGAGCAAGGCCCTGGGCAGATGATGCCTGTGCCTGAGGCTGCTTATGTTGATTGACCAGAAATAGCAACAGCCTTCCTTCACCTAAGGCTTCTGCTGCATTCCCTGCAGCTAAAAGTGTAACTCTGGAGCTGAGGATCAGGCTGATTCTCTTACAAAGGAAGAGAACCTCCCATCCCTGATGTGGGCTCATCCCAGTCTTGCTGCTGTACGCAGTCAGTTCTCTTTGAAGCCAATGAGTTTCTGTCAGCATTCTTCTCTGTAGTCTTTTTTCATCTCTTTACCCTGGTGTCTGTGTTAATATTTATTTCTTACAATTTCCCATTTCTATGTTTTCTATGCCTTTTCTGCCCCAATTCCTTTTTGTTTCTCTGGACTTTTGAACCTTGGGGGGGGTGGGTGTATGGAGCAGCTCCATATTCCCATACTTTACAAGTAGGAAAAGGAAGTGTGGAATTAAAATCACTGAAAACCCATGTACTTGGCATGTTCTAGAACTTATAGGCGGTTAACTAGATAAAGCAAAAGCTGTATCAAACCTTAGATTGTGAATCTTTATATTCAAGGTAGTGATCGATCATTGTGCTAGTGACATAACTAGCAAATAACTTGGTCTATACTCTGGAATAATTCACTTCGTGTATGTGTGTGTGTGTGTGTGTGTGTGTGTGTGTGTGTGCACGCACACATGTGTGTACTGCTACTGGAATGTGAACTCGAGCCTTGAATTCTTGTTTAGCTTTTTTGCTCAAGGCTGGTGGTGCTCTACCACTTGAGCCACACTTCTACTTCCAATTTTTTGTTGATTAATTGGAGGTAAGAGTCTCACAGATTCCCTTTTCCTCAGGCTGGCTTTAAACTATAATTATCACATTTCAGCCTCCTAAGAAGCTAGGATTACAGCCTTTGAGCCACTAGTACTTGGCTCTAGAATAATTCACTTTTCTTATCATGGAAGTCTATCATAGTTACCTATGGCTGCATAATGAAGATTTAGAGATTCAGAATAACAAAATATTCCTCTCTTCTAGTTTCTGTGTTTTGGGAATCCAGGGGAGCTTACTTGTCTCTCTGTCTTGAAGTCTCTTCCAAGACAGTAATCAAGGTGTCATCCAGGATAGCAGCTCTCATTTCTTGACTAGGGATATTCTGGTTCCAATATAACTCAAGGGATTATTGATGGGATCAATTGTTTCAGGGCTTAGACTATAGACTCACTTCCTCACTGACTGCTATCTGAAAATCATCCTTGCTTCTTTAACAATTCTTATGGGGTACTCTATTTCAAAAGGGGGCTTTCTCTACTCCATACACCTGCCCACAAATATGGCTCTTGGCTCCATCTGATAAATAAGTGAGAGATCAAGAGATGACATCCAAGACAAAGACCAAAGTCTTCATTCTGTTGGTGGTGGTGAGTTCTGTTCATGAGAAACAAAATCCTGGGTTCAGCCTACACTCAAGGAGGGACTTACACAAAGAAATGGTAGCTAGGAGGTAGAAATGGCTAGAAGTCAAAAGAAGAAGGTAGAGGATAAGTAGAGGGGAGGGAAAGGAGGTGAAATGGGAGAGGGGAATAGGACACGGGAGAGCAAGACAGTGGAGAGGATGATAAGCCAGGAAAGAGCAGGAGAAGGCAGAGCAGGGCACGAGGAGGCAAAGGTATTTGGGGGCAACCAGGGCCCTCCTTTCTCCCTAGAAAAGCTTGAAGTTGTCTCCCAGTGGCCCTCTCTTTTTGAACTCCAAAATTTGTTTTGGACTAGGAGTAATCTTGAATATCTATAGCTCTATTATTTTTCAATAAAAATTACAAGAAAATTTTCCTTGCCCTTTTATTAATCATGGTATGTTAAAACTGGGCTGATTGTTTTTAATTTATAATTTCACAATATAATATAAAGAAGAGTGTGGATGTGTAAAGTATACCTCATCTTTATTATGGTCTTGACATTTCTCTTCATGAAGAAAAGTAAGATAATGCCAATACTATTTTAGCCTTTCTCCCTTATGAACTCAATGAATTCATAAAGATAAATGTCATAAGCAGAGATTGGCAATCCTATAACCAGTCTCTATTACAAGGAATTTCATTTTCATCTGGCAAGAGATATTATCTTGCAATATTTTAAAAATTAGTATAAAATTTCAGGAGTTATTTTTTTGCTCATAATTTTAGATTTTTCAGCTGATGTAGTATTTTTCTTTCTCTAGTCTCTTAGGGCTTTTCTTCCTCTTTCTTAGTTCTCTGAATTATCTTGGTTTGTGGGCTCTTTTCAGGCATATCTCAATTTCTTATGTTCTAAAGTTTCCCCAATTTTTGGCCATGATACATCCTTGAATTGTCTATTGTACATTGGGAGAAGATGTTTATCCATTCATAATCTCAAGTAATCATTCCAATGGGCTGAAGTTTAAGACAAAATCTGGTAAATTGCCAGAATAGGAAGTAAGAAAGGAAATAGTCACAATGTCCAGGTGGGCTTTTAAAGACACTGAGGTGATTGGTAGAATTTCAACAAAACACCATCCTGTTCTTCATGGTTTTAGCTAATCCCATCACAAGAGACCCCTGTAGCTGTGCAGAGAACAGAGGAGGGCTGGAATGTGATCAGGATTTAGAATCCCTATGCCTTACTGCAGGAAACCTGTAGTTTCAATACACCAAGGTATAATTTTGAGTTATTGATCTAGGTTAACAGAATCCCTGAAAGTGAGGAAGGTGTTGTGTGGCCATGCTGTTGTAAAAGAATCTGACAGAAGTAAAGGAGGCAAAGGATGCTTCTGGAAAGTTTTCCTGGCTCACCACAATTCTTGAGAACTGGCTGATATAAATAGGAAACTGACCAGTTGCTCACAGAGCCACGCTTGCAAATACCCTGAGAGTTAAGTAACATAGAGACTTAGAAAGTTGTAGAGATTCTGGTTCATGGAAAGAAGGTGATGTTAAATTATCCTTCCTCATCATCTTATAGTTTTTGGTGATTCTACCTGCTATAGAGACAGAAGTGGACCTCTAAGCACTCCAAAAGAAAATAGGGTGTGTTCAAAGCAGTCTTTCTAGGGTGATGAAACACTAGAATAAAAATGACTGGTTACTAAAGACTTTAGAGATCCTTGTAGCCTTTTGTGAGAAAAATTAGGTGCAGGGAAAATTAATGAATACACACACACTATTAAAAGGCAACCACTTAAGCTTCTGGAAATGAGATTAAGGATTAATAAACATCTATTCAAGAGAAATTTAAAACTTGGTAGGCAAGATGAGATTTTGTGCTATTTGAGTTAGAATATTTTACCTTTCTTTTTTTTTTTTCTGTCGAGGGGCTTGAACTCTGGACCTGGGCACTGTCCCTCAGCTCTTCAGCTCAAGACTGGAGGTCTACCACCTGAGCCAAAGTGCCACTTCTGGTTTTCTGGTGGTTTATTGGAGATAAGAGTTTCATGGACTTTCCTGCCCAGGCTGGCTTTGAACCACGATCCTCAGATCTCAGCCTCCTCAGTAGCTAGGATTATAGGTGTGAGCCACCAGCTCCCAGCTTACCTTTTATTTTTTTGCCAGGACTCCACAAGAACACCGAACGCTCTCTCCTCCAGCTCTTGACCTGGGAATTTTGTCTTTCCACAGATACCTATTGCTAAAGCAAGGTCCAAGACAAGTGTAGTCAAGTCCTGGCTCTGATTCAAAGGATAATGAGATCTTAGCATAATTTGACCCACCTGGACGGTCTTGTAAGGCAAGTGGTTCTGTATTAGAAAAGTTAATCTGGGGGGCTGGGAAGGTGGCTCAGTGGTAGAGTTCTTGCCTTGCATGCTCGAGGCCCTGGGTTCGATTCCTCAGCACCACATAAGCAAAAAGAAAAAAGCTGGAAGTGGCGCTGTGGCTCAAGTGGTAGAGCACTAGCCTTGGGCTGAAGAGCTGAGGGATAGCGCCCAGGCCCAGAGTTCAGGCCCCACGACCGGACCCTAAAAAAAAAAAAAGAAAGAAAGAAAAAAAAGAAAAGTTAATCTGGGATGATCTCAGAAAGATGAGCTTCTTCCTATCATCCTTTGATGTGTGTGTGTGTGTGTGTGTGTGTGTGTGTGTGTGTGTGTGTGTGTGCACCTACCTGTACTAAGGCTTGAACTCAAGTCCTCATACTGGCTTGGTTTACTTGTACATGGCTAGAGCTCTACCACTTGAGTCACAGCTCCACTTCCAGATTTTTGGTGGCTAATTGAAGATAAGAGTCTCATGAATTTTCCTTCTCTATGCTAGCTTTGAACTGTAATCCTCAGATCTCAGCCTCCTAAGTAGTTAGGATTATAGACATGAGCCACTGGCTTCCCTCTATATCTAAACATACGAAATAACTCTAGGATAACAGTGGGTTTTGGTAGGGTTCTATTTTTTCTCTTTTTCTAACATTACTCAGTGGGCTTAGTGCATTATTGCCATTCTAAGGTGAAGACATGGCTGCTTAGCCTGTATCTGCTTAGCCTGTGTCTGAACCTGTGATCTAAGAAGTAAAATATTGCTTTTTTCTTTATAAAGTACCTTGTCTCTGGTATTTCATTATAGTAACAGAAAATAGACCAATTCAAGGAGCAAAAATAACACAAGACATGTGAAAAATGCTTTAGACAAACTTTTTTTTGGTGGGATAAAACATTTGAGAAAATTACTTTAAGAGAAGCTAGAGTTGCCAAGTGCTGGTGGCTCATGCCTGTAGTCCTAGCTACTTAGGAGCCCAGGATCTAAGGATTGTGGTTTGAAGCCAGCCTGGGCAGGAAAGTCAGTGAGACTCTTTTTTTATTATTATTATTGTGGAAAATACCATACAGAGGGGTTACAATTACATGGGCAAGATAATGAGTACATTTTTATCAAGCATTGTAGCCTCCTCCTTTGTTTCCCCTTCCCATCCCCTCCTCCCCACCACCCGTCCACCCAACCCTCCCCCCACCACCAAAGTTGTAAAGTTCATATTCGACATAACGACTTGTACGTCTCATTGTTGCAATGGGTCCACCTGTATCCCTATTTAAGCGATTTGTTTTTTCCCTTCCCCTCCACAAATTATAACAACATCAAATACAGTGAAAGGAGGGATCATACTGTGGGGGAGGGACATACAAAGCAACAAAGAAATAATCTTATAAATGTGTTAGAAACAATCGCACGAAAGAAAGAAAAACATTTGAATACATATCTTAGGGTTCATTTCCCTAACCTCAACTTAACTGACCTTTTCTGCTTGACTCATACATATACTAGATATTGCAAATAAGGGAAACCATGGGACCTATGTTTCTTTGGGCCTGACTTACTTCACTTAATATAATTTTTTCCAAGTATTTCCATTTCCTAACAAATGGGCAATGTCATTCTTTCTGATGGAGGCATAGAATTCCATTGTGTATATATACCACATTTTCTTGATCCATTCATCTACGGAGGGGCATCTGGGTTGGTTCCATATCTTAGCTATGGTAAATAAGGCTGCAATAAGCATAGTTGTGCTGGTAGCTTTAGTGTGGTCTTGTTTGTGATCATTTGGGTAAATGCCCAAAAGTGGGATTGCTGGGTCATAGGGAAGCTCTTTGTGGAGTCTTTTGAGGAACCTCCATACTGCTTTCCAAAGTGGTTGAACAAGTTTATACTCCCACCAACAATGAAGTAAGGTTCTCTTCTTTCCACATCCCCTCCAGCATCTGTTGTTATTAGAGTTCTTGATTATAACCATTCTAACTGGGGTGAGGTGGTATCTCAATGTTGTTTTGATTTGCATTTTTTTTATGGCTAGAGAGGCTGAGCATTTCTTCATGTGTCTATTGGCCATCCTTCTTTCCTCTTCAGAGAGGTTTCTCTTTAAGTCTTTATCCCACTTATTTATCGGGCAGTTGTTTTTTTGAGGATTTGTTGTTGGGGGATTTAATTTTTTGAGTTCCAGGTATATTTTAGATATGAGACCCTTGTCCATTGTATGGCTAGTGAAGATTTTCTCCCAATCTGTGGGCTTTCTATTGATCTTGCTAGCTATGTCCTTTGCCATGCAGAAGCTCTGTAATTTTATGCAATCCCATTTGTCTGATCTTTTTTTGATTTGTTGTGTTTCTGAGTTTCTACTAAAAAAATTTTGGCCTGTGCCAAGGAGACTTAGGGTTTCTCCTATTCCATCCTGTAATGTTTTCAGAGTGTCTGCTTTGACTCCAAGGTCTTTGATCCATTTGGAGTTGATTCTGGTGCAGGGTGATATATAAGGATCTAGTTTTAGTTTTCTACAAGTAGTTAACCAATTTTGCCAACACCATTTACTGAAGAGGCTGTCTTTCTTCATTCTATTTTTTAGCTCCCTTATTGAAGATTAGATGGCTATAGGTCTTTAGGTTCATTTCTGGGTTTTCAATTCTATTCCATTGGTCCTGAGGTCTGTTCTTGTGCCAGTACCAAGCTGTTTTGATTACAATGACTTTGTAGTAGAGTTTGAAATTTGGTATTGATATCCCTCCAGCACTGTTCTTTCTGTTTTGGTCTTAAGGCTTAAACCCTGGGCCTGGGCACTGTCCCTGAGCTCTTCAGCTCAAGGCAAGCAATCTACCACTTGAGCCACAGGGCTACTTCTGGTTTTCTGGTGATTAATTGGAGATGAGTCTCAAAGACTTTCCTGCGTGGGCTGGCTTTGAACCCTGGGTCCTCAGATCTCAGCCTCTTCAGTAGCTAGGATTACAGGTGTGAGGCACCAGCACTCGGCTCAGTGAGACTCTTATCTCCAATAAACTCCAAAGAATGAGAAGTGGAGCTGTAGCTCAACTGGTAGAGCACTAACCATGAGCCCAAATGCTCAGGGTCAGTGCTCACACCTAGAATTCAAGTCCTCGGACTGGCAAAAAAATAAAATAAAATAAAAAGGAAGCAAGGGTGACTCTGACTCATGAGTTCAGAGGCTTCAGTTCAGAATAAGTTAGTTCTGTTTTTTTCTGGGCCTATAGTGAGTCAGAGCATCATAGTGAAGGGCCCAGAGTGGAACAGAGCCGATCATCTCACGAAAGCCAAGAAGCAGAGACAGAGAGTTGGCCACGAACAGGATAAACTATTTAAAGCTTCCCTCCCTACCCTCTGACCTACTTCCTCTAACTAAACCCCACTTTACAATATCCTATTGAGCTCTAAAATCATCAATGTACTAGTCAATTTGTCAGATTTCCAACCTCCAACTATCCATGAATACCAACTTATACAAGACCTAAAAATCCTTGACTAAAAAAAAACCTCAGGTAGTTAAAGTCAGCCTGATCCTAAGAGCCAAATATGTGGTTCAAATGGTGCAGTACTTGCCAAGAAAGTACAGAGCCTTGAGTCCAATCCCCAATATTCAAAAAAAATTAGTGCATAACTGACTTCATTTTTAGTTTGACTATATGGCATATGTCAGTAAGTTCAGCTATTCAGAAGCCAGAGATCAGAAAGATTGTCATTTAAGGACAACCTGTGTAAAAATTCAGTGAGCTTCATCTCAGCAAATATTGGGAATGGTAGAGGAAGCCTGTAATCCCAATAGGAAGATAGCAGTCTGAAGCAGGCCCAGGGCAAAGATTCAAGACCCTATCTGGAAAATAACTGAAACAGAAAAGATCTGGAGACTTGGCTGAAATGCTAAAACTCCTACCTACAAAACATTCAAACAGCATCACTGATAAATCAATTAATTAATTAAATTAAAACTCAAACACCCAGGTTATCTGCTCTTCTCAGTATGTTGGTGACACACTTTTTGCAAGTAGCAGTTGGCTTCATAGGACCCACTTAGAGTGTTCTTCTAAGTCTTTTGTAGGTTTCCGCTTCAGCCAGAGTTGTAAATAAGGCTGAGAGAGAAGCTGATCCAGTACCCTTATACAACACAGGAATCCCTCTTGCTAAGGATGAACGACATGCCTGCTAGTTCTGACAGCAAACTTGGCCTTGTGCCTTTTCTCCCAGCTCTGTTTCAGATTTCTCTGTATGTTTTTTCATAGTTTATCTAGATAGTCTGTGACATAGGCCCGTGATTCACTGTGGTTGACAAAGCAACCTTGTGGGAATAATAATCTGTTTAGCCTGTGGTTGTAGAGTTTTTACTCACTCATAATGTGTGCTTGTACTCATGATCATGTGCACGCGCGCACACACACACACACACACACACACACACACACACACACACAGAAAACCAACTGAAAAACCAAGATCTATATACAGTTGTCAGTAACAAGTTTCTAAAGTTTTGGTTCCTTTCTTTCCTAATCTTAGGTAGATAAACAGATAGAACTTGATGATACAGTGATGTGACTTCCAGGTAATTGGCATTGTCCATTGTTCTACTTGGTTATGGTGTATAATTTTTTTGTCTTATATTCAATTTGTCACAGCTTTGGCCTCCTTCAGGGAGGTTACAAGTGACAGCATGACATTGAATTTCTAGGCCTTCCTTCCTTCCACTTATCCTGATATTCTTTGACTATGTCTAGCCATGGAGCATGGAGAGACATCCATTCAGGGGTCGGGGCAAAGGCTGGACTCCCATCTCTGGCTCATTCCTTCTTACTTTCCTTGGAGAAATTGACACATATGTCAGAATAAAAGAAGTGTTGGGCCTCCAGGCTTGTGTAGAGAATGGTCTTGCTACCCTGGGCTGTCTCTCCTACAGTGGGGAAGGGAGGGATCTAGGAGGGCTAGAAGTTTAAGGAACTTAATTCTGGAGTTATTTAGAGCAAAGGAGCTTATGTGACCACAATCTAAGCTTTGCCCTTTCCGCCAGTATCTGTATGTGTGTATACATGTATGTGTGCACACGTGTTTCTGTGCATGTGCTCACATGCCAGTACTGGGGCTTGAAGTCAGGGCCTTATGCTCTCATTTGGCTTTTTCACTCAAGGCTTGTGCTCTACCACTTGAGCCATACCTTCATTTCCAGTTTTTTGTCAGTTAATTGGAGATAAGAGTCTCATGGCCTTTTAAAGCCAGACTGGCTTTGAACTATGATTCTCAGATCTCATTTTCCTGAGTAGCTAGGATTATAAGCATGCTTATCATATCTCTCTTCTGTCATAGCTAAATTCACAGAGACATAAAGTTGAATGGCAGTTTCCAGAGATAGTAGAAGGAGGTAATAAGAAGTACTATTTAATAAGTATTGAGTTTCAGATATGTAATATAAAAAGAATAGTGGAGATGGATGGCACTGGTGGCCACACAACAAAATGAATGTACTGAAGGACACAGAGCTGCACACTTACAAATGGGTAAGTGTATTTTCTCAGGTTCTTTTTTAAGGTTCTTATGCTCACTAGGCAGGTACTCTCCAACTTGAGCCAGACCCTCAGCCCATTCTTGCTTTCCAGTTTTCTGATGATTTACTGTAGATAAGGGTCTCACAGACTTTCCTGCCTGTTCTGGCTTTGAACTGTGATCCTCAGATCTCAGCCTCCTGAGTATCTAAGATTACAGGCATGAGCCACTGGTGCCCAGCTGGGTCTCATGTTTTAGCCAGGCCCTGGACAGTAATTCTTTTTCACATGCTGACTAGTAACTGGTATTAGAGATATGAACCACAAACACTCATCTTTTTAATTTAGATTGGGATAGTCTTGCTAACTTTTTGCCTAGGCTGATCTCAAACTCATATCCTTCCAATCTCTACCTCCCAAGTAACTAAGATTAAAGACATACATTAAATATGCTCAGCCTACCATTTTTTAATTAGGCAAAAGTTCCTATACTCATGTTCCCCAAGATTGGACAGTTTTGTTTGATTGTATGCGCTCACCTTTTAGTTTCTATGACTTAAAATAGCCAAAATCTTGGAAAAACATAAAGGAGACTTCAGTCCATAGTCTCTTGTCCCATGAGAAGAATTCTCTCAGAATGACATTGCTGTCCTCTGCACATTCTCGTTTACTCCTTCCCATGACAGGACACAGCTTCCCTGCCAGGAGCTCACACTGGCTCCTTCCACATTGCCTTTCTCTTGAAGGCCACCAGTCAGGAAGGGTGTTATCTCCACAGAAGAGATTTGGGGTGACCTGGATCTTCCAGTAGGGACTGGGATACTATAATTCTGGAAGTATCAGGAAACCAATTTAATTGTACATTATACATCTAATTTTATATGTGGGGCGCCGGTGGCTCACGCCTGTAATCCTAGCTACTCAGGAGACTGTGAGATCTGAGGATCATGTTCAAAACCAACTCAGGCAGGAAAGTCCGTGAGACTCTTATCTCCAATAAATCACTAGAAGACTGGAAGTAGCACTGTAGCTCAAGTGGTAGAGTGCTTGCCTTGAGCTGAAGAGCACAGGCACAGTGCCCAAGCCCAGAGTTCAAGCCCCATGACCAGAAAAAAAAAACAAAACTAATTTCATTGACTCATCCACCAGATATTCACTAAATACCTGTCAGAGTGGTGGCACTTGCCTATAATCCCAGGTATATGGAAGGCAGAGGTAGGAGGATTACAAGCTTAAACCTGAGGGGGAATAAATTATATATATATATATATATATATATATATATATATATATATATATATATATAAAGTACCTACTATGCTGGGTGCTTGGTGGCTCATTCCTGTAATCCTAGCTACTCAGAAGCTGAGATCTGAGGATCGTGGTTTGCAGCCAGCTTGTGCAGAAAAGTTCATGAGACTCTTATCTCCAATTAACCAACACAAAGCCAGAAGGAGAGCTGTTGCTCGTGGTAGAGCACTAGCTTTGAGTGAAAAAAAAAAAGTGACAGCAGGAGCCCTGAGTTCAAGCCTCAGAACTAGCATGAAAATAAAACTTCTATTATCTTCCAAGCACTGTTGTATGTACTTGGGAGAGAGTAATAGAGCTATTATTTTATCTCTATCTAATTTCTATATCCTCATTCTTCACTAGGAAGGGAAAACTAAAAGGTGTGTATTGGCCTCCTAGACCTCTACACTTAACATAGTTTATTCTAATTAGCTCAATATGGATATATATCATACTTTCAATATATTCCAAGTTTAGGTCATTACCACTACATCACCTCCCTTTCTAAAATCTTTTAAATACCATGAATATGGAAACTTGAAAGGAAGCCTGAAGAGTAACAATAATGAAAAAGCATATCTAAAATTAAGACAGTCATATGTTGTTATCCTTAGAGGTTGGAAGGCACAGAAATCAACATAAAATGGGAAGATTAGCCATCTGCACAAATCACCCTGGGAAATAAGCCACTGAAGACATGATTCACAGGCATTTTGCTTGCAATCTGAGGGTGCTTTCCAAGTCTCACCAAGGGGTCTAGTATGCCTCCCTGAAAAGGAAGGCATCAATTTAAAATATAACTGGTAGAAGATTAGCAGTAATTTAAGAAATCACCAAGTGTCATAAGGAAACGATGGAAGCTTTAGATGGCAGACAAATGATATGGAAAATGAATGGTATAGTAGAAATTGTTAATGTGTCCTTAAGTCTCTAGGTGGAGAAATTTTCTGAGGCTTAAGACAAAGTAGCTTTGAAATATTCCTAGCACCGAGAAGAGCAAATCATTATATTACATAGTTGGATAGCCTGTAATCACAGCTAACTGTCTGTTCTCACTCTATATTCACTCATCAAACTGCCTGATCTAACTACTGGCCCAGGATCAGCTCCCATCCAAATGAGCCAGTGCTCATGTGCAGGTGGCTGCACATGAGTTGTTAGATATGATTCCCCAGCCTAATGGATGAGTGGGCCCATAAGAGGGGCTTAAAAGCTGCTTTTGTTGAAGAGCACTGACTACTTCCTTAGGTCCAGAAATGAACTGAAAGCAGGAGAAGAGCTTGGCATCCCTGCCTCCATTTTGTATGTGTCTTTGCTCTAAGCCATTTTCTCTGCATGGTGCAATGGGAATCCAGGAAGGGTTTGTGACAAAGGACAGAAACTACCCTTAAGGAACTATGAAGCTTCTTTAGTACAGACCACCTTTCATGCGCTGACTGTTTCTCTGTCCTGACCAGTGATGATCATAAAAGCAAGTATTCTTAAAATAAGGACAGAAATACTTGTTAGCCTGGCCACACTTTGACCAGGATTGTTTAATAATTATACATATGGCTCTCTCCCTAACCCCAATTCTTTGTCTATAAAACCTAAAGCTCAAGTCTGTACCCAAAGATGTCTGAAGATGGGCTGAATTGCTGTCTTCCCACAACTGCCACCTGATAAATCTTTCTTTGCCTTCCCCCATGTGTCTTTATTAGGTATACAGGGGCAAGTAACCAGACCTGACATGTAGAACTCCTGGAATTTGGGTTCTAAAACTGATTACAGATATACTTCTTTCCAGAAGTTGATACTCTAGAGACAACACATTCTATATCATTAATAAAATATATTTTGTACATGTGTTCATTGTATTGTCCTCATCTTGGTTCAAGTATATCAAGCCATGGGGATAAAAGCAGGTGGTTTGTCTCTCCCCATCTTTCCCCTTTTTATCTTGTCATTAATTTCCAGTCACTGATGCTCAAAAACCTTTAAAACAATTCATGGAGTGTTCTGCACACATCATTTTACTAATTGTCTGCCATGGCATGACTGTGCTTATGGTGGAGTCTTCATCCACAAAGCAGCAGCAATGAGTGGTCATGATGCCAGGAAGGCTCCTCCCTCTTGAATGAATTAATGACATTGTTGTGGAGGGAGGAAGAGTATTGTGAGAATGTGTTGATTATAGAAGGAATTTGGACTCCCCTCCCTTACACATAAGCTCTCTTGCCTTTCCACTGTCTGCCATGGGATATACTGCAAGACTCATCTAGATACCAGCACCTCTGTTTTAGATTTTCCAGTCTTCACAACTATGAGAAATCAACCTATTTTCATTATAAGTTACCAAGTCTCAAGTATTCTGTTATAGCACAAGTCTCAAGTATTCTGTTATAGCAGCACAAAACAAATCAACACATACTCTAATCAAGTCAAATAGATATTTCCTGCTTACATTTTCTTCTATCTAATCTGCAAGCTGAGGACACTTGAATTATGTGGTAGCAAAATACTCATGTACTCAAAGTCAATGTACTAATTCATGTGTTTACCCATCCCTACTCCACTCACCTAAATCATTCATTTCCCCAAGCTCCCTATGAGACACTCGTGCATTTTTGTAGCATCACTAAACAACAAAACAGAGCAAAGGCAAGAAATCCACAACTCTTACATTCCAGGTCTTCATGCATGACTCCCCTACCTAGACTAGAACAAAAGGATGTCCAACAGAAATAAGAGGCATGAAAATGATTGACAGAGAAAAAGTAATGAATTCCAATGAGAATGTGGAGGGTTTCTCCTCTGTCTTCTGCTTAGTCAGGATGAGTCTTCAGAGAGGACAAACAGTTTTCTTTATTTCATTTAGGGACTTATGACAAGGAAAGTGTGTTCTGATGCAGTGGGGCAGGAAGATGGCTAACAGAGAGACTCAGAGAGAAACCACACACACACACACACACACACACACACACACACACATACACAGGGCAAATAAGAAGAGTGATCTTGGGAACAGGGTCCACAATAGCACAAAGAAAGCTAAACAAATATTGCTCACTTCTACCTTTCTTTCCTCTCTTGCTCTGATTGATCAAATTGAAAAAGAGAAATTACAGAATTGGACTTCTTTTTACCTAGGATGGACTAGAATACATTTTCTGCAGGAAATAGAACAGAGACTTAGCATTAGGAATTTAAATCAGTCCTAGGACACGTGGATTTTGTTCCTGTTATTGTACACTTGAGTAAGGCCTTTAAAATTTGTACCTGCTGCCCTTATATGACCAAAATATCTTTTTAATAAGCTCCCTGTGTCCACCTTACATATGGCTGCCAAATTAATCTTGCTAAATGCCTTCTTTAACAATGCAAACGACGGCTTCCTGTTGCTTTCAGAATGAAGTCCAAACTCTCATCCCTGAGGCATCCGGAAAGGTCCTACACCATCTGCTGCCCAACTACTTCTGAACATTTTACCTCCTGCTATCTTCAACAGGAATCATTTATTTCCAGAAATCCAGCTCCATCTCCTTGCCTCTCGATGCCTTTGTTATCTTCTCTAATCAGCTTTCTTAAAATGTTCTCTCTGGTTTTTTTAAAAATATAAATCTTAACTCACCTTAGTCATTCAACAACTGGTTTTGTTTTGTTTGCTCAGGTACTAGGATTTGAACTTAGGGCAGAGCTCTTGCTTGGCCTTTTCATTCAAGTCTAGTATACTTAAGCCACAGCTCCACTTCTGGATTTTTGCTGGTTAATTGGAGCTAAGTCTCATGGACTTTCCTGCCCAGCTGGCTTCAAACTGCAATACTCAGATCTCAGCCTCCTGAGTAGCTAGGATTACAAGTGTGAGCACCTGGCATTAGAGTCTAAGTGACAAACTCCTAACAGAATATAAACCAAGTTTCAATTCAGGAAATATCTGAATTCTTTTTATTTTGCATTTATTTTAGCATTATAGCCTAGCAGAAGACTATACTTTGAGCAAAAGTTTAACGGATATCTGTTGGGAGAAATGAAGATAACACACGTGTTTGTGACTTTCACTATGCGAGAAGAGGAACAGTGTGTTCTAGATGAAAAATGCTCATGGAGAACCACATGCATAACCAGTTGCTGCACACAAAAGTGATAATAAAAAGGATCACACAGAGCAGAGGTGATTATTACATGTCCCGACCCGCAGGACGTCAACGAAGGCGGTGAAAGAAAGGGGGAGAGAAAAAACATCTGGAGGGGCAGTGGGCCCTTGAAGGGCCAGGCCACAAAAGGAAGGGGGCGCATAGGAGGGATGCGGAATATTTGGGGTAGAGGGGTTAGTCTGAGGTAGGGGGTGACTGAGTAAGGGGGGGCCAATCAGGCTGACGATATTGGGCTGTCTCCTCTTCCAGGGTGGCCTCGTCCTCGGGACTTAAATTATCCTGAGGGGAACGGGCAGCCTGGAGTACGGGATAAAGATGTTCATCTACCTTTTGAGAGGGAGTTTCAAGAGATTTTTAGGGAGGTTTTAGATTCTTGAACAGGATTTTCAGTAAATTGACCAGAAGGCATATCTAATACAACCTATGGGCAAGCCAAGGGGGGTGGAGAGGCATGTTGTCGAACCTCCTCTCCTGTTTTTACAAGTTTTAAAATTCCGTTATCAAATAGAGAACATTTTAAAATTTCATTAATCAAATTCCAATAGGAAAAGGTGGTCGGTAGCAGGAGCCTTTTCTGGACCAAAGGCTTCATAATAATCTTTTAAACAATCTCCTACTCTTTGCCATCTTTTTGTATCTATGGTTCCTTCAAGGGGGAACCAAGGACACGAGTCCTCTATGTACGAGAAAAATTCTAAATCCTTTTTCTTAACCCGAGTTCCCCATGTCTTGAGGGCCTCCTTGAGGTCTGACAAATAGATCATGTGACAATATTGCTTGTCCCATGGTGGGTCACACACCATGCGTTGGCCTCACTCTCCTCCTGGATCTGTCTCTCGGTGGGGTCTGGGGGATCGCGGACTGTACTTGGCCAAGTTTTCCCAGAGGATGGCGTTCCTTCCTTAGTCAGAGGCTCGTGCCCCATGTTGGGCGCCAGTTGTCCTGACCCGCAGGACGTCAATGAGGGTGGTGAACCTAAGCAAGAAGGAATGAAGGGACAAGAGACAGGAAGAATGACAGCAAGACAGGGATTCTGATCAAGCTGCAAATTTTTAGTTTTCACACAGGGGTATTTATATGTTTGGAATAAGGAAGCTTTTTCATTGGCCATTAAGGAAGCTTTTTCATTGGCCGTAGCAGCTGCAGGATGTTTGCATAGGGCAAGGGGAAAGGGTGGTCGTTAGCAGTTGCAGGATGTTTGCTTAGGGCAGGATAAGGGTCGGATTCCTGAGAGTGGTTCTGTAAACTCAGCCACAAGATGTTCCAGTGAGATAGTCAATCCTATCATGTTGAGAGACTCCCTTTTGGCTCCCAACAATTACATTACATAATTGTCTTCTCTCAGAAGCCATGATGAGAAAAGACAGTGTGATTTAGCAAAGAAGCAAAATATTCAATGACTTTTTTTTTTTTTTTTGTCAGTCATGGGGCCTGAACTCTGGGCCTGGATGCTGCCCCTCAGCTCTTCAGCTCAAGGGTAGCGCTCTACTTGAGCCACAGCCCCACTTCTGTTTTTTTTTTGCTTATGTGGTGCTGAGGAATCAACCCAGGGCCTTATACATGTAAGGCAAGCACCCTACTACTGAGCTACCTTCCCAGCCCTCAATGACTGTTTTTTTATCCTACTTCCCACTGTGAATTCATATTCATTCATTAGTTAATTTATGTAAGCTTTCTTTCATTCATTTATTCACCCAATGGGCTATTTTCCAACTACTGTCACAGATTCAGCAACTTAGCAACATGAATGTATTGTCAGTTGGTGAGAAACAGAGGTGGCCACATGTGTGTCAGCCTGCAGGGCTCTGCCATGGGACTCTGGAAAGCATCTACTTGGAAGCCCATTTAAGCTGTTGGCAACACCTACTTCCTTACAGATGGTTTCATTTCATTTTCATTTCTTTTCTGGCTGCTGGCTAGGCCTGCCTGAACTCCTACAGCCAGTCCTCACTATGTGGGCCTCTACATAGAGGCACCATCAGCAGAACATGAATTTCCCTGATACATGGGCCCATTATGAGTTCCCATTACTCAGATCATCAGGCATACCCTGATTTTAACCTAAGCTCAAATCAAGGACCCCAATTATATCTACTATATATATATATATATATATATATATATGTATATGCACATATACATATATATATATATATATATACACCAAATATATTTATATATACAAATTCCCTTTTGCTATTTGATGTAAGTTATCCAAGATTCAGACACTAGGGTGGGAATTTCATTAAGGGGAAAGCATTCTGCCTACAAGCCAATAAGCTTAAAAATAATGTTGTACTCAATGCACAGTAGAGTGAAGGGGATCACTAATCATTAGCCTTGTTGAAGTCTTGTCAAGAAGTGAATTTTGAGCCATATGTTTTATAAATAACCTGGGATTTTTATTTTTAAAAAATAATTCTAATTCTTATAGCTTATCAAGATGTGCTTTTATTATAGAATTATAGACCATATACAACAACTGTATGTGAGGACATAGCACAGATACAACCAGTGTAGCTAAGTTATTGCTGTATCTTCTAAGGTGTAAAGAAATCAAGGTGTTTTTTAATGCACTGTTTCTGAGAGGCAAATTGTTACATTTTGGGGAGTGATTGGGTAACATAAAGAAAAAGCCTTAAAGTATGCACATCCTTTAATATATAAACCACCCTTTTAAGATTTTTTTTTAAAGAAATAACAAGGGATGTGGTTGAAGTTTTATTACAAAGATATTCAGGAGAGCATAACAGAATAATGAAAGATTAATGCTCTCTAAATATTCAACAAGAGAATGGTTAAATAAATTATACTTCTTTCACATAATGAAAGAAATTTTATGACAAAACTCTTACACAGGTTTGGAAGTCTGACCTCATAAAGGACCTGTCACTCCAAGGCCAGGCCTGAAAGATTAGAGAAAATTCTCAGATTTTCTCCATGCCCAATAAATGCAGGAGCAAAAAACAAACCTAACAAACAAGCGAAATTAGCACATAAACTGGAGACCAAATTCGAAGGAGTCCAGCAGCCAGCAGAAACCATCATTTCCTCTGTCCCATGAGTCTAGTGGCTAGCAAGACCATCACTTCCCTTGTCCCTCGGCACCATTACTTCCTCTGTTCTTTAGTATGGCATAGTTGTGTGGAAAGAACTTGGGAACTATCCGGGTAACCTGTACAAGGTTCTTGAGAGGCAGCCAGGCCTGGAGAAACTGTGTGGTTGGTACTACTAGTGGATCAGGAACCAGAAACATGGCAGGTAAAGAACAAATGCAAAGCTCCTTGGAAGTTTAGATGCAAACCTAAGGTAGAGGAAAATCCCAAATGAACTGAGATTTGTTTTTGCTATCAGTAGACAGACAGAAATAAAACTATGTTGATTGATTGGGAAAACTTCCATTTCTTATACATTTTAGGTCTTGAATGTTCTCCCAAAGACTTGGTTCCCAGCATATGTCACTAAAGGGAGGTGCTAGAACTTTTAGGAGATGGGGCCCAGTAGAAGGAAGTTATGTTTCTGTGAATAGACCCTTAAAGGGAATGTTAGAGCCCTGACCCCTTTGGGTCTGTCCTTACTTCTTGGCCACCATGAGGTGAGCAGCTTTTCTAAACCATGTGAACCCCACCATGATATTCTGCCTCATCACTGCCCTCAAGCCAATGGAAGCAACTGACCATAGACTGATATCTCTGAAACAATGGGTCCAAATGAAGCTTTTCTCCTTTTAGTTTATCCTAGGAATTTTGCCACAGTGAGGGAAATCTAACACACTGGCTATCTTATACTTTATACATAACAATAGCGATATTTTGCAATAGCACATGTCTCAAAATGTTACTATTATAAATGTTCAACTACTTTGGAAAGAAGTATGGAGGTTTCTCAAAAAACTCCACATAGAGCTCCCCTATAAACCAGCAATCCCACTTTTGGGCATTTACCCAAATGATCACAAACAAGACCACACTAAAGCTACCAGCACAACTATGTTTATTGCAGCATTATTTACCACAGCTAAGATATGGAACCAACACAGATGCCCCTCAGTAGATGAATGGATCAAGAAAATGTGGTATGTATACACAATGGAATTCTATGCCTCCATCAGAAAAAATGACATCGCTCCATTTGTTAGGAAATGGACAAGACTTGGAAATAATTATATTAAGTGAAGTAAGCCAAGCCCAAAGAAACATAGGTCCCAAGGTTTCCCTTATTTGCAATAACTAGTATATGTCTGAAGCAAGCAGAAATAGTCAGATAAGTTGATATTAAGTGAAATGAACCCCAAGTTAAGGACTCAAATGTTTTTTTCTTTCTTGCTATTGTGTCTAACATATTTATAAGATTATTTCTTTGTTGCTTTGCATGTCCTTCCCCCATGGTATAATCTCTGTTTTCACTGTATCTGATGTTGGTATAATTTGTGGAAGGGAAGGGAAAAAACAAATTGTTTAAATAGGGATACAGGTGGACCTATTGCATCAGTGATATGTAGAAGATGTTATGTCGAAAATGAACTTTACAACTTTAGTTGGGGGGAGAGAGGAGCAGATGATGGGAAGGAATGGGAAGGGGAAACAAAGGAGGAGGCAACAATGCTTAATAAGAAATGCATTCATTACCTTACTCATGTAATTGTAATGCCTCTGTACGG
Organism: Dipodomys spectabilis; assembly: GCF_019054845.1. NCBI lineage: Eukaryota > Metazoa > Chordata > Mammalia > Rodentia > Heteromyidae > Dipodomys > Dipodomys spectabilis. Next base: position 3,221,989 of record NW_024870912.1, read on the forward strand.
TATTTTCACAATAAAAAGAAAAGAAAAGAAGGTTCAAAAAATGATCTTAATTTTATTCTCCAACATATCCAATGAATTCCATTTGGTAAAATAGTTATGAGTCTCATACATGGGAAAATATGGAAATCCTATATGTTGTGTTACCCAGCATAATGAAGACTGTACCACCAGCATTATACAAGCAGGAAATTTTTATCTAAGTTACTATGTGTGCACAAAGGAGGAGCTAACTTATCAGTAATTTCCTGATCACGTCAGTTCCCCCGGGCCATCTATTGTCACTCACCCCATGGTTCCTTTTGTATGTAGTTCTTTATAGCATTTTCTTATGACTTTTTAAACTTTTGATAAAGACAGTAGTGACTTCCTCCATTTGATTACTAATTTTAGTAACTTAGATCTTATCTTTAGCTAAATATTTTCCAATTTATTCAACTTTTCAAATAATAAATTTCTGGTTATGTTGTTTCCAGTTTTTATTGTTATTATTGAGAAATTCTCTAGAAGAACAGTATCAAAAAACATTTATATATATTATAAGAGGAACTTATTATACTGACTTACACAATCATGGGTTAGATAATCTCATTTTGCAGGTTACTCCAGCTTGACTATGTACAAGCCAAAGATCTGGGTAAACTAGCAGCTGCTCAGTCCAAGAAGCTGCAAGCCTCAGAAGTATTGACCATTGGTTCAGCCTCAGTGCACAATGAAAGTCTAGAAACTCCCTAGAGAAATCACTGGCATGAGTTCACATTCAAAGGCTGAAGTATCTGCAGTCTGATGTCAGTGAGTGATGGCATCTGCTCAAGAAGTGGTGAGCTTGTTTTGTGTGAGCACCGTTTTCTTCTTCCACTGTTTGTTTATACAGGTCTCCAGCCTATTGGGAGGTGCTGCCCACGTTCTCTCCTCATTTCACTCACTCACATGCAAGTCATCTCTGCAAACATCCTCACAGGCACACCCAAACAGTGTGCTTCACCAAATTAATAAGGCATTCTTTCTTGGGTCCTGGGGTTTGAACTCATGGCCTGGGCATTGTCTCTGAGCTAAGACTAACATGCTACCACTTAGGCCACAATTCCGTTTAAGGATTTTTGTGTGTATGTGGTAAATTAGAAATATGAGTCTTATGACTTTCCTGGCTAGCTGGCTTCAAATCGTGATCCTCAGTTCTCAGCATCCTGAGTAGCTAGAATTAGAGGTATGGAACACTCGTGCCTAGCCATAAGGCATTACTGTCAACTCAGTGAAACTCACAACTGAAATCATACTTGATTTGTTTCTTCTTTTGTTTTCCAGTTTTCCATTTCATTAATGTCTGTCTAATATTTTTTTTTGCCAGTCCTGGGGATTGAACTCAGGGCCTGGGCACTGCCCCTGAACTTCTTGTGCTCAAGGCTAGCATTCTACCACTTGAGCCACAGTTCTACTTTTGGCTTTTTCTGTTTATGTGGTACTGAGGAATTGAACTCAGGGCTTCATGCATGCTAGGCAAGCACTCTACCACTAAGCCACATTCCCAGCCCTCTAATACTTTTAAAAAATATATTGTTTATTGTAAAGATACTATAGAGAGGGGTTACAGTTACATGAGCAAGGTAATAAGTCCATTTCCTATTGAGCATTATTATTCCCTACTTTGTTTTTCCCCCTACTCTAACACTTTTTAAAAAATCTACTTGAATTAGACTTAGCGGTCTCTTTTTTTCTTTTCTTTTCTTTTTTTTTTTTTTTTTTTTTGTGCCAATACCTGGGATTGATCTCAGACCTTTGAGTTCTCACTTGACTTTCTTGCTCACAGCTGACACTCTATCACTTGAGCAATGCCTCCCAGTCTGACAGTTTGCTGATTAATTGAGATGGAGTTTTTTCTGCTAATGCTAGCTTCAACTTATGAACATCTAGATCTCAGCTTCCTGAGTAGCTAGTATTGCAGGCATGAGCTACTAGTGCCTTCCTTTCCTTCTAATGTCTTAAGGTGGAAATTTGGTGTCCTGATTTTAGATCTTTCTTTTATTTTATATGCTACAACTATACATTTCCTTTGAAGTGTTGTCTTATGTGCCTTTGTAAGTTTTCTGATACTGAAATTTAATTATCCTCCAACTAAAAATATTTTCTAATTTCTTCTTTGACTCATATTTGTGATTTTCTACATTTCCTTTAATTATTAATTGTGGACATAATTTCACTGTAATTAAAGCTAATATAGCACAAGACTTCAACTCTCTTAAATTTATGAAACTTATTCCGAAACATGGTTTATTCTAGAGAATGTTACCATACATTTAAGAATATTTACCTTAGCTGGGCACAGGTGGCTCATGATGATAATCCTAGCTACTCAAGGGGCTGAGATCTGAGGTTCGCAGTTCAAAGCCAGCCTAGGCAGGAAAGTTTGTGAAACTCTTTTCTCCAATAAACCACCAGAAAACAGCACTGTAGTTGAATTGGTAGAGCGCTAGCCTTGAGCTGAAGAGCTGAGGGACAGGGCTCAGGCCCAGAGTTCAAGCGCCACGACAGACAAAAAAAAAAATATTTACCTTGCCTTAGGTGAGGGGAATAACCCATCAATGTTTTCTTAAGTCTAAATGACTTGCAATATTACTCAAGTCTTAATTTCTTTTTAATATTCTGTCTTATATTATGAAGCCACCAAGTATTATTACTAAGTTGTCTACATTCCTCTTTAATTATTTCACTTTGCTTCCTATAATTTGGGTCTCTTTCTGGTACACATACATCTATGCCTTTTATAATTATGAAACAAATTTCTTTCTCTCAAGTAACAGTTTATTAAAGTTTGTTATTAATATAAATGTATATATTCAGTACTATTTTCATTGCTCCTTGTGTGGTATATCTTTTTTATGCTTTAACATTCAGTTTGTTTGTCTTTTAATCTAGAATGGGCATCTTAGAATTGTACCATGATTTTATTTATTTATTATTCATTCATTTGTCGGTTGTAAGGCCTGAACTCTGGGCTTAGGCACTGTCCCTCAGCTCTTCAGTTCAAGGCTAGTGCTTACACTTAAGCCACAGCACCACTTCCAGCTTTTTCTGCTTATGTGGTGCTGAGGAATTGAACCCAGGGCTTCTTGCATGCAAGGCAAGCACTCTACCACTGAGCCACCTTCCCAGCCCCCCACGATTTTATTTTTGTGGTGCTTGAGACCAATCCTGGGTCTTGTGCATGTGAGCTACCAGTGAGCTACATCTCCAATCCTGGATCATGAGTTTTAAAATCTATTTTGACAATCTTTGTGTTTTAATTAGAGTGCTTACCCTATTTGCAGTCAATATAACTACTGATAACTGCTATTTTGCTCTTTTGCCTTATTCTTCTATTCTTCTATTACTGCTTACTTTTATAACCAGATATTTTTAGTGTACTATTTTTTTTTTTTTTTTTTTTTGTCGGTCGTGGGGCTTGAACTCTGGGCCTGGGCGCTGTCCCTCAGCGCTCTACCACTTGAGCTACATCGCCACTTCTGGTTTTCTGGTGGTTTATTGGAGATAGGAGTCTCACGGTCTTTCCTGCCCAGGCTGGCTTTGAACCGCGACCTCAGATCTCAGCCTCCTGAGTAGCTAGGATTACAGGCATGAGCCACCAGCGCCCGGCTTTAGTGTACTATTTTAATTCCATTTTATCATATTTTAAAAGTTATTTTCTTAGTATTTACCTATAGTGTTACAAGTAGAACCTTGAATCAACCTAGTTTGGTTGAATATTAACTCAAATTCAAAAGAATCCCAACACCTTCTCCAATGAATTTCTACTCCTATTCCCTTCCTTTGTGTTACATTTGTGTTATATCTACACTTCTTTGTTACTATAAGTCCGTCAACACAATTTTGTAAGAGCTGCTCTATACATTGCTTTTGAAACACATAAGAGCAATAAAATATACTGACTTTTACGTTTATCTATGTAGCTACCTTTACTAATGCTCTTTATGTCTTCCTGTAGATTCAGGTCACTGTCTAGTCCCCTTTTATTTCAGCTTATATGATTTCCCTTAGTATTTCTTGCAGGGTAAGAATTTTATGACAAAAACTCCAAGTTTTTATTTACCCAAGCATAGCTTTCTGCCTCATTCTCTCTTCTCTCTTCTGGGAACTCACACTGAGCTTATGTTGGTACATTCTTTACTATTTCATAGGTATCTGATGCTGTTTTTATTCATTCTTTTTCCCCCCCTTAGCCATATAATCTCAATTGATATAAACATATATATATACATATATATGTATATATATATGTATATATATATGTATATATAGATAGAGAGTATACATATATATACATATATGTATATATATGTATATATACATATATATTTTCTATATATGTATATAGAATATATCAATATATCAATATCTACATACACTATACAACATATATTATATACATATATATTATTGTGCTATATATTACTACAAAGTATATAACAATATAAATATTCTACATATAATATACATATAGCTTCTATATATATTAAAATATATTATATATAGATAGATATATACTTAAAATTCTTTTTTTTCTTTTTTTATTGTGAAAATACTGTACAGAGGGGTTACAATTACATGGGCAAGATAATGAGTACATTTCTTATCAAGCATTGTAGCCTCTTCCTTTGTTTCCCCTTCCCATCCCTTCCCATCCTCCCCCCCACCCCCTCACCCAATCCTCCCCGCTCCCCCCCACCCCACACCAAAGTTAAAGTTCGTTTTCGATATAACAACTTGTACATCTCATTGTTGCAATGGGTCCACCTGTATCCCTATTTAAACGATTTGTTTTTCCTCTTCCCCTCCACAAATTATACCAACATCAAATACAGTGAAAGCAGGAGTTATACTGTGGGGGAGGGACATACAAAGCAACAAAGAAATAATCTTATAAATGTGTTAGAAACAATGGCATGAAGGAAAAAAACATTTGAATACATTATCTTAGGGTCCATTTCCCTAACATCAACTTTCTGCTTGACTCGGACATATACTAGTTATTGCAAATAAGGGAAACCATGGGACTTATATTTCTTTGAGCCTGGCTTACTTCACTTAATATAATTTTTTTCAAGCCTTTCCATTTCCTAACAAATGGGGCAATGTCATTCTTTCTGATGGAGGCATAGAATTCCACAGTAAACACTATGTCTTTTAGTTCTCTGAACACGGATTTAACTAATTTAAAGTGTAAGTACAACCAACATCTGGGAACTCACAGGGAAATTCCATTTCATGTGTGGGTATACTTCCTGTTTATTACTGTTTATTACCATGTCCTATAATCTTTTCTGAAAACTGGACATTTAGATAACACAATGTGATAACTCTGAAAATAAAATTAGCACTCCTCTTACACTTTATTGCCTTTAACAAGGGTTTTATTTATTGTTTGATTGATTATTTCAGTGGTGCAGGGACTCCTGCTAAGTGCCATTTAAGCCATACCCCTAGTTTATTTTGCTTTTAGTTTATTTACCAAGGTAAGATTACTTGCTTTTGTCTAGTCTAGCCATGGCTCATGATTCTATTATCTTTGCCACCTGAATAACGGGGGTTACAGATGTACACACATCACACCCACCACATTTGTTGGGATTAAGGTCTGGCTTTTTCCCAGGGTAATTTTGAATCATGATTCCCTTACCTCAGCTTACCACATAACTGAGATTATAGATATATGTAATCACACTTAGCCCTATTGCTGAGATTTTGTTGTTTTGCTATTTTTTAGTGACTCCCCTGAACAACTTATGTAAAATCTTTATTTCGTGTAATGAGCAGCCCCTGAAGTCTGCTTGATTAGTTCAGTGCTCGGATACTGCTCCTCAGAGACTCTTTTAAGTACCTTGAACTAGTAAGTGTTCTGCCCTTTGCCAGGGGGCTATTTATATGCATGTGCTGGGAACACTTTCATTTTTCACATAGTTTGAAACTGCCTCAGCAACTACCTTCTACTTGTACAGGGTCTCAAAGTCAAAGGTGAAGAGATCAGAATTCTGTAAGATCCTTCCTGGACGTGCACACACCCCTGCCCTCATACCTGGACTACAAATCTCCAAGGATATGACAAAACTTTACCAAGCTGCTTTTGAAGATCTTATTCCCTTGATTTTCCTTTTAACTTGTAGGCCAGGCTCTTATTTGCCCCCATTTGGTAATGTAGCTGCAAAGGTGATAGTAAACAATTTGTTACTGATTTTTTAATACCTTGGGGGCTCAGTGCCCTATGAATGGAGCTTTTTCAGAAAGCTGAAAAACTGGCTGAATAATGGCAAAGCTACAGAAAAGGAGCTTCATGAGAGACTTCAAATTCCATTTCCCTCATATGGTAGCTTCAAATAGCTTTCAACATTACTATGGAACTTGGGAGATGAATGGGACTAGATCAAGTTTAAAACTACAAATCTTGCTGTTCCTACCACACTTTTGCCAATTTTATTAAATGGGTCTCAGGTTGTTTATACACCTTTGATTGATTTCTAGAGTTTTGTTTTGTTTTTTTAGTTGATTGTGGGGCCTGAAGTCTGGGCCTGGGCCCTATCTCTCAACTCTTCAGCTCAAGGCTAGCACTCTACCACTTGAGTTACAGGGCCACTTCTGACTTTTTCTGCTTATGTGGTGCTGAGGATTCAAACTCTCATGAATGCATGCCAAACCTCTACCACTGAGCCACCTTCCCAGCCCCAATTTCTAGAGGATTAAAGAAGCTGATTTTAGCAGTATTTTCATTGTTTTTGTTTTTTTTTTAATAAAGTTGTAGCTTTTAGAAGTTCTTTTCCCATGCTCTCTTGGGTTCCATTGACTCACTGTTTTAAGGAAATCTAACATTTGTTTTAATCTGGTAAAACTCACAGACTCTTGTAAAGGGAGAAGTTTTTACCTACAGTCACCTAAAGCAGGAAGCATGGCACACTATGGGGTTACATGAGGAAGGTCAAGTTTGGTCAGGCCACCATGAAGATGTGAACAAATAATTAATTAAATAATTAATGAACAAATAATTTCTGTGATATCCATTGTTTGATGAGTTAGCAAAAATTAAGTTCTGTCTCTCCAAAACAGTCATGTAATTATTTTTTTAAAGGTGGCTCCCTTAAGATTGTCAGAATCATTCCTGGAAAATAGTCCAACATCTAGTTAAAGCCAAAGTATAAAATCTTCAGAGCTGCATGGATGAGAAAAGGAGAAAGTCGAGAGCTATATGATCATATGTACATAGCTTTGACCTTTTCTGGAAGAAGCAGATTCTTAGCTAGACTCTGATGTGTCTATAATCCTAGCTAATCAGAAGGATGAGATTTGAGGATTACAGTTGGAGGCCAGCTCTGGCAGACAAGCCAGAGACTCTTATCTTCACTTAACTAGCAAAAATCCAGAAATGGAAGTGTGGCTCAGGTGGAAGAGTACCAGCCTTGAGCCAAAAAAGTTAAGCAATCACTCAAGGCCCTGAGTTCAAGCTCCAATACTCCTCCCCTCAAGTCACAACACCTCCCCCAGCAGATTTTTCCATGTTAACCACACATGAAACAGGTCTTTCAAGGTACTTGTGCCTGGTGCTGGTGGCTCACACCTGTAATCCTAACTACTCAGGAGGCTGAGATCTGAGGATCAAGCTTCAAAGCCAGCCCGGGCAGGAAAGTCCATGAGACTTTTTTTGTATATATTTTTTATTGCAAAAATACTATACAGAAGGGTTACAGTTACATGCCTAAGGTAATAAGTACATTTCCTATCGAGCATTGTTACCTCCTCCTTGTTTTTCTCCTACCATCCCTTCTTTCCCTAACTCCTCTCCCTCCTAGGTGTAAAGTTCATTTTCAACATAGTGTCTTGTACATCTCATTGTTACAATGGTTTATTGGAGATAAGAGTCTCATAGACTAAGGATGTAGGTTGATCCATAGTCCATGAGACTCTTATCTCCAATAAACCACTCAGAAAGCCAGAAGTGGCGCCATGGCTCAAGTGGTAGTGTTAGCCTTGAGCTGAAGAGCACAGGGACAGAGTCCAGGTCCAGAATTCAAACCCTATGACTGCAACAAAAGAAGAAGATGAAAAAGGAGGAGGAGGAGGAGGAGGAGGAGGAGGAGGAGGAGGAAGAAGAGGAAGAAGAAGAAGAAGAAGAAGAAGAAGAAGAAGAAGAAGAAGAAGAAGAAGAAGAAGAAGAAGAAGAAGAAGAAGGAAGAAGAAGGAAGAAGAAGGAAGAAGAAGAAGAAGAAGAAGAAGAAGAAGAAGAAGAAGAAGAAGAAGAAGAAGAAGAAGAAGAAGAAGAAGAAGAAGAAGAAAAGAAAGTAGTTGTTCTTAAGGAATCAAGATTCTGTAGCTGGTAACTGGATATACCCACATGACTTGCTTATTCTCCTCCCAGTAACAAACAGATTCTCCTATAAAACATCTTATTTCAATAAAAAAGAATATGACCCAAGATCCCCAGAAATAACTTGCCAAGGAAGTGGGTCTTTTATGGATGTGGTAAATATGAAGATTGAGTTTAATCTCTCAAAGTGAATAGAAGCCTCTCTGCAGCACCAAGACCATAATTGGAGATTTGTCTCCATGATGCAATGAACTCCTGTGATACAAACAAGATCCACTGGTTTGAAGCAATGATAGAGTGGAAAGTAATATGGTTGAGTTAGGGTGAAAGGGTACAAGAACAATATATAGGATAGCCAGAGTAGGTTGAAAATTCCATACCATTCTCTTCTAGGTGCATCCTTTAGATTTGATTAAAACAATCACAGAGAATGAATTACTTAGATCTTTTTCCAAAGGGCTCACTTACTTATTGAGCACGCTGATGAAACAAGAAAGATTAACTACACTCCATTTCTGGTATGTAGCCCTGACTCTCATTGGGTGAATGATGAATACTGGCTTTGGTTACACTGATTGCTATTTATATTTTCTCAGGTTGGGACAAGAAAAAAGGCAAGAAAACAATATGTGATCTATGATCTTTCTTTATGCACATTATTTTAGGAAAATACTGGAATAAATATTGATATCTATCTTGGGATAAAATGAGGAAAACATTTTTAACTTATTACTAAGGCTAAGTTAAATTTATACTCATTAGTTTGACTGCCACCAGAATACTTAAAATACTTTTCTATTTCACATCAGGGTGAAATCGAAAATAAACCTTGTGCTAAGTATAAATCTCTGTTAGGCTTAGTGATTTTTTTTTTGTTCTACTCACTGGGTATACAGAGTGTTCAAAGACTCAAGAAGCTAGAGTATGAACATTCATCATGTTGATCTATTCAAATAACAAAGTCTATATTATCTGATAACTTTACTGGCAACACATTCTTACCTATGCCTTACAATTGACCAATCTTGTCTATCTAGGTCTAGTCATGGTCTTAGAGGAAAGACAATGTCTTTCTGTTATAGAAGCTGGCATTCTTCTGCCCAGCTAAGAGAACAACAACCTGAGGAAACCTCTCCATGAAGACAACATTTTCCTAGCCATGACTGTTTAAAATGTGGGCATATTACTTGTCAATGAAAATGGACTGAACTATTGGATGTGCCATGCTAAATCTCATAATCCAGTATTTTACTACTGCTCACAGGGCCTGATAGAACAGGTTTTTTTTTGTCCTAAAGAAGTTTTGCTTTCTAAAAATATTACTAGAAGCTGGGTGCTAGTGGTTCATGCCTATAATCCTAGCTACTCAGGAGACTGAGATCTAAGGTTAAAGTCAGCCCAGGCAGACAAATCAGAAATACTCTTATCTTCAATTAATTAGCAAAAAGTTGGAAGTAGAAGTATGGCTCAAGTGGTAAAGCACAAACCTTGAGCAAGAAAGCTAGGAAAGAGCTCCAAGTCCTCTATTCAAGCCCCATACTGGCGCTTGCGCGCGCGCGCGCACACACACACACACACACACACACACACACACACACACACCTACCTGTATGTATACATATATTATCCATGTATATAGATAATATATAAGTTGTGAGTAATTGACCTCTCATATTTACAACCATTTGTGAATTCTATATACTTCTGATTATATTCCAAATGTTCCCAGTACAATTCCAAACAATTTAATAAAAACACACACACACACACACACACATTTCACCTAAGTCTCAGTTGGTCATTAGTAGCAATGCCTGACTTTCAGAAGAACCAGGTGTAAATGTAAAGTGGTCTTCTTTTAATTAACATCATTCTTGCTTCTCATTACATAAACTTTCCATCTAGATATTAAAATATAACAGCTTTTTGTGAAGACTGGAAGTGAGTAAGAAGAATTGGCTCTCTGACCAAATAAAGAATAAAAGTAATTGGGAAAAAATGGTATAAAATTTAAACTGGTAGCCTGGTGCCAGTGGCTTATGCCTGTAATCTTAGCTACTCAGGAGGCTGAGATCTGAGGATTGCAGTTCAAAACCAGTCTGGGCAGGAAAGTCCATGAGACTCTTATCTTCAATAAACCTCTAGAAAGCCGGAAGTGGCACTGTGGCTCAAGCGGTAGAGCTCTCGCCTTGAGCTGAAGAGCAGTAGGGACAGCGCCCAAGCCCAGAGTTCAAGCCTCACGACTGACCCCCCCCCCAAAAAAAATTAAACTGGTATCTCCCCACCCCAAATAAATGTAGATATTTATAAGTAAGGGGTGAGTGTATCTTACTGTAAGGATATAAAACTTAAATTGAACAGTTTGTGTGATTAGACCTCTTTGCAGGTTTAACCTACTAAAAACTAACACTGTGATACATATTCCTGATTACAGTTTAAAATTTTCTTCTCTAAAATATGAATTTGAATATTACATATTATGACATTACATTTGTTAAATATAGAATTTTTAAGAATTTTGCCTAAAAGAATAAAGAATTGCAAAGTTGTTCATAATCTCATCACTTTTTAGATATGGGATTTTGGCATATTCCATGTGACTACCAGAACACAGCTATTCATGTAGAACAGGTAAGATCTTGGACTCAAGAAGGCATAAATTACAGATACAATGTGGATAAAATTCCTCATTAAATAGTAAGCTTCCTTTATTTAAATTTGAGCAAATATTTAAATTACATCTATAAAAGTGATCTCTCTATATTTCATCTCTCAATTTTCTTAAGTCCCTGAAGCCTGGATAAAGTGTATTTTAGATGTGGTTCATAATGTTTGGAATGATAACTAATCTGAATAGAGAGATAAAACTATTAAATAAAGGCTGGCATTGAAATGCTTATGAGTTCTAAGATTTCCTGGGCAAAGATAGAGTAATAGGAACTCCCAAAGCCTGCCTACTATAACATAGTTTCCCAAGCATCCCAGGAGATCCCAAAGATGTTGTGGCATTGCCAATTGGTCCCGAGGCAGTTCCATTCATCACAGAGATGCTAGAGACGCTAATATGCTCTTAACCAGGGACCACTCTTCCCTGTAGATTAAACAATGCCAACTTTCTACTTTCCTTCATCAAAATGCCCATAAAAGGAAATTATGCCTGATTTATCCACAAGAGGTTTTGATAGTAAATAATGAGAAAGCTAAGGGGAAAACTGATAGCTCCACTTAGTCTGAATTTTCAAAATAAAATCTGATAGTTTCACAACAAAAGCAAATGAACCATCTCAGGTTGAAGCAGGGAAGGGGGAGGGTGCTATGCTGTTCAGTCCTATCAAAGAAGTCTTATTAGCATCCAGAATAGTTTGAGACTACAAAAGCAGGTCTAGCCCTGAGTTAGAAAGAACTGACAGGAATCTTATTTTAAATTTTATAAAGGTGTAGGAAGGGGTTCAGAATGCTAACACATCCAATGTGCACTTGACACCAGACTATTCTGAAAATGAACATGTGAGCCAAATAGGAATCACAAATAGGTCTTTTGAAGCAGAGACACATCACTATGCCAGCCTCTGTGTGGTAGGAATATGAAGACAGATGAAGACTAATGAGCTAAGCTGCATTGGCTGTAATATTGATTCATAATGCAATGGATTCATAGTCAGCATCTTTGTGCTGTACATCCTACTAAAAATGTAAATGTATTTTTAGATAATACTTTAGAAATCATGATAAATTAAGCCAGTTGCTGGTAGTTAATGGTTCAGGTCCTATTCAGGAGGCTAAATTCTGAAGATTGTGGTTCAAAGCCAACCTAGACAGAAAAGTCCAAGAAAACCTTACCTTCAATTAACCAACAAAAAGCGAGAAATGGAGATGTGGCTTAAGTGGTAGAGTGCCAGCCCTGAGCAGAAAAGTGCCAAGTGAGATCATGAGGGACTGAGTTCAAGCTTCAGCACCAGCATAAACAAAATTCTGAACAAATATTCATGTTTATATAACATATAAAGAACATGACATGGAAAGTGTAGGTAACTTACCCAAAGCCAAAGAATTCTTGGGATTAGCATCATCATTAAACACTCTTCAGAAGCCACCTGGAATAGGTAGAGAAATAGTATGCACTTCACTTGGTACACACTTGCCTTACTCTTATTGTAGCAAGTGTTCATATAATTTTTCACAGACATAATTGGAAAGAATATTATAATACTTAAAGAATAAATACCAAATATTCTCTTTTCCTAAGATCATAGTTCACTTTTATTTGGAATAATATGTGGCATCTTAAAATAGTGATTGATCCTCCTTATTTTCAGCTGATATTTTTGTGACAGCAAAATTAGCATGAATTTCTTTTTCCTTCTCCACAGTTTCAAGGGCAGAAGGTTCATCCTAGCAAGCTCAACGATTTTCCTTTGTTATTAAGTAGAGGATTTCCACCTTTTCACTTAAAGGATACAATGTACAGTTTCTTTTTGGCATATCCAAATTATCAGCATCACTCTGTGTGTGTGTGTGTGTGTATGTCAGTATTTTTTATACTGGGCACTGTCCCAGACTCTAAGTGAGATTTTTCACTCAAGGCTGGTCTTGTATTACTTGAGCCACACCTCCACTTCTGTTTTTTCACTGATTAGCTGAGGATAAGAACCTCATGGGCTTTTGAGCTTAAACTAGCTTCAAACCGTGATTTGTCAGATCTCAGCTTTCCAAGCAACTAGGATTACAGGTATAGGCCATTGGTGTCCATCTTTGGGGTCATTTGCAATGATGAAACAGTGATTACTTGAACTCAAGCCTTGTGGTGACATGACAATGGATCTGATAATCATGCCAGTTACTAAGTGACTGGCAGAAAGGCAGTATACACAGGGTAAATACTCTGGACATGCTGACAATACAAATCCACATGGCAGAAGATTTTATAGTGCTACTCCAAATGGCACCCACTTTTTGGGAGGGGTCCAGTCGTGGGGCCTGAACTCTGGGCCTGGGCGCTGTCCCTCAGCTCTTCAGCTCAAGGCTAGTGCTCTACCACTTGAGCCACAGGACCACTTCCAGCTTTTTTCTTTTTGCCTATGTGGTGCTGAGGAATCTAACCCAGACCGTCAGGAATGCAAGGCAAGTGCTTTACCACTGAGCCACCTTCCCAGCCCCAAGAACCCACTTTTTTATTTCAGGGATTTTCCAATTTATATTTTTGGACAATAAATACTTGAAACTGTAGAAAATGAAACATCAATGAGATGGGATGACTAGATAGTACTTTTCCAAAGGCATGTCAGAGCTTGTGAAGCCCAGCGACCCTCAAGCAAAACAAATCTGCTCTTTCACAGTCATGACTCTTTAACTCTGTATATTTTGATCATAGCTCCTTAAGAATCATAAGCATAAAAAGCTGGGTTGCACTAATGGTGTAATATTACATAAATTTATGGCCAGATAAATATATAAATATTAATATTGTATCTCACTTCTATTTCCTTTTTTTCCTTCTAGTGGTGGTTGTAAGAATTGAACACAGAACCTCACATATACTAGGAAAGTGCCCTACCACTGAGCTGCACTCAAGCTCTTCCTTCTTTTCTTTAAAATATGAAATGGGTGTCTTCTGTTTTCCCCCTTCATCCTAGCAGCATTTACTTCCTGTTGTGGTTTCCTTTTAGAGACTCTTCCTCTTTTTCCTTCTGTTCTCTTCCTCTTCTTCCATCTCCTCTTCCTCTTCTTCCTTTTCCTCCTCTTCCTTTTCCTTCTTCTGCTATAGCTCAGGCTGGTCTTGTCAGGGGCCAGGGACTGGTTCAGAGATAGTCGTGTTATTTAGGTTTGGAAAAATTAGTGCAATCTACATTATCTGATATATAAATATCCTCTACTTCTATAACAAATCACCATAAACTTGGTGACACAAAAATGACTGTAATTTATGTTCTCATAGTTCAGACCAGAAGTCTGCAATCTGATCCTGGTGGCCAGTGGCCTTCCTGGGTTTGTGGCTGCGTTCCTCCTAGGGGTCACAATAGTCCCACCTCCCTCCTGTCCTTCCTTGTGAGAATTCTCCTATCCTGTCTCTTATAAGGACTCTTAGGCTGCCATTTGGGAAAATCTACACACTCCAGGGAAAATCTGTCATATGTGCACAGATGTGAAGAAAGTAACATTTGCTAGTTCCAGGAATCTTTAGTTGACTACTGCTCAACTTACTACACTGGGACAGAATTAAATGAGGAAAGACTTCTTATTCTGGGATTTAGCTCTATGTATGTAAGCTTGCCATAGAATGGGGCCAGCAGAAGGAGAAAGCAGATGAACACAGCAGAGAGAAACAAGGCCTATCACATCGTGACCCAGCCTGATGGCATCCTGTCATGACAGCCAAGCCTGAAGTGGAGCCATTTTCTGAGTTTCAGACAGTAAATTTCCTTCTTCCTTCAGCCATTTCTCCCCTTTTTGCTAAAAGAAATAGCAGTATAAATTATTTCTCTACAATTAGAATTTAATTTCTAGGAACATATCTCCTATTGGGTCCACTCAAAATCTTAGAAACTGGGAAATTTTTTACTTAAAATCAAAGTTCTGGAATATTCACATGCATACTTTATGATCATTTACTTTGGATTAAAGGTTGAGTCAAGTTGTTCCTGAGAATTCTTTTCCATTACTTGGAGAGGATTCTTAACCTGGCCTTCCATGCTGTGTTTCCTTTTGCATCACCTGGCTCCCACTCGATTTCTTTTTCTTTCTCACCTCAGAGGTCTCCTAATTGAAATGTGGCAAAGCAATTGAAATGTGGTACCTTGGTGAATTACTCTCAGCGCCAGCGGCCTCTGAACAGCCAGAATCTTGTCTTGAAAGGAGACAGTGTATGTTGGTGGAAGAAAAAGTGATTCTAAGAAATTTCACAGTGGTAAAGTTAGCTTCTAGACCAAAAAAAAAAGTTTGAAAACAGGTAGGTTTATAATTAAGGAAGGCATCTTTACCCAGTGAAAGTTTTTATATAAAATAAAAACTTGGGGTGCCGAAGCAGAGATTTGGAGTGGTGTAAAAGAATGTAAGGTTCAAGATGTAGTCTCAGGAAGACAGCTCTTTGAACACTTCTTAGGGAGTTTTCATTAATAAGGTGAGAATCCTGAGCTGAACCAGCAGACTTGTGACCAGATGAAAACTGACTGAAAAGAGTAACAACCAAAGAATATCTAGAAGAGGCTTTTAGACACCAGCCCCATAGCTTTCTTGTGTTTCATAAACTTATTAATAAACTTCAGTAGGGCCAGAAGTAGCTGTTTACCAAATATATGTATGACACAATCTGGGAGAAACAAAAATATAATGTACAGATTGATAGAATCCAAAATGAACCTGGCAACTTGGATCTTGAAGGAAATTAACAATCAAGACCAGCCTTCAACCATGTCTATGCTGGGTTAACACGCAACTTTACAAGCCTATACCAGAAATACCATGGATTATGAGGGATTTTTAAATCATGTTTGATCCATATGAGATAAAAATTTTGAAGTTGCTAAAGGAGTTACCTAAGTTTTGCTTCTGACTGACCAGTAAAAGCCAGCTCTAAGGAAGGAAAGTTGTCTCCGATCCCCTCTTCTGCTTGCTGTACATTCTATCTAAGTAAGAACCAGGCCAACGGTTTGTTGAAGGAATGAGGACTAGCCGATGAATGGGAAGATCATGGAAAAACAAGGTGCCTGGGTTGAAAAGTGAGCATTTGTGCATGAAGCAGACAATAGATTTAAGCTATGGTAGGTCCCAGGTCCCATCTCAAAAACAAGGGCACAGTAGTTGAGCTAATTTACCTGTTATTAGACTTCCCAAAAAGATTACAATAGAAACCTAGATTACATGATTTCTAAAACAGCTTTTTAACTCATTTTATAATCTTCCATTTGTGTGTATGTGTATGTAAATCTTCACCAGTCCACTTAACATGTTACTCAGCATGCGGTCACATTCATGACAGTAACCCCTATTTTCTTTCACATGCATACTGTAGATCTAAGAAAAAAAAAACAAGAACACATGACTACTTGGAGGCATCCAGCAGAAGTAGGGACAGTGAAGGGATAAGAGGGCTAGGAGAGTGGATATGATCTAAGTACTTTATTTGCATGTATGAAAATAGAATAATAATCCACTAAAGTAAAAAGGAGGGAAGAGGGAAAGGAAAAGAGGAGGAGTGTGAATAAGAACAATAGGGAGTGAGTTTGATCAAAGTACAATATATGTGTGCGTAAATACATATTGCAAGGAAACCCTTGTACAATTAATATAAGCCAATGTATTTTAAGAAAAGATCATATCACCTCGTGACATCATACTCATTTTAGCTTGGGCAAGTACATAACAATGTTCACAGAATCACAAAATTGCCTACCAACATATTTCTTAACTCCAAGAAATGGAAACCAGAGGGTTTTTTATTATTTATTTTACTGTTTGAAGTTATATCTTTTTCCTTTCTTCATTTGCCTTTGGTTTATTTCCTGTTGTCACTGTTTTTTATTTCTGTACTCTGTCTTGTATATAAGTTTATCCGATTTGGGGAAGGGTAGGGGAATCACAGAAACGATGCAACAAAGGGGAACCAATTCAACAGTGGTACTCAATAGACACTATGTTAGAAATGAACTTTATAACTTGCAGGGGCCAGGAGGGGGAAAAGTGGGAGAAAACGAGGGAGGGGTAACAGTGTTTGAAAAGAAATGTACTCATTATCTAACTTATGTGACTGTAACCCTTCTGGACATCTTTACAATAAAATTTAAATTAAAAAACACAAAAATATTTCTTAGATTACATCTTGTCCTTAATGCTAGATTCAGTGCTTCTTAAAACTAGTCCATCCTTAAACAAACAGCTGAGCCCAAGTTAGATATCATGGGGGTACTGCTACTTCCCAGAGCCCACCTAGCCTCACAGGCTCAATAAACATAAGGTGGGTCCTGGGGATTGGACATTACTAAACAGCTTCTGGGATAAATTCTTTCCAAGCCTGACAATCTGTCTGATACAAAGGGAAAACCTGGGAGATAAAACAAAGGATCAGTCCTTCTCCCAGACCCAAGAAAGCTTGTCTCTCCACTGCATTCTAAATTGACAAATTTTACTGCAGGGTTGTGGAGAGAAAAAGGATGCAGGTAGAAACCATAGCTAAGCTGAGCCCTGGTGGCTCACACCTGTAATCCTAGCTACACAGGAGGCTGACATCTGAGGACCATCGTTCAAAACCAGCCATGGCAGAGAAGTCTGTGACACTCTTATCTCCAATTAACCCATAAAAAGCCAGAAGTGGAGGTGATGGAAAATGACAATCTAAAGCAATCACTTCCCCGCTGACAGCTGTATCTCTTAGAACTGTGCTTGCTGCAGACCTCCTTGAATCATCTCCCCTCCCTTTACTCCTGAACAAATGTACCAGTGGTCCTGGAAAAGAGCCTGAGACCAAGGCCGCATCTGATGCTGCCCTTCATAATGAACACAGAGCTGTTGACCCTGAACCTCCACCTCCACCCCACCTCCATCTCACCCCACTTCCATCCGACTCCCATGATTTCATTATTTCTGCTTAACAGTTAAATGGACTCTAGTTGTAAGTGGGTCTGCCATTTCCCAGACTGGTCTCTGGAATAAAACCTGTTCATTTATTGAGTTCTCTTTCTGCCCTTTCTTTATCTTGATAACCGATAACCTTATGGCTCAGTTCCCTTACTGGAGATATGGCTCAAGTGCTGAAATGGCAGTGGCAGTGTTGAGCCCTGAGTTCAAGCCTCAGGACAAACACACACACACACACACACACACACACACACACACACACACACACACACACACACACACACACACACACACACACACACACACACACACCACAAGTTAGAAGGGGAGCCAGACTAGTTGGTCAATCAGTCACCTCTCCAGGTCAACCCTCCAGGCTTCTGCATGATACCTAGGTGCTGTAGAGAGTTAGGTCCTTACTTTGTGCCTCTTGCTTTCTGGACTTCACCCTTATTATTGCTAATGGGACTTTGTAAGCCATTAGTTAGGCACATGACTCCTGATAACTGAGTTTCTGTGTTTACAAGTCATGTCACATTCAATGTTTAACACTTTTGAGAAGATTTCTTGGCAGCCATATTAATTTGCTCTTATTTTGGTAACCACTGTTCTTTTCATCTAAGTGGTTATTTTAAAATAGGAAAGGAACCAAAATTAGTATTATACATTTTAAGACATACATTTGTATCTATCATAAAGTTTAATTTATACTTTGGCCAAAGAATTTAAGAGTTGCTAAAAAATCAGTTATGTAATAATAGTTTTTATGACCAGATTGAATGCATCAAGAGACAGGCTTAATAGCCTCGTGTCCACAACAAATTTACAGCTATTATTCCAACATCCCACATAGCTTTGACAACTCCACAGACCAGGCAGCTTCTTACTGATTGCATTATTTGGATCTTGCTAACTAGTTCACCACGTGCACACAGTAGCTTTTTATTGAACACATCTGTTTTTCCAACTGCCATTTCTTTTTCTTTCTCAGATTTACATCGTTATTAAAACTACTGTTATTTTCAATAGAATAATTGCTATAATCATATGTGTGCCCCATCACAGGACATCTGCAACTCAGTTCTAACGAGAAAAATGTGAGTAATGAAATTACTTTTAACATTTTTATTTGCAGCAGTAAATGTAAGAGATTTCAAGGCAGGAAGTATGAGGAATATACTAAAATGTGTTAAGAAAATTTAAAATGCACAATTTGAGAGACAATGTAAAATAAAATGAATAAAAGAAAAATTTGTTTTGCTTTATGGCAAGTTATTTTAAAATTTTCACTTTCTTTAGTATGGAGGTTCCTCAAAAGACTCCACATAGAGCTCCCCTATGACCCAGCAATCCCACTTTTGGGCATTTACCCAAATGTTCACAAACAAGACCACTCTAAAGCTACCAGCACAACTATGTTTATTGCAGCATTATTTACCATAGCTAAGATATGGAACCAACCCAGATGCCCCTCAGTAGATGAATGGATCAAGAAAATATGGTATATATACACAATGGAATTTTATACCTCCATCAGAAAGAATGACATTGCCCCATTTGTTAGGAAATGGAAAGACTTGGAAAAATTATATTGAGTAAGCCAGGCCCAAAGAAACATAAGTCCCATGGTTTCCCTTATTTGCAATAACTAGTATATGTATGAGTCAAGCGGAAAAGGTCAGATAAGTTGATGTTAGGGAAATGAACCCTAAGATATGTATTCAAATGTTTTTTTCTTTCATGCGATTGTTTCTAACACATTTATAAGATTATTTCTTTGTTGCTTTGTATGTCCCTCCCCCATGGTATAACCCCTGCTTTCACTGTATTTGATGTTGTTATAATTTGTGGAGGGGAAGGGAAAAAACAAATCATTTAAATAGGGACACAGGTGGACTCATTGATTCATTGCAACAATGAGATGTACAAGTCATTATGTCAAAAATGAACTTTACAACTTTGGTAGGGGGGTGGAGGGGTAGGGGAGGTGGGAGAAGGAGGTGATGGGAATGGGAAACAAAGGAGGAGGCTACAATGCTTGATAAGAAATGCACTCATTATCTTGCCCATGCAATTGTAATCCCTCTGTACAGTATTTTCACAATAAAATTTTTTTCACTTTCTTTTTTTTTTTTTTTTTTTTTTTTTTTTTTTTCACTTTCTTAAAGTATAAATAAAGCTTTAATTGAGTTATCTAAATTGAAATCACTTTGTATGAATTTAAGAAACTCTCAAATTATTAAATGAAATTAAGTAAAATAATCCAATTATTTAATATATCTTTGCCTTCAGTAACATCCACTGAACCACTTTGCATCTGGAAATAGACAAAAATATGTGAATGAATAAATACATTCATTCACTTGGTTTTTTTTGTTGTTATGCTAGAGATCAAGCCCAGAGCCTTGTATGTGCTAGTCAAGGAGTCTGCCAATGATCCCAACCCTCAAAAACTTAAATTTTCTTGAACTGGGATTATTGATTTAGTGCACAATAATTCTCTTCACCTTTCTTCATTCCCCTCTTCCTCTTCCTCCTCCTCCTCCCCCACCTCCTCCTCTTCCTCCTCCCCACCTGCTCCTCCTCCTCCTCTTCCTCTTCTTCCTTCTCTTCCTCCTACTTCTTCCTCTTTCTCTTCCTCTTCTTCATTTTTGTTTGTGTGCCAGTACTGGGGCTTGAATATAGAGCCTCAAATTCTGGCTTGGCTTTCCTGTTCACAGTTGGTACTCTACCATTTGAGCTGTATCTCCAGCCTAGTATTTTGCTAGTTAACTGGAGATGGAGTCTTGAGGATTTTCCTGACCCGGCTGGCTTTGAATCTTGAATCTTGATCCTCTAGGCAGCTAGTATCCTGAGTAGCTAGTATTACAGGCATGAGCCAGCAATGCTCAGCAGGCATTAATTCTTAAAAATTAAGGTTGTTTCCAATCTTTGGAAGTTTTCAATGCCTCAAAATAATGTGTGAACATAGATGTGATTAGTTGGGGGGGTATATTTGACTTTTTGTCATTGGTCCCAAATTGGAAGCAGGGATTAAAAATTAAGGCTATTGTCAGGCATCAAATGTTATCAGGGTCTGAATTTTATAAGGGTTTTGTTATATTTCCCAAACTAGTTGGTTGCTGACTTATAGCAGCTAGTTTCATATGGTAGTTACTTACTATACATGGTAGCTTGGCTTCCTAGGCTGGCTGCTACTGACTGAAGATCAGACTTCTATTTTTATATAATTTCTGGCATTCATTCCTTGCATACTTACTATTTTGAAGATGTGTATATTATATAACCTAATAAACAAGGAAGCATTAGAACTGAGAAACTATAATTTTGTTCTTGTAGCTAAAATACAATTTGGCAAATCTAGTTGATCTTTTAAGAAATTTACTTTAATGGTTGTGGAGGATCACACTTGTATTCCCAGTTTGGGAATCAAAGATTGGTAGAGTCATGGTTTGAGGCATGTAAAAAAGTAAAAATCACTTTTGATACCTTATCTCAACAAATAAGCTTGATGTGGTATGTGAGCCTGTAATACTAGCTACATGAGAATAATAAATAAGAGGATTGTGGTTTGAGGTCAATCAGAGGCAAAATGAGACTCTGTTTAAAAATTAATGAAAAAATGGCTGAGTATGGCTTAAATGTTAGAGATACCTGCTCAGCAAACAAAGATCTGAAGTTCAAAATTCCTTGTACCAAAAGAAAAAAGAAAGAGAAGGGTAATTTAGTTTATAGTTGTGTTAGCTTACACATGTGCAAATTCTCTGAATGAATGAAGCGTACAAATCACAAATGCACACACTCTGTTGCCTTCTCCATTGTAAGAAGCAACCGCTTTCAACTACTCTGGTGACCATGTCTTTCTGTATTGACTTTCACTTTCTAAGTTACCACGTATGCATTGCTAATAAAGCTTTGTCATCCACTCCCATGTTGGCAGACCAAGACTCAGCATTTCATCCCTCTGCCCCTCCTTCTAAATCCCCTCCCACTATATAATACAAACCTCTGTCTTTCTGTCCTTAAATACCAATATTACCATGACAACTAAACATTGTCACTGTTGAGACAAATACATCATGATCACTTTTCTTTTCCTTCACAAGGTTTTGGAGTTAATTGACTTGAGTTTGGCTGCGTTATTTTCTAATTTTCTTTTCTTATCAACTTATTTCAAACTCTATCCACAGATAGCTAACTCTCTTTTCAGTATACCTAAACATATAAGTATCCCACCAGAATCATCTACTTGGCTACCTCTCATCAATTTGAAATTTTCCAAGTCTTCTACCAGGCTATTATCCTGGATTCTTTCCTGCACTACAATTCCCATAATTCTCTTTGCATCTTATGTTCTCTCTACTACAATTCCTATAATCCTAAACCTAAAGTCAAAGACAAAGGTAAAAGTGTGGGTTTAACTTGCCATCTTTTACCTGAAGCCCTGATAACTGTCTGACCTTTGTGCTCTCAGTATTTTTTCCTATAAGAAATGAATGAATCTCACACTTATGACACTACATATGGGAAATGATATTTTTGTCTATAAAGCACTTTAATAGTGCAAGGGATGCATCCCTATCCAAAAAAATCTAAAATCTGAAATGGTCCACACTTTGTGTGCAGACAATATTCATACATTTTGGATTTAGGAATGGTTCTGATTTTGGATTTTTCAGAGTACTGATACTCAGATGCTAAGATATAAGTAAATTTTCTAAAATTTGAAAAATTGAAATTTTGGACACTTCTGTCCCAAAAATATTACAGAAAAAGGACACAACCCACATGAAAGTGTCTTGATTGGTGTGATGGTCAGTGAGGGCGTGTCTTGTTAGTTCCTTTCACCTAAGGGGAAAGCCAGGATCAAAGGGATTCCTGTGTGGTCACACATCTCATTGCCAGCAACAGAGCTGTTGGAACAAATAGAAAACTGGCAGATTGAGAGCAATAGTTTTGGTTTTGGTTAATGATGAAATACACATGGTTTTGTTGTGTTTTAAAGCAGGGCATAGTAGTACATACCTACAATCCCAGCACTCAGGAATCTGAGACAGAGTTGTGAGTTCAAGAAAAAGTCTAGTTAAGTCTTTTGGTTAGGAAAAAGAATACTGAAGATTTAATGAAGATTTTTAAAACGTGAAATGAGGTTCCCTGGTATGGATGAAGATGATAAAAGGCATGATTTAAACCCGAAGCCTATTTCTTATGATTAAATCTTTGCTCTCTTCTAGGAGTCTTACTTCTTTCACCCCAAGAGAACAGCACTGGGACCTGGTACAGTCAGTATTGCCCATCTTTTTCCTGTTGTTTTGTAAGACCTACCCTGAAGAAAAATATAGGCATTATTGGTACTTTAAATCTTTTGCTCCTTAGTAATTCTGTGGCTTTATTACATACAACACCTTATCTTGATAACATCTATCATTCTAACTTTTAGCCCCAGTTTCCCCATTGAATATAGGAACAATAATCCTTTAGCGTTTCAATGTATCAAAATGTTTTGTTGATAATCCATCTGTAATTCTGTAATCCTAGCTACTCAGGAGGCTGAGATCTGAGGATTGAGCTTCAAAGCCAGTCTAAACAGAAAAAGCCCTGCAACTTTCATCGCCAATTAACATTTGAGCTGTGGTATAATAGGTAGAGTGTCAGTTTTTAATGTAAAAACTAAGGGAGAGAGGGAAGCTCTGAGTTCAAGCCCCAGTACCAGCATACACACACACACACACACACACACACACACAAATATCTAGTAAGTAATAGCTTGAAAACCCCTGGGATGTGTTGGAATATTTTCTGCTTTGGCTTGTCTCCTCTTGATGATAATGCCTGTCTAGAATTCCTTAATTTAAACTGCAACATTTGGAAACTTTAAAAAATCAAAGAAGAAGAGAAAGTAAAGAAGATTTTTTCTTTGATGTTAGCATTGAAACTTTTTTTTCTTCATATTATACTGAAAATCCAGGCTTATTACAGATCACAGGACTGGGGACACATTGTTGCAATAATTTAAAGTGAAGTATCCCTGACATTGTTAGCATAACTTTTCTTAATAGTATTAGTCAAGCTGAGCTTTAAGGAACATACCTATGGACTTCAAAGGATTTGTTTTAAAGAAAATGAAATAAAAAAGAAATAAGATTCTCTGAGTACTTGATAGAGGACCGCAATCTCTACCCTGAGTTTTGGACAATCTAACTAACCTCCAAACTGGGTTCTGAGAAAAACAGTTGTCTCATGCAAAAGCACAAGAGCTAATATAAAATGTTAGTTCAAAGCCTCTGGGCAGAGAGAAGGACACAAAGGCAGACACTCACTTCCTTTAATGAACCCCCACGTGGAAAGTAGCTGTCACTCCATGAGCTGGTGTCTGTGCCTTTGAACTGACTGTGATTCAAACAGCGAAGTGTCATTTCACACTCTCAGAGTGAGCCAGCAGATCTTTTCAAACTTTCCAGTTCCAGAAAGTTTGCAGAGAACATTTTCTTCTAGAACTTCTGGATGATTTAAACAGAAGAAATGATTGCCCAAAGGCTCTGATCAAATCTTCAGAAATCAGCTGGTTTCCTTTTCTCTTTGTATACATGATTAAGCAGCCTGACACCTACTGCAGATTGGGAATGAGCAGGTGGTCCCCCGCCCCACCATGTCTATGCTGCCTTTGCAGTCCTGGGAGGTCATAAGGTGGAACCCTGCTTCCAGGCAGGAAAAAGCCTGCCAGGCATTTCCTGCCCATTAGGACAGATCAGACAGGCTGTTCTGGTCACACAGAGCGTTTGTGCGTAGGCTGTTTCCTCTAGTCCAGGATGCAGGAGCAGAAGGAAGGAAAGGGTACTGTGTAACCTGTCTCCCCAGAGGGCCCCTGGGCATAAAGCAAGCCTGGTGTCCTGCCCATACATGGAACAGGAAGTGACCAGGAGTCCTGAGCCCCAAGAGTATATATAGAGAACTGTCTCTGGAGGGGATCAGATGGGGACAGAGACCAAACTTTGCTGTTCCTACAAATATGGTTTGGACAGTGCTCTGATAATTGCATCATTTGATATATGGAGATAACCTTATAAGATCCACCTGCTACTAATGCTAATTATCTAGGGAATTTGTAGAGAATAGCAATCTTCCTAGCTATGTGATCTAGATATTTTATTTAATAAAAATAAAATGATTTGCAAATTGTGAACTTCCAGTCACACCCGGTAAAATATATTAGAAGAGCTTATCTTTATCTATTTCTTTGTTACCGAAACAAAATACTTGAGATAGAATATACAGAAAAGAGGTTATTTAGCTCACAGTTCTGGAGGTTCACTGACACTGGTAATGAGGGCCTCACAGCCAATGGCATCTCATGGAAGTGTGTGTGTGTGTGTGTGTGTGTGTGTGTGTGTGTGTGTGTGTGTGTGTGTAAGGGGGGGGAGAGAGAGAGAGAGAGAGGAAGCAGAGGACAGGAGGGGTACAATGCCTTCTTCAGTGGTTCCACACTCCTATGAGACAAGCACATTTATTTGGGCTGTGTCACCTAGTCACCTCCCACTAGGCCTCACCTCTTACAGATGCCATACCTTTCACTATCATTGCAGAGGAGACCAAGAGTTCAAGCACGTGCAACTTTGGGGAGTATTCATAATCAAGACCGTAGCAAATACATCACAAACATATATATCACTATGTTATGCCATTAAACACCTTTACATTCATATCTCTGAATCCTCAACAATGAATGCAGTCATAACCTTCATTGTGCAGATAAGGAAACTGAAGCACAGAGAGGGTGACTGGCTGAGTGTCAGTCTTCAGAATGTGAAGGTTATCACTTTCAAAACAAATAT
This sequence comes from Dipodomys spectabilis, assembly GCF_019054845.1. Taxonomy (NCBI): domain Eukaryota; kingdom Metazoa; phylum Chordata; class Mammalia; order Rodentia; family Heteromyidae; genus Dipodomys; species Dipodomys spectabilis. The sequence continues at coordinate 3,247,732 of NW_024870912.1, forward strand.
GTAGCCAGGTGCTGGCAGCTCATACCTGTCATCCTAGTTACTCATGAGGCTGAGATCTGGAAGCTGTCGGGTAGGAACAGCCATAACAAAACTCACCTGCCTCCATTCTTTTCCCATTACAGTGGGAGCAGAGCTTTTCTGGAGTGAAGTTCCATGACCTGGTTTCTTCTTATCCTTGTGGAAACCAGGGAAATTTTCCATGTTCTTCCTTCCCATCCTCCTGGATTTCCTGTGATCACATTTGCTATAGTTTCAATAAGGCTTCAACCCTAAATGCCAAGTGTCAGAGTTAAATCCCCAACCATAAGGGATCAAGAAGGTAGAAACTCAGAGAGTGTTGTTTCCAGGTAGGGCGTTTGGAAATTATTCAAGTCTGGACAAGGGTGTGGGGTGGAGCTCCATGACTGGATATTGAATTTGGTTTCAGAAGAAGGGAGCCATAAACACACAGGTGCACTTCACCTTGTACTACTCTGCCAAAGTTTGGCTATCACCAGATGTAGCCTTCTGCCTTGTATGATGTGAGCCAAAAGGAACCCTTTAACTTCCCAGTCTATGGCTGTGGTCCTGGAAAGTGGACCAAGACAACATGTCAAAAGGGAAAGATCTGTGAAAAGAAGAAAGTCTTGTCTGTTTCCCTCCCCACTAAAGCTACAGGGTAGGGGTGGGGAAGGAGAGGAGCTCAGTGGTAGAACACTTGCCTGGTATGGTAAGGCCCTGGGTTCTATTCCATTCCCTCCCCCTCCCCCCCCCCCCCCCCCCGCCCCGCAACACACACAGTAAAGGAGGTGCTGTACATGGGAGGCATATCTGGGTCCAGATATCTGCATGTGCCTTGTGTCTCTGTGCTGTCCCAGAGCTCACAGGGAAAGAACACAACTGGGATACCAATCCAGTTCAACTGCAAGTTCAAAGTTCCCTCTTTGCCCACTCTCTTCTTCCCTCCCCTCCTTCCTTCCTCGCTCCATCTCCCCCTATTTCTTTTCTTCTTCTTTCCTCCTTTCCCCAGTTCTCCTTCCTTCTTTGTTCTTCCCTCTGTCCTTCACTCTTTCATTCCTCCCTCCCCCTCTCCCTTCCTTCTATTCCTCCCTCTCTTCTCCATGCTAGCTTTGATCAGCAGAAGGGAACACATCATCATGGAAACCTATGTATAAGGTGATGCTTGTTTACATTGCCCATTTATCCTCAAATACAATTTCATGATCTGAATCAATATCTAAAAGCAGCAGTGGAGGAGGATTAATCATTTCAGCAAAGCACTGAGACGAAAACACAGGCAACGAAAACATTGGCAAGTTTTCTTTTCCTTTTTTTCCCCATGGGATCCCAACAGTCCCAGTGAAGTGACTTGAAGACATTGAAATGATCTCTCTGTGTCTGCTTCTTGGCAGGTGAGGTGATACTTTGGAACTTTCTCTGTGTGGTTAACCTCCAACTTCAACATAACATTTAGGACAGGTATGGGCAGATTATGGTAATTTTCACTTTTTATTTTGATGTTAATGGATTTGGACCACAATTAGGAACAGAGTTGCTGTGACCAAAGTCATTGTATGACAGCCACTAGTTCCTCCTGTATGTCTGGCATGCCTGGTATTGCCTTTGCCATGAGGACCCAAGCGTCACAAACCTATACACATGTATGTTACTAAGGAATCACTTCAGTCAGGAGGGGTCATGCCCCTCCTGCTTAGGTCATGCCCTACAATACATATCATAACTTTGTTGCAGGTCCATGAAATGCAGGTGACTTCATCCAGTGTCTGGAAGGCTCCCAGGTGTCCCATTGGACCCTCTGCTGTGTGGAGGATGTGATGGGGGAGACACTTGATGGAAAGTCAAGTGAATCAACTGTTAGATCCTTCTGGAATGCAAGAATACCATTCTTAGAAAATGAAGATTATTTCCCAGTAGTACCAAACACACATGTGCTTTGTTCTCTTCATGTTCCAATCCACAGCACTGGGGAACTACCCAGAAGCATAATATAGTCACCATTAGCAGGGTATTTGCATGTTGTTGTTCAATGTGGAGCAATATTTGGCAAAGTTAAATAATAAGTATTACTGTTAAATAGTAGATATGTATTTATGACATGTGAAACATTGGCAACTAGGTGGACACTGAAAAGTAGTGCTGTTAACCCTGAGATACTACCTTACCCCAGTCAGAATGTCCCACATCCACAAATCAGCCAACGACAAATGCTGGAGGGGATGTGGAGAAAGAGGAACCCTATTACACTGCTGGTGGGAATGTACACTTATACAACCACTTTGGAAAGCAGTCTGGAGGGTCCTTAGAAAGCTAAAGATTGACCTCCCTTACGACTCAGTCATACCACTTCTAGGCATCTACTCTGAACAACAGGAACCAATATACAAGGACACATGCACCTCCATGTTTATTGCAGCACTGTTCACAATAGCTAGGATATGGAAACAACCTAGATGCCCCACCACAGATGAATGGATCCAAAAATTGTGGTATCTATACACAATGGAATATTATGCAGCCATTAGAAATGACAAAATAATGGCATTAGCAGGGAAATGGATGGAGCTAGAAGGAATCATGTTGAGCGAGGTAAGCCAAGAGCAAAGAGACAACCGGTACATGGTCTCCCTGATAAGTGGATGCTAAATCCAAAATGTTAGGTGATACGACAAAACTAACAGGACTTAAGAAACAAAGAACTCCCACTCATCTGGTCGAACCACTACTAAATATCCCCATGCTGCTGATCACATGTATGGTGTATAACATGTGAACACCGTTATGTTATAGACTGTGATAGACAATTTGCTCCAGGAAAGTTAGAATGAACTTGTGACTTTAAATGAGCATCATTATTCCACAATACTGTGAAATTCCGGAAATTATGTAATCACTTAATCACAATAAAAAAACAAAAAGAACCTCGGGAAAGGTAGGGAGGGAAGGGATGGTAGGGGGAAAACAATGGAGGGGGTAACAATGTTCAAGAGGAAGTGTACTCATTACCTCACTCATGTAACTGTAACCCTCTGTATAGTATCTTTTTTAAAAAAAGTTAAAAAAAGTACTGCTGTTAATAGTTTCATCTTTTGTTGAAAAATTATCAGTTCTAATTAAATTTTCAAATATTAAATACAATTTTAAGCTTTACAGCAATTTCCATCGAAAGTTGATATTCACTCATTGTGTTTTACATTTTAAGTGTAATAGATCTCTGAATCATTGGAGGAAAATAACTTTCAACAACTATAGGAAAATATAAAAAATGGACACTTGATGAAAAATATGTAATCCAACTTTGCATAATTTGGACACATTAGTCTTTTAAGATCATGGTTGTCAGAACTTTTTGCACTGATGAAAATGTTCTATATGTCTGCTGTCCACTAGCCACATGCGCTGCTTGAAATGTGATTACTATCACTGAGACAAGGCTGAACTAAAGCTGGGAGCCATTGCCTCATGCCTGCAATCCCAGCCACAAGAAGATCTGAGGATTGAGGTTCAAAGCTAGCTCAAGAAAATAAATCCTCTCATTTCAATTATCAGCCCAAAGCTGGAAGTAGAGGTGTGGCTCAAGTGATATAGAACCAGCTATGAGCAAAAAATCTAAGAGAGAATTTGAAGCCCCTGAGTTCAAACCCCAACATACACATACACAATGATTGAACAGAAGGCTGGATATGATTTATACTAGTCATTCTAGCTACATGGAAGGTGGAAATCGGAAGATAGTGTTTCAAGGCCAGTTCAGGCAAAAATGCAAGATCCTATTTACAAAAAAAAAATTAACCTAAAGCATAAAGGGCTGGAGTGTGACTCAAATGATAGAGCACTTGTCTAACTAGCTCTGAGTTCATATCTCAGTGTTGTCAAATAACAAAAATAGACTGAATTGAGAGTAGATAAATGGGACTTTATAAAAGCCTAGCTTTAGATCATCACTACCAACAGGATGTGAAAAATCCTCATTATAACAACATAATTAATGATGTTACTAAGATAAAGGGGAATACCAATTTTCTGGAATACATGACAACATGGATTATGTATGTCTTTTTACTTATCCACAGAGTCACCCTGTGTCTTAACAGACAATCCAGAAATGCATTAACAATATATTCAATTTGTCTCTGATGTCTTTCTGTCTTTTGTTAAATGAAAACTATAGGAAGGAGGGTAAAATTCTGATATGGAGAATTCTGATATGGGCAAACAGTAAGTATGTTGAAGGTCCCTGTTCAATTCCCTACTAAGTCATTTTCCAAAAAAGAAAAGAAAAACTATAGGGTTACTTATCTTTCCACTTGGTTCTGTCACAATGTATTAGGAAGATATAGAATAGTATTTATTTCTTTTGGTGTACTGGGGCTTGAACTCAGGGCTTCATGCTTGGTAGTTTGGTGCAATGCATCTGAAACACATATTCAGCCCAACAACTTAGCAGTATTTTGTCCTCTTCTCTAAGTTCACCAATATTAGTAGCTGACTTGATCATACCAATCACTCTGCAAATGTCATTCTTGTCCCCAGAGAGTCAGGAGTGACACATGGTTGGATTGAACTGTGAAATCTCTACTGCTATAAACACAACTCACAGAAAATGTCCCCCTGGGAGGATTCCTTCAGGGCCTTTCCTTGAAGAAGTGCAATGCATTCATTTTCAATGGAGGCCTTCCACTGAAACTCAAAGACTGCCTTGCACAGCTACCTTTAAGGGGGCAGTAAAGAAACTGAAGTTATCCATTACTCTGCTGGGTACCATTGTAATACTAGCTACTCAGGAGACTGAGATCTGAGGATTTTTGTTTGAAGCCAGCCTTGGCAGCAAAGCCCAAGAGACTTTTATCTCTTATTAACCACCAAAAAGCTAGAAGTGGAGCTGTGGGTCAGCTGTAGATGGTTAGCCTTCAGTGAAAAAGCTAGGGGACAGCACCCAGGCCCTGAGTTCAAACCCCAGTATTTCCACAAATTAAGTATAACCAAATGATTACCCTTTGCATTGTTAGATGGATTGCAGGCTAAAAAGAGCAGAGGTAACTCTGCACTATGTGGGAACAACAGAGCTCAGGACATCAGAAATCCACATAACCTTCTACTAGGCTACATGTACTAAGTGCCAAGGCAGTTTTTAGTAGCAGCAGTCTGATTCCTAAACCTCAGGGGGACTGCAGGGGATCTCAGAGGCATGACCTGCTCATTAACATTCTATATTGACTTCTCTGCTAGGCTAGCTCATTTTCTCTCCTTGCTGGGATCAATTCTCCAGTCAAAAATCACTTGTACTTAAATCCTAACCTTTGGGTCTGTTTCTGAGGGGGCCCAGCCCAAGGAAGCTTCCAGCATTTTGCAGTGCCAGCTGGACACTATGGCTCTAATAGATTTTTTGCTGAAAAAAATTAATATACTTGGTGAATGGAACCTGCAAAGTTACTCAGAAGCAAGGATGCTGGGTTGGCTTTTACCACTTTCTCTGGATCCTAGGCTCCCACTAGTATGAAACTCTATTAGGAAAGCTATTGCCTTAAAAAAAAAAAAAAAAAAAAAAAAGCACATTTGAGCTCTAGCAGAGCAGTTTCATCAAAATTGGAAAGCTACAGTTGCAGTCTGGACCGTTGTCATTTATTGATCTTTTTAAAGTATGAGATTCTTTTTCCTATCAAACTTCAAAATTTCATTTCACATTTCAAGATAAGGCTCAACAGGTACATATTTGAATAAAGAAGCATGGTAATATAAGGTCAGATTAGGAAGTCAATAACTAATGGGGAAAGACTTGAAAACAACACTTCTCATAAGGACTCAGTAAGCAGACGTCCAGAAGGAAGAGTGCTAGTTGTTGAAAGATATTCTTGCTGCTGGTTCTGGGGCCTCTGGAGACTGGGTTAACAGGAGCTTTCTGGGGTCTTTAAAGCATCCCAATAGGTGCTTCATAAACTGGGGAGCACTGAAAAAGGAGCCTTGGGATAGCACTGGAGAATCCCTGGCTTCCTGCTATCAAGAACTCCCCAGATCAAAACATTTCAGGTTTTCCCAAGCACCCTATTGCATGCAGGTGAGCTGTCTGGTGTGGCTTCAGGTGTTGATCCTGAAAGAGGATTACTTTTTGGAAAGTTACAATTTAAATTTAAATATTCACTTTTGACGGAAACACGAGAGGAGGCATCTTTATTCGCTTAATAAAACAATCATCTCAGACCCCCAGATGGCAAAGTAAAAGATTCAATGACCATTCCATTCACGCTCCACCTTTCTTCATCCCTCGTTGTTCAGCAATTTGCACCCGATTCAAAAAATGACGGGCTAGGTCCAAAGCCTGAGGTCTGCGTGGCGGCGGCCTCCACGCACCGCCGTGGCTCGCTCGCGGCCCACTCGGGACTCTGAGGCACCACGCGGCAGCAGAGGCGCGCCCGGCTTCCCGGCCGCCGGGTCGGGCTGGGCGCAGGGCCGCTCTCTCGGCGCTGCCGGTTCTCGCCAACCAACTTCGCTCCGCCGGCGCACAGCCCCCGCGGCGCGGAGCAGCCGCAGCCCTTCGGAGCCTCGGCTATCGAGGCAACAACCGCAGCGATCCCCGCCTTTCCCGCCGCTGCCGGGGAGCGCGGGCGCTGGAACTCCGCGCGCAGCTGGCCGTGCTCGGTGACACTGCCTTCCCGACCTCGGCGCCGGGGAAAGGAAGGAGCTCCAGGCCGCGGCTCCCGCCCCGCCCCACCCCGCGGGCTCACAAACTCCTCGCGGCTCGTGACCCGGGACAAACTTCTGGCGGAGGCGCAGCCCCTCGTACAGCCACCCTCCGCAGCCAGCCGCCGGATAGACGACGGCCTCGGCAAGGAGGGGCTGAGCGTGGCGACCCCGGCGGCCGCTCCTCCCCGCCCGGGTCACGCCTCGCACCCGCGCCCGTGGCCGCCCCCCGCCGAGCTCCCGAGGCGCCGCTGTGGCCGAGCGCGGGGCACGGGCCGGCGGGGCGCAGCGCTCACGCCCTCTAGCGGGCCGCGGCGGCGCCGGGCGGGCGGCCGTGACGTGGGCTCCCTTCAGCCGGCCTGCGGGGCACCGCCAGTCAGTCAGGGAGCAGGAGCCCCGCGCGCAGCCGGCGCGGGCTCTGCCTTCCGCGCGCCGCCGCCTGGGACTGGCTGGCTGGGGCTGCCGGCGGACAGCAGGCAGGCAGGACGCGCGCGGCCACCACCGTCACGGCCGTGCGCCGGCGGCTCGGTCCCGAGCGGAGGAAGCGAGCGGCGGCGGGTGGCGCCGCCGGAACCCAGGAAGGATTTTGGCTGGCCGGGCGCGCCCTCTGCTCCCTCTCGCAGCAGCGCCAGGCACCGAGTGGAGCCCGGGGCGGGACTGGAGGACCCCGGACGCCGTCCTCGTGCCCCGGAGGCCGCCCGAGTTCAGACTTTTGCAACTGTTGGCACTCTGGGGGTTTGGCTCTGCGCGTGGCTGCCTGAAGCCCAGAGCCGCGTCCCCCTCCGCTGCCCGGCGCGGCCCGGCGCGCACTCCGCACCATGACGAGACTTGGGACTTGCTTGGCGACTTTGGCCGGACTTTTCCTAACTGTGGCGGGGGAGACGTTTTCAGGTAAGTGGACAGCCCGGGACGCCGGCAGCTCCCGGGCGGGAGAGTCTGAGGCAGGCACCAAGTAGCGAGTTAAAAGGAAGGCTGGAACCGTGCACCCCGGCCGGCGCAACGCACGCACCCGAGCGAGCGCCAGTCCTCGAGCCTGGACGCCCTCCGTCCAGTCCCCGTCTCTTCGCGGCCTGAGCTCGTGCTTCGGGTGGCGCGGTCGCTCCTGGCCCGCTTCCCGGCGGCGAAAGCAACAGCGGAAAACTTTGCCTGAAGTTCCCAGCTGCAGCCGCCGGGCGTGGGCGCCGCGCGGTCCCCTTCGACCCGGAGCAGCGGTCTCCCGGAGGCTGCGGGGGCTCGGCCGTGGCGATCGCGGGACCTGGCGCCGGCTCCGGCGGCAGCGGCGCTTTCCCGGAGTCCTGCCTTCCTTGCGCGGCCGGCGGCCGTGCGGATTCCCCGGAAAGCCCAGACGGGCGTTCTGGGTGGGTCCGGGCGGGAGTCTCCACCGCTACGTTTCCCCGTCTTCCCCCCCACCCCATCCTCTGTGCCCTCCCTCGGTCCCCTAAGAACGCCAAGGCCAGCGGCAGCTTGTTTACTCTGATCCGTGGGAGGGGTTCCTGGGTGCAAGCAGGAGGTGGGCTGCGATGAGGGAGCGCAAGCCCACCGGCCCAGTCTGTGTTGCCAGTGCAGAGATGCACCTTGTGGAGAAAGGGGCTTGAGTTGATAGGAGCTGGGGGTGCGGTCGGGCCAGGAAGATGTCCCAGGGCTTTCCTTTAGAAGCTCCTGTGTGTGTGCGTGTGCGTGCTTGCATGACACACGTGGGTGGATGGCAGACCCTGGCAACATTCACACATGCTCATTTTCCTGCTTATTAGTTTCATTAAGGAGTGATGGAAGTGAATTTTCTTTTTTCTTAAAAAGCTCATTATCCTTAAACTTGACACACAAAATAGTGTTCAGTGGTTATTTAGAGCAAGCTGGGATTTACAGTCTTGTTTTTATTTGACAAAGGTCCCTTTTGGTCAACATTAATTGCATATATACATATGTTTGTTCTTTGTGCGTGGTGACATCAGTTTTTACTTTCTTGCTCTGTGAGAGTTGTATCTTGTGTGCTGCCGAGCTCAGGGAACTTTGACCACAGTTGGAGACACTGGGGCTGGGAGAGAGCCGATTGCTCTGTGCTTTGAAAGAAATTCAAATTGTCAAATTGTGTGGAGAATTAACTTTCTTCAAGCTTAATATTTCCTTGATGTCTGATAATTGCACTTGCTGCAGAAGTTAACATAATGCACAGTTGTCTGGTATAAATTCGATGCCAATTTTGGCCCCACTTATTAGTGAATAATGGAGTAGCACTTGCCAGTTTGGTAGCCTTGTAACTCATTAGTATTAGAAGTCAATTTTGAGTTTGGGTGAAGTTTTTTCTTTATTAAAATCGCTAACATCCCTGCCAGGGTCTTGTTTGAAGTTAACGCTCTGGCATAGATTTTTAAATGGTGTGTAAGGAGATGAGGACAAACATGTATGTATATGACTAATTAAACCATGACTGCATCACTAGAAAATATTTCAGTCTTAGCAGTACCACGGACTTACGTCTTCGTTAGGTTGAGATAAATAACCAACCAACTAGAATAGGCATTTTACTAAACTTCACCCCAAGTTTTCTTTTGGAGGAAATATGTCTTTGTATTTGTTTGAGTTATATGTACCATTCATGGGAACAACTTTTTTTTTTTTTTTTTTTAAATTTGGAAAGCCAGAGCGATCTGTTATGTTAGTGGGTAAAAGAACATTGTATCCAAGTGATGTCTTTGAAAAGTTAAAAAAATTGTAAAATTTGAATGTGGCAGATCTCATGTGTGTAAGGATCAGCTAGGATTCAATTAATTCCTCCATTCACCCACTTTGCCTTTTAGGAACTACAGATTCTTGGTGCTTGAAGCCTTGCAAAAGTTTTTTTTGTGTTTGTTTTTTTTTCAAGTTGGGAAAATTCATTTTGATGCTTTAGGTGACAATGACATGTTTCTTTTTATGATTACTTGAGAAATTGCAACAGTTAGCTGGTTTTTACCTGATATGTAAATAAATTTTATAGAAGCTAGATCAGAAGCTCTTTGAGGGCTAAGTCATTTTCTTTCTTTCTTTGTTCCCCACAAAACAATATAGCGCCTTAGCCCCAATAGGCACTCTCTATTAGTTGAATAAATTACTAGTATTGATCATTTACAAACATTCAGGTTGTATGTGAATTGTCTGGTATAAAAGTGAGGGAGAACAGAGATTGTTGAGACCTCTTGCCTAGGGTTCTCAAAACTTTGAGGTACTTCCCTAGTACCATGCAGACACAAAACATCATGTTAGGCTTGGCTTGTGTTTTCCATGTGTTTTTTCTCTTCAGACCACCTAATGAACTAAACTATGAACTTTTAATAATGGTGGTTTTTCATGTGAGATTTATATTGAAGATGACTTTGCTGCTTCTCTTCTACAGTGGTCTTCTGCCTCCTTTGGAATGAGTTTGGAATTAAGATTGCTAATTAGTCATTTCTGGAGATGACCTACCCTCCTTTGGCTATCAGACACCAGAAAGAATGCTAAACTCATTAAAAGAGAAAGTCATTAAGACTTTTCTTTTGGCCTGTGAGGACTTTATTAGCTAAATATTTTGTTTGAAAATCGTTTCTAGCCTCACCATATATTGATTTGCTAGGCAAAATAACAGAAGTTAACTGTCTCCTCACCTTTGAGTGATAGTTAAGAGTAGCACCAGAAAATGTGAGGAAAAAAGTTGAATTGTTTCAGTTTTGCTTAAACTCTCTTTTTGGTAAGAAGTCAGAGTTGACAAGTTATTCCTCTTTGACCCCATTTCTTAAAAAGCCAAATTATACTAAGCCTTGTACAGTGAAGTGCTTAATATTGTGTCTCTGTGGGATTGATGTGTTAAGTTTTGTTAAGCTATAGTTTGTAGAAACAAATACAGAATTGGCCTTTTAAAATTTTTTCCAAGTGAAGTGTTTTGAATAGATTAAACCTTGAACTTGAAGTCCTCTACAGAAACTTCTTTTCAAAATAATCTTTCAAGGACATTAGTGGGAAAACTGCCAGAATTTGAATACAGTCTGTAGTTGAATTAAAAGCATTGCACCAGTGTTAACTTCTTAGTTTTGGAAATTCTGCTCTGGTTATATAAGGTCATTGGTAGCACTGGGGAAGCTATGTGAAGAGGGTGCTTGAAGTCTTTGTGCTGTTTTGCAACTCCTCTATAAGCCTAAAATTATTGCAAAATGCCAACTTGTGAAAGTCTATTTACAATGGGTAGTGATGGATTTGTTTAGCAGTCTTTTTTTTTTTTCTTTTTCAGATAGGTGTAGTCAGGACATTATACATTTCTGTGGTGCTTTCACTAGATAATTGATAGGAAGAAACTACTTCAAGTTTCAATCAGTGAGCCTGAACAGAATATGCTGGGAAATTACTGTACCATTCTTAGTGTTATGTGTTTGCAGAGAAGAATTGCTTAAGCATAATAAATTGTTCTGATCTAGAAAATTACAGGTTTTAGCCTCTGTTTCCTAAGGGTTATTGTATGGGTTTCCAGAGAGGAAGTTTCTGACATGGAGTGATACAGTTAAGTGTGCATAACAAGTAATTCTAAATAAACTTTCACTAACAAGCAAGTCACTTGACTTACAACTTCATATGATATCAGCCTCTATAAAGAAATCATGGCCTTTAGTCTCGGTAAAAGATGTACCATAGAATTTACTTCTGAAACAATTGCATAAAAATCAATGGCTTTAAGTTTTTCATTGAATTTAAGAGGTGCTTGGACTTGTTGGGCTGATGTGAGAACACACAGCCTTGTTGAGGAACCATTGCAGATTAAGTATTCTTTCAGTTTTTGTTTTATAGTTCATGCAGTTTTCCAGAATGATGTGTTATCTAAATACTCTGCAGTTTTTTTAAGTGTAAGGATGGTGTATACCTCATATGTGACTTTCATTTGGAGATCTCTCTCTCTCTCTTTTTCACCAAGTTCCTTATAGTTTCATGTCATCAGTGTGGCACAGATCCTGTTAATTCTTAACTATTTAGCCAGAGAAGACTGGAGTATCTTTCTAACTCAAGAGTGAAACATTTTTTTAAAAGCTATAAACTGCTATAAGCCAGCATTCCTACTGTAAAGCAATTCAATTTCTTGGGTTCCTAAAATACTGCAGTGGTTTTTAGTTTAGTCATCAGAAAGCCTGAGTTTACACTGTAGCTTCAAAAAGGAAAAATAAGTAGGACTGTGTTGGGTGGGGAGGAGGAAGAATTTAGTCATCAAACTTTCCAGTTTGTAATGCATCCTCTTCCCTCTGGTGTGGCAACTTGCAAGGGCCAGGGCATAATTAAGGGGCTACAAGTGAGTGAGGAAAAAAAACACAAGCAGAAAAGGAGATGAGTAGAATAGGGTTGTATGTTTCATTCAGCCTGCTTATCTTAGTGGGTGAGGGATGGGCCTCTGCTCTTAGGCCCTCTTTGCCATTAAGTGGGGGATCCAGGGAAATTGGAATGAGGGCCATGAAGAGTGATTAACCTGCACTTAGGCAGCTTTCAGTACCTCTGAGAAGGCTTGGCTATTTCTGTGGGTAAGGTTCATCTGGAACCCTTCTGGATGTTGTTTTCTGGGCCCTATCCATAGCAATTCTGATGTCCAGTCACCTAGATCAGGGTCCCACTGCACCTGCTGGAAATCCTGCTGCCAGGCTTTGAGATAAGTTCTAAGAGAGAAGTTCCTAGTGTGATCCTTGGACCTCCAGCGTCAGCATCACACAGAAGATATTCAAGACTGTGGTCTAGGACCAGCATTTTGTTGGACACAGCTCTCCAGGGGTTTCCAGTACACCTGGAAATGTGAGAAACTCTGTTGTAAAAGTACATTGCTAAACTCCCTGAGAGAAGCTGAATGAGAACTAAGGATAAAAATATAATGTGCAAACATCTTTTCTTACCCTCTTGATTTGCACTACCAAAAGTTTGGACACAGTGCTGTGATTGATTGTGCCTGGACTGTTATGTGCATTCACCAGTGTGATGGTTCAGCTAGTCTTTTCTTACCCTTTTTTTTTTTCCTTTTGGTGGGATTTGAATCGAAGGCTTCCTACTTGCTAGGCTGCCATACTACTGCTTGAGCTACAATCCCCAGCCCTAATCTTAACTACAGAAAATACTGATTGGGTCCAGTCAGTTGTAAAGCCAAATTAAGAAAAAAAAGTTTTCTAGAATTTTACATAGAATTTGATTAAGTTTTGCTGTAACATTCAGCCATTGGAACTTTCTCCGGGAGGCTTGGCCTAGAAGGTATTTGTTGGCTTGTTGCAATAAGGGTGTAACCCACTGTGCTTATAAAAATAATGCGTTTCCTTCAAGAAAACATTTTTTTTTTTTTTTTTTACTGTTTATAAGGCTACTGAATAAGGTGGTAGTGGGAAAAGATAAGAAGGTGCCTTGGCCATATTTAACAAAGTTGTATAGAATTTAAAAATCTACTCAAATGTGTAGAAACAGGATTTTTTTCCTTTGGAGGGAACTGAAATCAATTTATATAAGGGTTGGAGTTTTAATGTACAAATGTGAGATGTTGTGTTTGGAAATATACTCAACTTCCAAATAGAAAATAAAGGGCTTTCATATTGTGTCTAAAATACTAACAGTGGTTTCCTAAATTAGAGACTAGTTTTCTGCTGACCACAAAAGACAATTGCTGCATTTCTGTCATTTAATACTTGAGGTAAATGAAAGTGGTTGCAATATTTAGCAGATTTACTTGTACACATCCAGGCTTCCTTTCTTAGAAACATTTCAGAATGCCTGCCAGGAGAGGCATCCCTCCTGCTGTCTGCTCTCTTGCTACAGTCCAACATGCAGCTGATCACTAGGTGTAGCTGCTGCCCTAACCCCACCTGCCTGAGCCAGGAAAGGAGTTCTGGAAGCAATATATTTATGGCTAAACAAAGAGAGGACTTTTAGTATCTCTGTTTTCATTTTTCTGGGCTGGTAATGTGGCTTAAATTTAGGGCTTCTAGCTCTTGATCAGTTTGCTTGCTTGCTCACTCCTTCCTGGTTCTCTATTACTTTAGTCACCCATTTAGTCTAGCATTTTGTTCGTTAGTGGAAGAGAGTATTGCAGATTTTTCTGCCCCTGCTGGCTTCATATTACCATCTTCTGATCTCAGTGCCCTGAGTAGCTAGACTACAGGGGTGAGCCATAGCTGCCTACATTATCTCTAAATCTTAATTGTAAGATTAAACTCCTCAGAGGAAATTATAATTCTATTAGTCCCTGTTGTAGCCTAGTTTGGGGAAATGCAACATTGACCCAAAGACAACTTCCTTTTTTGTCTGTCTGCTATGTTGCTGCTTATCTGTCTGTATGGGTGGGACTGAGGATAGTCTTTATTGTCCAATCAAGTAGGAATTCCTGTCAATATCCTTGGGGGACTTATAGACCAGCAAACGGAATAGACTACCAATCACTATGGTATGGAGCATCTTTGGATGCTGCCTGTTCTTTGCTGCCATCTGCAAGTGATTACTCATTAGGCACTGAGGTTTAGGTGTAAGACCCACTAAAATTTGTGTGGAAATCTTATTCAGTGGTTTGTCCTACTTAACACTCGGAAATTAATGAGTCAATAACTTTTTCTAGGAAGCATAGTTGCTGGGCCCTGGGCTGGAAGGAATAAAGGAGAGACGGAAGAACCAGAGAAGAAGGCTTGCCAAGATATGGTGCAAGGCGAGGGGAATGGCCTCCCTTGTTGAAAGAATCCAGATTATGGGATCCAGAGTGGCAAATGAATGATAGTAGGGGAGCAAGAGACTTGTCAGAGCTGCTATGGTTTTAGAATCTCTCTCAGAGGAGCAGCCATTGTTTAACAGTGATTTATCTGAACATGCAGCAGCCTAAACGGAAGCAAACCATTTACTTTTTATGGGCTGCAAAGCATAAAAGCTTATAGAGCACTGGTTTGTTTTCAGACGGGTGAATATTCATTTGAATCTCTCTATTCAATATGCAGAAAGCAAATTGATCACAAACAATGGAAACGATACTTCTTAGTCTGGCTTTCTGTGGAAGTCTGAGGCCTCCTGGCTGCTTCTCTGGCTTCCCTGGATGGAATTAAATCAATTCATGGGTAGGCTTCCATAAGGGAGGAGAGGAATTGACCACCCTCTTTGGAAATGTTTTCTTTTTTAAGGATCCCTTCTGAGTATGAGTACCTTTACATCCTGTAATAATCACATATTTGAAATAGACTCATTGTATTCTTTCTAGTTAAAATGAAGAGGTTAACTTTCCTTTTAATTATTTAAAAATCATTAATATTGATTGTTTACAAAGTCAAATTATTAAATGATGTTTGGCATATAGTAACCCTTTAGTAAAAGTTTGTTAAGTGAATGGAGTATTATGAGTGAATACTGCTTTGGCAAAAAAAAAAAATCAAATACCCAGTTTGACTTTTTTAAGCTTCGGAATAACTTTAAACAGAACCAGGTTTAAATTTATTGCTTGATGCCCTTAGCAATTTATGTATGTGTAGATATTCAGTTGATAAATTTAAATGAAGATGAAAAGATGTTACCTTTTGTTAGTTACCTAGTTAAAAGTAAGCCTGTAATTTTTTATCACATATAATAAAAATTTATAAATCATTTATTGCCACAAAATAGAATTTTGACAGATTGATCACTAACAAGTAAAATTTATCAAGTGGTAGATTTATGAGTCTACTCTAAGGGGATTTGATTTGGTCTCTGAT
Source organism: Dipodomys spectabilis (assembly GCF_019054845.1). Classification (NCBI taxonomy): domain Eukaryota; kingdom Metazoa; phylum Chordata; class Mammalia; order Rodentia; family Heteromyidae; genus Dipodomys; species Dipodomys spectabilis. The sequence goes on from NW_024870912.1 coordinate 3,263,094, forward strand.
ATATTAAAGAATCACATCACTATTAAGAGAATAAGATATACTATCTCTACAACCTTTTATTTCACATATACAATGAAGTTAATTACACTCCCACTGAACTCAGACTGTGCATGATTATACTGGTCTCATTTTTGTTATAATGTGCATACTCTTTCTGTTCCTCTTTTAGTGTTTTTATTCTTCTAAGTGATGAAACTTCATAAAAGGCAACCATTTCATAAGCTGTTTCTTCTTCTTTAACTTTTGAGAGCTCTATCCCTGATGATGATTTTCTTTAAAGAGTCAGGGCAATGTAGCCGTTGTTCTTAGGATCTGGGTTTATCTTAGGAGCAGCAAGATGTGATAGCGTTCCATGCCCACCACCCACCTCAAGGGTTATAGGCCACATTCTCATAACCAAAGACAGGTTAATGAGAGAAAAGTGTGCTACATGTTTAAGTCTGAGATGACTCCAGAGCCTACAGTCATGAAGAACCTAGAGAAAAGTTAATGTTTTTGTGTTGAAGTTCTAGGAGGAATGGATAGTCATGCAAAAATGCTACTAAACAGAAAGGAGAAACCCTACAAGGCAAGGCCTGCCCTGCCAGATTCCTGTGTTCTCTGAGTAATATTCCTTGTTTCAGGTAGAAGACAGGACTTCTCTGGAAAGAGGGCAGAGAAGAGAGAGAGTACTCTTTCTAGGGGCTTAGGGCTATCTTTGGAAGAACAGGGTTCTAGTTTGTGTGATCTACCTTGAGGAAGACGAATTTTGTTTTCTGTGACTCACTTTGGATAACAAGAGGTAGGAGGCCAGAGATGCTCAGAGAGCCCTTCCTTAGTCTCAGTTGCCATTTGTAACGTGTATGGCTTCTTAAATATCCTTCCATTTCATTGTAGCTCTGTGCAGAGGGCTGTAATTCAGATGGAGAATATCTGTTTCTGGGTTAGGAGTGGGGCTTCCCAGGCAGAGACTGGGAGCAGAAGGGGGAATGGGGATTCATTGGGGATTCCTGGAGTATATCCACACTGGTACGCCGAAGCTCTTGGGGTGATGACCTGTTCCTAGGTTTGAGTTCTGCTTCTACCTGAACCAGCCTGTGGTCTTGGACATGTTATTTTATTTTGCCATGATTCCATTTTGTTTTCTGGAATCCAGGATTATTGAAGACATAAAGAGAACCATGGTGTGATGTTAAGGGGTCTCTTGAGGGTATTATGGAGCTGTGTGTGTTTAATGGTCAGGATAAGAGGGGATCTACCTGTCTCCATTTACCTTTTAGGTATAACCATACGAACTCACTTTATTTTTATGTTTATTTTTGTTATTGTTGAAGTAAGATCTCCCACTGTTAGAGATGAAATTTATAGGTAAGCAAGGGAGGTTTCTAAGATATTCAAAGTAAATTATGTAGATACTCTATTCTTAAAGACAGAATAAAAGGTTCCATTTCTCTTACAAAGAGCATAAGCATGGAAAAGGAGAGAAACAAGTTTGGTGAAACTTGAAAACAGTTTTAAGCCTTATAATGAGTTCATGTCAGTGATGATGAGTTGCATTGCTAGTATGTATCCTTGATATCATATGATAATTAAAGTATGTTCTACAAAAACCACATAATCTCATACTATTGGTAACACTTAAAGATTAGACAAACCTGAACTGATTAACATGCTACAAAACATCTGACAAGTACTCAAATTCTGAAAGTCATAAGAAAGAAGGATTGTCTAAGGTACTTTAATAGCCAAGAGGCTAAGGAGCAACAAGAACTAAATGTAAATCAACATTTTCAACAGAAAAGACCACTTTTCTGTTGAAAATTATGAAAATTATTATCAAGTGAAAATCATGGAAATCTGAATTAAGGATGGATTTCAGTTAATGAAAATGCTTAAGAGTGATATTGCTAAATCATATGGCAGTTCTATGCTTTTGTTTTCTTTTTGAGGAATCTCCAAACCACTTTCTGTAGTGCTTGCGCTAGTTTACATTGCCACCCATAATTTATTAGGGTTCCTTTCCTGCCTTATTTCCTGCCTTGATACCATCAATTTTTATTTGTATATTTTGTTGGTCACAGGGCTTGAACTCAGGGTCTTGGTGCTGTCTCTGAGCTCTTCTGCTCCAGGCTAGTGGTCTACCACTTTGAGCCCATGAACTCACTTTTTTTTTTGTTTGTTTTGGTCCGATCATGGGGCCTGTACTCTGGGCTTGGGCGCTGTCCCTCAGCTCTTCAGCTCAAGGCTAGCGCTCTAACACTTGAGCCACAGCACCACTTCCGGCTTTTTTCTTTTTTCTCATGTGGTACTGAGGAATGGAACCCAGGGCCTCAGGCATGCAAGGCAAGTGCTCTACCACTGAGCCACCTTCCCAGCCCCATGAACTCACTTTTTTCTCCCCCTGATAATCAGAATAACAAAAGGATTAAACATTGGTAATCTTTCTCTGGGCCTAAGGCTTTGTGGCCTTGATGCTTGAAGGTTGTATCTGTGACATAAGTGTGTATATGTGGTTATATGCATGTGTTAGAAATGGATGACCACTAATATGTTCTAAAAGAAAACAAAGATGAGATCAGCAACATGAGCACCTTGGAGTTGGCAGGGTGACAGCAGGTGGTTACCTATGACTCATTAAGACTGTAGATCTGCTGGTCTAAATCTGTATCCTAGCTTTGTGGGAGGTAGAGTAGGAGGATTCAGGGCCAGCACAAGGCAAAAAGTTAGTGAGATATCTCAAGATCAAGTTAACTACTTGGAAGGTATAGGCAGGAGGATCATGGTCAGAAGCCACAGACAAAGTTAATCTGAGATTCTATCTGAATAATAGATAAAAAGCAATATGACATGAATGTGTGGCTCAAGTAGTAGGGTGTTAGTTACCTAAGTACAAGGCCCTGACTTTCATCTCTAGTGTAGTTACCTAAGTACAAGGCCCTGACTTCCATCTCTAGTGTACTGCCAAAATGGGGAAAAGTATGGATTCCTAACTCTCACAGAGTGAGTCAGGATCTCTGGAACAGGGCCACAGAGACTGTTAGAAAATACTTCAAGTGATTTTCTATTTATTCAAGTTCAAGGGCTTCTGGTTGGGGAATAGCAATGATTCAGAGACATTGCCCTTGTGCAGAATTAACCACATCTTCTCTGATTGGTGTTAAAAAAGCAGAAACTATGAATTTTTACATTTCAAACTTAGCTTGTGTGTGTATATCTATATCTATTTGTGTATATGTAAAATTCCTGTATATGTATATAACATACACAAACACATGCTGGTTGCAGTGGCTCATACCTATAGTCTTAGCCATTTGAGAGGCCAAGATTGAGAAGATTCATAATTTGAGGCCAGCCCAGGCAAAAATTTTCATGAGACCCACCCCCATCTCAACCAGTGAAAAGCTGGATGTGATGTGTCATACCCATCATCCTTTTTACAGGGGAGATATAAATAGGAGGATTACAGTGCATGTTGACCCAAGTATAAAGATGGTATCCTATTGGAAAAATAACTAAAATTAAAAGGGCTGGTGCTAATGGGTCAAATGGTAGAATACTTGGCAAGAACAAGGCCCTGAGTTAAGACTCTTCTGAAAAAATATACTACACACACACACACACACACACACACACACACACACACACACACACACATACAGAGAGATACACACACACACATACAGAGAGATACACACACACACATACAGAGAGATACACACACACACATACAGAGATACACACACACACATACAGAGATACACACACACACACACACACACATACAGAGAGATACACACACACACATACAGAGAGATACACACACACATACAGAGAGATACACACACACACATACAGAGATACACACACACACACACACACACACACACATAATGAAGCAGATGAATTTTGTAATGAAGTTTGAAGGCATTTTAGAGAAACTTAGTTGCTTCACACCATCCTCCAGTGTGGTGACCTCTAGTAAATGTGGTATCAGTCTGGAATTTAAAGATGTAGTAAAAGAGGATAGTGGGTGATCAGAATACCAGTGATTTTTTTTTTTAGCTCTCTGCGTTTTGAGAGGACTCATTTAGAGAAGATTATTTTCCAGCATATATGCCTTTATTTCATGTTCATTGAAACATGGATACTGTAGAATGATTTGCCTTAGGAGCCCCATAAGCTCAGGCTAAAGCTTGGCATTTGAATTTCTTGAAATCTCACAGATCTCAAAAATGAACATTCTCTTCTGTGAAAACACTTGAAATTTCTACTTCCTCATCATTTTGGTCAAGGAAGAAAGATACTTGTCAAAATGTAGCTTCTAGGAGAGCTGGCTGACCAAGTTACCTTTCAAATGACAACCCTAACAGGCTGTTACCTTGATACGTTGACATTATTGCATTCACATTTCTCATTTGTAAAATGAAGTGTTTGATTCTAAGACCTAGAAGGTCTTTCCAGTCACTCAGAAAGTATGAGAACTGTCAGGTACTTATGTCTCAGTTTACTTGAATTTTTGGATAAAATGATGCAAGAGAATGTTACCTGAGTACTGATCTAGGTCATTTTTGATCTTGTGAGGATGAGAGAAATGTTTAGAACACTGGGTCCCATCTGAGAGGAGATCTGGTTGAGATACATGCCCTGGTTAGAGAAAGTAGGTGCTGCAGGGGTATGTGGAGTTTTGATGCTTTGCATATTTACCATAGACTGACTTGGCTAGGATACATGCTAAAGAAGTTGATACTTGTCCTCTGTGCTGGACAGTGCAGTTAACCATTCACAAAGGCTCCCCCAGGCCCTGCAGCTGCCCGCCTGCTAAGAGATGTGATTTTCTACATAACACTTCACAACATAGTCACCTTTTATTTCAGGGGCTTAGAAGTGACAGTAATAATTGATGACCATATTTTGTGCACTAATGATGTTCTAGGTACCATGCTGTGAGGATGATATCCTCAAAGTTACTGCTGCTCTGTAGCTAATAAAAGCTTCATGGAGAGAATCCATAGAGGTTTTGTGAGGTCAGATTGTTGCCATTCCTGACAGAGGTGGGCCATCTACGATGAGGGCTGTATCATTGCAATGTCTGCCCTGTATGTATACAGAATTATCTTTTTCCTGACTTGGGCTTTCCTTTCATTCACCTATGTTAAGAGTACACTAAGAAATAGAATTTCAGTGAGTATTAAAGTGATGGTGAGTGATGGACTACAGGATTTAAAAACTGTATGACAACAATAGACAAGGGCCTATGTCAAAAATATACCTAGAGCTCAAAAGATTAAACCCCTCAAAACAAATCCTCAAAGAAACAACCACCCCATTAATAAGTGGGCTAAAGAATTAAAAAGAGACTTCTCTGGAGAGGAAACACGTGACACATGAAGAAATGTTCACCATCTCTGGCCATAAAAGAAATGCAAATCAAAACTACATTGAGATTCCACTTCACCTCAGTTAGAATGGCCATCATCAAGAAAACAATAACAAATGCTGGCGGGGATGGGCCAGAGAGAACGCTACTACATTGTTGGTGGGAATGTAAACTGGTTCAATCACTCTGGAAAGAAGTATGGAAGTTCCTCAAAAGACGAAACATAGAGCTCCTCTATGATCTAGCAATCCCACTCCTTTACCCATTTACCCAAATGATCACAAGGCCACACTAAAGCTACCAGCACAACTGTGTTTACTGCAGTATTATTTTCCATAGCTAATTTAGGAACCAACCTAGACACCCCTCAGTAGATGAATGGATCAGGAAGACGTCTTATATATACACAATAGAATCCTATGCTTCATCAGAAAGAATGACATCACCCCATTTATAAGAAAATGGAAAGACGTGGAAAAAAAAATCACATTAAATAAGCCAGATCCAAAGAAACATAGATCCCATGGTTTCCTTCATTTGTAATCATTAGTATATGTCTAGGATAGTCCTGGCAGAGGATCACAATAGCTTAATAGCTGTGTACATATGACCATATAAAATGATGCTAATTGAAATGAACTCCAAGATATGGAAACAAGAGGAATTTTTTTTTTTACTGTACTTTGTGAAGTTATCTCTTTTGTCCTTCGTTTTTCTCCTTCAGTTTATTCCCTGTTGTCACTGTTTTTTTATTTTGGTATCTTGTGTTTTGTTTATCTGGATGGGAAGTTTCTCTCTGGGCTTTCCAGGAAAAAGTTTATTTGTCCTGGGTGGTAAGTTTCTTTTTGAGGATACTTGAATACTGTAACCTTGTTGGGCTATTAGAAAAAGAAATCAGATTCAGATGTTAGAACTTTTGGAATTGAGCAGCATACTTCAGCCAAAGTTGGCCTGTATCAAGGGAAATTGCTGGTGCTTGCCACAGAGGCCATGAGTGGGCAGGGCTGGTACTATGGGCTCAGCACTGTCATCAGATTTTAAGTCATTGTCTTCAAGAATCTTTCTTCTTTCCGTGATGTGTCTAAGGAGTCACAGACTCCCAACTTCAAGCCCAATGACAAGGGGAAATTCCACTTTTCAGTGATACAAATCAATTCTGTTATTGAGCGCCCAGGAAAAGTACACTATTATCAGTGGGAGAGAATGGATTGTCTGGGCAAAGGTATCCAAGTATCCTATGCTGACATCTGTTTATAGATTACAGTTTCTGGCTCCTTTTTGGCCTGATTCTTAGTTTTCTCTTTTTTCATGTGTCTTACCTTGTGCTAATAAGCTTTTCTGTATTTTATTTCACATTGTAATCCTTACAAATGTACTATGTTGTTTTGGAACTGGATGGAGGTGACAGAAAATAAATGAGTTTCAAATCTTTTTTTTTTTTTTTTTGTCAATCGTGGGCGCTGTCCCTCAGCTCTTCAGCTCAAGGCTAGTGCTCTACCACTTGAGCCATAGTGCCACTTCCAGCATTTTCTGCTTATGGGTTCAATTCCTCAAATCTTAACATTTGAGTAAATATTCCAGGAGCCACTTTTGTTGGGTACACATTTATTTCTTCTTTTTCTTTTGGGTTTTTTAAGTCAAAATCTCAGAATGTAACCCTGAAACTCACTGTGTTACAGCCCAGGGTGTCCTTGAACTCCATATGCTCCTTCTTCAGCCTTCTGACTTCTGGGATTACAGCTATGCACTACCTGCACTACCTTCTTTCACTTCTTAGTGGTACCATTTAATGTTTTGTAGCTTGCTAAAGGTGAATGAATGACAAAAAGTGAGTGTAGAGTGTAGAGAGTGTAGAGTCTCAAACTCTTTTGGTTAAGCAAAATTTTATGTACGTGCAAAAGCATAAAAAGTATTTGGGATACAGGTATATTGGCTAGCAATTGCAGTGTATCAAACTATCCCAAACTTTAGAGACTTCAAACAACTATTACTTTGTTTGTTCCATGGGTTGCTCAGCAGATCTTGGCCACTGGAGTTAGTTGACTAGGATAGCTTTGGTTGGAACAACTGGTCTCTCTCTAATAGGTAGTTTACAAAGACAGATCAGTTGCAACAGGACCTTTTGACTGTGTTTGGGAAGGTACCTTATTACTTCTAACTTATTTTTGTTCAGAACCAGCTCCCAAACCAGCCTTATATACTTCAGTCTTTGGTGAGTTGGTTTGAAGGACACCATATTGTAGGCTGTGAACAAGGTCAGGTGGAAAATTGGGCCCTAGTTAGGCCTGACTGAACCAGTGCATGTAACCTGAGATGTCTCTGCCTACAGAATAGAACATATGTGGGAAATCACTGGCAGAAATGAAAGAAAAAAGGGAACTTGGGGTTAAATCCTTGCATTTAAGGGTCACTTCTATTACTGTCATTTGAAGAAGAAAGTTGTTAAATGCAGTGAATTTAGTGGCTAATCTGCAATTGAGTCATTCAGTACCATCATGATTTATAGGTTTGCCTTTGAGATCAAATAATAATGACTTTCATAAACGTCAGTGTTTGGAAGGCCTAAGAGTTTATTAGCCCCTACTTGTTTAGTTTTTTACTTTTATTTTCTTTTGTAGTTGTACAAAAGAGTTTCAATTCAACATGTCAGCTTATAAGTATAATGCATTTTGGTCAATGTCACCCCTTTCATTACCCTCCCCCCATCTCTCCCAAACTATCCCCTCAATTTTCCTAGTACCATTTCCTAGTACCATTTTCACATATGTAGATTGAATATTATTATTGCATTGTCTACCCTCCCTTTCTTCATTGCCTACTCCCTTCCCTTAATCTCACAACTCCCATTACACTTCTTGTATTCATTATATTTTAACTATATTAGACCTTTCTTGTCTGTCTTAGTTTCCAGCTAGAAGAATTACAGGGCCCTTCTAGTCTAGTTTGTTCATATGTGAAAGGAATGGGACCTGCCTCCTTGGCTCTCATCTACAAAACAGGACTCATCTAACATCAGCTGTTACTGTAGCCCCATGACTAAGGAATAAAAGTCCAAGCCATTGCCTTGGACTTATGTGCATTTTTTTCCAGTCCCCAGTCCTCTTGTCTATTTGTGATTCTGATATATAAACTTGCTGCGATTGTTCCTGGTTGTTCAGAAGCAAGAGAAAAGGAGATAGGACAGTTTCATGTCACCTGGGTGCTTGGTCTTGTATACACCTATTTACTCTCTGACCACTCCTGTAAGTGATAGTGAATATTTTCCTTTCCTTTTTATTGTAGTGTGAAAGGGAAACTGAGGCCCCAACACATGTCAGGCTGTCAACTAGACGGTGGGTACAGCTGATTTGAGGTTCCAAAGTGCTCCTTTCTACCAAATCCATTTTTATGCTCAACTATTGAACTTTGAAGTGTAGACCATGATTTTCAACTCTGCCTTAGTGATTAATATAAATTTTCACATGAATTAAAAAAAAACTGTAGGATTGTTGTAGCCCAGCATGTACTTCATGTTATTTTAGAGCCCTCTTAGTACTTAGCTGCTTAGGAACTTGAATAGCTAATTGAATAGAGATTTATTCATTTTTTTTTAATGAGGAGAGGAAGGTAAGACTGTCTTCTTTGTGCTTTAAGTTTTCTTCATAGAACTGTGTTTTTATAATATTTTGCATTTTGCATCTGAAAATCTGATGAAAGTGGAAGGTATAAAGTCTTGTGTTTGAAGTTTAAGAAGCAAAACGGCACTAAAGTCAGTCATGTTATATTTTAAGACTTTTACTTCAAATGCAGGTGAATACATGTTTGGTGACCCAAGCTAATCACCTTCTCCAGAACAAAATACATTGTCTTTTGAGATTTGATGAAGGTATAGGCTTAAAGCAATCCAGTAGTGTCCATGGGGGAGAACTAGTTTGTAGAATCATCTACAAACTTGGCTTATTTTGCTTATTTAAATTCCTTTCTTTTGGAGTATTATTGAGAATTACGTAAAAATTCACAAAAGTAGAATATTTGAGGCTGGGAATGTGGCTTTAGTGGTAGAGTGCTTGCCTAGCATGCATGGAGCCCTGAGTTTGATTCCTTGGTAACATGTAAACAGAAAAAGTTGGAAGTGGCGCTGTGGCTCAAGTGGTAGAGTGCTAGCCTTGGCAAAAAGAAGCTCAGGGGCAGTGCCCAGACCCTGAGTTCAAGCCCTAGGACTGGCACAAGAAAAAGTATGATATTTGAATATTGAGAGAACATTAGCATTTTCAATGAGTTTTTTAAATGATAAGTTTATATTTCTTAGTAAAATTATTTATGAAATGACCATCTTCAAATGAATATATAAGTACTTATTTTGGCAAGGTTCCTGATGCAGTGGAGATAAACTGAGGTGTTTGTTGATTGTGAAGATGAGGAAGATCCTAAGACTGATGTTTAGGACACAAAATCTTCTTCACATCTGGTGCTTGAAGCACGTAACTTGTGTTTGGCCTTTCCCATTGCAGTTTAAGTCCCGCAGAAGTAGAGTGTATGTCACAACAATTCTTTGACTACCTTAAAAGGCTATGATTATGAGGCGACATAATTTAAAAGTTTCTTGCTCACATATAGTATGACCTGTGTTCATTACATTCTTACTCACCTTGTTGTATAGTGTTTTACCTTTGCTTATTTTGTGCTGGTGTGGGGTTTTGAATTCAGGGCCTTGACCTCTAGTTTGTCTTTATTGCTTATGGTTGGTGTTGTGTCACTTGAGCCATGCCTTAGCCCAGCTTTTTTCTGGTTATTTTTTAATTTTTTTTTATTGTAAAGATGCTGTACATATGCTGTACAGAAGGGTTACAGTTACATGAGTAAGGTAATGAGTATATTTCTTGTCAAGCAATGTTTTCTGGTTATTTTTGACAATGGATTCTTACAGACTTTTCTGTGTAGGCTATCCTCAAACCATGATCCTCTAGATCTCAGACTCCTGAGCAGCTACTGTTACAGACATGAGCTACCAGTGCTTGGCAGAGTTTCATCTTCATGTCACACTTTACCAGTTCAATTTTTTTTTGGGGGGGGGTTTCCGGTCGTGGGGCCTGAACTCTGGGCCTGGGAGGTGTCCCTCAGCTCTTCAGCTCAAGGCTAGCGCTCTACCACTTGAGCCACAGCACTACTTCTGGCTTTTTTTCTTTTTGCTTATGTGGTGCTGGGGAATCAAACCCAGGGTTTCATGCATGCAAGTCAAGCGCTCTACCACTGAGCCACCTTCCCAGCCCCCAATGTTTTCTATTTCTTTATAAATGAGAACTCACTATTAAGTGGATGTCTTCTCCTCTTCGGGTGCAGTTTTGGAGTGCCAATTGTTTGTTCTCTTCTGAACTACCTCCTGTACTTTGAGATTGTTTTTCTCCTGCCTTAGTGAACATAGTAGGAAGAGCTGAACACATTGAGCAGCAATGGCAAGAATATTCAAGAATTATTTGCAAGGCCATGCTCTCTTCAAGAACAAAAGTCTTCAGACAGTATAAAAGAGCAATGGGATGGGGTGATGTCCTCCTTCTGTGATTGATGGCAATGAGGGCTGGTATATGAGTTCTACAGCCCTACTTGGCTGTCCATTGAGTAAGTAAGAATGTTGGAGTTAGGTTGTCTTATGGAGCTCATAGCAATACTTGAGCCTCCTGAGGCAGCTGGCTCTTGTGTGTCTAAGCATACATAGTGTAGACATTAAAAGATGGAATTTGGCAGAAGAGTCAGGCAGAGAAAGCTGGAGGGAGGGTTCTCTGATGGCTTGCTTCAGAGCCCAGCTGCCAATGATACATTCAGATATTATTCAGGCACTACTCAGAGAAGAGACTGAACACATCTTTATATATTTCCCTTAAATCTTTCTTTTCTTCTAAATTGGTGAGTATATGGAGATGGAAGCTGTGTACTTAGAGTAGGGGCTGCAAGGGAACCTTTGTAAACTGGGGGAAAGAACAAATGTTACATATTATTTATTTACCAGTATGGTGGTTTGAATTGAGGGCCTTGTGCTCACTTGGCTTTCTTGAATATATCTGGTCTGCAATTGCTTGGGCAACAGCTTCAGTCCTGCATTTTGTTGGTTACATTGGAGGTACATGAGCTTTTCTACCTGGGGTGGCTTTGAACCATAATCCTCCAGGGTTCAGCCTCTTGAGTGGCTAGGATTATAGGCATGAACCTCTGGTATCTGGCAAGCTTTGGGCTTTTTAAGGTAGAAGAATGTGTTATTGATGGCTTGACACCTTTTCTTCTGTCACCAGCACACATACTTACCTATGCTTTTGAGATAGCTTTGTGTAATCCTAGTGCTAGGGAGGCTGAGTTTGAGTCCAGCTAAGAGTGTTAGACCAGCCTAACTATATCGAGAGACCCTATGTAAACCAACCACCCAACCACTCAGCAACAGGTACCGGAGATGGGTGAGAATTTTTGTGGAATTTTTGCCCAGACTGTGAGCTCAAACTGTGATCTACCTCATTCTAGTCTCCCAAATTGCTTAATCAATGTTGAAATGGTATATACTTAAAAGAATTAATGCTGGCAATGTGGCTCAAATGGTAGAGTACCTGACTGACAAGCCTCAAGCTATGAGTTCAAACCCTATCAGTACTAAAAAGAATTAATTATATCTTTAAATTATAAAACCATAACAAATCTGTTTCTCATTAATTTACATGAACATAATCCAACAAACACTTAAATTTAGGAGCTATTATAAAGTAAGTATTATGATTAAAAAGCATAGAATTTTCTGTGAAATGTGTGCAAACATGTACAGTGAACTCAGAATCTGGCTTCTGAGAATAATTACAAGACTCATTGGCCTACTTCCAGAAAGAACAACATTAATTTTCAAAGACTTCAAGATCCAACTTTGTAATTTTTATGTATTTGATGAGATTTACATTGCTAAAAAGTTGTCAATATTTTGTCTATCAAATTCACAAAATTTATTAATAAGATGTAGTAAATAATAAGTATCGTTTTTTGTCTTTTCTTTTTTGGTACTGGGGATCAAACCCAGGATGTTGCACTTGCTAGGCAAGTGCTTTGCCACTGAACTACATCCCAGCCCTAATTTATAAGTATTTTATGAGGATGGACTCCATATTACTGGAAAAATACATAGATAATTTTTATTTCTTTAAAAAGATTTTATGAATTTTATTGTATAATACATATCAAATCAAAACTTAATCCCAAACATTCTTGTTTGTTTGTAATATTTAGCAAACATTACGGCTGTGCTGAAAAGAATGTATCAGGCCAGGTACTACTGACTCTCTGTACCCTTAGCTGCTCAAGAGGCTGAGATCTGAAGATCTTGGTTCCAAATCAGCAGAAAAGTCCTTGAGATTCTTATCTCCAGTGAAGCATCAAAAAGCCAGAAGTGGAGGTGTTCTACCAAATGGTAGAACACTAGCCTTGAGTGGAAAAAGCCAAGAAAGAATGAGAGGCCCTTACATCAAACCCCAGTACCAGCACGCACGCGCACACACACACACACACACACACACACACGCACGCACGCACGCACGCACGCACGCACGCACGCACGCACGCACGCACACACGTGAGAAGAATCTGTGTTAAGAATGTTTAATCTTTATACTTGTAGTTTCTGGGAGGTTCTTTACAAGCAAATGTCATATTTGAGTGTGAGTATTCTTACAAGAAATTGTTGTTTATGTTTAATATTAAACAATCATCTTTCCTAGTTCTTTGGCTGTGAAACACACTCTTTGACTATAGTCATGTGAAAGAAGGTATGTGGATGTTAGGTTGTGTAATATATCCAATTTCATAACAGCCTCCAAGGTCTACAATGCTCTCTTTAGTGTGTTTTTACCCTCTAATGAAATATGAATGTAACAGAAGACAAGAAGCCCTGCAGTGAAAGTCTGCTGTTGGGCTGATTGTTCACAAAGGCTTCAGAGAGGATAGCTCGGTTTCTTGAATGAAAACATGAAGGTGTTACATGTTTTGGGAGGGGTGTGCCCTTCTTTTGAAAGAGATGAGATCTGTTGAGAAATGGAATGGTAAAAGAGAACCACTGATGATCTTTGACCTTTCAGTGCTGTATCCCTGAGTGTTCCTGTACCCATACTGGGTGGCTCTGTGGGTTTTACACTTCCATTTGAAAAAACTGAACTGCTTTGTGGTTGTAGCATCTGCAGACTTGAGTTCTCCAATGGAGACCTTAGTGTTTCAAGTACATTCTACCCTCATGAGGCAGAAGTCAAGGTGAACCCTGCTCTTAGTTTCTGACTTTGGCTAGAGTTTTGTTGTTGTTGTGTTTTTGGGTTTTTTTTGAGTAGGGTCTTGCTATGTATCCAAAGGTGTTCTCAAACTAGTGATGATTCTCTTCCCTCAGCCTCCTAAGGCAAGGTTATAGGTATGCACCACCATGCTTGGCATTTGACACCATGCTTGGCCTTTCTGCCTCAGCTTTTTGAAATCAAAACAGGTAATTATGACATACATAATTTAGGTGTAAGACATTAGGTTCTAAATCATTAGTACAGTTGTCCCTTGGTATATTCTTGAAGGGATTGGTTCTGGTACCATATGCTTACCCCCTTATGTGACTTGGTATAGTATTTTCATAGAACCTACTCCTGGATACTTTCAGATCATGTCTACATTTTTTATAGTACTAATTTATTGCAAATACTATATAGATATCTGTTATTTTGTATTGTTTAGGGAATAAGGACCAGTAAAATGATTTGTACATGTTCAGTAAGGACACCCATTTTTCCAAGTATTTTTATCTGATCTCTGTTGGATCCATGGCTGCAAAGCCCACAAACATGGAGAGCTGACCATAACTAAAGGAACACTAAACACTGGTGTCCTTTCCTCATTGGAGGAGACAGAATCTTCAACTACTTTCCCATTCTGTAACAGTGTTAAATTAAATCCCTAACTTTGTGAGAGCAGGATATAAACCAAACAGTAGAGAGGCTTAATGTCCTGTGTATCATTCTGTTACTTATTATTCATGTTTTACCTCTTCCCTTTGAAGGGTCTGGTTTTCCTGTGCCAGAAAGTGAGGGTTACTATTACCTTATTACATGGACATTGAACACAGGTTAAATGATTTCTTCAGGAAAAAGGTAGGCAAGGGGGAGGGTGGGAGAAGGGAGAGAGAAAAAGAGAGAAAAGGGATAGGAGAGAGAGAAGACAGAGAGAGAGAGAAGAGAGAGAGAACCCTTGAGTTCGAGCCCAGGTTTCCTTTGTTTTTTGTTTTTTTTTTTGTAGTGAGGGCAAAGAATTTATGATGCACTACTAAGGAGAAAGAAGCCCTGGGAATGAGTTCTGATCTTTTCTAATATTTAGGCCTGTTTTTCCTTACGTTGTCTCTCAGGAATACAGGAATACATACATACATGAATACAGGAATACAGGATACATATATATGTACATACATACATATGCTTTGAGTAGACCAAAGAAGATAGCATTAGTTACTTAAAAAAGTTTGCTTTTGTTATGTCCATGTATGCATAGAGTGTATCTTGATCAGATTTACTTCTCATGAGAAGTAAACCAATCTCACCAAGCTTCATTGTTCCATTTTCATACATGTTATCTCACACATTCTGTACTTTAATCACATAGATCCCTTACTAACTACTCTCCCTTTGCCCATACTCAGTACCATGGATTACTCAATATCTTTCTGTGAGTTTGTTTTTGCAATCTTCATTTACTGATGAAATTTGGTTTAGTTCACTCTCTTATTATTCTCTTTTTCTCTGTTCCCCCAATCTTCTTACACAGTTCCACAAGTACAAACATGACTTAAATACCTTACTTTGGATATATTCTTGAGAGGTATCAGTGTATGATAGTTTTTTGAGGAGTTTCCATACTGATTTCCATTGTGCTTGCAGTAGTTTACATTCCCAACAATAGTGTACAAGGGTTCATTTTCCCTCACATCCTCACTAGTATTTGTTTGTGTTCTTGATGATGACCAATCTGAATAGACTGAGATGGAATCTCAGTGTCATTTTAATTCCCATTTCCTTCATAGCCAGGAATGCGGAACATTTCTTTATGTATTTGTTGTCTGTTTATACTTCCTCTTTTGAGAACTCTCTGTGTAGTTTATTTGCCCATTTGTTAACTGGGCTGTTGATTCTTTGTAAGTTTAGTTTGTTGAACTCCCAGTATTTCTGGTTATGAATCCCTTATCAGATGTATAGCAGGCAAAGATTTTCTCCCATTCTGTAGGCTCTCTTTAGAGGCTGTTTCCTGTACAGAATTAGTTTGATGCAATTGTATTTGTCAACCCTTGCTTTTACTTGCTGAGCTATTGGGGTTCTATTTAGGAAGTTACTGCTGATGCCAATATGTTATAGTGTTTTCCCCTATTATTTCATGGACTAGTCCTGAAGGACTTACATCCTTGATCCACTGTGCATTGATTATTGAGGGCTGTACAGATCAATGGCTCTTTCCTGGGGATGGAGCCTATAAAACAGAAGTTCTCCGAGTGCATAAAGAACATAGTAAGACTTTATTGAAATATGTTACATTTCTCTTTGATAAGAGAATATAAGAAACAAAGGTTAATGAACATGCCATTAAAGAAAAATGGCTGGCAGCTAGGCAAAGTTGCATAGTGCTGCTGTTGCTGCTGTGTTGATATTGGGCACTGGGAGCAGGCTTTTACAAGTTACTGGGGATTTTGCTGATTGGCTGTTTCTTTTTTGTGAGATTTGCTGGTTGATTATTTTTTTTCCCTCAGAGCATGCTTCAAATGAGGAATGTGGGACAATCTGGAGAGCTCAGTCTTCACATCTGTATTCCATCTAGCCCATTACCAGGGCTTCATTCATCTACATTCTTCTGTTTGGTGTGCCTGACACCCCTACCCCCACCTCTGTATTCCACCTGCCCCCAGTATTTCTCTGTTTACCACATCTCCTAACATGGGGCCTTAGTCACAGAGGGATATATACAAAGAGTACCCTGAGTGTATCTTCATTGAAGCATCATTTGGAGAATAAAATCTTGAAAAGATATTGAGAGTGAGTGAAGTCAGGGTTATATTGGTTGACATATAGCCACAAATGATGACAAAGAGTATTTAAGGATGTGAGATGATCACAGTGTAATGATATGGGAGCTAACCTAGTGATCGAATGTGTTAAGAGAATGCCACTATTGTTTGTCAAAATGCTTTTTAGAAAATGTATGGAAATGTATAGGATATAATCCCCAAATACTAACAATGTATTTCTAGGTAGTGGATTTATTGTTATTTTTGCATTTTCCTATCTTCCTTTGTTTACTAGGCTTTTTTGAATGCATATCTGTCTTATAATGAGAGAAAACTACTTAAAGTAGTCACTAGGAAGAGTTAAGTCTGTACTTGAGTCAGTGAAGAGCACTGTGATGTTTTGTGAGCATGACCTGGCAAAAACCGGTGCTCATTCCTCTTTTGTTAGGGGCCCGGTGGTGAAAGAGGACAATTCCTGATGTCAAAATTTACCTCCAGGGCTTGGAAGGTGGCTCAGTGGTAGAATGCTTGCCTTGTATGCATGCGGCCCTGGGTTCGATTCCTCAGCACCACATACCAGAAAAAGCTGTAAGTGGCACTCTGGCTCAAGTGGTAGAGCACTAGCCTTGAGCTGAAGAGCTGAGGGACAGTGCCCAGGCCTAGAGTTCAGGCCCCATGACCGGAAAAAAAAATACCTCCACTTTCTCTTTGCTTTGACATATGTGTAAAACACAAAGCAAACAAATGTAGGTGTGAATATGCATTATGGTGTGTTGTTTTAAATAAAGCAACACGTAGGACCCTTCTAATTCTTATTTGGCTGGCTTTTCCTCTGGAATTGGTTCTTTGCAGGAGTGTTAATGGATTGGTTAATTTGTGAACAACACTCCTAATTGTATTAAATCTCTATAACCTTATTAAGCATTTGTGCAGCGTTAGATCCAAAATCTTGGGGAAGCAGCCTGCCAGTGTCAGGAGCAAGGGGAAGGGAGGATTTTGAGACTAAGAAGTAAGCTTGGACACTAATTAAGACTCCTCCCCCCAACCCCCTACCCCTAAAATAAAACAGTTATGGAAAACCCCAGGATGAAAAGGACTCTAAAGCATACTGACAGCTTTCTTATTGCATATCTAAATGCTACTAAAGAGACAATATGCAAGCCAGCCCAGCATGGTGATTTTTTTGTTTTAATCTTTTGGGTTTACATTTATTTGGAGGAAAAGAACCAAGCAAGAATTTACAAAATCTCAAGTGCTCATCTTCCTTTTTCCATTTTCTTTTTTTTTCCTTCTTATTCTCATTGCTTCTGATTATATTTAGGCATGAGCCTGGAGGTAGTCTGTGATTAGGGAAAGACAGAGAAACAATTTCAGAAAATATAATTGGATCATGTCTTTTTAGAAAAATAAAGATAATAGCAGGGGATATATGGATTTTTAAAAACCGTGGTTGACAGCTGTTTTGTCTACAAGCAAGAAAGATGAATTCAGCATCTGAGAATGTTTGCTGTGATTTTAGCAGTGGGGCAGGGAGAAGGGTGAGGAGACAATACCAGTCTTGGAGTACTTTGCCTTGTTATCTGGTTGCTTATCTCTACATCCCAACCTATGTGTACCCATTCCTTTCCCTGAAGATTGCCAAGTTTACACTCAGCATTATCACAGAACTTTAAACATATTTAGCAGTCTGCTTGTTTGAGTTAAGTGTATTTATTATATTTTGAATATGAACATCTTTGAAGAAATGCTAACTATCACAGGATACCAGTTTCTCTTAACTGTATACAATTCAAACTATTGAGGAAGTTAAGATCCAGTAGATTGTGATTTGAAGGCAGTCCTAGGCAGAAAAGTTTGAGACATTCCATTTCCAATTAACCAGCAAAAAGCTAGGCTGATGATATGGCTCAAGTGGTAGAATGCTAGCTGTGAGCAACTGAGTCAATCAAGTATAAGGCCCTGATTTCAAGCCCTATTATTCACTCTCTTGTCCCCCAGAAAACAGAAATGATAAATGCTGAAGTATTTTTAAGCACTAAAACACGTTCAAACCCCAGAGTAGTTAGACTTCTTACACTAGGTCCCACTGTATCTGACTCAGAATTTTTTTTTTTGTCAATTTTGTTGGTTTAAATTAGATGGTCCCAGAGGTTTTCAGGTTTCTGGAAACTTTCTGCCATGATTTTACCCAGCTAGGGCTTCCTTACCAGAGCCAGAGAGACCACCTGGGGTTTGCCATCTATAAGTGAGTTAAATTCTTTAATTTACAAAATGCCTAGCAAGGAGGGTGAAAATAGGAGAGAGAACCAAAAGTAGAGAGAGGATCAGGTGATGTTGCCCTCTTAGTTCTGTGTGTACTACCATTCTTTCATCTATAAAGTCTTGAGATGGCTAGGGATATGAGCATATCCTCCAATGGGTTCTATACCTCTGCCTTGTAGAGCCTGCTTTTTCTTCTATTCCAGATTCATAAGCTCATTATTGCCAACAAATGAAGGCTTTGCTGCTATGTCCTATTTTTCTCTGGATGTTTCCTGCTCCTAAGCTGTCAGGCCATTGCCCATCTGCAGCGCCATGATTCAGAGCTTCTGGTGTTGTCCAGTAGAGAAGGTGATCTTTAGGTTAGTATTCTTTCTGTCTGTGGTTATTATTAGATTAATGCGATTTTTACAACCCAGAGTCCTAGAATCTGATAAAGAAGATTAGAATATGGGTGCTGGTGGATCATACCTATAACCCTAGGTACTCAAGAGGCTGAGATCTGAGGATCAAAGTTCAAAGCTATCTCCAAGTAACCACCAAAAAGCTGAAAGTGTAGCTGTGGCTCAAGTAGTAGAGCACTAGCCTTGAGCAAAAAAGCCCTGTATTCAAGCTCTATAACCAGTACAAAAATGATTGGAATGCATGTTATAAAAATAAGGTGCTGTTGTTAAAGTGTTCAATAGAAAGCAGTATCACTAAGGTTTAATTGATAAACACAAAGGTGGTAAAGTATGTGTCTTAACTAGCACCCTGTCACTAAAAAGAATACCTGTGATAATCTGCCTGAAAAGACTGGCTCATGGTTGCAGAGGTTTGAGTGCATGATTGATGGCCTATGATAAGGTAACACAAGGTTGGAGCACATAGTGAAACTATTTACCTCAAGTTTCCTGATGTAAAACAAAGATAGGAAAGAGCTGGATCCCCATAATCTCCTTCAAGGGCAACTCCCAATGATGTAACTCCTCCTAGTAGGTTCCACCTCTTGTATTCCTCATAGTGCTATAGAATGGGGACCAAACCTTTTAATATGTGATCTTTTGGGGTCACTTTACTTATAATGGGAGCTGAACAGAGAAGGTAATAGTGCTCTGTGCCTTGGGGCCTTCTGTGATAGTCTAGCTCTTCCCATACTTGAAAGAGAAACAAAAGGAGCTTGGCTTTTACTGTAACCTGGGCAGCAGGTTCCCTCTGTTCCTTTTAGATTTTCTAGGTGCTGGTAATGATTTAAACACATTTCACATTGTTTTCTAGTTGGTTAAATACATACGATGTTTCCTTGAACAAAATTCATAGCCAGGAAAGTGATGCAAACCAACCCCTTGGTTAATAATTGCTGGTGTGGTGCTTTCTGCTCTTTCTCTTCCCCCCTAATTGGTTGAGTATTAATAAACTCATGGTTTGTTTCAAGAGCACAGGAGGTTTTAATGGTCTTACAGAAATTTCAGGAAGAAAGCTAGAGAATTAACATAATAAATAATTATTGCTTGCAGGGCTTTTTGTTGTTAAGATAATAAAATGTTAAAAGCAAGCCACTTGAGCAGAAAGTAATTGCCCTGACAAGCGCCACACAGGCAGCCTTCACAATAAAGCAGCCCGTCCCTCAGTGTCAGCCAGCTTTACGTCCCCCAGTCCTGCTTCCTCCCATTATGGAAATATACTTTTCCTATCCGCACAGCAGACTGAAACTACAGGCTTCTAATTAATCTTGGCTGACGTTTGATTTCATAGGCAAGTTAAAGGCAAGAGGCGGTGCAGCTCTCCCTCTCGACATACTTGACCAAAGGCAATTCTCTCCATTAATGTCACATTGCATTGGGATGTCTCATGGTGGCTGCCACATGTCAGTCATTAATGTATTAGCAATCACTTAAGTCCACTTTCTACCTGCTGCTTCTCTGCTTGAAGAAATGGCTGTAAAAGAATTTACTTCACAGGCCTTTAACCTTGGACCTCTAGATTCAGGACATATGGAGCTCACTCAGATATAATGCTTTGCTAATGTTTTACTTTCCTCTTTCTACTCTGGGAATCTCATCAGCTTGATGAGGAAGACAATATGCCCACAGTTCACATAGGTAGCTGCTAAGATGTAGTGAATCTGTATGGCTTACCTAAGGTTTTCTGGGAATTAAGTGGTAGAAATGGATCTCAATCCAGAATTTTTCCTAATGCTGTTAAGAGAATTCTTTGTGGATGGAATTGAATAACTTTTTATTTCCCTCTCATTTCCCCAGTGTAGTGCCTGTTGATGTTACAGAATTAGAAGATAATTTTGAATGGCAAAGGGAAACAAACTTCTGGAGGACATAATGACATCAGTTCCACTTGGCATATTTGAAATGGTTGTGTACGGATAAGAATATTGCCAACATCAGAATGAAGGTGAAAGGCCTATGTAGCATTAGGTATTGGCTTTGGGCTCCCCAGCAACAGTGTACATAGAGAAATTCAGGAAGGATTTTTGTTCCATAAACCCAGGTTTTTATAGGATGAATGAGGCTCAGTGTGGCTGCAGACTATGTGCAGCTTTTTTTTTTTTAATCTGACCTTCAAGGTAAAGGAATTACTTCTAATAGTTCAGTAAAAGCAATTCTGTGGTCATCCACTTGCTTTTCTGCACTGAATGTTGGCAACAGGGATAGCAGTGATTAAAAAAAAACTCTTGTATTATTATTACTATTTTTTATTGTGAAAATACTGTACAGAGGGGTTACAATTACATGGCCAAGGTAATGAGTGCATTTCTTATCAAGCATTGTTGCCTCCTCCTCTGTTTCCCCTTCCCATCCCTTCCCATCTTCCCCCTCCTTCCTCCTCCTGCACGCCAAAGTTGTGAAGTTCATTTTCAACTCTTGTATTATGTGTAGTTAGATCTAAGGTCTTTGCCGTTAGGGACTGCTCAGAAGTGGCAGGGTGTTCAATTCATTCTTTGAAAGGCTTTTTCTGCCAGGTTGGACATAGGCAGGAACCAGATTGTTTTGTTAGATTCAGACGGGGTTTGGTTGTGATCCCAGATTCCCCCACTGCTGACAATGACAGGAATGGTTTTTGCCTGGAGGATTTTGGAGCAGGTATTGCCCAGGGAGTCACCATGCTTGTAGGAAGTCACACAATCTGAGCAACCTTCTTGATGTGATTGGCTGAAAAAATGCACCTCTAGGCAATGAAACAGATTGACCCAAAGATTGAGTGGCATTTAAAAAAATGGCTATTTCAGTGTTGGGGAATGTCTACCAGTCATTTTATTCTGGCATGATGCTCAGCTATTTGGGGGGAAATAATGAGATGACAGTTGTCTGGAAAAATTGTGTTGTGACAGTGCCATCCTAGGAGGCTTAGCATTGTAAGAGAGGCTCCTGTGGCACGGGTAGTTCTTCCTGCAGTGAAGCCTCAGTGTCTGCATTAGATGAAGAGACTGATGGGCCTGAATCTAGAATAGTAATGCCACTCCGTCCACATTTGAATGTTACCTGACTGTAGAAGATGAGGATCATTGTACTGATTAGATACTCAATACTCTTGTCCTCATTTTTTCATCTTTCCTCTGCTGTTCATCTGTGAATATTCAAACTTGTGCACACTCTCTGTGAGGAAGCCAGTGGAAACTTATTAAGATAGGAATAAAATTTAACATTTATGTGACTTTATTTTATCTGATCCCAAAAATTTTTTGGTCTGGAAAAGTCCATTGAAGTTGGTGATAGCTCTCATATTTTAGGGACAGGGACACATACTTGGCCCTGGAGTGGCCACTATTAAATAGCAGAGTGCAGAATGTGAGCACTAGGTCAGGCCTAGCAAATCCCCATGGCAGTAGGTGCTTCCCAGATGGAACAAGATATACAGTTTATGTTTGAATTTGGGCCTGGCTCTTGTTTGTCATGCTCTTTTTGTTGGCACTCTACCACTTGCATCATATTCCTAGCTTGTTTTTTGATAGTTATGTTCGAGATAGAGTCTTGTGGACACTTTTCTGCCTGGGCTGGCCTCAAAGTGCAATCCTCCAGATTTTAACCTCCTGAGTAGTTAGCTGATTTCAGGCATTAACCCTGCTTTAGCAGGGCATAGAGAAATGGTTTTTCTTTCCTTTTTCTTTTTTGAGTCAAGCTAACCTAATGCTATCTATAGGTTTTAATATGTTCTTTATGGGTCTTCCATATCATTTTCATTTACATTATTTTTTTCAGTGCGGAGTACTTACACTGTGTTAGGTAGTGGGGATTGAAGAGTGGGTCAAATAGTTGGATTCCTATCTTCAAGAGTTTGTATTTTAGTGGAAGAGGCACAAAAGTATACATTTAATGACACTAAGAGAAGTGCTACTGAGGGTGTGATATAATGTCCTGGGGCATGAATCATGAGATGACTAGACCCAATCAAGAAAGGCTTCATAGAATAATAGATTCCTTTGTTTCTTTCTAGGTTGGGAATCAAACCCAGAGATTTGCGTATGTTGGCAGGTTTTCTGCCATTGAGAACCTTTACCCCAAACCCAGGCAGATGATATTTGAACTGATCCTTCTTTGTGCCTTAAGGAGATGATATCAATGAGAGTAACACAGAAAGTTTTGCCATTTGTTAGCTTGGTGAAAACAATAAACACTGAAGTATTAAAATGGTTACTGTGATGGGTTTTATTCTACAGGATTAAAGATATTTCAATGAAGACCCCAAAGCAAGTCAACCATATTGAGACATAATAAAGTTATTTTTAGTTGCCCTCTTCCCTTGTATCTTCTTGTAGTTATTTTCCCCTATATTTCCAGTTATTGAAAACTTGCTTGTAGCCTGCCATTTTTTTATTGTAGTTTTTTGCTGGTCCTGGGGCTTGAACTCTGGACCTGGGCTCTGTCCCTGAGCTTCTTTTGCTCAAGGCAAGTACTGTACTACTTGAGCTATAGAGCCACATTTGACTTTTTTTGAGTAATTTATTGGAGATAAGAGTCTCATGGACTTTTCCTTCCTGGGCTGGCTTCGAACTGCCATCCTCAGATCTCAGTCTCTTGAGTAGCTTAGGATTATAGGTGTGAGCCACTAGTGCCTGCTTCCCCCCCCCCCTTTTTTTGTAAGTACACAAACACTATATATGAGGTGGACATGTTTCTTGAAAAAATTACTACTTAGTAAAAATTCCTATTTGTCATGTATAGAAAATGACCTAATTTCTCTATTTTGAAGGTCAACATTATCGTATTGTGCTTTTATCTTCCTGTCCATATGCTTTATTCCAGAGTGTTGCAGTCACTTCCCAAACAAGTCACTTCCTACCATCACACAAAAGTTTTACCACTCAGATGCTTGGTTTTCAATTGAATTGTTTTAGTTAAGCCCAATTTCCTTCATGCACAGCTTGTCTGTATGATATATACAAATACATTGTACTCATATCTTTAATAAAGGAATGGGTTTCACAAGTGGTAGCCCTGGAGTGACTGACTTTTACTAAGAGAAGTAGCCAGAAAGAATTTCACTGTATGGGTAACCTTTTGAAAAGGGTCTTCTAGAGTCTTTGTAATTCAAATCTTTTAGAAACGTTTCTTCATAGTTCATTTGTTTACTCTTTTACATCATGCAGTTGCTTTTCCTTTTAACACTTTTTTTGTTGAAAGTTAAGGCTTTTTGTTATAAATAGGAAAATTGAGCCTATAAGATAAAATTTTATTAACCTGTCACAAAACAATATTACTAATAGTTCATTATATTCATTTCCATATTGTCCATAATGGATAAAGTTTCAAAAATTAGAATCATATAATTATTTTTATTTTGTTAACCTTAAATCATGACTAAATATTAAATTAAGGTTAATCATTAACTATCATGTTGTAAGTCTTTAAAATGAAGGAAGCTATTTGGGAACACATTTTCTGTGATTGCAAAGTAATACTTTGCAAAGAAGTACTTGGTTATCTGGTGGCACAGTAGATTGAATTTAGGGCCTTGTCCTTACTAGTCAGGTGTGTTCTATCATATAAGCATGATCCTAGTCCTCTGGCTTTTACTTTGCATTTTATGTAATGTCTTATGACACTTGCTGGCCTTGGGCCCTGATCTTTCTATCTCTGCCTCCAAGTAGCTGAGATTACTAGCATGCATCACCATGCTGGGAACAAGTTCATACATTTTCTTTCTCCTAGCTGAGAAATTGTTATGGCTGTTATGCAAAATGCTTAGTTGTGTTGCAATTAAGATCATAACTCACACCACTTTATTGCATCTGTGATTATTTTTATAAGACATTTCATCTTGAAGGTTGAACATCTAATAAAAAAATCAAACATCTGAATGTTTAAAACCCTGAAACTCTTTGAAGGTCATCTTGGTTCTCAAAGAATTTTGAATTTTCAGATTAGGGATGCTTGTACCACTAAAGTTTGTACAAATGTTCTAAAATTCCCCAACTTTGAGGTGTGAAACAGTTCTTGTCCTAAGTGTTTTGGAGAAGAGTTATTCAAACTGTGATGTGGATTTTTTTTATTCTCCACCCTCTGGAAGAGTCAAACAGAACTTTTTGAGATGCACCAGAAATATTTTAAATATTTGCTCAACTGTCAGTCAAAAGATGTTTATCTCTGGATATATTTTGAAAAAAATTAGAACGACCTTTTTTCATTTGTGTGTTTATTGATTTGTCCTTTTTTATTTTTTAAAGGAGTCATCATCTTTTTGTTTTGTTAGGACTGTGGAAGAATTTTTCTAACTTTGTTCTTTTCAAAGTCTTTTTGTCCACTTTCTTGGTAATATTTATCTATTTTGACCTCAGCATTTTTATGCCATAGAGAAGCTTTATGGTATGCGTTGGGAAGTAGAGAAAGAGAGGATGAGTCAACTGCTTCTATGATCATTAAGTAGTGGCCTGGTGAGGTATTGATGGAAAGGTTCAGAGGCAGTTTGGAAGGACCCTGCTCTCTTGTCTCTTTGTCCATTTGCTCTGCTTCTAACCTGGGTACTCATCAATTTTTTACCCATCCTATCAGTATTATAACTGGAAGTTATTTACCCCAAATGAGCAATGATTAGTATATTGTACTCAGTATACTTTTTCTCAGATGGATGAGAGTCTCTATAGTTTAGTGGAAAAAATGAATATAGAATAAAATTAGGCATAAATAGCTGAGCATTGTCACCAGCACCTGAGGTGTTTCTGTTTGTTTTACCTATGTTTGTACTGAATTTTTGTCCTTCCCTTAGCTTGTCTACTCAGCTACCTGGAGTTGACGAGGCAGGAAGGAAGGAGAACCATTGGGTGGGTTATGCCATACCCATGATGTGACACCAATCATCTGCTGATTGACTGTTATTGACATAATGGAAAGTGATAATTAAATGTATGCAATCAGACTTCCTGGAAAAATTTTGGAAACCATACTATTTAAAAGAGAACATGGGGCTGGGAAGGTGGCTCAGTGGTAGAGCGCTTGGCTTGTATCCATGAGGTCCTGGGTTCGATTCCTCAGCACCACATAAGCTGGAAAAGCCAGAAGTGGCACTGTGGCTCAAGTGGTAGAATGCTAGCCTTGAGGTGAAGAGCTGAGGGACAGCGCCCAGGCCCAGAGTTCAGGCCCCATGACTGACAGAGAAAGAGAGAGAGAGAGAGAGAGAGAGAATGAGAGAACATGGATTTGCAAAGAGAGCTAAAATATAGTAGATGAAAAGAATCTTTCTTGAAACTGTACAGAGTTCAGAACCATGTGTCAAGACATTTGTAAATAAGTCAGCATTACTGAGTAATAAAATTTCCTAGACCTGAAATAGTACATTTCAAGAATATATTAGATTTCCAAAAATGAGCTAGTTTGCATTTTCAAAAATGTATATAGAGTCTTTCTGAAATTAGTAAAATGTTGTAGACATAATTTTAGGTCAGATTCTTGAATAAAATGGAAGACTTGTTTGTTTTCTCCTAAAGAATTTTATTTGAAAGTGTAACAAAAGGAAATTTTTTTTAGCTTAATCCAAGTATATATTTTCTTTTGAAGCTTAGTATTACCAAGAAAGCTTTTGGTTTCCCAAAACTCAAAAATGTTTATTGGCAATAGTTATCTTTTAGTAAGCATTGTGGCTCCAAATTGTGATTCTGTGTTTATGTAACTGAAATCTTGAGCTAAATGTTTAAGATTATATTTGGAGTCACACATTCTCTCACAGGAATGAACATAAAACGTAATTGTGAGATAAAGAAGTTTGATGTTGATTGAACTCTTTCTACCAAAAGTCTCCCTCCCTCCCTCCCTTCTTATCTTCCTCCTTCCCTCCCTCCCTCCTTCCTTCCCTCCCCCCTCTGTCCCTTCCTTCCTTCCTTTTCTTCTTTCCTCCCTTCCTTTTCTTCTTTCCTTCCTTCTTCTTTTTGGTAGTACTGGGGTTTGAACTCGGGACCTCATATTGCTAGGCAGCCCTTCTGCCACTTGAGCTACTCTCCCAGCCCCTTTTTATGTTATTTATTTCAAGTGAGGGTT
This sequence comes from Dipodomys spectabilis, assembly GCF_019054845.1. Lineage (NCBI taxonomy): Eukaryota > Metazoa > Chordata > Mammalia > Rodentia > Heteromyidae > Dipodomys > Dipodomys spectabilis. Next base: position 3,290,188 of record NW_024870912.1, read on the forward strand.
TCATGTTAGGTCTTGGGTGGTGATTCTCCTGTTTCTACTTTCCTTTGTTGCTGGGATGAACAGATACATGTCATTATGCCCAGCCATTATGCCTCCCTTGTAGCTATGATGATAGTCACATGCCATCATGTTTAACCATTGGTTGAAATGGGGTTTCTTGAATTTTTAAGCTCAGGCTTTGAACTCCACCTCTGAAGTAGCTAGGATTACAAGCTTGAGCCACCATGCCTAGCTACATATATTGGTTGATCATTTACTGTACACTCAAGTTCTTTGGGAACTCAGTTTTTTGGAATGGGAGGGGGAGAAGTCAGATAGTGAAGAGAATTTTCCAGAAGTAAGTAACATTGCCTTTCAAATAGCGTTAATCTTTTATAACGGTTTCCAACCATAGAGGAGCTTTGCAGTCTTAATAGTATTGTTGAGGTCAGCAGTTTTCTTGGGAGTAGTGTTTTTTGCTTATTCAACTTTTGCCTCATGTTAGATTTTTTTTCTTCCTGCTAAACATTGCTATTATCTTAGTTTTTTTTTTTTTAAGCTGGCTGTTTGGCCTGAAAATTTGTTTTTTTTTTTCCCACTTCTCCTAGTGTGTCTCCTGGTACATTAGCCAGTTTAAGATGATTTATACCCAGTTACTTAGCAGTAAACTCTTATTCCTAAAGGATGCTTTTGAATTGCTTAGACTCCACCAGTGTTGAAGCACTAATTCCAAACTTGGAGCAAATAGAGCTATTCTATTTTATTCCAATTTTTGCTATTTCCCACTATGTTGTGACCTCCCTCTGTGGAGCAGTTTCATGAAGTATTTAGCATTTTTGGCTTCAGCAAGATCAGAGGAGTTTAGCTCTTCTATCATTGGGAAATATGATGCGTTAGGTTTTGTAAGTAGGTTATCCACAGGAGCTATTACAAAAGAGAAACTTTGTGTATTAGTTAGAAAAGATGATGTACTCAGTTTGCTTTATGTTGTGAGGTATAGCAAAATACTTTTTCTTTCTGCTGGTTGTGGGGCTTGAACTCTGGGCTTGGGCACTGTCCCTGCACTCTTCAGCTCAAGGCAAGTGCTCTACCACTTGAGCCACAGTGCCACTTCTGGTTTTCTAGTGGTTTATTGAAGATAAGAGTCTCACAGACTTTCCAGCTCAGGCTGGCTTTGAACCGTGATCCTCATATCTCAGCCTTCTGAGTAGCTAGGATTACGGGCCTGAGCCCCTGGCACCTGGCTTCTAGCTAAATACTTTTAACTACAGTTTTCAAGCTTGAAGTAACAAATAGTTCAACACTCTTGGATGGGTTGATTTAAATTAATAGCTGAATGGCTGAGGTTGGAACAGGGATTATTAAGATAATTAATGTAGTCTAAGTAGTCTCAAGCCTTCACTCAAGATTCATAGGAAGCACTGTATGAAGATGCCACTGTGTAATCAAGCCACCCCTATCTTCTGTGTGGGCCATGCCTGCCCCCTAGCCTGTCTCACAGTAGCATTCATCCTCTTCTCTGGCTTTGATCTGTGCATGCTCTCATTTACAGCTGCCTGGGTCCCCCACCTTCAGGGTTCCCAGTATCTTCTTGGGAGCGTGCTAAAGTGTAGTAGCACTGTGGACATTTTTGATTCAGGAGGCTGGCATGGGGCCCAGGAAGGCTTGTGGTTTATAGAAGCATTCCAGGTGATTCAGAGCCCTCTTGAGAGAAAACAAAAGCCATTTAGTGGCCCAAGGATGTTCTTGGCTCTCTTCCCATGGCACCCACCCTGGGACTTGGCTACCAACATTGGCTGCTCCTGAAGCATAGATACACACTTGAACTTTCCTTTCTACCCTGTTCTCTGGCTCAGGTGCTGGGTGAGGCTCACCTTCTCTCCCTCCTGGGAACTCGTCTTTCGCTCTCTAGTCACCTCCTCATAGTGGTTCTTCTGGAATGGACCCTGCTTTGTTGTTACTTTTGTTATTTTTATCTGCTCTCACAATTCTCTACCTCAATCTCCTTTTTCCTTCCAGAGGAGGACTGAGGGCCCAGACACTTGAATTTGAAATGTGGCTCCTGGCTTAGCTGTTTGACCAAAGATAAGTTAACCTTTCTGGGCTTCTGATGTCTCATGTCAAAATGGAGAGAATGGTAACTTCTTCATGTTTGTGGCATGGACAAAATGAAGTGGCAGGTCTAGGATCAGTGACTAGCATTGTCAGCCATGACTTGGCTGTGATCTCTCTCTTCTGTTGCCATTTTTAGTGTCACTCTTAGAGCCCTTTACACCCCTAAATCTGGAGGGCAGCAGTCTTGTCTTCCTCCACTTTTAGCAGCAACCACCCAGTAGTTCCCCAAGCTGCTCTTCCCATGCTGATGGATTCGTTCTGACTTCCCTTGCACATCCATTTCCTCATGTTGATGGCACCAGGCCTCAATAGATTTGGCTTAAAATATGTCACCTTGAGGGGCTGGGAAGGTGGCTCAGTGGTAGAGTGCTTGCCTTGCATGCATGAGGCCCTGGGTTCGATTCCTCAGCACCGCATAAGCAAAAAGAAAAAAACCAGAAGTGGTGCTGTGGCTCAAGTGGTAGAGCGCTAGCCTTGAGCTGAAGAGCTGAGGGACAGCGCCCAGGCCGAGAGTTCAGGCCCCATGACCGGACCCCCCCCCAAAAAAAAAATATGTCACCTTGACCTTCATGACAAAGTCTTTGTCCCCATGACTACCACCTCTGCTTTCTTCTCCTGCTTCCCTCCTTTACAGCACCATCTATACAGGCCCTGCTGTCCTCGGGCTCATCTCTAGTGTAGGAATGAGCAGGCTGCTATTGCTGTTGCTGAGGCTGGCTAGGCTTGTAGTGCACTACAGCCTCTGTACCCTCCACAGCAGCTCTTGATTCACTCCAGGCCACAGCTCACCTGAAAGGTGCCCAAGGATGCAATGAGCTCAGTCCCACTGCCTGTATCGCTTCTACCAGGGCCTGCAGGAGAGCACTCCTTCACTGGAATTAATCACTGTTGGACTCAGGTAAAGCTCACTGCCTGCCACACCGATCTGGATCCCTGTCAGGTAGCAAGCCTATGAAGGCTGCTGTCTCTCATGCTTCCAGGATCCTTTTGGCTAGTCACATCTAGACTGCTAAGGCTTGCTGGCTCTGTGGCATGTATGTCTTTCTCAGAACAAAAGGAACCTATCCTGAGGTCCCCTGCTCATAAAAGTGTCTACCTTTTATGAGTCAGAAAATGGGTCATAATGTCCAAATGACTGTTTTCCCAGGCTGCACAGTTTATAAACAATTTCACGGATCTTAAGTCCAAGTTTCAGCCAGGAGTTTCTCCTCCTCAGTCTCTGCAAGAAGTATAGTCCTAGCTGTGGAAAGTTCTCTTCTCCTTTTTATTTCTTGCTCTATGAATCACTATGCTTCACTCTGGTGAATTAGTTCCCTGGGCTGCTGCAACAAATTATTTCTAACTTCTGCTTTAAACAACAAAAGTTTATTCTCTCACAGTTCAGGAGACAGAATCCGAAATGAAGGTGCATGTAGGGCTGGGCTGCCTTCTTAGGCTCTCACCTGGTCCTTTCTTTGCCCTTTTCCTAGTTTGCTGGGCTGCAGGAATGCCCTGGTGGTCCTTGGGTTTTGTCTGCATGGTTCCAGTCTCTGCCTCGGTCTTCATATCTCAGTTGTTCCTTCTCTTCCCCACCTTACCTTCCTCTTCTTCCTCGTACTTCTCTCTGCCTACCCCCTTCATTTTCCACTCTTTCCCTCCTTTTTTTAAAAATTTATTTTATTTATTTTGTCTGTCTGTCTGTCTGTCTGTGCTGGTCCTGGGGCTTGAACTCACTGCCTGGGTGCTATCCTTGAGCTGTTTCGCTCAAGGCTAGTGCTCTACCACTTGAGTCACAGTTCCACTTCTGGCTTTTTGGTGGTTAATTGGAGATAAGAATCTCATGGACTTTTTTTGCCTGGGCTGTCTTTGAATCTTGATCCTCAGAGTTCAGCTACCTTAGTAGTTAGGTGTGAGCCACCAGCACCCTCCCCTTCTCTTTCTCTCTGTCTCTGTCTCTTTCTCTGTCTCTGTCTTTCTGACTGTTTTGAGCCTTTATTGCTGGTAGGCAGGCACTCTTCTGCTTGAATTATACCTCAAACCCTGTGGCTTTATTTTTCAGATAGGATCTCACAGTTTTGCCTGGTATCAGTATTGGACCTATGTCTACCTAACTATGTCTACCTGTATAGCTGGGATTACAGTTCCTTATCATTATGTTTAATTTATTTGTTGAGATTGGGTATTGGTAACTGTCTGCCTTGGTTGGCCTTGAACATGTTGCCTCCTGAGCAGCAAGGATTTACAGGCTTGAGCCACACTATTTTGGCTATCCTGGAAAATCATTTCACAGTCCTTAACTATATCTGAAAAGCCCCTTTCCTTTAATAAGAACATTTATAGGTTCCTGGGATTTGGACTTGATATCTTTGGGTGAGCATGCCAAACCTACTGCACCTGGCTAGCAATAGTTTACATGGTTAGACAGCCATTCTAGGATGCCAGTTTCATAACTTAAATTCATGTGTTACCTGATAATATAATTGTTACCTGGAATTTGTCATAACAATAACAATAGAAATGAGATTTTTTGGGGGATGTGTTACAATGCATTTTTTAAAATAAAAACAAACGGTGGATCCAATCTGGTAGACAAGTTACATGTTAAATATGTTTTAGGGTATCACTTTAAATCGTGTATGTTATATATACATACTTAGTATTATTCTGCTTCTTTTTCCATATTTAGTAATTTTTTCCACACATTAGATATCTGAACAAAATAACTTTAGTTTTTTTGTTCAATAATATGACTAGAGTCCTTCCCCATTGCAACCACTGGATTTGTTTTTTCAGGATTAAGGTTTGAACTCAGGGCCTCTTGCTTGCTAGGCTAGGTACTCTATTCTTGAGATATACTCCTAATCCTTTTATACTTTTCAAAGTTAGTTTCTTGATGGGGTCACAATTTTTTTTTCTGGAGCCAGCCTTGGACTGCACTCATCCTACTTGTTCCATGTAGTGGAGATTATAGCTATGAAACATCACATACAGCTTATTTGTTCAGATGAGGTTCTTACTAGCTTTTTATTTAGGCTGGTCTCAAGCCATAATGCTCATGATTATAGGTATGAGACACTATTCCTGGCCATAAAGTCTTTTTTTTTTGTTTTGTTTTGGTTGGTACCAGTCATGGGGCCTGAACTCAGGTCCTGACCACTGTCCCTGAGCTTTTTTTGCTCAAAGATAGGGCTCTACTTCTGGATTTTTTTGCATATTGATTGGAGATCAGTGTGTCACTGACTTTCTTGCGAGGGGAGTTTGTGACTCTTATCTTGAACTGAGATCCTCAGATCTCAGCCTCCTGAGTAGCTAGGATTACAGGCATGAGCCATGTATACCAGACTTTTAAATCTTTATCATTTTAAGTACTATGGCAAACAATGACTTCTATTGACCCAAGAGAAAAGTGCCCCACCATTCCATTTTATTGATGAAAAAACTAAGGCTTGGAGCCCTTAAAAAGCCTGGGAAGATCTGCTTAGGTCTGACTCTTTTGACAACAGTTTTACAGTCACCTTTAGGCTTGTGACCTTCCACACAGCCAGGAGTGCAGAGATGAGGCTCAGCGTCACAGGTTCCATTACTAATTTGGTGGTAAGACTGTGGCCAAAATCCTCCACTTCTGTAAACTTGATTAAGTGTAGCACAACTTAGGATATGGAGTGATGATTCATTGAGAGACAAAATTCAAAGACTAAGGAGAAACCTTAAACAAAGAGTTAGTAGGCTTTGAATTTGACATCGATGTTTGGGGTATCTGTGAAGTTTGAAGGTGGCAATACTGTTATATAAGACATTTCATAAACAGTAATATGCAACTATGGTACTATTTTCAGTAGTACCCGTTTCCCTTTCACCTAGATCATTCTGGAAATCCTAGTTGCTCAGGAGACTGAGATTTGGAGAATCTTGGTTCAAAATTAGCCTAACCCAAAAGGATTGTGTAATTTCCAAAATGGCCAGCAAAAAGCAAGGCTGAAGCTGTGGCTCAAGTGGTAGAGCACCAACTGTGAACAAGAAAACTGATTAATGACAGTGTCAGGTCCTAAACTCAAGCCCCAGTATGGGCAGTAAGAAAAAAAAAATGGAACTTAGCTCTGTCCCACTTGTTCACACCTGTAATTCTAGCTACTCAGAAGGCTGAGACCTGAGGATTGAGGTTCAAAGCCAGCCCTGGCAAGAAAGTCCCTAAGACTCTTATCTCCAATAAAGTATTAAAAAAATGCTGGAAGTAGAGCTGTGACTAAAGTGGTAGTGTGCTAGCCTTGAGTACAAAAGCTTAGGGACAATGCCCAGGCCCTGAGTTCAGCCCCAGGACTAAAAAACAAAAAAACAAAAAAAAGGAAAAGAATGCATTTCATTGCTCTGTGAATTTATATGTGTTTCAGTACTTCATATTAAAAATATTCAAAGAGACCTTGGCACCAGTGGCTCATGCTTGTAATACTAGCTGCTCAGGAAGCTTGAGATGGGAGAATCGCAGTTTGAAGCCCTCTAGGATAGGAAAGTCTATGAGACAATTCTCTCCAATAAAGTATTCAGAAAAGCCTGGAAGTGGTGCTATGTCTCCAGTGGTAGAGTGCTACCCTTGAGCAGAAGATTCTCAGGGACAGTGCCCAGGCTCTGAGTTCAAGCCCTAGGACCAGGAAGAAAACAAATTTCAAAGAGATGACACTGTGAAGTATCTAAGAACTATTTCATTGGAATCATTCTTATAATCTTCTTGCTAATTTAACTTTGTACTAAAGAAATCATTGGGGATTTCCTTAGATGTAGAATTTATTTTGTTAAGATTTATTGTAAAACACAGGATATTTCTGCAGTTGTATTTTGGGGGATTTGATTTGAGTCTTTCTGGTGAGTACTTGACTTGGGTGCTTACTGAATATGTGCTTAAGGCCCCAGGCCTGTTAATCTCTGTGGGTGGCCTCAGTCTGCCTCACTCTTTTCTTTCCCTCTCTTCTCTTGTCAGGAGATACCTACTTTGTCCAAGGCTTGCTGATTCCTTCTGTCTTCCTTCCAACTTCCCCTCTGTAACTGCGCTTGTTAGTATTGGCTTTCACCTAGCAATCTCCTGTTTTGGGGGTTGGAATTGTGACTTTTCTTCTTTCAAGGCTCTCTATGGTCCAAGAAGTCTTGTAGAGTCTGCTAAGTAGGCCATTCATAATGGGGAGCTGGTCTGTTTAGGTTCCCCAGCTTCTGCAGCAAAGGTAGTACCTGACCCAGCCAGGATGGGTTTTCAGTAGGTTGTTTCACTCTTGTTTGTAGCTGCATTTGAGGGCTTGCATTGTCTTACCCTCATTCTTGTTTTCTGTCTTGGGGACTTGTGATGCCAGATAATTATTTATGAAATCATTACATTAAATCACATGTTAAGAAATAACTTTCAGGGGATACATTCATCTGTTCTTCTGGAAATTGAGCCTGATCCATTAATTTTATGTTTTTGTGGTACTGGGATTTGAATGTAGGGCCTCATACTTGCTCTACTGGTACTCCACCACTTGATCCATGCCTCTAGCTTTGCTTCTTACTGGTCACTTTGGAGATGGAGTTCAGAGAGCATTTCTTCACGGTCTTGCTTGGAACCACCATCCTCAGGACCTCAGCCTCCTGAGTAGGTAGGCTCCTAGATGTGAGCCACTGGCACTTTATTTCATTTATGTTTTTTCCCCCTGATTTACTAAAAATGTTTCTCTTCTTAGAAGACTAGAAAGTGATGCAGGTTGTTATGGAGTTGTTCTAATTATTTTTCATGCCAAGCAGACCTTCAGTTTAAATTTTGGACTTCAGGAGACAGATTTAGGATTCAGAGGGTAGGAACAAGACATGAATGGCTGCTTGGCCACGTGGCAGAGGCAGGAGGCAAGGCTGGAAATTGTTGGCAGGATTTGGACATGGCTGCTGCTCTGTTAAAAACAAAACAAAAAAAAACATAGCAAGAAGGAACTCAGTTCCTGGGGAACAAATGCTGAAATGAAAACGTGGGGAGTCTTCTCCCTGTGATAGAATCTGAAGGGGGCACTCACTGTGGGTGCTATGGGGGAGGGTGCCCCTGAGTATTGGTGCTTTTGCCAAGTTTATGAATATGCAAGTAATGTTGTGCCCCGAGGAGGAGAAAAATACTGTACTTTTAATTTGACATTATCTATCCTGTGAAATGTGTGATTGGTCTTCAGTTCACCTGGTGCTACTCCCACTTCCTCAATGGCCTAGGAGAGAGTTCCCAAGTCAGGTAAGAGGTGCAGGTAAGGGGTGCTTTAGCTGCTAGGGAGGGTCCTGTGCCTCTGTCTTTGTGCTGGATGGTAAAATGCAACACTTCTGATTTTCCTAGTTTTCTGTGTATATCACATTGAAACTACTTAGTCTGTCTAAAATGGAGGATTGAGTTTTGGTGTTGACACTTTGGTAACATTTAAAAAATTTTGTCTAATATGGTTCAATTTTTTTTTGTTTTTGCCTATATTGGAGCTTGAATTTAGGGCTGCTTCTTCTCACTGGGCTTTTTCATCCATAAGTGGTACTCTACCACTTAAACTATAGTTCTACTTCTTGCTTTTTGTTGGCTAATTGGAGATAAGAATTTCAAGAATTGGTTTTCAGGGCTTGCTTTAAACCTCAGTCTTTAGATCTCAGCTTTTGAGTAGCTAAGACTAGGTCACCCAACCTGAGTCAAATTTTACTGTGATTAATCAGTTTTAGTCATTGGTTTTTCCATACTTGCCCTGTAGGGGAAAGGCTATAATTTATATAGAATTTTGATGATAAAGTCTTATAAATTAGCTGTGTTAATCACCCTATTACTTTTGTTAGTTGTGGGGCTTGAACTCAAGGTCTGGCTGCTATCCCTGATCTTTTGTGCTCAAGGCTAGCACACTACCGCTTTCGTCCACAGCTCCATTTCTGTTTTTCTGGTGGTGAATTGGAGATAAGAATGTCACAGACTTTCCTTTCTGGGCTGGCTTCAAATACTATCCTTGGATCTAAGCTCCTGAGTAGCTAGAATTACAGGCTTGAGCCACTGCTGCCCAGCTCACCTATCACTTTTTACCTTAGAAGTCAGTGACAGTGTCATAGCCTCTTCTCCCTCTCCTTTGGTAACATATTTCATAACATGTAAAGAAAAGGGTACAATTATTCTTAACTGGACGTTCTTTTCTCTGGCCTGTAGACAAATAAGGGAGGTGATGGCTTTCCAAGTCCTGTAGTGTCATTGGTGATTTCAGAAATTTGTTTTCCTACTCTTGGTGTTAGTGGAGTAAGGAATCATGCACACTTCACTTCTGACACCATCTCTTCTGCATATCTTCAGTTGAGCTGTGATCGATCCACTGTAGGTCTGAGGCTGTATTGCCAGTCGAGTGGCCTGGCTACACAGCTCTTCAGATTCTCCTCATCTAAAAGATGGTAGGGGGTCAGGCTCTCATGCCTCGACAAGCTTTCAGAACAATGCAGAAAAAGAAAGGCTGTGGTTTGGAACCAGAGAAGCATTTCCAGGCCTGAAGTGGGCCTGGGAAATGGGGACAGCTGAATGCTTCCCAGATACCTTCTCAGAGCAATCTTTTACCTGATCACTGGCCCACAAAGTTGATACAGGGATGGCTTTCTGCATACTTTGTACACTAAAGATTGAGGCCATCTTTAAAAATCTTGATGATTAGCCAGATAGGGGTGGCTCATGCCTGTAGTCCTAGCTACTCAGGAAGCTGAGATCTGAGGATGGTGGTTCAAAGCCAGCTGAGCAGGAAAGTAGTCTGAGAGACTCTTATCTCCAATTAACAACCATAAAATCGGAAGTGTACTGTGGCTCAAATGGTAGAGTGCTCACCTTGAGCTGAGGGATAGCACCCAGGCTGAGAGTTCAAGCCCCATGACTGACAAAACAAACAAATCCCACAAAAAAAAAAAAAAAAACAAAAACCCAAAAAACTCTTGAGGATTGGGACTCCAGGTCTAATTCAATGGTAGAGTACATGTATATAGTATGCTGGAAGCCTTGGCTTCTGCTCTTTGTACTGCCAAAAAGAAAAAAATAAAAGCAAACACCGAACTCCTTAGGATTGAAAGGAGACTGGCATTTGGGGGAAGAGTCCTCTGACTGATACAATCACCATTCCTCCATCCTTGGACACTAGCAATTCAGGACGCATCATGCTGTGATTGCTTCCTGCTTCTATTGCTCTAGGAGAAGGAAGGGACATTTTTTAAGTCCTCCATGTGTGCTGGGTGTGGATATGTTATGTTACTTCATTAAATGTTCCCTTTGACTCTTAAAGTGAGATATTGAGGTTAACACAGTTTTTTTTTTTTTTTTTTTGATAATGCTGCAACTGTCTTTCTGCTGCAAGAAATTGGAAATCTCAGAAGCAAAGCATCCTTACATTTCTATAGCCTGCTGATGTTGCATGTGAAGAAACCTGTTTAGGAAAGATGGGCATGCTTAGCAGTGCTGAAGAGATGTCTCTTTTGCATGAGTTTCCCACAAAATGGAGGCAGTCTAGCCTACTGTTGCACCAGAAATCTATTCAGATAGACACGTGTTTTCAAATACTTTTTGTTTTAGACAAGACCAGCTCAGGCTGGTCTTGAACTCTTGGTAATCTGAGATCCTCCTGCTCTAATCTCTTTAATAGCTGATCTTATAGTTGTATTACCACTCAGGATTTCAATCTTGACTGTCTACCACTTTGTATAACTGGCTAAATTACTTAACTCCTCATTGTGTCACTGTGCTGCTCATTAACTAATGAAGCATTGGAGATGTCATTACAATGTGACTACTCTCTTACCACCACAGCAGTGAAGCTTTGCCCTCCCTGTGCTGGCCTTAGCTTGATCTGCTGGAGGACAGAGTGGGTTGCCTGAACTGTCCCAGGATAAGCTCTGGGCTGTTTGGTTTCAAGTTGCTGCTGCCTTCTTCAGGCTAAGATGTCAGTTTCCTGAAATAAGTGTCCTGGATACCTTAGGTAAGCTGCCTATGCCCCAATCTGTCTGAGAGCCCTGTTCACCCTCACCCCAACTCCAAAGCCCCGAGCACTGAATTTTCTTTCCTTTTGCTGAATGGCCCGGGTGCAGGGTGAGGGCAGCTCAGTAGTCCTTATTACAGTTCTCACCTTACAGCTGCTGCTGGATGGCCTTATAGGGGCATTGGATCCTATTGTTGGACAAGATCTTTCTGCCACCTGTTGGAGTAATGAGTGAAACTGTGAGGCCTTCCAGTCCCTGGTCAGAGACACTGAAAAGGCATGGAGTTTCTAGAAAAGGTAGCTCATGGCTGAGAGTCCCCTCAAAGGGACTATGCCCAATTTTGTTTTCTGAGTAGGATTTGAAAAGCAGTGTTGGAATAAAAATAACATGAGAATGTTGTTGGGGCTTGGGACAAAGTGGCATGTATGGTCTGGAGAGACAGAGAATGATTTCTTTGATTGAAGTTTATGTCAGTCTACAGGTTTGTACACACTCCCAACATCATATCACTGCCAGCCAGGACAAGCTTGGTCAGGACAAAGAAGACTCTACTATTTTGTTACATTGCGTTTTTACAGAAGAAAAGACAGAGTTCCAAGGAAAGGACAGCTTTGTTGCTCTGTGAGATTGCATTAAGGAAGTACCATATAGGTTACCTGATCTCCTTCCCCCTTCCCCTTTGAAGTTGTACATTGATCTTTGGGATTAATGTCAATGAGCTTTTTGATGTCTCCAAAGTGAGAAAGAGGAGGCCTGTGTCCAATGCTGAGAAGTTAGTGACATTGGTGCAGGGTGGGGGGGGGTAGGGGGTAGGGGGTAAGGGGGAAAGCAGGGGGGATTGGGGGGAAGGTGTATCTATGGAGTCTGGTTTTCTCTGAATTTTCTCTGAAGTCCTTGGCCTTGGGATAAAGGCCTTTATTTTTTTTTCCACATTGGGGCTACTTCCTGCTGCTCATGAGTCCCATTCTTGAACCAGGCTGTTTGGAGGTGATCCAGCTACCCCAGCTATCCTAGGATGAGTGAAGAACTGAGCATCATTGTCCACTCTGAAATGGCTTCCAGAACTGTAGAGCAACTCTGGGAAGCAAGTGTGGGGCATAGGGTGGGGGAAAGAGCTGGGGATGGATTAGCTTCTCTCACTTTGAGCAGATATTTTTAAAAAAGAGGAAGGCCAGAAACATCTGGAAAACTGCAAGTGTGGGCTAGTCCCTGTACACCCCTCAGATGGTCTGATCACAGGAGATGGAAGCAGATGTCACAGTTAGTGATCTGGGATGCCCTTCAGAATTCCTGTGTTCTCCCTTAGGGCACAGCCTTGCTATTATTAAATGATTACGTGTACTTGCTTATTCCTTTTCTAGTATATGCTTTCTAGCTAATGTCATTTGAAGCTAAAAATAGTTCTCTTGTCCTTAATTAACATTCCTAAGATTTTCCTGCCAAGCCTTCTTAGATTTTCATTGTAGTGGATTTTACTCTTACATTTCTGCCTTGCTAAACATGGTAAGAAGTTCTTAGAGTTTTCAGTGTACTTAATAGCTCCACCTGCATAGGGGGACATCCATAGATTGGTCCTAGGATTTGCTAGCCTTGGGAGTAGTCCCCAGTGTTCTGATCTCTGTGGTACTTACTGGAAATATCTTCTCATTTCAGAGAATCAGAGTTCTCTGATAGAGAATTGGCTCATGAAATAGCGATGCTCCCTGCTTTTCAAAAAGGGAAGTCCTATCTTTGTACAGTTTTATGTGGGACCTCGGTTTAGGACTTGTACTTATGTGCAAGGCTAGGTGCGGTAGTGTACATTTGTAATCCCATCTATTCAGAAAGTGTAGCCGCCCTGGCAAAAGTTAGGTAGGTGCTATTTGGAAAATAAATCATGAAATGACTCAAATGGAAGAGAACCAGCCTTGAGCAAAAAAGCTCAGAGATTTCTCAGGCCCTAAGTTCTGGGCCATTGGTGGTCAGACTCAAATAAGAGTCTCACAGATTTCCCTACCCAGTTGGCTTTAAACTATGATCCTCAGATCTTAGCCTCCTGAATATTTAGGATTATATATATGAGCCAATAGTGGACAACTGTAATGTCTTTTTTTTTTTTTTTTTTTTTTGGTCGTGGGGCTTGTACTTTGGGCCTGGGGCACTGTCCCTCAGCTCTTTAGCTCAAGGCTATCGCGCTACCACTTGAGCAACAGCACCACTTCTGATTTTCTGAGTGGTTTATTGGAGATAAAAGTCTCACAAACACACACACACACACACACAAAGTCTCACAGACTTTCCTGCCTGGGCTGACTTTGAACCACAATCCTCAGATCTCAGCCTCCTGAGTAGCTAGGATTACAGGCGTGAGCCACTGGTGCCTGGCCTGTAATATCTTTTTTTAAAGTGTGTCTTAAGTCAGTATTTCTCAAACCAGGGTCCACTTGAACCCTTCAGTAAAATACCATTTGAATCTTTGGTAATTACTTCTCTGGACTGAGATACACAAAACTGTTATATGAATTTCTCTCACATGGGTTTGAAGTTTCAAGTAACATGTTTCTTTCTCTCATAAAGGTAGAGAAAGTAGTAGTGTGCATGTACACTCATGCATGTGACAGGGAGCCACTCTCAACTTCAATTTGTATTTTGCCTCTGTTTTGAGAAAATGTCCAAAATGTGCATGAAGTCTGGGAGGTGCCGGTTAAATGCCAAGTTCCTTTAACAACAGGTGATGGTTTTTTTCTGCTTGGTGACTCTTCCTTGGCTCCCTTGGTACTGTGCCAGATTTTGCTATATAGAGTCTTGTATTCTCATGCTTCTTACAGTTCTCTGTTAGCATGCTGCACCAGCCTGTTCCTGCTGCCCTATAAATCCATTTGATTCCATCTCCTGGGAACTTTGGTTCATATTAAACCCTTGAATGGACATGTCTTTCCTTCCATATAGCTGAAGCTCAACTTACAGTTTGGTCCAAGTGCTAGCTCTTCTGTGGGTAGGAGAGAAACCATGTTTCAATGGTAGATTCTAGCTCAGTCCTCCACATTGGATAGAAGAGGCAGAGATCCAGATATGCCTGTTATCCTTTGTGCTCTCTCATTCATTGCCACTTCCCTTCAACTGTTAGTAGTGTAGCTCAGGTGGAGGCTTTGTAAATCACATGCAGGTAATCATGTGAACTGGACCTTACTTGGCTTCAGCTGAGTAGGAGGGAGGGGTCCACTCAGGAGCTCCCAGACTGCTTCTAACTCTACCTACAAACAGTTCACACACAGGACAACAGAACCTGAGGGTGACAGCAGTGGTCTTCCTACCTGGCTCAGGAAGTCAGTGTGCTTGTTACTTGGGACACAATTTTATTCTTTTTGTAATTTTATTCTTTTTTGGTCGGTCGTGGGGCTTGAACTCTGGGCTTCAGCGCTGTCCCTCAGCTCAAGGCGAGCGCTCTACCACTTGAGCCACAACGCCACTTCTGGTTTTATAGTGGTTTATTGGAGATAAGAGTCTCATGGACTTTCCTGCCTGGGCTGGATTTGAACCACAATCCTCAGATCTCAGCCTCCTGAGTAGCTAGGATTACAGGCATGAGCCACTGGAGCCCAGTTTGTAATATTTAATCTTTAGGGGAGATACTACCCCATAAAGATTGGGACTATGGCTCTGAGGGCAATTAGGGGCTTCTCAAACTTCGGGGCCTGAAATAATTAAAATATAACATCACTGCATCAACCTAGAATAATGGTATCTAGACATGTCCATGATTGTTGTGTTCAAAGCCCTCCCAGGAGCCAGAGCCAGTGGATCACCCTTATTATCTTAGTTACTCAGAAGATTGAAGTCTGATTATTTCAGTTTGAAGCCAATCCAAGCAGAAAACGATTCCAGATTCCATCTCCAGTTAACTAGCAAAAGTGCTGGATTGGTGGCATGACTCAAATGGCACCAGCTATCATTGAAAAAGCCAAGAGAGAGTACAAGGCCTCAGTTCAAACCCTATATCAGTATGTATTCACAAGCACATCCCCCCCCACAGAGCCATCCCCAACACACACATACACACACACACACACACACACACCTTCTCTCAATTATTCTTTTTTGGAGCTACTTTACAAGATGTCACCCTTGATTTTATTTAGTCTTAGTCACTTTTGCTTCTTATGGTGGGCCCTTACTAAATAATGCTTCCAGCTGCTGTTGACCTAGCTATCTTGTTTCTTAAGGACACTGGAAATACTTTGAGAAACAGGACTATGTTACTATGCAGTTAGTGATTAATAAATGACTGCTTTGTTAATTCAAGTGCAGTAATGAGGTGACCTATTGACTAATCTTGGACTGGCAGGTTATTATGATCAATCTGCATAGGTCTCTCAGAATTGTTTTCTTTGAGTTAGATAAATTGTGATGTTACTTATATGACAATATCCTGCTGAATGGGCATATATATATATGTGTATGTGTGTATATATATATGTGTGTGTATATACACACACACACACACACACACACACACACACACACACATATTCCCCCCCCCTCTGGTAATAGTCATAGGGTTGGGATTTTTTTTGGCTACACAGTAGTTTTTAGAAAAAATAAGAAAACAAAACAAAACAGATGTCAGGCTCATGATTTAGTTGGTTTATCAGTGCAGTCTGCAGAAATGAAGAATATATGTCACATAGAATCCAAATCATATCTGTTAGTTGTACAGATGACTTAAGGATTATTGTGGAAATTTATATGGCCTGCAGCTCAACATAAAGCAACTGAAGCACAGGCTCAACTTGGTTGTCATAGTAATAAAATATACACAGGGCAGTATACTAGTGGCCTGTGGGAAATAGTGGTTTAGGACAACTCTGGAATGTTGGTTTCAGAAATAGAAGATGACACTAGAAATTTGATTCCATATGATCAGAGTTCATTTAGAAGTTGAGGATCTGAGGGAATATTAAAGGTCATATGTGAGGTGGTTAGAACTTTTTGTAGGCTTAGAAGTAGGGGGTAGATGGTAAGC
Source organism: Dipodomys spectabilis (assembly GCF_019054845.1). Taxonomy (NCBI): domain Eukaryota; kingdom Metazoa; phylum Chordata; class Mammalia; order Rodentia; family Heteromyidae; genus Dipodomys; species Dipodomys spectabilis. Next base: position 3,306,230 of record NW_024870912.1, read on the forward strand.
AACCATGTAAAGAACAAAGCAGCTTGTTGTAACACAAAGATATTTCTTTTTAGAGGGAATTGTATCACTTTTAGGCAGCAGATCCAGTTAAATATCTGAATGTTATCAGCCCCAGCCAAATTGTCTAGATAAATTTTCTTGCCTTCTCCTGCCTCATGTGACACATCAGTTCAGTGTCGCTCTCATTTTTTGGTACTGCATTGCCAGCTGCTGTGGACTAACCTATAATGACTGTGACTTGGGATCAGTATACCATCAGTCTTTAGCACAGCCATATGTTTATCTGGTAATGTAGTATCTTAAAGCAGGGTTTAGCTTAAAGCGGTTTTCACTTTAGGGAACTTAAACTATTCTAACAACTAATTTTGCAAGTTTTATCAAAATTTTAAGAGGGATGATCATTTTTATAACTGTTGTATTAACTGTATGAGTTAAGAATTGAATGTTGACCCTATTTAATCTTTATTGCTTTGTATGTATGTTCATGGGGCTTGAACTCTGGTCCTGGGTGCTGTCCTTCAGCTCTTCAGCTCAAGGCTAGCACTCTATCACTTGAGCCAAAGTGCCACTTCCAGTTTTCTGGTGGCTTATTGGAGATAAGAGTTTCACAGAGTTTCCTGCCCGAGCTGGCTTTGAACCACAATCCTTAGATCTCGGCCTCCTGAGTAACTAGGATTACAGGTGTGAGCCACTGGCACCTGGCTCACACAATATTTTGATAGGAATTAACCCCTTAAGTTTTCTCTGGCTTTTTAAAAAATGAGATAATGTCTCACTATTTAATCCAAGCTGGTCTGGAACTTCTAAGCCTATTGCCTCAGTCTCCTCCTGAATATTGGGTATAGTTTGATATTTTAATTTGAGCTGGCGCTTTTGGCTTATTCTTGTAAATCTTAGCTACTCAGAAGGCTGGGATCTGGAAGATTGAGTTTCAAAACCTGCCTTGGCAGAAAAATCCCTGAGAAACCATCTCCAAAATAAAAATCTGGGCTGTGGGCATGAAGTAAATCATAGAGAACCAGCTGAATAAGTGAGTCTAGTTAGCTCAAGCCTCACTATGGGGGAAGGTATATGATTAAGTTGATATTCTGAAAGGTTAAAACTGGGAATATTCAGGCAGGCTCTCTTTAACATTGTTGGTTACTTAACCCTGATAAGTTTTCAGTTTGGGAAGTTGGTTTGCTTTTGCTATATACCCAGCTTTTAATATATGTACAAGCATGCTTTTTACAGTAGCAGTTGCCAAAATCTGAGAATGAAAAGTTTTTCATGGTCTCATTTCTAGTGAGAGCATGTCAGATCTTGTTTTCCTCCAGAGCTGCATTGTTTTGTACCCTCTGTTCCTAAAGTTCCTTTGCTTTGGTGTGGCTTTCAGCTTTTTACCCTTAGTAGTTGGTGCTCAGGAAGGATCTGAGGTTCTGGGGCTTCTCCTGCTTCCCTTTTACACGTTATGCAGGGGTGGCTTGGTGGTGATGACCAGGAGCTGGCTGAGGTAGGGAGAGGGACACGCTGGCAAATAACTCAGGATGTCAGAAACACAAAGATACCACATCACAAGAGAAGTCATCCCTCTGCATGGCACATGCCTGAAACTCTGTACAGCTAGTGCTTTCAAAGCATTTCTATTTTCAAAGTAATCTTGATTTGTAAAGTTTTTCACTGTGGGTCTAGAATATATCTTGTCCAATGGCCTTTGCTTACATGTATTTTCTCTCTGTGCCTTGTAGCTGAATGGCTCAACTGGCAAAGCTAGTCTTCATCATCAAACCAAGTAGCCAAGGTTATAGGCAACATTTTCATAGATGTCCTTCTGACAGTTCCCTAAGTTTGCATTTAATACTGGGGCAGAAAACAAGGGCTAGAGATGCTGGGTGTCTTCAGACTCCTTCCTGGTAACTTTCTGAAGTTTTCTTTCTTGTGCCCTTTGCGAGGGTACCCCAGAAGGCATTTACAATAGGGAAGCAGTGTGAGAGGAGGGCTGGATTGGGGATTCTGGGAGAGAAGGTGGGAACAATGTGGGAGGGCTGGTCCATCCAAGGAAGAGTACTGGAAAGCAAAGGTCTGTTAAGTGGAGTCCTTTGTCCTTCCTGCAAATAAAAGTATCTTGCTTTGAAAGACCTCTATACTTCTTCCAGGGATCAACTCCATATGCTGCTGGTTGAGGAAGAGAAAATACAATAGTCCCTTATATCTGGGGCTTTGCTACCTGCATTTCTGCTTACCTGCTGTCCACTGTTCATGGCATTGAACCTGTGTATTACAATAGTTCGAGAGACTATGTTCACATAACACTTATTACAGTATTTTGTTACAACGGTTGCAGTCCTAGTTGTTGTTAATTTCATGCTGTGCCTAGTTTGTAAATAGAACTGTATTTGTAGGTCAGTTTGTTTAGGGGAGAAAACATATCATAGGGTTTGTTACCATCTGCTGTTTTAGGCAGCCATCGGGGGTCTTGGGATATCTCTTCTAGATAAGGAAATGACTACAATTTTTTTTCTTCTAGTATTAGAGACTGAGCACTATCTCTTATCTTTTTCACTCAACTACTTGAGCCACACCTCCACATCTGACTTTTTGGTAGTCTGATGGGCAATGAGTCTCATAAACTTTCCTGCCTGGGCTGGCTTTGTTTGAATCTCAATCCTTAGATTTCACCCTCCTTAGTAATTAGGATTACAGATGTGAGCCACATGTACTCAGTAATGACTGTTGAGATGACTTGATTTTCCTAGAGTTGTCTTTTCCTTCACTAACATAATAGAAATGACACAAAATATACTAGCAAATTGTTTACCATGAAAGATTTCTCTCCAGTTTAATTAAAATTAGTGTAGCACACGTGCGCGTGCATACACACACACACACACACACACACACACACACACACACACACACACACACACACACACACACACACACACACACACAAAACAGCATCACCACCAAAACTAAGAGGGATGTTATGGTCTCCAGAGTTTTGAAGGCAGCCACTCTAGAAAGGGTGTCTTGTTGTTCTAGGAGGCTTTGAGAGAGACAGTTGTTACCATAGGGACAGGTGGGAAAGGGCTGTATGTCAGAAATTTTGTGTGGCACAATAAGCCCATCAGGAAAGCACATGCTTTTGTTTGGTAAGTTCTATGAATATATAGGTGAATTCTGCATGAGAAAAAGGTTGGTTGTTAAAGGTGTTTTTAAGATGTGCCCTAAGCAAAGGTTTAATAAAAGTTTTTTTTTCAAGGCTTCTGGGTCTTCAAGGTGCCCCCAAGACAAGGTTGCTTACAGAATATTCTGCATGCATTCACATTGGGGATCTTGCTTCTGCAGAGCCCAAAGTGCTGGTAGCTTTTGAGACCTTCTGGGAAATATACTAGAATGACAGGGTAGGTCTGCCTGGAAACAGTTCCAAAGTCCAGCATGTGCTTGGCTAGAACATGTAATCCAAAATGACAGACTTTTGGACTGTGTCCTGAAGTAGATTCTCTTTTGGCCCCATGAGCCATCCCTGTCCTAGAAGATTTCTTTTGGGTCTCTTGTGTGGAAGCAGGGAAGGAATGTGATCTTTCCTGTCCTGGGTGCTCCTGTCAAACCTTTCCTCCATGTGAAGGACAGCAGATCACATCTTTTGGATTTCTGTTTTTGTGCTTGTGTTTCAGATGTGTTTAATAATGGCCTGACAAGACCTAATGTGCAGGGACAGCCTGAGGCTTTAGGAGATGTGTGCATGCATGTGTCAGGTGTTACTCACTTTATTTCCTTCAACTAGCACTCTGTAGTTGAAGTACATTGCTAAGGTTTGGATATAGTATGAGTGTGACCCCTTGGTTCTCAGTGTGGCAGTGTTAAATGGCAGTGCTTTTAAGAGGTGGGGCCTAGTATAAAGTGATTTGGTTACAGGGATTCTACTCTCAGAAGGTATCAATGAATGTCTTTTGGCTTTATGTGTTTTCAAGTAAGACAGTCCCCCATCCTGTGCATCTGCATGTGGCTACTTCTCTTTTGGTTTCTTTGCTATGTTGTAATGAAGCCAGGTGATTCTCACTAGCATCTGTTGGGAGCCTCTGCGCATCAGAATCATGATCTAATTGTTGCTTTATAAAACACACAATTTTTTTTGTTATAGGAACTATGTGTTATTCTGCAGTGCTCTGGATCCAGCTACTGGGTACCAGTGTAGATATCCCTTCATTATTTGTATGTCCATTCCTCTTTGTTTCCTATCTAATATTAGTGTCCCTGAGGAATGCCTCAAGAAAGCTGGCAGCCAGTTTATGCTTGTGAGGTAAGGGTGGCCCTTGTGTTTCTTCTCTTCCATTCTTGCCTACCTTCTCACAAAAACCTAGCTGATGCTAGCTCTGAGGGAGCAGTTTACTAGTGGGAGGCCTGAGAGATCTGCCTGTTCTCACTCCCATGGCCAAGTGATCCTGGTGTGTCTCATTTGTCTGGCCTGATTTTCTGGCTGGTACCCAAGACTGAGTTTCTTAGTGTTTCCACATGTGATGGTAATGTAGTGCCTGGGTCGTTTGACATTATTCTTGCCGTCAGCACCTCTTTGATCAAAAGAAGGGCAGAGAGGGAGGTTTGTGTTCACAAAAAACAGGAGGTATTAAAAATAATATAGTTGAGTTGATGCTTTAGAATTCATAGCTGAGTAGCTTTTTTCTAGCACAAGATAGTTAGGAGCATGTGGAAAGGTACCCAGCCCTGTCAGTGGAAATGCATTTTAGAGTTGTAGGTGATTTTGAGAAAAGTGACTTGGAAAGCTTGGAGTTATAGATACTTCTTGGTAATAACATGCCTGATGCTGTTGTGGTGAGTAGAATATCTACTCACTATACATTGCTGAACTTACAGTTATTTGATTAAATGACTTTTTTCTTTATTCCTGTGTGTGATCTTTGAAGGCATAACCTCTTTCTTTCCATTTTATTTCCCTGTAGCAAATATTACGCAAGATTGGCTTGAGTCAGCCTATAATATAGTCTCCTTTCTGTGTATGTATGTTGAAGAAAAACATAGTTTTCCTAAGTAACTCAGAAGTTTTTGTGCCTAAGAAAAGAAATCTACAATTAAAAAAGCTTAATTACAGGTTTTATGGATGGTTGTTTTAGATTGCTAGGGATAGAACCCAGAACCTTGTGCATGCTAGGCAAGTACTTTACCACTGAACTGCCCCCTCATTCCCTAGAGCTTCATTTTGAGGAGGGTTTGTATTCAGCTTGACCATTGAGGATGCAGATCTGTATCTGTAGATAGACACTCCCTACTCCCAGTGTGAGTGTTGTTTGAGAAGTGAATAATTGCTAAGTATGTGAGTTTCAGTGGCAGAATGTGTGGGGAGTGGGAGGCAAGGAATGCTGCATTGTTGAGTATCCTGGCAGCATTTCTGGTTTCAATTTGGTTTACCTATCCTCTGTCTGCAAGGACTGGATGGGGGAGCTGGACGGCGGCCTGGGCTTTCAGTTGGTTCTGTGTGAATTGGCTCTGAGGAGGAGGAGGAATGCTGGAAGTAGCTGCTGGCATGGGGAGTGTCAGACACAGGGCTCCTGAGAAGTACATGGACTGGAATCTGTTCTCCAAGAGGCTGCCTTGGGCCTGACTTGTGCTGATGACAGCAGCATATTGCAAATAGCATTCCACTGTTAATAAAAAGGGTTTGCTTTCACATGCAACTTCTTAGTTATGTAGCCAAAAATCCTGAAACAAAACAAAATCCACCCTCTTTTCCCCCAGAATATCTTCTGGAAGCAGTTCTTTAATAGTGCGCATTTCATAGACAGTTGAATAAAAGAGGACAATGAAGAATGTATCTGTCCTTCTCCAGGAAATGGATCAAGGTTTAGCCACTAAAACATATATAGATAGTACATTCCTGTACATTCAGGTCTCTGCTTTCCTCCTGTCTTCTCACTTCCTGCCTTTCCCTTACTCTGCTGGACTGATTATTCTTACATAATACTTTCTTTGTGCCAGTGCTGGGGCTTGAAGAAAGGGCCTAAGCACTGTCTCTTAGCTTTTTCATCCAAGACTGGCACTAAACCTTCTTGAGTCATAGTTCCACATGTATCTTTTGCTAGTTAATTGGAGATACAATTTTCATGGACTTTCCTGCACAGGCCGACTTTGCTCCTTGATCCTCAGATCTCAGGCTCCTAATTAGTTAGACTTAATAGCAGGAGCCATTGATGTCTGGTTTGAAATAATACAATTTTAGAGAACGTTTATTTCCCGCCTCTTTACTCAGTTTTATTATAAGTATGTTTTTGTATACTTGTATGCAGATTTATTATAAGCAACTTATTGAGACTACCTTTAAAAGTATTAAATTGGGCATGTGCCAAGCAGACAAATCATTGAAGATTCAAAACAACAACAAAATGCTTTGAAAGGTAAAACTTTCCAAATAAATCTTCAAGCCTCAGTGTATGCCCTTTATCCACTGTCTTTCAAAACTAAATTGGAAGAGTTTCCGCTCTGCATCACCTGTCTTCATCCTTTGTTGTAACCTTTGATTTGTGCTGCTTTTCCCTCCACCTTTGGCCTGTGACATTTAAGATGTGCTCACATACCACAAGAAAAGATATTGCCCCTAGCTAACTTGGTTCCATGGCCCTGGGTAGGCTTCTATGCTGCAAAAAGCAGGAGCTTGAAATGCATAGCAATTGCATTCATTTCTGCCTGGCAATTTTTGTGTAGAATTGGGTGTTGAAATGCAGTAAAGCAAATAATGAAGGCATATGTTTACCTATAATTCTTTTTACCTTGGGAGAAGGATTAAATAGGAACAGTTTGGTTGTTGTCAAATTCTTAGCAGTTGCTTTCAAGCATGAAACAGTCCCTCACTCTCAGAGGATTTACTTAGCAGTCTAAATAGAGAGGTCTTTACTGCTAATGGAACGAGATGGCAGGCTTAAGCAATGGGGGGCTTTATAGCCTCTTTAGCCACTTGAGAAGATGGAACATCAAATTGCGAGACTGTCCTGGCTTCCATTGGTGCTTCAGAAGTTGTGAAAAGATTGATGCATAAATAATTCAGGAGTGTCTGAATGTCGGGGTGCCAGGGACGTTGAGAGTATCTAAAAGCTTGGTTCCTGGAAGGTTTTTTGCTCTGTAAGACACTCCAGAAGCCTTCTTGAGCTTGGCCCCAAGGAGCATTTACAGAGGATGGTGTTTGTGAAGAGAAAGAACTTGTACTTGAGACTGACTGAGGTTTGTAAAGAAACAGTCACCAGGGACCCCAGTCCTGGGAATGCATGACTCATAAAACAAAGAATATGTTATTTATCCATAGAGGTAGTTGGCACTGGCTGTTTGTGTGTCTGTATGAGTGTCTCTGTTGTGTGTCCAGGGCCTTAAACAACTGTCTTAGTTCTATGCTATATACTGGTTGTGCTTTTAGAAAACATTTGGGTGACACTGGAGAGAGTCTCAATGTGGAACTTTGTCAACCTCTCTTATCTGTTTAAGGCTTTATTAAGAAATGATATTTCCCAAAAGTTTTCTGTAATAAGCAGATGGGGAAGCAGATCCTGGAGACCTCCCTGTTTATGTGTGGATATTCAACATCATGACTCTGCTGGGCGTAGGCGGGATTGAACTTTCCTGTTAATTTGGACTTATTTATGGACATGTGACATCCTTTGATGTCTCACCTGGACAACATTAAGAATCAGTGCTTGTTTCATCACTCTGAGGATGACTTTGAAGAAAGTGCCCAGTTGATAGTAGAGATCAGGGACCATGAGGAGAAAGTGCTCTGTGCGTTGGTCTGTGGCATTTGTTATTGCAAAATGACTCAACATACCAGGACTGATATGAACTATAAGGTGCTAGGATCTTTTCCAAGATAACAAGTGTGCTTAGTAGGCCCAGAGACTTCACTTTATCTTTGCATGTGTGGTGGCAGTATACAAGGAACAGACAAAACTTGAACCACTGGCTTATCTCTTTAGTTCCTCTCTCTCTTGTCACTGTAATATTTTTTTTTTGTCTTCTTCCTTTTACTATCTAAGGATCTTCTGATTCTTGGTATGGTGTCTTAGCAGAGTTCTCAATTTTGCAGTAATCCAAGTGCACTTCTTTCCTTCAGATATATGACCCTGAGAATTGGGCCTCAGGTACTCTCTGCCACAGAGAGGAAAAACATGTACACTAAAGCTGATTATGGAGGTCCCTGTCATTGCCATGGAAGAGAGTCATAGACTTTCCTAGAGCCAGGATCTGGGTTGTGTCACATTCAGAACTGTTCCATAGGCGCATCTCAGTGATTTGAAAATTCTTCCGTCATGTGCTCCTTGCTACTCATGGAACTCTTTTTTTTTGGGGGGGGGGTTCTGGTCATGGGGCCTGAACTCTGGGCCTGGGTGCTGTCTCTCAGCTCTTCAGCTCAAGGCTAGCGCTCTACCACTTGAGCCACAGTGCCACTTCTGGCCTTTTTTTCTTTTTCCTTATGTGGTGCTGAGGAATCAAACTCAGGGCCTCATGCATGCAAGGCAAGCGCTCTACCACTGAGCCACCTTCCCAGCCCCTCATGGAACTCTTAAATGACTAGTGATAGCAATTGCATTTTACCTTAGGGAGGTTAGGGAATTACTCAGATCATTTACATGGGTTACCCACCTCTAGATCCCCTCTGCTTCCAGTCAGAACACTTTGTGTACTGCTATTATCACATAACTTTTGAGTATAGTTTAGTGGGAAGAGTTGGAAGAAGCAGAGGGATTTCAAACTATAAATGGAAATTCAAATATATAACAGTAATAAAATGATAACAGCTACAACTTACTAAAGTGTTTGCTATATGCTGGCTGCACAGTTCTAATAAGTACTTTCAGTTTATGCGTGGCACTTTATCTTCATAGCTACAAACTGGTATTGAGAAGAGGCAGTAGGGGCTCTGAAAGGTTAAGCACTTTTTGAAGGCCACAAACTAATAATTGGTGAATTATGATTTGAATTCAGGTTCCTTGCTCTGAAGTAAGTGAGGAACATCTGGTGCATGAACTGCATAACATATGTGAAATCATTTGGACATACATGCTTCTCCACAAAGCCATCTATCTATATTGATAATTTTGTATGGCCCATAAGTGATATTATTAATATCCAAATGGCTCTTGGCAGGAAAAAGGTTGTCCATTCTTGCAGTTAAATAAAGATGAGATGGTGTTAAATAAAGATGAGACTATTGTTATTGTTGTTGTATCTTAGTGATTGTTACATTTTAAAGCAGTTTTAGTTTACAGTAAAACTGAGAGGAAGGTGTAGATATCCTACCTGCTCCCACACACCATAGCCTCCTTCACTGTCAACATTCCTACAGTGGCACAGCTCAGGAACTTGTCTCATCATCACCACCCACAGTGATGATATAACAATGTAGTTCACTATGTGGTTCACACTTAGTGTTGAACATTCTATGGATTTAAACAGATGTACAATGCCAGATATCCAATATTATATCACATAGAGTAATTTCACTGCTTTCAACGTCCTCTTTGCCCCTCCTTTTCATTTATCATCTACTCTACTCCATGGTAACCACTGATAAATTTACTGTCCCAGGTGTGGACATTGTGGATATGTTAGCTTCAAAATTGTGTACACATGTTTTCAGCTCCAGATTGAAATCATGTATTAAGAAGATGTTTAGTTTCATTAGAAAGTAGCAAGCTGTCTTGAAAAGCAGTGGTGCCCCTTTACATATATTCCTTCTAGCACGTGATGAGAGTTCCCATTGCTCCACATCTTCACCAGCATTTGATGATGTCAGCTGAGGGATTTTTGTCTTTCTAAAACATGTGTGAGAAGAGTATTCTTGACTTGAGTGTTTATAATTGTGCTCTACATTTTCTGCAGTATTATTTTTAAAGAATCCTAAAACATGTATTGGGTGTGTGTATAACTGCTTTGTCTTTCAAGCTTCTAGCTGAGCCTTCCCCACCTGTGACTCCCTCACCCTTATAGCCCATTGTTCATGGTAGTGGTTGGGTCAGTTGTATATTGATGTGAGAGAATCAATACTGGGTTCCTGTGGTCTGTACTCTCTATGGTTTGTTCTAGGCTCTCTAGCTTATCAATTTTGTCTTTTCAGAAAGAGATGTTGGGCTGCAAGAAGTGTATATCTAAAAATGTCTGTTGACATAGTGTTTTTTTTTCTGTAGGAAGAATACTGATTGAGATAAAGAAAGGCTGGTGAAGTGTCTTGAGACCATGCCTGTTTTGCAAGTCATTTAGAGCTGTATTGCATGGAAGCTAAAGGACACAAATGCCAGTGAAGCAGGCTTGGGAGGGGGGGGTCACAATTGCTGTGGGCTGTGCTGTGACAAGGCCTAAGTCAGGCTGGAGCGATCTGTAGGGTGCGTAAGAAGCGTAGAGAGCAAGGACAGGAGAAAAGTTCATGGCCAGGGACAGAAAACTATCCTAGCTCAATGATATACATCTTTACAATGTCCAGAACTTAGAAGCAGTTAAAAATAAGTTTTATAAAGAATATTTCTAAATTGTTTCAAAAGTATAGTCAGGGGGCTGGAAAGGTGGCTCAGCGGTAGAGCATTTGCCTTGCATGCATGAGGTCCTGGGTTCGATTCCTCAGCTCCACATAAGCAAAAAAGAAAAAAGCCAGAAGTGGCGCTGTGGTTCAAGTGGTAGAGCGCTAGCCTTGAGCTGAAGAGCTGAGTGACAGCGCCCAGGCCCAGAGTTCAGGCCCTATGACTGGACCCAAAAAAAAAAAAAAGGAAACAAAAGTATAGTCAGCTAAAATCTGTACATTTAGTAACCCTACCACCTGATCAATTTCCCATCCACATTATTCTGAAAGAAAATGAGGCTGATTTTGAGGGGAAAAAAGTAACAACAACAACAAAAACACTGTCTCTTGTCAGACCCAAAGAAACATAGGTCCCATGGTTTACCTTATTTGGAATAATTAGTATACATTTGGATAATCTTAGCAGATGAACAGAACAGCTCAATAGCTATATACATATGGCCATATAAGAGCTATGTACATATGGCCATATAAGATGATGCTAAGTGAAATGAACTCCAAGACATGCACACAAGAGGTTTTTCTTTGTTGTTGTTCTCAATGTACTAATTGTTTTCTTTTTTCTTTTATGTTTTTTCCCCCTATGGTTTATCTCCTTTTGTCACTGCATTTGATTTTGGCACCCTGGGTATTGTATATACATTTATCTGAACTAGTGAAGGGAAGGGGAACAACAAAATGGTGAGACACCTACGGAACAGCGATACTCACAATACAATATATTGGGAATGATCTGTTCACCTTGTGGAGGTGATGATTGGGGAGAGCAGAAAGAGGGAGAAAAATGAGGAAGGGGTAACAAGTTAGACAAGAAATGTAATAACTACCTTACTTACATAACTGTGACCCCTCTGTACAACACCTTGACAATTAAAAAAGAAACAGCTAAAATGTCCCTTCGTAGGTAAATGCATAATGTTGGTACACCCAGACAGTGGACTTTACAAAGAGCTAAAAAGAATGGGCCATCAAACCATGAAATACCATGAAAGAATCCATGAAATGACACGGAAGAAATAAAAATGTAAATTGCTGAGTGAAAGAGACATCTGAAAATGATTCCAACAATATTTCATTCTGAAAAAGGCAAAACAATGGGGCAAACAAGATTCTCTTTTCTCTTTCCTTTGATCCAGTCATCAGTCTGTCTTTCTGTGAAGAAGAATAAAAAAATGGCTTTGTTGAAACAGCTAGGTTCAGCCAAGCTCTCTTCTAAACCCATAATCCTTCCAAGGTTTTTTCCAAGCATTAAAATGAAAAATCATTTTCAAAAACTTTCCATTTCTGATTTTTCTGTTACTCTGGGCAGCTAACTGTGTATACAAGTTTTATGTTGCTTTTTTTTATTCATAGATCCTTTGTATGTTTAACTTGTATATTTGAATGCTATTACAATTTTTAGAAATTCTAATTTCTCTGTTTTTCTTCTTCATGTAAGATATTTCTGGTTGGGGTGATATTTTTACAATTCATTTCCTTGAAATATAACTCTTAACCTTTATTTGAAAAAAATGGTTATTTGTTTTCTCATTATCATTTCACTTTCAAACCTCTTTCTGATGATCAGATTCCTATATTGTCATTGTACGAAAAATTAGAAAATACCAAAAAAGTATTGAAAGGGAAATAGGACATAATCCAATTGTTCAAAGAAGCTCTATTTGCAATTTGTTGTGAAGAGTGAGTTTTTCCTTTTTTTTCTGATATTCACTATTTTACAACTGACTTTCTAGAACTGATGTTGTCATCATTGTTTCACGATGGGAAATAATTTTAGAAGTTCTTTAAAAAACGTGTTTTTTTTTTCTTTCTTTCTTTTTTTTTAAAATACCAGTACTGGGGCTTGAACTCAGGTGCTCTCCCTTAGTTTTTCACTCAAGGCTGGTGCTTTACCAGCTGAGTGCTTTAACACACCTCCACTTCTGAATTTTTGGTGGCTACTTGGAGGTAAGGGTCTCAAGGATTTTCTTACCTAGACTGTCTTTGAACTGTCATCTTCAGAACTCAGCCTCCTAAGTAGCTAGGATTACAGATGGGCCATGGGTGACCAGTAGAAGAGATGGTTTCTTAAAGCTGTGTATGACTTTGATGTTCTTTCATCCCTTAGCCATTCTCTTTGCACTGTTGGTATTAATTTGCAAGCAGTCTTCTGCCATAAATAATGCTGCAGTGAACACCTGTGCCCACGGTTTTAGTAGATTTAATTCTGTACACGAGAAATGATTAAGGCTTACTATCTAATCCATTTTGTGCTTTTGTAAGAGAATCTCAAAGACTGGGTGATTAGTAAACAGTTGAAGTTTTGTCTGGCTCACAATTTTAAGGGTTGGAAAATCCAGAGTTAAGGGACTACATTTGACCAGGGTCTTCTTCCTGCTTTGAAGCATGTGGTGGGAGGACATCATATGACAACAAAATAACAGAGAACCAAACTGCTTTTATGACAAAAATTACTCTTGATTATGAATTTATCACTCTAATAATGACATTCACCCATTCACAAGAACAGAGTCCTAGTATCCAAATCATTTCTTATGGGTTCCATTTCTTAACACTGTTGCATTGAGGAATAATTTTGCAGCTTAAACTTTGGGTGCTACTTCAGACTGTGGCAACAAGGGTAACAAAAAAGTCTCATCCACATGCCGGATTAGACATTTCACCCACTCCAGAGTAGCCATGAAAGTTGGGGTACATGTCCCTTACAGCAAGAATGTGGGTGCCTGTGCTGTAGGCCATAAGTGGATCTGATTTAATGACTCTGGAACCAGCCCCTTCCTCTCCTGGGCTGGGCACTCATGGAGAGCTTGGGAAGTCCACTTTGGTGATTGGACTGCTAGAAAATCATGTGGGAAAAGCTGCTGCTAGTTAACCAGAAACTGCCTGATCATAGAGGGCTGAAATCCAGCTAACACAGTAATAGATTAGAAACCATCCTCAGATCCTTCTTTTCCAGCTTCTGGAGCTTCAGATATAGAAGCAAATTGTCCAGCAGTATAATAAATAATGGCTTGCATAAGGACATAGTATATTACTTGTGGTGATGAGCATGATCTTAATCCTCCATAAATGGTCTTCGATGTCCTTCCTACTCTGCTACCTTCCTAAAGAATGCAGGCTCCAGGCTACCTTCTCCCCATCTGCAGTCACAAGAAGGTCAGAGCATCCCTCAGGAGATTTCTTCCTAATGACCAACTTGAAATCTGCCAGTGTCCACTGGAGTACAGAAGTACAGAAGTACTGTGTCATGGCTAGAATTGAATCCTAGAGCTCCTTTTTTTTGCCTGAGTAACCTGGGCAATGCCTCAATTTCTTTTTCTGATGGAAATGGAAACCACAGCAGCATGTACTGAATAGGTGGTTGTGGGGCCAAAGAATGTGTGTATGTTGTGTGTCCACGTGCATGTGTGCACAGAACTCCAGGCAATGCAATGTGCCTCAAGTGAGCACTGTCCCAGAGTACTGTGCTTGAGGATACAGGCACTGTTCCCTTTCCAACTCCTTCCATTAGCTGTGATTTTCAAAGACCTCCAAGGAATCATTTTTGCCTTATAACGCCTTGAAATGCACCTATAGTTGTCATTCCAGAGTGTATATTTAGAGAGTAATAAGATAAAAGCTTTCGTGAAAAAAGCTTGCAGGGCTAAGAAAACTCCCAAGTTCAAAGGGCTTTTAAAGCAGGCATTGGAATGTCATCTTCAATGTTTCCTTTGTTTCCTGATATGAACATAGTTAAAACTAAACAAAACAACTTGATAGCTTATCAATAAGTTGCAGCTTTCCAGATTTCCTGATTTGGTTTCATTTATTAGTAATTTCCTAGCTCTTACTATATTGAATACAAACAGATGTTTTCAGAAGTCTAGTTTCCCACGCTGTTTCATTCTATTTTGGTATTTTTGGCTTACGAATGGGGAAGGAATATGGCCTCAGGCTTGCACTGTGGTGCAGTTAACTTGCAAGGTAAAATAATAAAGAATGCAGATTTCCATTATGATCCTCTGTGCCTTCTTGAAGAGTTAGTAGGAGGCAGGGTTTAAGAATCACGGTGCACCCTCTCAATCTCTACCAGGTGCTTCTACCCATGATCACACTGAGCCTGGTAATGGGAAGCATGGTGTGGAGACATGGTCATGAGCCTATGCTTAGAACCCATGTACACAGCATGCTGCTGAAATGAGTTGCCCTTGCCTGGACACTTTACTTTTCTGTGAAATAGGCAGGATGCAGTGCTTCCTATTGTGCGGCTGGAATGATTTAACATTTATTTCTGTAAGTATTCAAAGCAAGGCTCTTGTGATTCTGGCATCGTTTTCTCTGATGATGTTGTTTATTAGGGGAAAGAAACATGGCACAGATCCTCGGAACTTCCTGCTTCAAAGTAAGACTTTATTCTAGGATTTTAGACTAGATTATTTTCTTATAAAATTCAACCAGATAATAAGACATACTATACTATAATAAGACATGAACCTGACTTTGTCAAAGACTCACCTTCATTTAAAAGGTCTCAGCAAAGCCGGGCGCTGGTGGCTCACGCCTGTAATCCTAGCTACTCAGGAGGCTGAGATCTGAGGATCGCGGTTCAAAGCCAGCCCGGGCAGGAGAGACCGTGAGACTCCAATCTCCAATAAACCACCAGAAAAGCGGAAGTGGCGCTGTAGCTCAAGTGGTAGAGCACTCGCCTTGAGCTGAAGAGCTGAGGGACAGCACCCAGGCCCAGAGTTCAAGCCCCACGACCGACCAAAAAAAAAAAAAGATCTCAACAATCTTTAATTAGCCATCTCCACAAAGTACTGACCCAGTACATTGAGTTTAGCAGAGATAAAATTTCCATTTCACTATCTCATACATAGACTTAAAACCTGCTCTCAGGAACTTCAGCTGTCATTTTGGATGCTCAGAAGGATGTGTGTGGAGAGTGGTAGGGGCAAGCATTGTAGTGCCCTCCTCTCCCAGAAACACAGCCAGTAGTGTCATGAACCAAGAGGCCAGGCTAGCAGTGAGGCCATCACATGTGCAGCCTCAGTGTCCTCTGCTTAGGGTGAAGCCTGACTTGGGACAATGACTGCTGGGACTTGATTAAGTTACAGTTGTGAGATTTTCTACCCTCTAGTACACTCTAGGAGTTTGAACACAAGGTGTCTTGCGCTTGTTAAGCAAGCACTTTACCACTTAGGCCACATCCCCAGTGCTGTTGTTTCTAGTTTCTTTTTTAAACAGGGTCTTGAGCTTTTGCCTGGGCTTGCATTGGAACATTGTCCTCTTATTTCTACTTCCCAAGTAGCTGGGACCACAGGCATGAATCAGCATACCTGGCCTAGTTGTCAGATACTTGACATGCTTCCTTGCGTTATCTAGTCTATCCTTCCACTAGGGAAATACCCTCAGTTGACCCCAAACACTGTAGTCCTCATCATAACCATGTGCTTGTGGTCTAGTGGTTTAGTGTTTTTCCTCAGTGTGGAGAGAGCTCTTTGATTTCCTTCCTTGTCTTGAGGTTCTGAGATGACTCACACTAAATAAAATATGGGTGGATTAGGATTCCTTCTGGAAGTTGTATTTCCAGTCATCTCCATGACCCTACTGACTTGGATAATCAGCTACTCTGTCATTACTTTGTGAAAGACATTTTCCACTTTTTTGTCTACCACACATTCTAACTCTTCTGGGTCACAGATAAGTTACCTTCTCATAGTTGCAGTTATCTGGGCAGGGATGTAAATTTACTAACTTGGTGAATACACCCTAAAAACCATCCTGTCTATAGCCCCTGGTCCTTCTGTGTGAGATCCTGCCAAACCACAGTTCTGGCTATTCCCAGAAACTATCTTGCCTTTGGGGAGTAGGTCTTTATCCTGATAGCTCTAGATCTTAAAGTACATTGAAGGAGAGTCTTTGGGATCCCAAAGGCTCAGAGGCTTAGGGTGAGGCTCAGTCCATTCCAACAAGTATTTAGGAAGCATCTTGCAGCACTATGAGATTCTAAGGAGTCTCATCATGAAGATGAGACCATTAAGATGGGTGCCAGAGGTGCTGGACCTGGGCACCTGGGCTTTTATTATCCTAATGCTTCCATCAGCCCTTCACGTGGGAGGCTGTATAGGAGAGAGCAGAGTTAACTATCTTACCTGAGGATTTTCCCCTAATTAATAACCTTTAAAAGGAGTATAGAGGGTGCTGACAGTCTGTGGTTCAAGTGCCATTGAGCAAAAAGCCTCAAGCAAAAAGAAACTCAAGCATAGTGCCCAGGCCCTGACTTGAAGCCCCAGGACCAGCAAAAAACCAAAACCAAAAACAAAGAAGATACACATTCCCCAAGCCACTATTAGTTTCTGAGTGTCAGACTAGATTTTTTTAAAAACATATGTGAAATATTCAGTAGTTTTTCACTTTAATACCAAAGCATTTACACAATTCAGAAATGAAAATAGTAATGAAAATATGATCTGCTTTAAATTAATGCAGCTAATTTAATGTATTTCTGTGATTCCCCAGTGTGCTATTACAACACAGCAGTCATTGTCTTTGAAATGAGAGTTTAAAAAGATAATTTAACTTTCTGAAATTTGCAGTATGGTACAAAACTTGATTTTAAATCATATATGTTTTATGCTATTTTATTTAAAAGAATGGACTATTTAAATCATGCCAAAACTATTAGTTGGCATTTTAAGTCATTTAATGAATGTGCTTGAATTTGAACTGAAAGATAAACTAAAATCAAAGTTATTTCCACCTTCCATCTTTTTAAAGAGTACATTTAAAAAATTAAAGTTTTTAAAAATTCTAGTAGTGTATATGGCTGTTAATAATCCATTCATTCAGTAGAAACTATAGAGTATTTATGGTGTCTGATCATATTCCAAATGCTAGTGACATTAAACAAAATAGCCATGTAGCTCTGTCTGCAGGGAGTTCACATTCTCTTTATCTACACTTCCCTGTTGCCTGTACGCGATCTGTTTTCCTTTTATCTGCCCAGACTGTTGTATGGACAAAAGGAAACCAAAAAACATCGGCACTGTTGTTAACCATGATTTAACATATGAGGAAGTTGTGGTTGGTGAGGTGTGGTCTCAAGCCTCAGAAATGACTAGCTCGGCTTCCTGTTCATCACTATCTATCCTAATACTGGTTTTGTGGTTAGAACTATTGAGTTAGCTTCATTGAAGAGTTGTCATGGAACCAAGTAATGAGACAGACATTAGGCACTACAGTTAAAAAACAGTGGTAGAAGCCAGATGTTGGTGGCTTATGCCTGTAATCCTGGCCACCCAGGAGGCTGAGATTTGAGGATCTATATACATTGAAACCAGCTAAGGCAGGGAAGCCATTGAGACACTTAGCTCTAATTATCCACCAAAAAGTTGGAAGTAGACTATGGCTCAAGTCATAGAGCACTAATGTAGAACACGAGAAGCTCAGGGACCGTGCCCAGTCGTCGAGTTCAGGCCCCAGGACTAGCACACATGCATGTATGGGCACGCACACATGCACATACACACACACACACACAAATGCTGATAAATTTGTGCATACATCCTCAGAGGAAAGTAATCAAGATGATGGAGTTACCATCACATGCAGTGAGGCCCAGTTGAAGGAATTACTGAGGTGGAATCAATGGATAGAAAGGGCAAGAGGAAGGTTTCAGGTCAATATAAGAAAAAGTGTCTAACCTATCTACAAAAGAAATAGTCTACCTCATTAGAGGCTGAGTTGTGACTGGAGATCTTGGACTGGATAGTTGATTATATTAGGGTCTCATACTTATCCATTGAATGGTGTAGCTGCTTGTTGTGGAAGGGTGTCTTCCAGTTGCCCTGGAATGGCTTTGTTTCATTTGGTATAGGGTGGCCCTGAAACATTTGAAATTTCAGCCACTGTATTAGATGACCTGTTTACCAGGTAGTGGGTTTTGTAGATTCAAGGAAAGTTGCAGGCTAGTGTATGGAATTACTTTAGGAACTGAAAGACAGACTTTGTAGCTGTCTAAGACAGTGAGAGTTGTAGAAAAAAGGGGATGTGCAGGTGTGGGCCAGAGACTGGAGATTGAGCTGCATCATGCAGCTATTTTAACCTTGAGCAAAAGCCAGTGACTGGATTGTATGGGCAGATGAAGGTATATACATATACACACACATAATATTTTTGAGAGTCAGGCCATGAAGAGACTGGATTTGCAAATGTTGTTGGAGAAAGATATGGATGACAGCAGACAGGCTTAATGCCAGGTAGTCAGTTGGTTAGGAGCTGACATGGCTTAGACTCCCTAGTTGGCCGAATACATAGGTGAAGTGAAGAGGATCATGGTGTTAGGAGGGGATATGCTTATTCATCCAAGAAGCACTCCAAGGGCAGGGGAGGACCAAGTTTGTGGGTAGGTTTTGAGTGTGTGGGACCTAGAAGTGCCTGTGATAACCACTGTGCCACTCCAAGAGGTTGATTGGGAATTTGGAGCAGTGACTGGGTGGAAATGATGTCGCACGTGAAGCTCTTTAGAGAGCAAGAGTGCTGTAAAGAAGCCCGGACCCAGAGTGGGCACTCCTGACATCTAATGTTCACCAACTGAGTTGTAAATAGGACCGTAGCTGCTGTGGAAGCTCAGGGAAGAGGAAGGTTTCCAGGCAGAAAAGTGAAGGCCCTAGCAGGAGAGGCCTCAGAAGAATAATAATATTTGATTCAGAAGAAGGACCTGCACCTAGAGATGGCCATTTTAGCTTTTGAGGCAGGATCTTACTTTGTAGCCTAGGGAGGCCTGGAGCTTGTAATCTTGCTTTGGCTGTCCAAGTGCTGGAATTATAGGTACATGCTACAATACACAGCAGGGCAGGGAGTTTTTGCAATGCTGGAAATTGAACCCAGGGCTTTGCTAATGTTATATCAGCAGGCATTTTACCATTGAGCTATACCCCAGATCTTAAAAGCATTTTTTTAAAGCTGGAATAGACTTTTTGTGTATTTGCTGATTTGTTTGAGTAATGTGAAGGAATTAAAAGAATTAACAGAATGCTTTAAAATGTTCCTCATGGTTATTTAAAAATGTTTTCTAGCTGGGTGCCAGTGGTTCATGCCTGTAATCCTAGCTACTCAGGAGGCTGAGATCTGAGGATTGTGGTTCAGAGCCAGCTTGGGCAGGAAAGTCTGTGAGACTCTTATCTCTAATAAACCACCAGAAAACTAGAAGTGGCACTGTGGTTCAAGTGGAGGAGTGGTAGCCTTGAGCTGAAGAGCTGAGGGACAGTGCTCAGGCCCAGAGTTCAAGCCCCATGACTGACAAAATGAAACAAAGCAAAATGAAAAAAAATGTTTTCTATCATAGATTCAGAAGAAATGTTTAGTGGATGATAGATTTACAATGTCAGTCTCATACACAGGGATCCTTGTGAAATAGCTTTCTTGAAACTAATGATAAGACACACATAACTACCATTAATATACCATTCTGCTTCGATATTTAAGGAGGGTGGCTGTAGTAGTATACTTGTGAAATCTTAAGAGCCAATGGTTTATTTTCGATGGATACTGTAAGTCAGCTCATTTATATGCCCAGACAGCTTGTGCTATCTTTTGTCACTGCCTGTGCTGTGTCTGTGATCTGATTTTCTTTTTTAATTGATGAAAACATTAATTTAAGTCACCTCAGAGACTACTGTCCAGAAACATTTTCTCTCTTAGTGATTTGCTTTTTGGTTCTACAAATCTTTGTCATCTTATTTAAAACACATGTAAGTCCTTAATTAAGAAGGCTTTAAAGTCATGAGATTAGAAAGTAATCTTGAATCCAATCCTCTGGAATTTTAACCAAATCACTCAATATCTTTAAGCCCACAGTATTCTTTCAGCTTTAAATTGAAACTGAATCCCACAGAGAAAATATTACCCAGTCTTCTCAAAACCTGTGTTAATTTCATTTTTTTTTAAATTCTTCCTTTCTTCAAGAACCAATAGCTTGATACTCTATAGTGGTGATCCTCAGCATTGGTAATGGTGAATAGGATGTATTTCTTCCCACCAACCTTACTATAATAACATGTTGATATGCAGAATGACAGGGTGAACAAATACAAGGCTGACTTCAATTACATGATACTTCAAAGGATTTATTGGGGTCTATTTCTAAGGATTACAGAGTTCAGTTTAGGGGTTAGATGATGATGTAGAAATGCTGAAGGATTTTTCTACACATAGGTAGTTTTTCAAACACTGCCTTTTCTCCCAGGTCAGTGATGTTTCTTATTGTTATTCTTGTACTAAAGATCTGTCAAGGGTAACACAGTTCTATTAGCTACAAATGTTATGAAATTTCCTTGACAAGACATTGCCAGTTGATTCATTCAAATCAAGCAAAATCATAGGATACAAATGGATAAAAACCTGGGATGCTAGTTTCCCAGTTTATATGGATAACTTCATGTGATGTTCTATGCTAGCCATATGTTACCCAGATCTGAACTATCTAAATGGAAAACGAAGTGAAAAGATTGTTTTGAGTGTGGGATCAGCACAAATGGACTTGGTTAGATGATGTCAATGGCTATTGGCTTTCAGACTGCTTGCGGGGTGAATCTGTTTAGTGTAGTGATATAGCAATATGAGCCAGACAGGGTATTTCCTGTGCCACTGGCTGTATTGTGTCCGAGCCTTGTTCTCCTGGAAATTCAGCATACAAATAAATGACATAATTTGCTCATTTTAGAGATGAGGAAAATCAGGCTCAGAGGGGTTAGGCAATTGACCTAAAAGTTACTTAGAAAATAATGGTCAGGTTGGAGCTAGCGCTTGTGTTTAATTACACTGGCTGTATTTCTACTCATGGTACATTTCTACTCTTAGGATGTAGAATCCAAAGATCTCCTCTGACTTAGCTCCATCTCCAGGAAACCTTTGTGTCTTAAAACTCAGTGTCATTTCCATGAGCAGACTTCTGGTTTACCTTGTTGAGATACTGTCTGAAACAATAGGTAGCTGAAAAAGGCTCCCTACTCTGCCCACATCTTTTCTCACTAGGAGACAGCCATAAACTCTGCCTGGAGTCTAGAAAGATAGCATGTTATAGCTGGTTAAATGATCAAAGCAAATAATCTGGATTTAGGGCTGGTTTTGGAAGTAGCTGTAGAGATAAAAAAGCTCCGTGCTGTGTACTCTAGGAATTAGCATGATTGATTAGTGCACTTCTCTGAGAAGCTGTGAAAACGTCCACAAAAATTTAGATTATCTCTAAATAGTCTTATGCTAGCAATTAGCAGAAATGGTCTTTCATTAATCCATCAGATTTCAGATGCTGTTATCTTCACACAGTGGATCACAGAGAATCCTCAGGATTAGCCCAATGGCCCCATGTAACAGTATGTCAGATAGCAGTGGTGCTGTGATAGTACATTGAAGCCAGTATATGGTAGAGTAGCAGTTGACTTTAAACAGTGGTTTCTTTCTCTCTTAAATTCTAAGCACATACATGTAAGAAGACATATTATTGACAATAGGACACATTATTGACAACAGTGTAGATCATGGACCCTTACACTTGATGGAGCGGTGACAGTGTGTTTTATAAATCATATTAATGAGTTGCTTTTGCAAAATCAAGATATTCCAATTCCTGGAAGGAAACACTGCTGCCAACTTGGAAGGACTGGGACTGTATGCAACATTGATTAAAGAAATAGACCCACTTTCATCTTCTCCATGGTTGTACATCTAATCTTGCCATCAGGCTACATGTTCTTGGCCTTTTCAAATTTGTAAGAATCACTCAGCAAATGCCCTACCCATCTTTTCTGTTTTTCTGTGTTTTATAAAAAAATATTTTTAAATTTATTTTATTGTAAAGATGCAGTACAGAGAGGTTACATGAGTAGGGTAATGTGTACATTTCTTGTCGTGCATTGTTACCCACTTCTTTGTTTTTCTCCCACTATCCCTCCTCTCCTCTCTTCCCCCCTCCCCCGAAGTTGTAAAGTTGATTTCCCAGTTAGAATGATCATTATCAAGAAAACAAATAATAACATGCTGGCGGGGATGTGGCCAAAAGGGAATATTACTATACTGTTGGTGGGAATGTAAACTGGTTCATCTACTCTGGAAAGCAGTATGGAGGTTCCTCAAAAGACTAAACATAGAACTTCTCTATGATCCAGCAATCCCACTTCTGGGCATTTCCAGATGATCACAAGCCAGGCAAGGCCTCACTAAAGCTACCAGCACAACTGTGTTCATTGCAGCATTATTTACCATAGCTAAGATATGGAGCCAACCCAGATGCCCCTCAATAGATAAATGGATCAAGAAAATATGGTGTGTACACACACACACACACACACACACACACACACACACAGGAATTTAATGCTTCTATCAGAAAGAATGGCATCGCTCCTTTGTAAGGAAATGGAAAGACTTGGAAAAAGTCATATTAAGAAACATAGGCTCTATGGTTTGCCTCATTTGCAATAATTAGTATATGTCTTGGATAGTCCTGGCAGAGAATCATAATAGCTCAATAGTTATGACCATACAAAATGATGCTAATTGAAATGTACTCCAGGACATGGAAAAAACAAGTCTTTTTTTTTCATTGTTGACCTTGTTGTCTCTATTATATTGTATCTAGTTATTTCTCCTTCTTTCATTTTTCTTTTTCCATTAGTTTATCCCTGGCAATCACTGTCTTTGATTCTGGTACCCTGCGTCTTGTATGTAAATTTATCTGATTTGGGGAAGGGAAGAGGATTAACAAAATGCTGAAACAAGGACAAAAGATGACTGTTAGGTTTTTGAGGAGCAGACCTTACAATGACCCATTGCAATAAAAATATTTTTATTATATTTAAGTAGTTATACAAAGGAGTTGTCATTCAACAAAGGTAATGGTTTTTTTGTTTGTTTGTTTGTTTTTGAATTCTCAAATCCTTTGCCTTTCTATCCTGGCAGGAAGTGTCCCCTTTTATTCTGTCATCATGTCACCTTTCCCACCTTCCTTTTGTTCCCTTCTGTTGTCACATGTTTGGAACATGTGTGGGTGTTGGAATTTGACAGATCTAGATTAGAATCGGACCTGTTCCATATATTACCGTGGCACATGTTCAGCTATTTCTAATCTGCAAATCCTTGATGCCACATCTGTCTTTCCACATACTCTTTCATATCCTCCCTGTCTCAGGAAATGACACTTTTTATCTGGTTTACTGAAAGAAATACTTGGAGTCATCCTTATTTCTTCCATTTCTCTTCTATCTTTCAACCTGATATCAAATTCTGTTGCTTCTCCCCCCTGAATATTTTCAGCCAGCCTCCTGCTCTCAAGCAGGTCTTTCTTGGTGACTGCTCTTTAAGATTCTTGCTTTCCTAACTGGCCTTTCTATTTCACAATAGAAATCAAATTACACAATAGCTTCTCATTTCACTAGGCAAAATGCAGATTTCTTGTCAGGAGCCAGGTGGCTCTTTTCTGAGATTACTGGTCCTTCTTCTCAATCCTATAAGCTCTACTCACTTTCCTATCTTCTCTCATTCCTTCAGGTCACATGTCACTCTATATTAAAACATCTACCCTTATAATATCTATCAAGGGGGGGTGTCACTGTTTGGTTTTTGTCATCTGTGTTTCCTGTTTCATAAAATAACATGAATTTTTCCATTTTGTTGACTACTGTATCTGTTCCCTGTACCTTTCTCTTCCCTTCCCTTTTTAGCTTGAGAAGTAAAGCTCAAACTTCCTAGTACGGCATTTGGCCTTCTTCACAATACCCAGTTCCCTACTTTGGAACATATCAGTGTGTAAATCACAGCCAGCCAAGCTGTGCTTGTGTACCTGACCCCAGGTAGACTTTGGCCTTATCTTTATTCTTCTCTTGACTGTGAAGATCTCTGCTCACCTTTACTTGCCCAGGGCCTATTTCTTATTTTTCATGCCCAATCCACCTCAGAAAACATCTCAAATGCCCCCCCTTCTCTCGGATATTTGCTCCCACATATACTGCATTGGCCACATTTGGCCTCAGAGAAGTCATTTCTGAGTATTTCTTTCCTCTGTTGTTATTGCACCATACTTGTTGATGGATTTTACTTTAATTTCAGTGATCCATCCTTAAATATCAATTTGTATGCTATATTTAACCAACTTAGTTACTGATAAAACCATCTCTAAGTTCCTATTTGAAATTATTTCAATTAGCATGGAAGACGTTATTTACTTTTATATGAATTATTTATATGAACAAGAGAGAGCATGTATATGATAACAAATTAAGACATGTTATTTTCATATTAAATGTCCCTAAGATAATAAACAATGAATTATTAATGTATCATTCAGGCATATGTTTTGTTTCTGTTTTTGTTTGTTCCTTGAGGTGGAAAAACTCAATCCTTCTATAAGTTCCTAGTGAATTTTAGATTTGCAGAAGAAAAATGATTTTTACTTAAATAGAAATTATTACTTACATAGAAAAAGCAGTTAATTTGCCCTGTGTCCTCTAAATTTATCTCATATATTTGGAATGTTTGCTTTATATATTTTATAGCCAATATGTTTGTGATAGTAGAAAACAAAAAATGGACTTACATTCATGGTTAAGTCAAAGTATAATTATAATGATTTCCTTTCTTTCAGTCTTCAGGTAAATAGTACTTCATGATTGGATGTACTAATATTTTGTATAAATTACCTAGCACAGTCCTGTGTATGTAATATACAAGTGCTTGGTAAATAGTGGTTTTTATTATTCAAAAAGTCCTTGCCTTATTATTCAATATTCAATATATCTTGGCTGTGTTATTCTTATTTTTATGTCTTTTCTAGCTAGGCATACTTTAAGATTGCAGAGAATTTTGTACATCGTGAGGAATTAATAAATTATTTATCCACTGAATAAATAATGAACATGTGAACATTCTTTTAAATTTTAAGTAGCTTTGATTACTTGAAGTTCTATAATACAGAGCCTAAACATGGTGGAAACTTCTGAGCAGACAAGTTAATGCCTGAACTAATCCCAGAAAAGCCACTGGAGACAGGAGGATTCCCTGGGGACTAAAGAGAAGACACATTTGCCTGTCTATATCTTCCTTGCCATAGACAAAAGCAGTTCTACTAAATTAATAGGAGATACATTTCTGTGATCAGAGACTTATAAGGGACCAGAAAACCCAGAGAAGCCCCACTTCAATTGAATTTGATAGAGTTTCCCATTTGGTGAAGATTAGTTACTCAGGTTATTTATGGTTCATGATCATTTGGCTTCTGTTTGTTTGAGAACAGTAGGAAGCCCAATGGGAGTCATTGTGTAGTGCAGATATTTGTTTCTGCTTTGTGACTGTGTAGGCACAGGAGAGAAAGGTGGCTTTTCAAGAGGGAAACTGGTAGCTGGACCGGTTCTGTTGCAGGTTTCTTTTTGTCTACCAATTAACCATGTTAGTGCCTGGAATCTAGTATTTGGGGACCACTTGGATAGAAGAGATGATATCTTAGGTGAAGGAGCTGAGCTGTGTTAGAGATGGTGTAGTATCCAGTTTGGTTCTTCCAGGACTCTATGCTTGGCCTGAAAGGTCAGTCCCTTCTCAGATCAATGAAAAGAATTGATCTTTGCATCAGCAATGTGTTGTATCATTGACTTCTGAAAAAAAAATCAACCTTCCTTGTCATGATTATATTAATTTTATTCATTCCCACAGTGATCTGTGAGTCTTAGAATTTCAAGGCCTCTCCTGAGTAGTAGTAGGGGTTCTAATATAAAAAGGTGTTTTTTTTTTTTTTCCAGATCTGTGAGATCTTCCAGAGGAGATGAGACCAACTTTATATCACTCTCAGTACAAAACAAAGCATGTTACCCACCAAGGCATGTATAGATAAGAAATTCTAAACATTAGAACAAGTTTCATTTTGAACAGGTCTCAAAAGAGATACCTGCTTTTAAAGAAATGGACTAGATTGGAGATTTAGGGTAAGGACATTGCTGTAAGAGAAAGGAACAGACATATAATCAGTAACTAGTTAGTTCATTAATGTTATGAGTTACAATTTTAATTCATTAGGATATACCTATTTGACTTAGTAAATGGTGTATTTTGTTAAATAGTTAAACTTGTCATCTTTATCTCCTTTTGGTGCAGGGTATAGTTCAGTGTAACATTTTACATCATTTAGTTTTGAGGGCTGGGGAGGTGGCTCAGTGGTAGAATGCTTGCCTTGCTTGCATGCATGAGATCCTGGGTTCAATTCCTCAGCACCACATAAGCAGAAAAACCAGGAAGTGGCACTGTGGCTCAAGTGGTAGAGTGCTAGCCTTGAGCTAAAGAGCTGAGAGACAATGCCCAGGCCCAGAGGGTTGATTGCACTATTTTCTTTCAAGCTTTGGAATATGTAATGATCAAGATAAGAAAGAATATCATAATTGAGTGTTGTGATTTCCTCTGTGGTCCTCCTGGACAATGTGCCATAGTCAGTGGGGTCCTGTGTACACACATGTCTCTTATCTACTAGCATTGGAGCTACCTCATTGATTTTATGCTCTTCAACAAATATTTATTATCTACCTATTATGTGCCAGGCACTGTCTGGTACCTTTAAATTATGATTGCATGCTTTTCAACAACTCCTATATTTGTTTAGCTTTTGAAACTCCAACTAAAGTATCCTTGGTTGGGTATAAGAAGTTTTTAATAATTACTGAATGTATGCAATATAAAAAAAAACTCAGAAGGGCATTCAGGCATCAGAAAGGAAGATGGACCTATTGAAAGTGTATTACACTTTGTGTCTTGAGTGCAGCTATTAACTCCTGTGTTGCATGAAGCATTTCTAGATCACAAAGTCTTTATTACTGTTGAAATTTTCCTAGGGCTTTGCATTAATTCCACAGATAAGCAAGTGTTCAAGAACATAACTTTGCATTTTGACTGACCTTACCAGTTTAATAGGGTTTGGTATTAATTTAAGCATGAGGGCTATTTTTAAAGCTTTTACTAGGTTTTATTGTTTTATTAGTGCTAAAATTTTCTTAGCCTATTTTAGTTTTTACATGATTTCAGAGTGAATGAAAACCAGTTTAATCTACCAAACAGAAAAACTGAGGGTGGTTAGTTTTAAGTCTTACAGAACATGTATCTTACCCTAACACCCAGTTTATGGAGAGACCCAGCAATGTGAGTTAGTAGAAAGAGTCTCAGAGTAAAACATCAGAGGACCAAGGAAATCATTTGGAAGACACAGATACACTATTTTGATTTTATGTGATATATCTTATTTATTTCTTTTTATTTTCTTTCTGCCTTTCTTTCCTCTCTCTCCTCTCTCTCCTCTCTTTCCTCTCTCTCTTCTCTCTCATGATATTTCAGGGCTTGTGTGTTGTCCCTGGCTAGTGTTCTACCTTTTGAGCCACAGCTCCACTAATGGCTTTTTTTGGTGTTATTTGGAGATGAGAGTCTTATACATTTTTCTGCCTGTGCTGGCTTTGAACCTTGATATCAGTCTCTTATATAACTAGGAGTACAGGTGTGAGTCATCAGCGATGGCTTAGTTTATTATTTTTTATCCAGTTTGAATGGATACAAGGAGGTAAGGGTTAAGTCTTCTATATATGATAGCCAACTTTCCCAACATCTTTTGTTGAAGAGGCTTGTTTTTTTCTCAATGTATTGTTTTCATACCTTTGTCAAGAGTCTGGTGGCTTTGTCTGTGTTTATTTCTGGATCTTCTTTTCCACTTTTATAAATGTCAGTTTTTGTGCCAGTTACATTCGGTTTTGTTACCATGGTTCAATAGAATAATTTGAATTCAGGTATTATGATTGTTCTTTTGATGTTAGCCAACAATTTTTCTACCTGTCCCATGATATATTCTATGTTATGTAAACAACTCAGTAGCTTATACTTTTTAAGCACATTGGTTTAATAATATGTACTTGTTAGCATCCACAGTTTATGTCTACTCTAATGCTTTGTTTATTTTAAGTTTATTTCTTGGGCTGAAAATGTAAATTTAGGCCATCTTAGGAAAGTTATGAAGTACTCTATTATGGCAATTATGATCTTACTTTTAATAATTTAGTATTGTTAATTTGAGTCCTATGCTAATTTTAGATTTGTTATCGAAGTCTGTCAGAATTCTGATAGTCTTTTTGGTTAGAATATCTGAATCTGCCAATTATTACTCTTACTCTTCGGGTTCAGCTATAATTCATATAGACAAAAGTACAGATACAGTAAGTTGCAAGTGGCTCATGCTTGAGAGGTAGAAATCAGGAGGTTTAAAGTTTGAGACAGTCCAGGAAAAAAGGTAGTGAGTCTCTAACTCAAACAATAAAAACTAGGTGACTTAACATGAATCCATCATCCCAGCTATGTGGGAAAATAAATAGAATGCTCATGGGCCAGGCTGGTTTGGGCAATAAGTAAGACTCTATTAGAAAATAAGGAGTGTAAAAAGATTGTGTAATGCCTACTTAGCACACAAGGCCTAAATTCAAACCCCAATATTGCCCAAAATAAGTGTATATGCATTCCTTATGGGTATCTTTTAGGTGAGGATGGCAGGGAAGGACTGCAAGAGAGCAACAAAAGGGGAGACATGGTTCAAAAAGAATTTTCCTAATTGTATCTGATTCATGCAACTAACTTCTCTGTATATCAACTATACAAAAACAGTTAAAAAAAGAAATGCACATGCATGCATTTCTTCCGTATCTATTAGAATATGCATTTCTTCTGATCTATTAGAATATGCTTTTCTTTTGATCTAACTGCTTTTTGCAAGATATATTTCTAGCATTTTTAAATCTGTTAAAAATAAGTTGTACAGGTCAGAATGATTACAAATATTCTGGAAAAATATAAATTCATATAAACATAACCATATTTATTTCCCTAAAACTGTTGTATTTTACCTTGTACATTTGCTTGGTTTCTAGGTGATGAATTTAAATTAGGTATCTTAATTTCCATTTTCAGCATTTTCTCTGGTTTGATCGACTTACACAGTACCACACATTTTCACTTCTTATATGTGTTGAGCAAGTAGATACTCTCCTTATATTGTAACACATGCAGTTTCTTACCTTGTTTCCAATGGCTTATTTCCAGGGAGCAAATAGAATGCATTTTATATTAGTTATTTTTATTAGCTCATTTCTAGTTAGAATATATCTGTATTGAAATTTTAACCAACACAGGCATAGTATAACAAGTAGATTAGTGAAGTAGGAGCCAGCTTGTCATCTCATGCTTTGTTTTACTTGTAACTAATTGTAAGTTCCTAAATCATTAACAGGGAGCACCTAATTAGTGTTTTGCTAATATTTTATTTGGTAAGATATAGTAGGGTAAAGGAGGTGAGTAGCTAAAGAAAAACTGTGGAATGGAAAAATGATTGGCAGTGACAGATGTTGGCAAAATAGGGGAAGTATGCATTTTCTGTATCTGACAGGGTGAATGAAAGTTTTGCCTCTTTTAGTATGCTGATGAGTAACATTTAGGTTTTCCTTCTGAAGTGGTTAAAATTAGTAGTTGGGAAACCACCAAAACTTGCTGAAGAAACTCTACCATTGTCTAACTGAAGAATTCATTGTCTGATAGTTACATAGCTAGTATGGATTGTTATATGAAAGGAACCCTGGAGATTATCTCATTGTGATACTGAGAAATCCAAGGTTCAAGGAATCTAGCTTTTCAAAGGTCATTGTGTATTAGGATAATTTTACTTGTAAAAGAATCTGCAACTGAAACTAGTTTAAGTAAACTAGCCTTAAATGAAAGATGTAGTCCTTCACCCATACAGGGCAGCATTCTATCAGGTATGGACTTTGAAGCCCAACATTTCATAAATAAGATTCATCTCAACCACTAGATTTACTTTGTCTTTCAGTGTTAAATATGTTCAGTATGGAAGCATGAATTTTA
The DNA here is from genome assembly GCF_019054845.1 of Dipodomys spectabilis. Classification (NCBI taxonomy): domain Eukaryota; kingdom Metazoa; phylum Chordata; class Mammalia; order Rodentia; family Heteromyidae; genus Dipodomys; species Dipodomys spectabilis. The sequence goes on from NW_024870912.1 coordinate 3,336,678, forward strand.
TGTTTGGTTTTCTTAACTATCTTTAGTAGTTTTTTAAAAAAAATTGTTATTGTAAAGATGATGTACAGAAGAGTTAGTTGCATGAGCCAGGAAATGATTACATTTCTTCTGCTTCCCTAGTTTCCTCCTAGTTTTTCCCTCCAGGCTCCCTGGCCCTCACAAATTGAATAGTTCATTTTCAACATAGTGTCTAGTGAGTATCACTGCTGCATTTGTTCACCCTTTGTTTCACCATTTCTATGGTCTCCTTTACTCTCCCCCAAACAGAACTGACATACATGACAAAAGGTACAGAAAACAAACATAGGGACAAAGGAGAAAAAAACAAAAGACAGAAAACCTCCTTTCCATTTTTTTGGACTTCATTTTGATAAATATCATTTTGTATGATCATATGCACATAGCTATTGAGCTTTTGTGATCATCTCCTAAGAATATCCTCCATTGGTCTCACTGTGTGAATGTCTAGAGTCCCCTATAATTTATCATATTCAAGTGTGTTTTTTGGTCATTTACCATCCAATGTGTTTATTTCCTAACGGATTTATATGCACATTATAGTTATAAAAAATGAGGGAAACCATGATACCCATGTTTCTTTGGGTCTCTTTGCTTAGTATTTTTTTTCAAATCTTTCAATTTTCCTATGAATGGTATAATTTATTTTCGGATGGAAGCACAGAATTCCATTACGTATATATTTTTTGATCCATTTGTCTTTTGAGGGGCATCTAGGTTTATTCATGTCTTGCTATGGTAAAAAATGCTGCAGTGAACATTGTTGTGCTGGTAGCTTTAGTGTAGTCTTTTTTGTGTTCTATCAGCTAAAAGCCCGGTAGTGGAATTGCTGGGTCATGGATCAAAGACCTTTATGTAAGGCCAAATACCATGAAAATATTGCAGGAAGGGGCAGGAGAAACACTAGGGATCCTAGGCACAGGGTGAAATTTCCTAAGTAAAGATCCAGAATCATGACAAATTAAAGAGAGAATGGATAAATTGGATAGCTTCAAACTGAAGTGTTTCTGCACACCAAAGGGCATAGCTAGAAAGATAAATAAAAAGCCCATGAAATGGAGATTTTTACTACCTGTGCATCAGATAAGGACCTCATATCTAAAATATACTTAGAGCTCAAAAAGAGTCCCCCCAAAATAAACCATCAAAGAACAATAGCCCAATTAATAAATGGGTTAAAGACTTAAAGAGACTTCTCAGAAGAAGTAAGAATGGCCATTAGACTCATGGAGAAATGTTCAACATCTCTAGCCATAAAAGAAATGTGAATCAAAACAACATTGCTTACCCCAGTTACAATGGCCATTGTCAAGAAAACTAACAATAATAGATGCTGATGGGGATGTGGCCAGAAGGGAATGCTACTGTACTGTTGGTGGGAATGTAAACTTGTTTAACCACCCTGGAAAGTAGTATAGAAGTTCCTCAAGAGACTAAACATAGAGCTTCCCTAGTAGTTTTAAATGTGATTAGATAATACTCATTGTATTAGGAAAGAAAGGAAAACAGGAAAAGACTAATAAACCCCAAACAGTGTAATATGTGAAGACAGGATTGCCAGCATAAAAGAATGTTTACTTTCTCTCACTTCCTAGGAAACACGTGTCTTCCAGTATTTGTAATATAAATGTGTATTTTTAATTGCACTCCATATTGTCAAGCCAAAGAGATGTCATGAATCTAACATGTAAGCATTTTCCTAAATCAGTGATTCTATCTCTAGTGGATAAACACAATGAGTACTCTTTCTTTCTTTTTCTTTTTTTTTTTTTTTTTTTTGGTCTGATCGTAGAGCCTGAGCTCTGGGCCTGGGCGCTGTCCCTCAGCTCTTCAGCTCAAGGCTAGTGCTCTACCACTTGAGCCACAGTGCCACTTCCAGCTTTCTTTTTCTGCTTATGTGGTGCTGAGGAATCAAACCCAGGGCCTCATGCATGCAAGGCAAGCGCTCTACCACTGAGCCACCTTCCCAGCCCACAATGAGTAATCTTTCTTACAGAGTTTTATATGATGTGGAGGCATAATGATGAATCAAAGGCAATCTTACAATAGAAGACTTTCATTTATCATTGTTAACTTGTTATGATCAGAGACTAGGACAGTAAAGAACAGTTGAAAAAATGTATTGAATACTTATTCTTGGTCCAGCACTGTCCTGTACATACATTCTAATAGAATTGTAAATACCAGTCCACTTTACAGAGCAAACAGGCTAAGAGAGGCCAAGTAAGTGATCTGAAGTAGATTTGACTCCTTGCTCTTAACTACTGTGCGGGACGAAGAAGATATGGATAGGCACAGTGTCCACTTTGGGAATAAACAATTGAATTTTGGGCCACTTTGTCTTCTGCCTACATTATAAAGTAGATATTGCCCACAATATTTTAGGATGGAAAATATAAATATAAATATTTAAATGGAAATATATAAATGGAAAATATAAATAACTTAGCTATACTAAGTTATTGACTCATAATTCTGTGAAGAAAAAAAGATGGAATATTTGTTTCTCAGAAAAACTATTCCAAAGTAGAATGTGTGTTTAAATTGTATCAAATTTCAAGAAATGTATTTTAGGCAAGAAAAGTTCTCTGTTCTTTTTCTTAGGAAAGTTTCTACAGCTGAGTGCCCTGGAAGGAACAGAATATACATTAAACTTTTTCCAGAGAACTATTTATTCTCTTTTAGAGACAAGATTTGGTCTTAAAAGTTGGACAGCTATCACATCTAATATGTCTGCTGTCATTACAATTTCCTATCCTAATCCTAAACCTTGTGGAGGGTTTATTATATTCGTTGGTGGCATTATCCTCTCAACAGCTGGATGAGACAGAAGTTAGAATAGGAAGCTAAGTAACCAGAAGAACCAATTTTTCAACTTGAATCATCTTGGGAATGGAAAAAATTATTCGACAATGTGGGAAACACAGCACTTCTTGGATACTGTTTTTTTTTCTTTGTCTTTCCAGTGAGTACCTCCTTTCTAGAAGCTTCCTCACGCATGGATGACACACATGTGTGAGCTACCTTTCCCAGTTAGAGCCATGATGGCAACTGTGCCCACTAATTGTGCTTACTGTAATGACTGCCAGAGGGACCATGAGTGGTCTGTATCCTTCAGGTCCTGTAGCTATATCAACAGCCCGCCTTTGTAAAGGGAACTAAGGTTTTTGGAGTGGCCCCTCATTTTTGTCATGTTACTACTTCTAAAAAATCTTTCAAGCTTGTAGTATTTATCTTTCAATAATAGGACATTAATAACTTTCCACATTTGGGCTATGAGTATATGGAATGTGAATTTCATGTCTGGTTTATAGAACTGTTTCTTCATAATATTTAGGGATATATTGGCTATATACTACCCTACTGAATTTATCTGTTATATTCTTTTAAAGTACATATTATGCTTTGTTACATGAACAAGGATATAGATTATTGTCTGAAATTATGAGATGGCTCTTCATAGTTGAAAACATTAATGAGCATGATATGGCTTTGTATTCTTTTTCAATCACTTGTGTCTGTTCTTCCTTAGAATTATACTTTGATAAATGAAAACTTCATATGCTGACACCTCTATAAGGCTGGAAGCTACATTTCTTTATTTTTAGTGTGAATCCATGTTTTTCTGGTTATTTCAATGGACTATGAAATAAAAATTATATTTTCTTTAAATGGAAAATAAGCAATTTAAAACAATCTGGGATTTGTTTTTATTAAAGCAGGTCAAAGAAAATTTGGACTAATTTTCCTAAGATTATTTTTTTGTTTTGTCCATTGTTATTTCATTTGTACTTGTTACCATATTTCATAAACAATCTATTAACTTTACAACAGTAGTATATTTTCAAAACATTATCAATGAAATCAAGATAACAGTTAAAAGGGAAGTAAACATGTAATAGCCAGGCAGCAACATTTAAACTTAATAGTTTCTTAGGAATGTTTTCTATTCATCAAACAAATTTCTTAAAACATTAGTAATACGTATTATAATAAGAATAGGTTTTTTTCTCTTTAAATGTGAGTATACATTGAAATGCCATAAGGAGAATGGTTTATAATACTTTCCACATTTCTACTTAGTAAAAGGGCTGAGAGTAATTCTTTGGAAAAGTGAGGAAGGAGTTTTAAAAATAAATACCCTGTTATTTGTGTTTATAAATTTGAGGTGTTACAGTATTTATTATTTTACTTAATAATAAAAAAACAAAAGGATACCTATATTTAGTTGTAGTTTGGATCTTAAATGTACCATGAATTAGGTCCATGAATTAAAGGCATGATCATGTGACCTATAACATGTGACACTTTGGGGAGGTGGTGGAACCTTTAGCCTGTGGGGCCTAGTGGAAGTTAGGTCACTAGGGATGTCCCCTTGAAAGAGATATTGGGACTTTGATCCCTTCCTCTTTTCTCTTTTGTTTCTTGGCTGCTATGAGGTGAACAGCTTCACCAGATACCCTTTGTCACAGTGTTCTGCCTCACCCCAGGCCCTAAAACAGTGGAGCCAGCTGACCATTGACTGAAAGCATTAAAACAAGGAGGCAAATAATAAACCTGTCTTCTTTTTAATGAATCAGTTCAAAAGTTTTTACCACAGTTATAGAAAGCTGCCTAGCATAGTTTTCAAACGAGATCTTTATATTCTGATACTAGTTCATGCTAACTGACATTCACTCCATGATAAACATAGTAGGCTTGTATGTCCAGAAGTGTCAGTTGCATAGGCTCTCAATCCTGCTTATCCTGTTTTTAATGTAATCAGTTTGCAACTTTATTCTGCTGAGAAACTTGAAAAAGCCTAAATTGGGGGAAAGAAAGATCATTGATCCATAAAAACTTGGATGGATCCTTTAGAAAGACTAAAAATGAGCTGGTTTTGAAAGAAAAAAATGCTATTAAGTAGGGTAATCAAGCTAGCTCAGAAACATGAAAGAGTTAGAGGAAACCTAAATAGCAACTGAGAGAAAGTATAGATATTTGAGAGTTAAGTAAAACAGATAGGTTAAGAACTCTAATCAGCACACCTGAGAAAAAGCTTTGGCTAAAGACTAAAAGATTAAAGAGTCATACATATATCTACTATTTATATTCAAAATAAATAGTTTTGTCCTTCAGTCCTCATTTTGTAACATCTGTCCAATGCAGAAAACAAATATTATTTCCTCAAGGTGAACAAGATATTTTAATCCAATGGTTATTAATAAACACTGTGTGTACACTTATTTCGTAGATTTAATTTCAGTTTATGTACATAAAACTTGTCAACTATTTCAGATATATTTTTCTACCGTATTAACTTATTTAAATATAAAAAGAACTTGCTTTTCTCTCTGCATCTACAGAAATCTGAGCCATTAGACTATGGAGTAGTTTGTAGAAATGTTACATTTTTTAAAGTACAACCCAGGAAGTAATTAAAAACTAAATGTTTACTTGAAATAAAAGCCACCTTTTAAGTTTAATTATATAAAAACTAATTTTAAATACCAGCCTTGTTTTACACTGTTTGGGAAATAAGTTCAGTGCTTGGCATATTTTTGTGCCTGTGATTTAATCGTGTTTCAATTCTACGTAGGTAACTATTTAAACAATTCCAGGAAAATGCTTCTCGTTTAGAGATGAAAATGATTCATGACCCACCTAGTTTATCAAAATAGTAACCTCTGGTTTTCTTTGGTTTGGATCACTTCTGTTGGATAAAGTTCTTGGAGTGGGCACCTATGTGGTGACCTAGCACCTGGTACTTGGCTGGTAGCAGAAGGCCCTGATAATCTGTAAACAGTGAACTAGTTAAGCTTAATGAGTTGACTGGTTGTCTATACTCTGAAGCCTCTTGGGTTGTTTTCCTTCCTTCCATTCTGTTTTCCTGTCTCAAGAACCTGCTTGAGAATCTTCTGATCTGTAGTCAGATGTATTATCCATTGTGCCTTGTCTTGTGTATAAGATGATCTGATTTGAGGAAGGGAAGGAGAAGCACAGAAATGGTGGGACAAAGGGTAAAGCAATTCAGCAGTGAAACTCACTAGACAGTCTGTTGGAAATGAACTATACAACTTTGCCGGGAGGGAAGTCAGGAAGGAAAAAACCTGGGAGAGAATGAGGGAGGGATGATACTGTTGAAAAGAAAATATACTCATTACCTTAATTGTGTAACTATAACCCCTTTGTATATCACCTTTATGATAAAATTAAAAGAAAAAAGAACCTGCTTTAGTTTTGAGTGCTGTCCTGTCATGGGAATGTTTTGTTGGTTTTGCTCAAAAAAACTGATTTTAATTGAGGTTTTAGCACTTCTAATGGCATGTAGCCATTGTCCTGAAAGATGCTAAAATGCAAGTTGGTTGTTGCACAAATGCTAACACAAGCCCTCTAAGTAGCCAAGACAATGATTGTGTGAGCAATCTCCTTTGCTACCATGGAATGCTGCTCTTTTTTGACTGTAAGATCATCTTTTTTTTCTTTTGGTCAGTTGTCGGGCCTGAATCTGGGCCTGGGCACTCTCCCTCAGCTCTTCAGCTCAAGGCTAGTGCTCTACCACTTGAGCCACAGCGCCACTTCCAGCTTTATCTGTTTATGTAGTGCTGAGGAATTGAACCCAGGGCCTCATGCATACGAGGCAAGCACTCTACCACTGAGCCACCTTCCCAGTCCTGGAAGATTAGTTTTAATGAAGTAGGGAGCATAGCTAAAGACCAGCCCAGGATGGTGTTCTCATCTGCAGTCTTTAACCTATGGATAGAAAGAAAGAGCTACCATAGAGGAATAGACCATGGTGCTCTCTGGAGGGCAGCATCTCTCATGAATTTGCCTAAGTTTTAAGAGCAGAATCTGTTCCTTGATCTTTAGGAGAGGTGATAGCAGGTTTGTCACTCATGCTGTATTTTTATGTTATTGTTATTATATTATAATCTTTGGTGACAAGATCTCTCTTGTGTTCCCAGGTTGATTTTGAACTGGGGGCTCAGGTAATCATCCTGTTTCAGCCTGATTAGCTTTTGCAGTACAGGTGGGCACCAGAGTACTGGTTTTATTAATTTATGGCAAAATAAGACAGATTAAAGTTGCTGGGCACACAAAAAGGTTGGGCACAAAAAATCCAGGATAGTCTTTGTTTCTACTCTTGGTAAGCACTGTGGGCATATCTTTTTTTTTTTAAAGTTTTTTATTGTAAAAATGATGTACAGAGGGGTTACAGTTACATGAGCAAGGTAATGAGTACATTTCCTATTGAGTATTGTTGCTTCTTCCTTTGTTTTCCCCTACCATCCCTTTGCTTCCACTTCCACAACAACCCCCCTCCCCAGGTATCTTTTTGTTGGCTTGTTGTTTTTGTTGTTGTTATTCATGGGGCTTGAACTCTGGGCCTGGGCCTGGGCTCTGTCCCTCAGCTGTTCAGCTCAAGGCTAGCACTCTACCACTTGAGCCACAGTGCTACTTCTGGTTTTCTGGTGGTTAATTGGAGATGAGAGTCTCGGATGTTCCTGCCTGGGCTGGCTTTGAACCACAATCCTCAAATCTCAGCCTCCTGAGTAGCTAGGATTACAGGCATGAACTACTGGCTCCCAACTGGGCATATCTTTTAATAGTTGCTTTTGGTGAGCCTGGAAGTGGGGAATGGAATGCACTGGAAGATGTCAAGTGTTTCTGTAAATATATGCCAGGTCTTAGTGCAGCCCTACTAACATTAACAACAGTGCATTCTTGCCCCTTGCAAATCACTATTTCCAATCTAGAGGGGAGCATATGTTTGGTTGGCTGGCTGATTTGTTCAGTTTACTTGCTTGCTCAATTGATGCTCTACCACTTAAGTTATATACCTGACCTTGCTTTTTTCTGGTTAATTGGAGATAGTTTTGCAGACTTTTCTGCCTGGGTTGGCTTTGAACCTTGATCCTCATATCTCAGCCTCCTATGTAGCTAGGATTACAGGTATGAGTCAACATACCCAGCTCAGAGGCTTTTTTGCTCAAGGCTAATGCTCCACCACTTGAGCCACACCTCCATTTCTGTTTTATGTGGTTAATTGGAGTTAAGAGTCTCACAGAGTTTCCTGCCCAGGCTAGCTTCAAACTGTGATCTTCTGCTCTCAGCTCTCAGCCTCTTGAATAGGCAGGATTACAGGTGTGAACCACTGACACCTGGCCGATTTATTTGTTTTTTATTATGTTTCTTTTCATCTCATCTTTTCCACTTCTTTCACTATGTACATGGACAATAAAAGCTCTGGTGCAAGCTGAGTGCTGCTGGTTTGTGGCTATGATCCTATGTATTTAGAAGGCTTAATACCAGAGGATCACAATTTGAAGCTAACCCAGGCAGATCAGTGTGGGCTCCCCCATCTCCAGTAACCAGGAAAAAACTGGCTGTCCACATGGTTCACTCAAGTGGTAGAATACCCACTGAGCAAGCAGGTGGAGTGAGTGGAAGGTCCTGAATTCAAGCCCCCATACCATTAAAATAACTCAGCAATAAACAACACACTTCAGTGCAGTGCTGGCAGTGCTGGGCACAGAACTAAATCCACCTGAATTGTGAAGAGATGGACATGTATAACAACCTTTCTGGGAGTGGGCTCCTTTACTTCTTACAGCCCATTTGGTTACCTGCCCTTTCTCTTAAGGGCTAATAGACAGGGCTTCAAAATTTCCTTGTTTGCCTACTTGTGGAGGGGATTCAGATGTACAAATAGTTTGCATATTTCCCAGACTCTAAACTTCTCATCCCTCTTGAAGAGTAAAGGTACTTTATAAGAGTCTTTATACCATAGAATTCTTAACTTCATTCTTTTACCATCTCTTTCCATATTACAAGAATATGTAATAAGTAGAAATAACCTGTTTCCTCTGAATTTTCCTTTGCAGGTCTTCCTGCTTCATACTAGCTTTGCATTTTCCCATAGGCTTTTGATAAATTTGGATTCTTCATTGGGCAAGGAACCAAGAGATAATAATGTGTACCTGTTTAGCAAATGTCACTTTAAAAGATGTTTCTTAACACCATACTTCCCCTAAGTTTAATGATTGCCAAATAGTCAGGGCTTGAAGGACAGGAGGCCCCATAACTGCCTATTTCTGGATCTGTCATCTACAGCAGTCAGATTACAATGAAGCTTGCAGACTGACAGTTCAGGGCAAGCATGATATTGCCATGGGCAGTCCAAGCGGAGGCTTCTTCCATCCTCCTGACTGAGGACATCCATTCCTCACGAGATGACTTGTCCTTTCTTATGATAGATTGAGAGAGACAAGCAGCACATGGATAGACAAACACCTCACCCAGGCAGTGGGTGCCATTTAACAGTTTCCTCCTGAGGTTGACATTTTCATTTCCCTCCTTCACCCTGTTCATCACCAAGTGTTTGCATCTTATTTTCTGTACACAGCGGTAATACAGAATGACAGAACACACACACAGCTCCATTACTCATTTTATATGCTATTTTCTAGTCAAATTACACAGTGGGCTCTCCTCGAGCTTAGCTATGAAAGGGGCATGTGCTTTTCGTTGTGCACTGGCCTTGTACTGAGCAACGTTTGTTTGAGATAGACTGAAATTTTCATGAAGCATTGCAGCTCAGAAAAACAGCAGTGAGATGAAAAAGGTGTTTCATTTATGATCTGCTCGTGCCAGCTCCGGCTTGCCTTGTTACCAGGAAGCCTCTTTTCCAGGACATGATAATGATTTTTAATCATATTCCTGTGGGAAGAGCACTGTGTTGTCACCTGTTCATTCTTTCCTGCAGTTTTATTAAGTTATAATTGGCAAATAAAAATTCTTTCTATTTAAAGTGTACAGTGTAATGTTCCATCACTTCCCATAGGTACCCATGGATATGTGTCGTAAGGGCATTTAAATTATATCTCTCAGCATATTGCAAGTGTGTAATATAAGTATGGAATTGATAACCTGTAGTCACTGTGCTGTACATTGAGACTATTCATCTTGTGTAACTGAAATTTAGTACATTGTGCCTTTTGACAATTTCTCCCAAACTTTTCATTCTTTAATTTTATTTTTGTTGTTGGTACTGGTGTTTAACTCACGGCTTAGAGCTTGATAGGCAGGCACCACAACATCTGAGCCACATCTTGTAGTCTTTTGCTCTAGTTACGTTTTTTAGATAAAAATGTTTTGCATAGGACAGTGTTAGACTGTCATCTTCCTCTTCCTCCTTCATATCTGAGATTACAAGCATGTACCATCAGGCTCAGCAGGAGATGAAGTCTTGATAATGTCCTATTTGGCCTTGAGACTTGATCTTCCCATCTCTGCCTCCCAAGTAATTGAGATTGTAGTTGTGTACCATCAGGTCCAGTCCCTGATCTTTTCATTCTTCAATGTTCTTCTGGGCTCCAGAGTAGTTACTCAAATGAGAAGTTACGTAGAATTTCTCTATTCTTTTCTAGCATCACCCCTAGAAAGCTGGAGAATCCATTTAAAACTTAAAGCTTAAAAAATAACTATAACTTTTACAGTAAGTTAAAAAAGAAGATAGAAAAAGCAGAAAAATTATATATGTGTGTATATATGTACACTTAGCAATAATGAGCTTACTGTATTAGGTAGTAGAATGAGCAGTGATTGCTATAGGCAGTTTTCAGGGATTTCAGCTTTAGACATGAAATGAATCAATTGGCCCCCCTCCTCTCTGGTTTCCTTCTATCCAGGCATCAGTGGTGTTAAAGGTTACATGACCAAGACTTGATTCACAAAAGTTGTCCTGCTGAAAAAAGATTTTGTTGTACTTAAAGACATTGCCCCTGTGGATTTCTTGCCATTGCTTTTGCTGTTCTCAAGGTCTTGCTCCTGAGTTCCCAATTGGGAGAGGGTAGGATGAAAATCCTTGGAAGGCAGACTCTGTTTCTTGGCATGATCCCTGCTGGGTTAGAAGAGTTTCTTCTACACAACTATTCTTAGAAAATGAATTTATGAGAAAACAACCTGAGTGGGGCAGGAGGACCAGGAATCCAGTGGAGACATGAGAGGTGTGTTCTGCTACAGACCTGCAGCTCCTGTGACATGGAAACTTCTTCCTCTGGCAGCATATGTGTCTCTGAAGAGACTCCTGATGTATATCCTCTCAGTCCTGGCTGGGGAGGGGTGACTGAGAGACTGCTGAGAGTGAGGGGCAATGTGGTATCATGGGATGAGTTGCTAGTATGAATCAAAATAATGATCATTACATCATTAGTTGTTTTACTTCCAAATGGTGACATAGTTTGTCAGGTGTGTTCATATATGTAAACAGAATCGAAGATAAATGTTAAGGAACATGCCTTGTTTGTTTCTTTTAATTGTCCAGAATTCTTTATATCGCAACTTTGTGAAATACACATCCTCTCTGTGCCCCATGAAGGCTGGAGCAGACCCAGTGGTCATGATCAGAGACATTGTGCTGAGGGAGAGTGACTTTCCAAGAAGGGAGATGAGTCCCAGGTGTAGGCCTTGTGTGGTCCCTTCTTTCCAGACTATCAGACCCTACCTTTCAGAGCATTCTAAACATCAGGAGCACATGTTGCATGCTTGGCATCTGCAGATGATTCTAGATTTAGGATGCCTTGGCTTTTCAGGGTGTATAATTTGGTGTACATTGAGTAGCAGCTTGAATTTGCTTTTCAATGCCTTCTTGAGGTAGCAGTCTCTACTGTCCTCTCTCTCACAGTATTGGGCAGTGGGCAGTGACCATAGCTCTCAGTCTCTCTCTATCATGAATGGAAGCTGCCTGTACTCTGAAGTATGCAGAATGAGGAGTGGCTGCTTGGTAGGGTAAGTGGGTTCCATATAGTTTCTACTCTGAACATTTTCAAGTTAAATGATTGGTTCATCAAGGCAGAACCTTAGTGTAAGTTGAGGAGCTCTAGTTCTTACACATTATTTTAACCTAGTACTGTAGTACTTCATAATACTTATTTAGAGCTGAGTTCTCTTGAGATGGAACTTAAGTTCACCTGTAATGAGTGACTACTGTAGGTGATAACCCAGTGTTCTGAGCTTTGGGGATATGGAAGTGAACCTTCAAAAATCACTTCCCTTATAGAGCTTCCAGGAGTGGGGGTGGGGGAGTGAGTTTGTGTGTGTGTGTGTGTGTGTGTGTGTGTGTGTGTGTGTGTGTGTGTGTGTGTGTGAGAGAGAGAGAGAGAGAGAGAGAGAGAGAGAGAGAGAGAGGTTGTTATCAAATAAACAGCATGTGTTTCAGTGATTTTTTTTTCTGTACAAGCTATACTCAGACTTAGTGACTTAAAAGAATAGCAAGCGTATACTCACAAATCTATAGTTTGGGCAGGGTTCAGTGCAGGAAGGTTCATTGTGGTGTCTTGGTACATATTGAGTAAAGGTATAAAATAGAGGCTCCTTTTGAAGCAGCTAAGAAAATTCATGTTAAAATGTGAATTATATTCTTTTCCTTCAATGATCTCTTTCTTTATAATCATGGCAGTCTTCTCCCCTACCCTAGTACTGGAGTTTGAACTCATGGTCTTGCTCAGCTTTGCCATTATTCTATCATATCTCAGGTCTGCTTTTGGCTGGTGATTTTTGGAGATGGAGTCTTGTGGATTATTTTTTGCGTGGTTTGGCTCTAAACCACAGTCCTCCAGCTCATAGTCATGTGGGTATCTGAGGTTACAGGCTTTTAAACTTGTGGTACCAGCTTTTGGCAGTCTTTATTTGCTTTGTAATAATGAGAGATCCTTGAGAAGGATAGGAGATGAGATTCTTGAGAAGGTTCTTGCTGGACACTGCTGAGTGTCTCAGGCACCTGAAACTCCTGCCTCAGTGCTTTCATCTCCCAAGCTGCTCCACCTCTGACCCCACAGAACTGACTCAAGCTCTAGACTGGGATGGGAGTGTCAGGATGACATCCCATTTCCTTGTCCACCACTAGTGAACAGTAGAATGATGATCTTTGAGGGATTTCTACCCCCATGTATATATAATATGCTTAGTATCTGGATTGGGATACCAATCCTGACACGTGTTACAGGTGCTTAGATTCTCCTAGCCCTGAATGGTGTAGCTCCTACCATGGTACATGTAGCATACCATGTAACAGATGCCCAGCCTTTCCCAGATTTTTTAAAATTTAATTTTATTGTCAATAAAACATCATATAAAAGGTAGTGAGTACATTTCTTGTCAAACATTGTTACCCCCCTCCCTCATTTTCTCCCCCTTTACTTCCTCACCTGCTTTCCTAGTTTTTCACCAGACACCTTCAAGGGCAGAGGAGGCAGTATTTACTGAGGTGGTGGGCAGAGGCATCCAGGGGACTAGAAAGAGGACACCTAAAGCTATATCTCAGGAAGGGATGTCACAAAGAGATGTGAGTTCAAGCATCTTTTCCCCATTGGTCTTTACTTAAAGAACATGGGTTCAGAATTAAAGTTGCTTAAAATTTCTAAAGCATGACCACAGACCATTAGGTCCCTAGGGAGTCCTTGGGAACACAGGGAACTGGTCGTCCTTGCCCTGTCCTGGAGGAGTTGCTTCTAGGTACCTGCTCCCATGGCCTGTGGGTTGGGGCTGGTTGTTGACTAAAAGCCCAGCCAGGTGTTAAGATTTTTTTTTTTTACCATCTGGGCCTCTTCATGTGATTGTCTTGTGGCAGGGCTGCCTTACAGTGTAGTGGCTGCCTTCCAATAACATGTCCTAGGAGAGCCAGACAGAAATTTTATTGCATTTTTGGCCAAGCTGTGGAACTTAGGAATCACTTTCCACTTACACTGTTGAACCAGTTACAAAGGCCTTCCCAGGTTTGAGGGGCAAGATACAGATACTTAGACCCTGGAAAAGAAGTGATCTGAATATAGCAGAAAAAGGAGTGTTGGTGGGTGGAGTAGCTTGCAACACTGTGTAGTTTCTTGAAGAATGTTAGAGATGGAGGTATTAGTTGTCTGGGAAAAGAATGTTCCATTCCATGGAACAGGCCTACTGGAGCTGGTCACAGAAGTAGAGACCAGAATCAAAGGAAGAAAATAGGAGAAGGTGGATTTGGAAGGAACCAGGAGGGCAGGCATCTGGAAAGACACTTTTTGGTCACGTATGAGAAGCTTTTGAAGGTTTCTTAGCCTTGGCCCAGCATAGCTACCATGGCTAGTCTGATTCACTTTTTGGAAGGATCCCTCTGCCAGCTATTTGCTCTTTATAGTATACTCTGTGGACAGACAAAGGCAGAAACAGGGTGATCCATTAGGACACTGTTGTAATAGTCAATTCGAAGACTGATAATTAGCCTAGACCAGGTTGTAACAGTGGAGGTGATGAGAAATGACTGCTTTCTGGGTATAGTGGATATATTTCACTTCATTTTTTCTGTCTTTTTTTTTAAATGGCAGTACTAGGGTTTGAACTGTAGGCCAAGAACTTGCTAAGCAGATACCTAACTGCTCAGCCATGACTCCATCCCTGTTTTCTGATGGCTTATTTCGAGATAAGGTCTCATCCTGTCTGAGGATGATCCTCCAATATTTTAGACTTCATGATATAGCTCAGATAATAACCAGTGCATGTCATGATATCCAGCTCTTTGTTGAGAAAGTCTTATATTTTCTGTGCAAGCTAGAATCAAACCATGATTTCCAATAGCTAGGATTGAAGGTATGATCCAGTAGCACCCAGATTCTCTGGATGTCTTTTTAAAGGTAGAGCTAGTAAGATTTAGTGACTGGTTAGTTTTCACTTGTAAGAGTGTTTAAGTGTTGCTCCAATGTTTTTGGCCTAAGCAACTGCATTGGTTTTATTGCTATTACCAAGACGCAGAAATTTGTGGGCAGAGCAGGTATGTGAGGTAGAGTGAGTTAAGGAAGCTAAGGAAGGGATTTGCTCATACTTTTATAAGTTTGAGGTATCACAGAGAAACCTTAGTGAAGATGCTGAATATGCAGTTGGACCTACTAATTGATGCTCATGGGAGTAATTATGAATTATGTATGTGTTGCTGTCATGGGTGTGTATGTATGTATCTCAGCTGATATCTTTTATTTGTAATGTGTATAGTTTATGGTTTTGGTTTAAATTATCTAGATTTCTTAAAAAAATTTTCATTTGAACAGACATTTTTCCTAATTAACATGTAAATTTCTCTAAACTCTTAAACTCATTTTACAGCTTAAATGGTACTTAAAAGATTGGGAGACCAAATTATTGCCCCTCTGTCTTCTAGAACTTTGATTCTTTTTTGAAAATACCATAAATTAAAAGAGGATTTAAACTGAGTTACTCTTTGGATCAGCATGTATGGCCTACCTAGATTTGAGTCTGGGCTTTACAGAATGGATTTTTTTTTTAGCTTTTGTTAATATTCCATAACTCATAAGTGCAAAAATTCTATTAGTGTCAAACTATGAGATAAATTGTCTGATGGCAAAATAATAGGTTATATTTGCCATCCTATCATAAAATATTTTTAAAAATATCAGTAACATTTTTAGTGAAGAATATTTTCACTCAAGGAAAAACTTAAGAGACAAAACAATTAAAAATTTTGCTCAAAAACATTTACTCCTAGATTTAACATTCCTTTTTCCTTGGGGCTCTATTTCCATCTAATCTACCTATACTTCCCTTTTTTTCTTTCTCTCTGTCCCCTTTCCCTCCATTCATCCATCCATCTATCTGTCTGCTCATCTATCTGTCTATCTTTCTGTCTATCCATGCATGCATCCATCCAACCATTTGGAGCCTTGGTGGCAAGGGGTATCTTAATCATATCAACATTAGGGTACGCATGTCCATGGCACTTTCATCTCCCCTTTTGACTGAACCCAAAGAAGCTGGGGTTCCAGGATGCTTTTGTTTGTTAAACACTGGGGCCACTTAACACCTGGATCCAGTATTAGACTTTAATTTAGGGAGAGGCTCAAATACCTCAACATTCTTAACAATGCTTGTTCCAGCATTCAGGGCAATTTTTCAAATGTGATTGCATACCTGGGAGTTCTGACTGTCTTCTGGAAACCCAGTAGTTAGATCCTCTGGACTGGTATTTGTCCTCAGTACCATAGATGAGCAATAGTTTTCATATAAAAGCCTTAATGTTTTTGGCAGTGCATCTCTGTGTTCCCTTTCCTCTTCAACAATCATTTCCTACATGTTAGAAAAGACTTTGGGACTTACTAGATTCAACAGAATCAGCAGACTTCTTGAGAGGATCAGACGAGTAGGGAAAGTATTCAGAAGAAGTCAAAAGCAGGGACTAGTGATTATGAAGATCTGCCTGCCTGGAAGGTTGATGTGGACCTGAGCCTCTAGTTTTAAGACCATAGATGTGGTACACATTCATAAGTTTGTATTGAAGCACAATTTTAGTAAATAACATTAGGGAACAAGTCTATTAATATGCCCAACTGGGGAAATTAACCTGAGTTCCTTGACTAATAATGATGCCTAACAGTTTCAGGTGTTGGGATTTCATTAAGATGGAATGCTGTCTCTTGCCATACTCATGCACATATGTGTCAGGTATTTCAGATTAATCATAAGCATAATTAATCATTGTGTTAATTAGATCACCATTTGATGATGATCTACCATGTAACTGAGAATGAAAAGCGGCAAGACAAATGAAGAGACCTACCTAGGTCTATATAATCAGTGCTCTGTGCTTTGTGAGACTAGGCAAAACAGGTCAACTCAGGATTAATATATTGATGCTTCAGCTCATGTTCATTCTTATTATAACATCTAAAAATGGAGACCATTTTTTAATAGGGAGTGGAGCTCTCTTAGGGCCATTAGATACCAAAGCATCCTTGCTGAATTATTTTATGAGGATCTTTCTGTGACAAGTTCTTGTTGAAGGATAGATAACTTTTGATAACTAAAAAAAAAATGAATCAGAAAGTGAATACGTGATTTAATGTTATTTAAAAGCCTAATTGAGATAAACATCACCATGCCTAGTATAAAAAAAAAAAAAGGGAGTTTGACAGTTTCTAACTTTAATGAATTATTGAGCATTTTTCAAAGCAACTATTTTTTTTAAAATATCATTTTGGTTAACC
This sequence comes from Dipodomys spectabilis, assembly GCF_019054845.1. Taxonomy (NCBI): domain Eukaryota; kingdom Metazoa; phylum Chordata; class Mammalia; order Rodentia; family Heteromyidae; genus Dipodomys; species Dipodomys spectabilis. Next base: position 3,353,699 of record NW_024870912.1, read on the forward strand.
TTAAAGAGATGCTTAGTAAACCGTCTATAAACTCATAAAGAAAGGACATTTGCATAGAAGTTGCTTTCCAGCTCTGGTTTGCCCTGGAATGATTTCAGATGGTTGCATAATGAGGACAGTAAGTTGTAAGGCTACTTAGAAACTGCATGCTACTTAATAAATTATTCATGTTAGCCCAAAGGTATAATTATTCAGTGAAATGAGAACTAAGAAAATTAGTTCTGTATTAATGTTTATTTATACTGATGATTTTTTTTCTTTACTTCTACTAGCAAGAAAATGTGAGCATGTAATCTACAGGCAGCCTACATGCTTGCTGTGTTTCCTTACTAAATGTTGAATCAGGTTAGCAGTGCCAGGTTAATTGTCTTCACCCTTTTTGTTTTCTTTCTGTTGTCACCGTAATGTGTTTGCTTTTAGAGAAATAGTTTATTTCTTTCCTATAACAGGGAATGTCAAACTCTCATTAAGGCTGATGCCCTTCAAAGGCACAGCAAGGGATTGCAGTGTGGTGGTACCCATAGATAATGCCAGTATTCGTCCATCTGGGATTCCTGCATTAGGAGTCAGAGTAACACCATTTTGGGTCCACCTCTTTATCACACACAGCCTCTTCTTTTCTCAATCCCAATCAAAAATTATTATTCTTATTTTCCTTTCTTGTTACTATCTACCTTTCAGTTGTACCAGTATTTGATATATTTTAATTAAATATTCTTCCTGGTTTCTATCCCTGGCCCTAGAGCATATCCTTAGTGGCCTTGGTGATACTTCCAGAAGGCAGAGTGAATGACTGAGCCAAGCCTTCTAGAAGGTTCTCATCTTAGCCAAAGCTAATCTCTAGGATGGACTTTGTCCTCTGAGATCTGGCCACATGACTCCAGTGAACATTTGCTACTCTGTTCCTAACTTACCTACCTCCTGCAATAGTTCCTTCCTGCAGGAGGACCATGACAACCATTTCTCCTAGCTATGATGTGTGCTGTTTTCAGCTGCTCTGTTGAAAGCAGATTTGCTTCTTTTCCTGATAGTCCCTGGTGTGGTGTCACCTTCTCAGATAAGCTTATCCTGGCCCTTTCATGCACCAGCTACTTATTCACCCAGGAACCCAGAATTTTCTTTTGAGGGCTTTTTGTTACTTTGTTGAGCACTTTACTACCTCATAGAAATGGCATATACATTACCTTTCTGTTACATTGTTGGTTGTCTGTCTTCTTGAACAGGAGCCTTTGAGTCTTGTTCAGTGATGTGTGCCAAGATCTTAAAATGTCAAGGGAATGAATGAATGAAAATATATTCTGAAACTTTCCCATACAAAAAGTGAATCCATTGGTCTAGGTCTATTGCAGAGCAAAGAACTCTTATGTGGAGCTGGTTCATTTTCCAGTGACCAGTATCCCCTGGACAAGTAAGGACAGTGCTGAGCTTTGCTAGTTTAGAAATAGAATTCATCCTGGAATCCCACTGTTTCCAGTGCATAGTGCATCCCTCACCCCTCAGGCATGTTTGTCCCCAAACTTGGTGGTAGGGATAAAGGAGGAGAACTGTATGTGGGGCCTGGATGTTGAGTGTGTAGCTGGGTTTGAGTTGAAGTTTTACTGAGTTTCACCTGCCAGTGTTTCATGGACTCCTGCCAGTGTCAGCCCTTTTTGTTCCTGTTTGGGTGTCCTGCTTTCCTGGAGCAGTGCTGACCACCACAGCCAATTTCAAAAGCTTATGTTTTCCTTCTGGGACAGTGGGGTCACAATTGGCTTGGAAACTTTTCACAGCAGGAAGCAGTGGAGCAGAGGAAATTTCTGGAAGAGTTAAATGTCAGGGATGAAGCTGGAAAGCAGTGAGCTGTTGCTTTGTTTCAGTAACCTTGATGGGCAGCTTGGTGCCTCTCTCACCCCTGTAGGGCATGTGGGAAGGAGTTAGGGAGGGAAGATATCCTGTGTTATACCTTCTTAATCTGATGATAATTGAATGGCTTCACAGACTATTTCTATATAGTCTCTAAAATCACACTGCCCAGGGCTAGAGGTATAGCTCAGTTGTAGTGTCCTTCCCTGATCTGCTCAGGATTCAAGATGCTCAAGGTCCTGGGTTTTATCCTTGGCACTGGGAAAACAAAAAAACAAAAGCAAAAACAATAAAAACCTCATAAAAAGCCAAATCAACACTTTCCAATAGACTGTATAATTGTGAGCTGGAGTTATAAGTAAACATTTTCTAGTAACCATATGTTTAAAAAAATAAGATATTGGAAGTGGTGCTGTGGCTCAAGTGATAGAAGCCCTTGCCTTGAGCTAAAGAACTCAGGGCCAGTGCGCAGGCCCAGAATTTAAGCCCCATGACCAACATCACTCCCCCCCCCTGCAAAAAAATGTAAAACATTAGCTGGGTGCTAGTGACTGATGCCTGTAATCCTAGCTACTCAGGAGGCTGAGATCTAAGGACCGCAGTTCAAAGCCAGCCTGAGCAGGAAAGTCTAAGATTTCTTATCTCCAATAAACTACCAGAAGACTGTAAGTAGCACTGTGGCTCAAGTGGTAGAGCAATAGCCTTGAGCTGAAGAGCTGAGGGACAGTGTCCAGACCCAGAGATCCACCCCCACGACCGGCAGAGAAAAAAGTAGTGTTTACTGCATTTCAACCTGTCATCAATATAAAATATATTTTACTCTTATAAAATCGAAACTTACCTCGGTGCCAGTGGCTCATGCCTGTAATCCTGCCTACTCAGGAGGCTGAGATCTGAGGATCCTGGTTCAAAGCAGTCCGGGCAAGAAAGTCCTTGAGACTCTTATCTCCAATTAACCACTAGAAAACTGAAAGTGGCACTGTGGCTCAAGTCGTAGAAAGCTTACCTTGAGCTGAAGAGCTGAGGGACAGCACCCAGGCCCAGAGTTCAAACCCATGACTGATCAAAAAAAGCAAAACAAAACAAATGTGAGCTTTTAACCAGGTTCCAGTGGCTCACATCTATAATCTTAGCCACTCAGAAGGATAAGATCCAGGGGATGGTGGGTCAAAGACAGCCTGGGCAGGAAAGACTGACTATATCTGATTAACTAACTAAAGGCAGGGTTGGGTTTTTTTTTTTTTCTTTAAAAAACCAACAAAAAGTAGTAGAGTGCTAGCTGAGCAAGCAAGTCCAGTGAACACAAGACCCTGAATTCAAACCTTAATACTGACATAATAATAATAATAGTAATATAATTTTCAAAATTCAAGTGTACAGTAGTCATAGTTACCTATGGCTGGTGTACATGGATACCTCAGCTATGAGGAGTTTCATGATAAGATAGAAAGCTGAGTTGTAGATTACTCCTCTTTATTAAAAATTGCTTTTTATTCAAAGTATATTTTCAGTATATCAATTATGCTATAGTATTCTTGATGCTATGCACATTATAGAATGCAGGATAAAATGTATTATGTTATAGGCAATCATGACCCTAGTCATTAATTGTAACTATTCTGTTTTCCTTTCAGTTGGTGAATCAAGTAACAAAGTCATTTCCAGTAGAAGTAGTGAAAGCAGAAATCCAGAGCTGTATAAATGCACATGTGTATAAGCATGCATGTATATAAACACATGTCTCAGTTTGACAGATGGTTTTATTTTGCTACATGAGACTTCCACAGAAGTCTATATGATAAGAATTCTTGACCAGCTCTGAAAGAAGATTGGAAGTGGTTATTCATGCATAAAATCCATTAGGCTTGATATACATAGCAAGATAGATGATAGAGAAAGAAGCTCTTTAAATTAGTAATAGAAAGTATTATGTTTTTGTTTTTCACTGAGTAAAACAATGATGACCTTCTGAATTAAAAAAGAGATGTTTCTTGACTGGCGCTGGTGGCTCACGCCTGTAATTCTAGCTACTCAGGAGGCTGAGACCTGAGGATCTCGGTTCAAAGCCAGCCTGGGCAGGAAAGTCCGTGAGACTCTTATCTCCAAAAAACCACTAGAAAACCAGAAGTGGGGCTGTGGCTCAAGCGGTAGAGCACTCGCCTTGAGCTGAAGAGCTGAGGGACAGCACCCAGGCCCAGAGTTCAAGCCCTATGACGGACCAAAAAAAAAAAAAATAGATGTTTCTTAAAGATGTTATTAACAAGATTTGGAATAAGTCTCTGGGTTTTGGCTCCTTGCACATCACCTCTGTTACTTTATTGCCATCTTTAAACCCTCTGTATACCTCCTTGTGCTGTTTTCTGCTCTCCACTCCCAATTCTGAGAGACAAGTAATTATATACACACCAGCTAAATGTCTGGTAAAATCTCCAGGCAAAACTGAGTTGACTTGTGTGGAACTGAATTTAAAACTATTTGATAGGATATTGCTCTGGTCTCTGGATACTTGTCAGCTTGCATTTATTGCTGCTGCCTTCTTAGCCAGATGTGTGCTAGGGTCCTCAGAGACACCATTTCTGCCTCTCCCTTCTACTGTGTAACCCACAGGTACAGTTGGCACTTCTCAATTAGAAAAACAGAACAATAGCTTAACTGATTTTTTTTTATTGGTTTTATGTCTGGACAACTGTCTTTATGATGGACATATTTAGGTGAGTGTTTCATTAGTTGTATAAGTGGCATGTACAATAATATGAGGTGTAAGCAATTATTATTTATAAATTATTCTTACAAAGGAAAGTAATTTGATTTTTTTAAAAAGAGTCTTTATTTGTAAGCCAGTTACATATATACATAGCTAGCCATTGCAATTTATTGTGGTTTTGCACTTGATGTTGTATTAGTTCAATGCAAGGAGAGTGCCCCCAGAGGAAAAAACTAAACCTTTTAAAGCATATAAAGATTAATTTTAATTTTTATTGACCCAAGTAGAAAAATTAGAAATGAAACAGGATTAGAATTTTATATAGTAATGTCTTCCTTCCAGTTCCTCCCTCCCTCTCTGCTCCTTTGTCCCTGCCTCTCCTCCTCCCTCTCTCCTCTCTTTCCCTCTCCCCCTTCTCTTCTTTCCCTTCATCCCCTCTCCCCTCTCTCTCTTCTTTCCCTCCTACTTCCAACTCAGTTGTCCTTCTTCCTCCCTCCTCCTCCTTCTCTCTCCACTTCCCCTCTCCTATCATTCTCTCCTTCCCTCTCTCCCTCTCCCCTCTTCCCCAGTTTCCCCCCCTCTCTCTTCCTTTCTCTTTCCTCCTTCCATCCCTCTTTCTTCCTTCAGTGTTTTCTTTTTCTTTATGGCTGTGATGGGGGTGGAATCTAGGACCTGGTACCCTGGATCTCAAAACCAGGGCTGACCACTTGCTCATAAGGAAGTTCTCTAACACAGAGCCACACCCCCAATCCTAATGTTAACTTTGAAATGTAGTTTCTCAGAGAAGACTTTTCTTCCTCAAAGTGCTCAACTTGAATTTATTTCAGAAGAATTAATTTGGAGAGAATTCATGGCATTGGAAAGAATCATGATTTCTTTCTAATATCTTTCAGAAACTCTTACACACACACAATACACACACACACACACACACACGCACACACACACACACACACACACACACACACACACACACACACACGCGCGCGATGGTAAATTCAGCAAATGCTGGAATTCATAACCACTGAAGTGGATGGAGTACTTCAGGTTATGAATGGAAAAGCATCTATATTGACTTACATATAAAATGAGAGTAGAAGGTAGCAAAAATAATAATGTGACTTTTAGAAGTGATTTCTGCCTTTGGGAGTATAGATTAATACAACTTTCTGTACTTGAACTTAAGATGACTTGTGGTATAGTCTTTGTTTGGCTTAACTACAGGAAAATGTTCATTGGCTTAACTTCAAACTTATTAAAAATTAAATAAAGACCTAGTTAAAGATGGTGGTATAAAGTAATTTTTTATTTTAGTTTATGGCTTTTAAGATCACAAAGGAACAAAAGAGTGAAAAAAAGAAACAAAAGAAATTGCTATCTTCTATTGAACAGCTATGACTTGGAACCATAAACTCTACAGAAGCTCTGCCAAATGCCATGAATTTGGAATGATGGAGAAAAGGATGCTGTGACCTTTTATGGCCCTCAAAGTTGGGGCAAGAAAAATTTCTTAAACCATTGTCCTCTGGACCAAAGAGCTTCGCTAAGATAAAGAAGATCAGACTGGGTCCCTTGGCATACCACGTGGCCATGAAGCACAAACAGTTCTGTGTAGTATTGGGCAAGTATCAAATTATACTCCAGGGACTACCATGGCCATCAAGGGCTTCATGAATGGAGGTCCTTGGAGTCTGTTTCCCAATCCCCATGCCCATCTTAGCCAGGATGACTGGTACCACTGTAGTATCAAGTGCAGGCTTCTGAATATACAGAATCTTCAGTGAGGAGGAGTTGTGATATTATCACATAGAAATTTAGTGACCCTGCTTAGGTTGAAGGGAGTCATCCCCAAAACTGTCTGAAATCCTCCCTAGTGTCCAGAAGTGCTGGAACATTGGAGGTCAGTGGAGATGTGGAGGTATTCTCTAGCATGTGGCATTCACCCCTTGGTCTCTATGTCACTGGGGTGTGGGCAGTGCATACCCACATAGTAGGGTACACAGAAATCAGAGGAAGATAAAAGCCATAGGCCTATCATTTTACTAACAGAATTAAAATTCAGAGTCCTTGTACTTCATGGCCTGTAAGGCATGATGGGAACTGAGTTTTGTCAAAACAGAGTTGAAAGGAAAGTACCTCTGATGAAAGGAAAGAGGAAATAAAGGGGCCCATGAGGGAAGCAATCCTAGTAGAGAAAGAAATACAAATCCACTGGAAAAATGAAAATCACCTTAGAAACCACCGAATAGAGTAAACACAAGTGAAAATTCAGGGATAAAAAGACTGGAGAAAACAAAGTGAAAAATGAGATAAAAAGGCTTTCTCTGAAGATGACAAGTGAAAAAAGCAGGCTTACCCATCATACACTTACCTGTTTTCTCCAAGAAGTGAATGCAGAAGGGGAGGGGAAAACCTTCAAAGGGTTGGTGGAAGAAAACTCTGCTGATAAAAGAGAGACATGTGCAGGTAAAAAGGCCATACTATATACAGCAAAAACTATTTTGGACAGTGAATCAAATGCCCTGCACTGCTGGACAGTAGAGAACTCTGGGACAATAGGACTGTGCGTTCAGGGCCATCAAAGGGCACTGCAGCTGAAAGCAGCTCCCTCGAAGCAGCCATGCAGATCTGGAGTGAACTGGGTGGGGAAGTAGGTGGGGTCAGCAAGTAAATCAGGCCCTGGGCAAATCAGATATAGGAAAGTTTCTTCTTGAAGCAGACTAGGGAGATAGAGACTCATCTGGATTTATGAAAATTGTACTTACTGACAGGCAGGGCAGCATGATATTTCCATAAACATGAAAATCACTGTAATGGGACTATCACCTCAGGGATTATTGTTTCTCTGTGTTGGCCTCATTTAAAACTGTCTCCTGTTTTGAAATATACCAGAATTGTCATGATCTGTCTTGACCCTGTTTTATCACTAGAAGTTTTTCCTCCAGCTCAAGTTCATTTTAGTGTTTATTATCCCACCTTCTCCATCTTCCTTCCACCTTTTCCAGCCTCTGTTCTCCTCTTCACTTGTAGGAGATTATAATTTTTAGCTGCCAAATCAGAATAAGAAATGCACTAATTGTCCTCCCAACTCCATGCTACTGTAAATGACAATATTTTATTATTTTTTACATCACATTGTGTGTAGGTATCCCATTTTCTTTGTCTGTTCATCCATTGAAGAACATTTCAATTATTCCCATTTCTTGGCTGTTGATAACCATGGGAATACAGATGATCCTTTAACATATTCATTCATATTTTTATTCCTTTGTATATATGTCCAGAGGTATTGTAGTGGGATGCTATGATAGATCAATGTTTTTAAGAACCTCCATACTATTTCCTGTAGTGTTTGTACTAATTCATATCTGTTAGCAATGTATGAGAGTTCTTTCTCAACATCCTTACCAGTATTTGCTAGTTTTTATCTTTTACTGATAATAAGGAGGCTATGTTTTCTTAAGATTGGCAAGAGCTGCAAATATTTATTTACTAATAAAGAATATAAAGATACAAGGCCTGGGCTCTCAACCTTGAATACAAATTGGAACCATTTGGAGACTTAGGAAAACACTGACGGTTAGGTAGTAGGGTGTGACTCAAGTAGTAGAACATCTGCCTGGCAAGTTTGAGGCCTTGAGTTAAGTACTGCAAAAAGCCAAAAACACAAGTAAAAATATGAAACACTGATGGCTTGTCACTCCCACGGATTCCTATTTAATTGGTGTTAGACATTTGTGCAGTGGAGATTTTAAAGCTGCTTCAGTAATTTAACAGGATTTCTGTATTGGAGAACAAATTTTATATGCCATGAAACAAGATCCTAAGAAGATGGAAAGGAATTTGATCCACAGTAGAGTTAGAAGGACTATCTTAGTTCATTTTGTGTTGTTATAACAAATATTGGAGGCTAGGAACTTTATAAAGAAAAGAGGTTTGCTTTGGCTCCTGCTTTGTACAGTAGAATGATGCCAGCATCTGCTTGGCTTGTAGTGGAGGTCATTGTTCTGCATTACAACATAGCAGAGATGCAGAAGGGAAAGCAGCATATGCAAAGCAGAAGCAGACATGAGCTAACCCATTCCAGCAGTAGAGTATTGGCCTTTTGAAGAGTGGTGCCCTATGACCTAGTCACCTCCCATTAGACCCACTCTTAAAGGTTGTACCACCTCTCAACATTACTGTGCTATGGACCTAGCATGTGATTCAAGAGTTTGGTGTGTTGGCATGGTAACAATTAAGCGTTGACCCTTTGTGCTTACCAAACTGTGACTTAAAATAGAATTTGAATCAATTTGGAGGTAAACAAACCTTGTTTTACTAAAATTATCTTCCTTTGTAAATATTGTATGGTAACTATGCTTTTTTGGATGATGATGGGGTCTTAGGATCAGAAATTTTTGTGTTCATTAAGATCTTAGTTCTTTCAGTGTTTTAAAAACACAATTACCATTTGCAAGTAATTTATATTTGCGGTTACCTCATACAATTTACTGGACCAGCCTGAAATTGGTGGCAAGGCCAATGTGACATGTTCAAAGAAAGCAAATAATATTAGGTGTGTGATTGCCCTCTCTTGTACAAGGGTACTGGAGGAGGGAGGGATCATGGAGCTGAAATTCAGAAGAGCCTGTTGAGAGCTCCTGTATTTTGATGAAAACAAAATGTTTGCACATGTTAAATCTAAGGCAAGCATGTGGAAAACCTGTCCAAGTGGATTTCATCAACCATTTGTCCTTAAACATGTAGCTGAAATGTGTAATTTTGGTGTGGGTTGTGGGCTGTAGGGGATTACTCATGGGCTTACTTGATAGTAATTTCTCCCCAAGGTCCTATCTCCAATTACCGTTACTTGGGTGTTTTTATCTTCTCCATCTGGGGAAATTCACTCAGGTCCCTCCCCCCTCTTTTCTTCTTTTTCTCTTTTCCCCTCCATCCCTCCCTTCCCTCCCTCCCTCCCCCTCCCTTCCCCTCCCTTCTCTTCCCTCCCATCCCTCTCCTCCCTTCCCTCCCCTACCCCTCCTTCCTCTCCCTCCCTCCCCCTCCCTTCTCTTCCCTCCCATCACTCTCCTCCCTTCCCTCCCCAACCCCTTCCTCCCCTCCCCCCTCCCCATCTCCATCCCTCCCTCCCCTTCCCCCTCCCTTCTCTCCCCTCCCTTCCCCCTTCCCTCCCTTCCTTCCCTTCTTTCCCCCTCCCTCCCTCCCCACCCCTCCCCTCCCCTCCATCCCTCCTCCTTCCCTCCCTCCCTCCCTCTCTCCCTCCCTCCCTCCCTCCCTCTCCCTCCCTCCCTCCCTCCCTCCCTCCCTCCCTCCCTCCCTTCCTTCCTTCCTTCCTATATATTTTTTTGTGTATGTGTGCTAGTACCATGGTTTGAACTCAGGACTTGGCCTTATTTCTCAATTATTCATGGCTAGTGCTCTACCACTTGAGCCATACCACTTGTCCAGCTTTTATTGGAGATAAGAGGCTCATTGATTTTCTGTCTGGACTAGCTACAAACCAAGACCCTCAGATTTCAGCTTCCTGAACAGCTAGAATTTTAGTTACTGGTACTTAGCTTATGTCACCTACTTCTTTTCATTGCCATAGTGCCAGAGATAAAGTACTGATTCTTTTGGACAAGTTTTCAGAATGGTGCCCTCTGTCTCTTTCTCCATTGGAATCTACTGTCAGGTGCAATTCAGTAGGAGAAATTTTGTTTCTGCTTTCAGTCAACATTTTTTTGAAACTGTAGAGTTGTTATATGGGTGATAGTCACAGAAGAGTGAAACCATATTTGAGTTATTCTCAAGAAGTGCATTCTAAGCATTTAAAAATCCAGGGAAGCAAAAACAATTGTTTTGTGGTTTTTTTGGCTTATTTTTCAAGTGCTGTCACAGTCTATATTTATGGCTTGAGAAAATAAAAGTTTGTTATTGAAATTGCTAGAAAAAATAATCTTTCCTTGCTGTCAGTTTACTATTGTTTTTATAATGGAATGTCATAGAGTGGGTAATTTATAAAGAAATGAGGTTTGTTCAGCTCACAGTTTTGGAAGCCCACGTTTGAAGGTCTTTATCTGATGAGGCCCTTCTTGCTGGTGGGGATTCTGAAGAGCCTTGATGTGGCACATGGCATCACAGTGTGGGAGAGAGCTTCCCAGTCAGGACTGTCCTCTTGGCAAAGCCACATGGGATTATGACCATACTGTCATGGGCTGACAGTGCTAACTGTCTTGCTCCATAGCAAATGTGTGGTGAAAGAGTTATTTCCCAGTGTTCTAAGGAGCTTCAACTTTGACCTGAATGATGTGTGTGTAGCTTGCAGAGCACAAAGGTAAAGGAGGTACATGAAGTCAACATTACTGATGTTTGTGACAAAATTGTCTCTCCCTACAGAACCCAAACTACAACAGAATTACGTTTCTACTACCTATATGTATAAGGACAAAGGGTTGGTGGAAGTTTACCTACATACATGGTAAATTTGTGTGTGTGTGTGTGAGAGAGAGAGAGAGAGAGAGAGAGAGAGAGAGAGAGAGAGAGAGAGAGAGAGAGAGAGAGAGAGAGAGAGAGGAGAGATCTCCTCTTTCAAAATGTGTAGGTGAATATGAAGTTTTCTAATGTTCAAACCCTCCCCTCCCCTCCCCTCCCATCCCCTGCCCTCCTCTCCCCTCCCTTCCCCTCCCCTCCCCTAACTTTTGTGCTTAAGGCTGATTCTCTAAAACTTGAACCACCAAAAGAACTTCCTGTTTTTGCTGGCTTTGAACACTGATCTTCAGATATCAACCTCCTGAGTATGTAGCATTACAGGCATGAGCCATTGGCACCTGGCTTCTCTATTCCTTTTTTTTTCCCCTCTTTTTTTTCTTTCCCGTAAGACAGAATCTTGCTATGCTTTTCAGGCTTAATCTTGAACTCAGTTTCAAGTAGCCATCCTGCCTCACTCAGCCTCCTGAGTAGCTAGGAGAATGAGGTTTGCCAGCATACATAGCTTTGCAAATACTTCTTTGTAAAAATGTCTGTCTGTAAGCATTATTGAATCAAAGGGTGTGTGCAGTTTTAGTTGTGACAGTCATTGCCAGATGTTTCCCTCAAATGTCCTGTTCAGCCCCCAGCGACAGTGCTGCACCTGTCAGTCCTCACAGATTGACTGTTAGGTAGTAGAATCATTTTCATGTTTTTCTAACCCATCAGGTGAGAAGTGAAATCATCTTTCTCTTTTGTCCTACATTCCTTTTTAAAAAATTAATAACTTTTTTATTGTGGAAATACCATACAGAGAGGTTACAATTACGTGGGCAAAATTATGAGTACATTTCTTGTCAAGCACTGTTGACTCCTCCTTTGTTTCCCCTTCTCATCCCTTCCCATTCCCCCCCCACGCCTAAAGTTGTTAAGTTGGTTATAACGACTTGTATATCTCATTGTTGTAATGGATCCACCTGTATCCCTATTTAAATGGTTTGTTTTGCCCTTCCCCTCCACAAATTATACCAACATCAAATAGAGCGAGAATAGGGATTATACCGTGGGTTTGTGAAAATAGTGTACCGAGAGGTTACAGTGACATGAGCAAGCTAATGAATACATTTCTTTTTCTAAAATTTTTATTTTTTTATTGTGGAAATACCATACAGAGGGGTTACAATTATATGGGCAAGATAGTGAGTACATTTCTTATCAAGTATTGTTGCCTCCTCCTTTGTTTCCCCTTCCCATCCCTTCCCACCCCCCCCCCACCTGATCATAATGACTTGTACATCTCATTGTTGCAATGGGTCCACCTGTATCTCTATTTAAACAATTTGTTTTTTCTCTTCCCCTCCACAAATTATACCAACATCAAATACAGTGAAAGCAGGGGTTATACCCTGGGGGAGAACATTTCTTATCAAGCATTGTTGCCTCCTCCTTTGTTTCCCCTTACCATCCCATCTCCTCCAGAGGCCCGAGCCCCGCCCCCCCGAAGCTGTAAAATTTGTTTTTCAACATAATCTTGAGCATTTATCTATCAAAGGGTTTTGTTATATGTAAAGATAAATAGCATTTATTGTGGCCACCATTCTGTCAGTAGGGTTTACATTATTCAGGTTTTATAAAGATTGAACTCAGTTTCCTATTTCACATTTTATTAGCTGTGTAATATATCAGAGGCTTCACTTTCTTCCAAGTGAAAAAGATCTGATGTCTGTTTGACTAATAAAGAACATTCAGATCTGGATTTTTCGTCAGAAATGTGTTTATTTTCTAGGAGTTGTGAATGTGAAAGTTTTCCCCACATAATTTTATGGGTGACCCCAGGAGATTTTGTGTAACTAAAACAATTTGGAAGATTGTGATCTAAGTGAACTTGTCATGAAATGTTTAATTTGGATATAATCATTTATTTATAATTGATAGATGCAATAAATACTGAATATTTTAAATCTGAAGGATGGAATTCAATCGAGAGGGCGGGGACTCCACTTGTGATTCTGTGCAGTGAGGTAACTGGGTCTCTATTCCTTAACCTAAAGGCAGTGGTATGAACACTGACTTGCTTATAGCAGGTGGCATATCCAATGTAGCAGCAGATTTCCATCTCTAAGGGCTTTACTGTGCTGTAACTTTATCAGTTGATGCTCTAGACAGTACAATGCAAAGTAAAAATGCCTTGTCTTGGAGTAGTGATAAAGGCCTCATGTTTGTGAGGGAAGATATTTCAGGAGATTCAGCAACACCATGATTACAATGGTATAACTATTATATGTTTCTGCAGTGTGATAAGTGGTGAGTGTGGGAACTAATGAATAGAAACCTACTGAGAAATTGATCATTTTGCCTGAAGGAGGTGGGGGAGGGTATGCACAGGTATTTATCATTTTTTCAGCATTATAGTGAAAATATTCTTTAAAAGTAATGAAATGGCTTTTTTAAGACCTGTCCTTGTGCTCACTTCAGCAGCACATATACTAAAATTGGAATGATACAGAGAAGATTAGCATGGCCCCTGCGCAAGGATGACACGCAAATTCGTGAAGCGTTCCATATTTTTACAGTATGTTCACAAAAAATAAAAATTAAAATTAAAAGAAAAAAGACCTGTCCTTGCCGTGAGCTTTCTGGACTTGTAGCTCCCTACAAGTGGAGCTATTGCTCTTTTTCACTCTACTCGTCTTCTGTGTCCATTCCCTGGCCTTTGGCATGTATGTACACCTAGTGTGTGCACACACCATTTCTCCTGTCTTCTCCCTGTCACAGACACCTATTTGGGTATTTCAGGAGGGTGTAGAATGCTTACCAGGTTCAAGGGAAATGGGGGTGAACAGTAAAAAGTGAAAGGAAATGTCAGACATTGCTGTAGACCTTGAATTTTTATAAGCTAACCTCCGTGGAGAAGTGTGGTGATCTACCTTGAGGCCTCCCTCCAACACTTTTGTGATTTGGTGTATTTTTGGTATGAATCTTGGAACTGTCTGATTGTTATAGTGGATGGACTTCATGAACCTTTCTTATGGATTGTTATATAATGTCATTTAATCTTGAGCTCTCTTGGGAAAACACTCATTGTCCTTCTCAGGAACTTGAGGTTAGGTGAAGTTTAAAATAGCTTGCCAAAGTAACAATTGCTAGAGAGGAATATGTGGCTGTCCCTATAATCTACATTGACAGTACATTTTGTAAAACTGTCCCTAAATCTCCCCTTGCCTTCCCTTCCCCCCTCTCTTTCTCTTCCTTTCCCTCCTGTTCCTTTTCCTCCCCTCCCCTTCCTCCCCACCCTCCCTCCTTCCCTTTCCCCTCTCTTCCTCCCTCCCTCTCTCCTGCCCTCTCTCTTACCCTCTCTCCCTCCCTTCAACCTTCCCTCCGCTAGGGGGCCTTGTGCTTTCTGTGCCTCCTGTGCAAGCAGTTTTCTTAATGGGCAAAGTTGTAATTGTTGATTTGTGGGCAAGTGGAGCTGCACATGTGCATCAGGTTTGCTCCTTACAATTTTGCTTTTAGGGTCGTCTTGATTTGGACCTCCACACAGTTCTCTCACTTCCCATGTTTGAGAATTAAAGTGGTGTCATATTCTTTTAAAATAATACTCATTTTTGTTCAGAAATGTTTTCAAGAACATTACTGCTAATTTGCATAGCATCCAGATAGCGGTGCCCTTCCCAGCCCCCCATGACTTACTTGGTTTTCAGTGACTTTTCCTTTAATTACAACTCTGAAGTTTTGATGCTCATTTTACTTAAGATCTTTATTTAAAATTTTTTGTGGTTTTCTCATACCTGTGGCTAGGAATGAGTAAATCTGTGGTCCAGTTGGGCTGACCTAGAGATGGATGTGCCCAGAAGTCTCCTGTATCTCCCACATAGACAGTATTGGAGGTTAAGAATTTGTGCATACCAGAGAGCGAAACATCTAGGTGCTCATATTTGTGTGTGTGTGTGTGTGTGTGTGTGTGTGTGTGTGTGTGTGTGTATGTGTGTGTGTGTGTGTGTGTGTGTATATGTGTGTATGTGTGGTGGCCTTTTGATGCTTCTAGGATCCACCCGAAATTATGCAGAAGGTTTTATGGCCACATAGCCAGGAAGTGGCAGAACTGAGTTCCAATGCAGTTGGTCAGATTCTTTATTCTCTGTTCTTAACATATAAACTAGAGTTTCACTGTAGCCTGGTATACATGTATTTCAGTACTCTCTCTGGGGGGTATCTCGGTAAATAATTTGAAGAAAGGCATTTCAAAGAAATGTTGAAGAAAGTGTATGAAATACCTTGAATAAGTAATTAGCATTAGAAAATACATTAAGCTACCAATTGTTTTTAGAATCATTTACCTATTTATCAAGATTACAACTTTTTCATGGAAAATAATAGGACTAAAGAAGAAAGCTACTAGTATCTTAAATTTTATTTAGTTCGGCTCCTTAATTTTTCTTAGGAGCTATTTGATTTATTCTCCTAAATTCAGGACATGTGGGACAATTGTTTATAAGGTCAGCACTGCCTCTTTGCAGTTCGCATTTGACAAAAAAATATTTAAACAGTGCTATCTGTTAAAGATTCCCTCAATACACCAGCCTTGTGGGGTTGTAGCAGTGAGGTTTAGTGAAATTTATGACACCTCTTTGAGTTAGCTGTAAAATGTAGCATAAAATTTAGGCATTATTTGTAGGAAATTGCACATTTTTTTAAAGATTACAATTTGCTGAAGGAAGTCACTTGGACCTTTTTATTTTAAGTAGCCCTTTGACTGTGTTGAGATTCTTTCTGTCTTAGGCATTGCATGGTACCAATAACGTGCTCAAAGTGCATTTAAGAGCTGTTACAACTTAACATTGGCCAGAGGGCCATGTGACCTAAGCCATCTTCAGTTTCTTTAGTGTTCTTGTGATTCAGCATCCTGCAGTGGTTTTAGGGTGAGTATAAATTTAAGAATAAAAGTTCAATTTGTGGGAGAACAGCATGTTCCTTCTTTGCTTTTATTTGATGTTGTGACTTTGAGCTTGGATTTGAGCTCTTGTATATGCTATGTCTGTAAGGCTTAGTTTTTTTATGTATCCGTGCAGGATATACTCAGGGCTTTCAGGGTCAACATGTACTACAGGAAGACTATCTGTGGTATCCCTGGCAAAGACTGGCATACAAGGTTCCTTTCCTCTTTTCCCTCTGATGACAAGTAGTGGGCCTAGGAGGCTGGCTGAGGAAACTGGAGGATGATTTCTTAGAGACACTTTTCAGCCATGGGGAGAGATCTTGAAACCCTAATATGAGTAGCAATGGGAGATTCCTTTTTGTGTCACTGTAAAACATGTTACAAATACAGTAGATTAAAATAGTACCTCTTTATTGGTTGTGGAAATTAGAAGTCTGGATGGGCTTTACCAAGCCCTGGATATCACAGAAGCCACAGTCAAGGTTATTTCCAGAGCTCTTACCTGGAGGCTGTGGGAGGAATTCACTTCCAGGCTCCCTTGGTGTCATGTGGGATCTGGCTGTTTGTGGCTCTGTCTCTGTCTGAGGTGCCTATTTTCTCATTGGCAGAAGCATATATTTGTTTTTAGTTGCTCAGTGCTCCCTGTATTCCTTTTCATGTTGCTGCTCCATCTTTAAGTCTAGTGTTCATCCAGTCAAATCTGAGATATCTCAAAGCTTTATGCTGTAAGGGTCCCTTTGGATGCAACAGACCCAGAAATTAGTATCTCTCTCATATGTGTGTGGATATGTGTGTATATGTATATATGTGTATATACATAGATATGTATTTATAACTTCATATTAATACTTTACATAGGATTTACCTTCTTAAGAAACTGACATAAATAATACAGTATTAGTTATTATAGGTATGATATTGTTCAGATGTATAAAATTTATCTTATGTAAGTGTCCCTTTTCACACACTGATCAGAAATTCCCTATTTGCTCCTCCCCTGCCTTTGCTCCTAGCAACCACAGTTCTTTTCTTTGCTTCTATGAGTTTGAGTATTTTAGTTACTTCATAGAATTGGAATTGCATACTATTTGTACTTTTGTGCCTGGCCTATTTCACTTAGCACAATGTTCTCAAGGTGTATCTGAAAACCGTTACATTATATGCATCTGCTGCATCTGATTTAGTCTCTAAGTTGGTGGGATTACCACACTCACTAGTGTGCCTGGTTACAAGTGTTTTTTTTTTTTTCATTCAATTAGCTATTAATGAACATTTAAGTTATTTCTATGTCTTGGCTCTATTGACTAGTTCTGAAATAAATTTGAGAGCGCTAATCTCTTTGAAATACTGACTTTAATCCTTTTGGATAAATACCTAGAAGTGGATTTGCTAGTACAATTGTATAGTAGTTGTTTTCTCTGTCTCTGTCTCTCTGTCTCTCTGTCTGTCTTGTCTGTCTTGTCTGTCTTGTCTGTCTGTCTCTCTTGTGCTGGTCCTGTGTCTTGAACCCAGGGCATGGGCATCATTCCTGAGCTTCTTTTAAGGCTAATGCTCTACCACTTGAACCACAGCTCCTATTTTGGTAGTTTGTTAGAGATAAAAGTCTCACAGACTTCCTGTCCTGGCTAGCTTCGAATAGATTTCTGCCTCTTGAGTAGCTAGAAATAGTCATAAACCACTGGCACAAGGCTGTAGTTACTTTTATTTTTTGAGGCATATTGCTACTATTTTCTATAATGGCTGTTCCTGTGTATATTTCCAACAGCAGGACCCAAGAGGTCCAGTTAGAATTGCCATGTTTAAGGTCAGCAGTGCCATCTACTAGCATGGTAGACTCACATGACAATCATTAGGTTGCTTATGATGCAAGGCATTGTTATGGTCATAGCTCATATGCAGGTTCTATAGGATGCAAACTCTTGTCAGTTGGGAGAATATTTTATCATTTCATCCATTTCCAGGGACATTTTGTGTGTCCCTGGCCCTGTATGAACTATGCTGTTATTTGCTAGCCTAATTAGCATCCTATTTCAGTAGAGATAGTTAATTTCATTTGATTTTAAGGTATTTATGGGCGGAAATTTCAGCTAATGTGCAATCTAATATCTTGATGTCCAGAAGGGCATTAGAGGTTCCTGGAAATAAGAGTAAACATGTTAGAAAATGAACAAGAATTGTTCCAGCTTTGTAGACCTGCTTATATCCAGATTTAGTGTTACATGGATGTGACAAAGACATATGTAGGTCATTTTACTGCTCATTTGTTTTCATGGGAACAAATGTGGAACTGGGGTATTTCAGGTTTCTACAAATACAATTGGGCTTATGGGTCATGAATAAAAGGTCTCTCACATAAATAAACAAATATAGCATTACCATCTTGATCAGTTACCAAATCCTAAGGCCATATAGTGACAGCAAAGCCATTAGAAATAATTCTCCCAAGACTATTGATTTTTTTTTTCAGTTTACCTCTAAGGACTCCTCAGTGCCAGAAGGCAGGTCAGACAATAATTCATCTCTGGAAAGAGTGCCCAGTGGTTAAAACGGAGTCAATGTCAATTACTTTATCACAGAGATAATCTCACAAAAGGGTACCTCCATTATTTGGGGTTCTTTGGTTGCCAGCAATAAAATTAGACTGAAATTCTCTTAAACCAAAACAGAAGTTTATTGTAAAGCCATCAGGAAACTCACAGGATGCAGTGACAGGGCAAAGTAACACAGCATACAGATCAAGAGAGATTGGGAACCCCGATTTCCTGCCTAATCTGCCCTGGCTTTCAGGTGTGGTGAAGGAAATGGGAGGGAATTATTCCTATTCTGTCCAGACACTGAAGCAGTCAAAACCCAAAGTATCTTGCAACAGTTATCCAAGTCTGAAACCTGATGCGTCCCTCAAAGAAAACGCTGTCCCAAGCAAGGGGAGAGGAGATCCTGGGGGATAGTGATATTTGCTGGTAAGTACTCTTGGATCCCTTGTTGTTTGAAAGGCTGTCTCAAAATTATTTAGAAAAAATCACCCAGAAACTACTGGCTCATGCCTTTAATTCTAGTTACTTAGGAGACTGAGATCTGTGATTGGAAGCCAGCCTGGGCAGGAAAGTCTGAGTCTCTTATCTCCAAGGAACTATCAAAAAGACAAAAGTAGAGTTACTGCTCAAGTGATAGAGTACCAGCCTTGAATGAAAATACTAAGGAACACTACCCAGGCCTAGAGTTCTAGCTCTAGTATTAGCATATTCCCCCTACTCCTCCCCCTCTCCCCCTCCCACAAAAGAAAGTACTGGATGGTTAACAAAATTCTTATTTACAAGAATAGTCTTTTGTTACTAACTGTTGTCCTAAATCATTCAATAGTCAATACTTCCCCCCAAATGTGTTGAATTAGAATATTTTATACATATTCCTCTTTGTATCACATCAATGAAATCCTTTGTTTAGATGTTTAAAAAGGTTCCATTCATCATATCAGAAAGTGATATGAAAGTGATGTCTCCACACCCTCCTCAGAAGAAAAAATCAGCAAGAAAAAACACAGGAGTAAAAACCACCCTGAAATCAGGGTCATGTTAACTGTGTTTTTTATTGGTAAAGTAAATTCAAACTATAAAAATAATCTCTGTTCTATTTATTGCATGATAATAGCTTTAAAATGAACAACATTTGTGTCTCACATAAAAAAATCTGTATCTGAGAATTTATGGGTAAGTGATCATTTTGTAATAGCATTGTATCAAAAGCTGCTTTTCTTTATAAACCTTACACTTAATCCCCTCAACCAGCCAACCTGCTGCAAGCTTCCCAGGGAATTAATTTAAGATTGAAGATAAAAAAAGAGGCCAAAGTTAATGACATCAAAGAGAAAGGCTCCTGAAGGAAATAATAGTTTCAAAAAGATTTAGACTATTTTATAAAATAAATATAGGCTGTTGTAAGAAGAGTTAGTGTAAAGCAAAGTTATTGTTTTTGATTGATTCAAAATGATTCTTTTCTGGTTCATAACCTCAGCTAATCTTGTAATAAATGTTTTAAAGTAAAATTTTAATGTGTGCCTTGGGAATTCCACTGGCCAGTTTGCAAAGTTCTATTAAAATATGGATAATACAGTTTGACTGGACTAAGTAATTGGTTTTGGTAGCACCAAGTTTGTATACTTAAAATGTGAGATTTCTAAATGGATAAGTAGGCAAAAAAGATTATGTTGGTGAGTTAAAAATCTTAACATTTAATTATGTTCTTGCAGGAAAATTAAAAAACAGCATAAAAGCATCAGGGAAATTTAAAAAATGACAATTTTGGTGGATGATCCTTATTTTATATAAAAGCCTTTTCTTATAATGACTTACACTTATATTAGCATTGAAGCAATACATTATTTACACATTTAATCTTATTTTGATTTACTCTAATTAATCTGATATCAGCAGCCTGTTAGATGATAATTTACAAATCTGCTGCCACCGTAATTGCTTTAGGAAACTTTCCTAATGATAATTTTATTCCCTGGAATAATTTAACTTTCCATTTAAAATGCACATCTCAACATTATAAAGTGCGTATTGGCATCAGAAGTTGTTTGCTTTCATGGAGAATGATGTGTTCCTTAATGGACAGCAATGTTAGGCTTCATAGTTTATGGTAATGGATGGACTAAAATTGCTTTGTACTACATGCACTGCTATGATTTCATGCAGCACAAATAAGGAACTATTTAAGAAATGCAAAAACTTTGTGGACAGAAGGAAACCTTACTTCATTGTTGGTGGGAGTGTAAACTTGTTCAACCACTTTGGAAACTAGTATGGATGTTCCTCAAAAGACTCTACATAGAGCTCCCCTATGACCCAGCAATCCCACTTTTGGGCATTTACCCAAATGTTTACAAACAAGACCACACTAAAGCTACCAGCACAACTATGTTTATTGCAGCATTATTTACTATAGCTAAGATATGTAACTAACCCAGATGCCCCTCAGTAGATGAATGGATCAAGAAAATGTGGTATATACACACAATGGAATTCTATGCCTCCATCAGAAAGAATGACATTGCCCTATTTGTTAGGAAATGGAAAGACTTGGAAAAAATTATATTAAGTGAAGTAAGCCAAGTCCAAAGAAACATAGGTCCCATGGTTTCCCTTATTTGCAATATCTAGTATATGTATGAGTCAAGCAGAAAAGGTCAGATAAGGTGATGTTAGGAAAATGAACCCTTAGATATGTATTTAAATGTTTTTTTCTTTCATGCATTTGTTTCTAATGCATTTATAAGATTATTTCTTAGTTGCTTTGTATGTCCCCCCCCCTACAGTATAACCCCTGCTTTCACTGTATTTGATGTCGGTATAATTTGTGGAGGGGAAGGGGAAAAACAAGTCGTTTAAAAAAGGATACAGGTGGACCCGTTGCAACAATGAGAAGTACACGTTGTCATGTTGAAAACGAACTTTACAACTTTGGTGGTGGGGGAGGATTGGGTGAGGGGGCGAGGTGAGGCTTGGAAGGGATGGGAAGGGTAAACAAAGGAGGAGGCTACAATGCTTAATAAGAAATGTACCCATTATCTTGCCCATGTAATTGTAACCCCTCTGTACAGTATTTTCACAATAAAAAATAAAAAAAAAGAAATGTGAAAACTTAAAAAAACTATTCTCAAGCAGGGTCTTCATGGGGCAAGCTGAGTTATGGCATCTAGTTTGTCAGCTCTCACAGGTTCTCTAGCCTAAGCAATTCCCTAGGCTGGTGGCACTTCTGATGACTTTTACCACCCATTTTTCTGGGTGGATGGGGAAATAGGAGGGAGAAGAATCATTTCTTTCTCTTTCTGACCTTGTTTCAGTACGACATGTTACTCAGAAATAGCTTTCTCCTGTCAGGGCATTGCTTCTTACAGAGAACTGCCTTCTACCAGCTCTCCAAGGGCTGATGCTGAAAGAAAGAAAGAAGAGAGATTCATGGGGATTCTGCAGGAAAAGTTCTATGGTAGAAACACATAGGTAGTCCTTCTAGAAATCATGTTCAAGTTCCCAAGCTGCTAATTTCTAAGACTATTGTTTACCCATCATTAGAGGATGGAAGCTTCATAATTAGTTGGCCCTTGGTATCTATAGGAGATTGTTTCCAGGACCTGCTGCACATATCAAAATCTTCAGTTACTCAAAGGCCTCTTGTAAAATGGTGTAGTACTTTCATAGAACCTAAGCATGTCTTCCTGGGTACTTTAAATCACCTCTAGATTATTTACAATACTTAATGCAAATGCTATGGAAGCACTTGTCATATTATGTTACTTCCAGAATAATTTCAAGGGGAAAGAATGTCTGCTTATGTTCCACATAAATGCAAAAATATTTTTGAAAACTATTTTCTATCTTTGTTTAGTTGAAGCTCATGATGTGAGGTAGCTCTATAAAATTCTCTATGTGTTTTTGTAAAAGCTGATGACAGAATAGGTTTGGAGGGAGTCTGAAGCAGGCTAATGACATTTAGGAGCATCAGTAGGTCAGCACGTCATGAAGGTAGATTGTGGAGGAAGGCTGAGAACACTTCATGCCAAGAAGTCAGGAGAGAGAATAGTCCAAGCACTTTCTGATCCAAGGGATTTGCCTTAAGTTTACACAAGTTGCCCCTCTGTTTTACCTCATCTGTATCCTGATTTCTGTTAGAGCACCTAGCCCATTCTGTGATGGCCAGATGCCCAGGAATACATTCATTCTGAGAATCTGACTTTGTAAATCAGAGAAGATTGTGTGAGAAAATAGTGAGCAAGTCTTCCTTCAGAAGGAACAGTGTTCCTGTAACTCACTAGGGCAGGAAGAAATTCTCAGCCAGGGTGAATGTGAGGAAAGTTTTGGGGACTAAATATAAATTAACATGCTGCTATCTCATAGACTTCTGTTTTAAGGTGATTTCAGTGATTCATTAAGTGCTTGTTTTCTGTGTGTAAAAACATGATCTGCATTTGGAGTATAGTATGTCCTTTTATTAAGGACTTTATCATGAGGGAGACAATAAGAGACATTTAGATAATTCAGGTACAAAGAGCATGATGTAGAATTCATGGAAGAAAGCACTATGTCCCATTTGAAGTGAACTGATAATTTGTATCTGTCAAAAATTGCATTGGTGCAGAAAAGAGAAGTTAAACAAGAAGGAACTGACTGGCAGCTATAGGAGCTAAGTTCTGAGCAGTGTGCCAAAGCTTCCTTCAAACTACAAAGTATTGGACTCAAGGGGCTGGAAAACAGTCCTATGCTTACAGCCCCTATGCATACAGGTGCTTGGTGCCATTTGTGATACAATAGCAATTCACTCCTTTACCCACACTATCATCTCTCTTTCTGTGAGCAGCTTTTGGATTATTACCCCCACCCAGGCAAGATACTGGTCTCCATATGCATAGCAAATATTCCATATGATTTTAAAATTGAAATCCCATTGATGACAGGAGCTACACTTGGGGTCTATCACATCCCAGTCAACTAACTGATTGATTGATTCATTGATCAACAAGATCTCTCTGTGTAGCTCCTTTGAAATGCACTTTGTTGCCCTTATTGGACATGAATTTATCATTTATCTGCCTCCTCAGTGCAGGGATTATAAGCACAATCCTCAGTACAAGTTCAGCTTCCCACTGAATTTGTTGTATTTAGTCACCAGAATGCAGATCCTTGCTGATTTTCCGTGAGGGTGTCGTGTCAGCAATAGAAATATGAGCTTGGGATTTAATCATGATTTACTGATACTTGTACAGGCTGATATCAGAAAGTAAGCAACAACTGGTAATTGTGGCATTAGTCACATTCCTTGCAAGTGGATATCTTGGCTTTATTCTTATTTATTATACCCATATAAGTTGTAATTAGTAGTAACTACCTTTTAGTTTTTGTAAAGTAATATTCATAGTTAATACAGGTTATTTGTACTCATCTTGCATTGCATTGCAGGGAGCCCAATTAAATAATTATTATTTGAGAATGATAGCTCTCTTAGATTATTTTTCACATTTAGGTGAGATGTATGATTTCTAGATACTTGGACTTATTTTTAGATATATCAAGGTGTATGCATGTGTGCATGCCCACACACGTGTATGAAAATTATGTAGCATAGATCCTTTGTGCTTTGATGATGAATCACCAGAAATCAAGGGAAAGAAACCATTTGCCAAATGTTGTTTAATCAAATATTTATTAAATCTTTATTTTTGTGGTGCTGTGGATCAAACTTAGGGCCTTATGGATGCTAAGCAGGTGCTTTGATGCTGAATAAAACTACTACTGTAATACATTCATTAATAGTCTGTAGCGTTCAGTTTGTCTCAGAAGCAAATCTTGAGTTGTGATACATGAACTCTCTCAGAAGCCACAGAAGGCAGACCTGTCTGTATTCTTCCTGGCTAGACACATATCTTTAAGTCCATACAGATTCACAGAGCACTCTAGTTATCAGAGTTCTCAGAAATTGTGTTTCTCTAGGGTAATTTGTCAGTTCCTTGTTTGGAATGACATTTGTAAAGTAAATAAGTAAACAACTTTGTTTGGACTGCAGCTAGGTTCCAAGTTCATCTCCCCAGTACATATTTAACCACTATATATCTGTTCTCTTCCTTACTTTGTGTGCTATTTATATTTGTATATGATCTTTAACTTGCTTTTTTTTCTTTAGTATTGATTTATCAGGCTCAGGCCCACCTACTTGTGGTGCATTAGTTTTAGTACATATATTTTTTTTGGGGGGGGGGGGTCCAGTCGTGGGGCCTGAACTCTGGGCCTGGGTGCTGTCCCTCAGCTCTTCAACTCAAGGCTAGCACTCTACCACTTGAGCCACAGCGCCACTTCTGGCTTTTTTCTTTTTGCTTATGTGGTGCTGAGGAATTGAACCCAGGGCCTCATGCATGCAAGGCAAGCGCTCTACCACTGAGCCACCTTCCCAGCCCTAGTACATATTTTTTAAAGTGAATAAAAGTATAACATTTAATAGGTTCCAGACAACTATAAATGCATAATGTGTATTTTCATGAGAGAAATCCATTCAGAATTTCAAGTCAGAAAGCCAAGAAATACTCATGGCATATGTAAATTGAAGAATGTCTGCAAGCGATATAGTTCAGAATTTTAAAATTATGGCTATTACCTAAACTTCATTAGCTCTTACTGCCTTGATAAAACCCTTTGGGAAATGTACCATTTCTTCAACTGCAGAGTAATCAGAATAAAAGAGTCAGTACTGGGCTTTAGGATAGGCTTTCATTCAGTCTAATTATGTTCTGACTCAGAAAAAATTATGATTTATATGCTGAGTTCTTTGTTTTCTGGAATGTTAATGGAATGCAAATAATTCCATTACAATAGATTTTAAAAGCCTGGTCCTCTGACCCACAAATATACTCTTTTTTTTTCTTTTCCTTTTTTTTTTTTTGCTTGGAGGGTGACTGTTTCTTAGATATTGCATCTCGATTAAACAATGTTTTTTAAAAGAATATTTTATTGCAAAGATGCTGTACACAGGAGTTACAGTTACATGAGTAAGGCAGTTAGAGTACATTGTTACCCCTTCCCTTGCTCTTGTCCCACTACCCCTCCCCCCCCCACCCCCTCACCACCCCCTGCCTGAAGTTGTAAAGTTCATTTCCAATATACTGTCCTGTGGGTATCATTGTTGAAAGGGTCATCCTGTGCACTGGTTTCGCAGTTTTGTTATTCCACTTCCCTCCCCAGATTGGACAAATGTATATACAAGATTAAGCAATTTTTATGAGCCAGTGGTTCAGCAAATGTTTAGATTTCACTTTTTCTATAACCAACTTCCTTGTAGGGGGAAATAAAAAAAATCAGGCTGCTTTTGTGTTTGGAAATATTGGAAGGAAAATTCTAAAATGTTCATATTGAATATATGGAGTCAGCATTGAAATTTGTGAGCCATGCTTTTAATACAAGCTTTAATTATGATATATGCTTATATTTTGAGATTTGACTCCATTAGACTGCTTTCCTTTGGACTGCTATTTCTCTGAAAAGCTATGTCTTACTTTTTGTTTTCTTTTTCCAAAGTGAGCCCTCCCGAAGCCTGACACATGACAGGAACCACTGATGATTTGTGGGATGAATAAATTAGGAAAAAATGACTCAGGCATGTTAGAAACCACGTGAAATATTTTTCTGCCTTCTATTCCTGGGACCCCATTAAAGCTCCTTCATTCCTAAATGTATGTTACAATACATGATGTTCAAGCCTGAGAATATTAAACAGCTTCAAAAACTCAAGAGTGTGTGGGTAGGAGAACATTTTAATGGGAGTATGAAATGGAATGCTATCAAAGCTTGATTGAAGGCTGACCAACATTTTTATTTGGAATAATTATGTGAAACAGTTGAGGAATAGGAAAACTGTCAGGTGATGCTTGAGGTCATATCACTTCCTGAGTTTCTTAGATGAATGCTCCTTTTGTCAAGAAATCATCTTTGTTTTTCTAATGATGCTAAGGGCAAGAAATGCTTTGTGTTAACCACAATGCATAGATTATCTAATGATTATACAGCAAGGCAGGAATTTTCTAGAAATGATGTTGGTGTTAGCGTATAGTCTAAACTCACAAAAACTTGCCAAGAAGAGAGAGAGAGTTGGAGAACAAAATTTGAAAATTACCAAGGAATCTGAAGAAATCAACTTTATTGGGATTAATTAGTATTGGGGACAACCCTGAATTCCCACCAGTATGATCTCAAATACATATTGTTTAGAACTAGTATAAACCCTAGGTGTTATTATCCATTTTTGTACCTGCCTCATTTGTTAGTAACTTGTCAACACACTTACAGCTGATAATGTGGCACAATAGGATTGGAAACCAGGCATTTGATTCCCAAAGACCAACCTTCCTACTATTTTATAATGTCTTCCTGTCCCCAAAGCATGAAAAGGATAATGAACAGAAATAAAGAAGTCCAATGCAATATACTTTGGTAACCAATAATACAACCAAGCCATAGACTTGAAAATACTTAATGGAATTTGTGTATTCTGCCAAAAGAATGTCTTCACTACCATAATTAATCCCACATTGGTTCCTGGGTCTAAGTCTGAGTAGAGTATAATAGAGGTCAATCAAAAAGTTTAGAACAAGGTGGAATGTAGATGCTCTTTAAAGGCTATTGGAAATCTTTTGAACAACTTCTTTCAGATAATAAGAAAAAGAAAAAATAAAGGCTATTTAAAGAAGATAGTAATTGTTTCCAATGAAAATCTAAGCATGCATTATGGAAGAAGGTGTATTTGCGTTGGGCTGTGCAAGGCTATCCTAATATGTTGATGCTGGGGGAGAGATGAAGAATTCACATTGAGGAGGATAAGACAACTATGAATAGAGATATGGGAAAGGCAGAAATAGGATTGGTGCTTTGAAAAGTGAGAACTGTGTTTTTTGGCCTGGCTTACTTCACTTAATTTTTTCCAAGTCTTTCCATTTCCTTACAAATGGGGCAATGTCATTCTTTCTGACAGAGGCATAGAATTCCATTGTGTATATATACCACATTTTCTTGATCCATTCATCCCTATTTGTAATAACTAGTATATGTCTGGGACAAGTGGAAAAGGACAGATAAGATGATGTTAAGTGAAATGAACCTCAAGATAGGGACACAGTGGTCTTTTCTTCCTTGTTATTGTTTCTAACATATTTATAAGGTACCATGTGATTTTTTTTGTTGCTTTGTATGTCCCTCCCACATGGTATAACCTCTGTTTTCACTGTATTTGATGTTGGTATAATTTGAGGGTAAGGGAAAAAACAAATTATTTAAATAGGGATACAGATGGACCCATTGCAACAATGAGATGTAAAAGAAGCTATGTTGAAAAACGAACTTTACAATTTAGGCAGGGGTGGGGGTGAAGGTGGAGGTGGGGAGTGTAGCTGAGGAGGTGGGAGGGAAGGGATGGTAGGGAAAAACAAAGGAGGAGGCAACAATGCTGGATAAGAAATGTGCTCATTACCTTGCTCATGTAACTGTAACCCCCTTGTACAGTGTTTTCACAATAAAAACTTAATTAAAAAAAAAAAGAAAGTGATAACTGTAGTTACTCCATACTTGTGATCCTGACTCCTTGGGAAGTAGAAATAGGAGTATTTCCATCCAAGTCAAACCTAGGGAAGGGGAGAGGAGATCCTATCTGAAAAATAAACTTTAAGGACTAGGGACATTGTTAAGGTGATCAGGTACTTGCTATAACCCAAGTTATAGAAAACAGAAAGAAATTTACTGGTGCCAGGTCTTAGAAAATGTTTGTTCTAGCCAGGTACTGGTGGCTCATGCCTATAATCCTAGCTACTTAGGACACTAAGATCTGAGGATCACAGTCCTAAGCCAACCAGGGCAGGAAAGTTCTAGAGACTTGAGCTTATGGCTCAAGTGATAGAGTGCTAGCCTTGAGTAATAAAGCAATAATGTTTGCCCTGAATTCAAGCCCCAGGACTACCATTAAAAAAAAGAAAGTCTTGGTTCATAACTACTACTACTCAGTAAACAGTGGGTATTGCAGAAGGCTTTATGGGTGAGGTAGCTATCTTTCACATTTGCCAGTGCCAAGACTTGAACTCAGGTCAGGGCATGGGCATTATCCTTGAGCTTTTGTGCTCAAGGCTAGAGCTCTAGTGGAGTAGCTTCTGCTATGCTATATACGGGATTAAGTGTGGCCCACGTTATTACAGAGTTTGGGAGTTCTCTGTGAGGTCTTCCCCCATGGTTCTTTTTTATTTTTCCCCGGTCGTGGGGCTTGAACTCTGGGCCTGGGCGCTGTCCCTCAAATCTTCAGCTCAAGGCTAGTGCTGTACCACTTGAGCCACAGCACCACTTTTGGTTTTCTGAGTGGTTTATTGGAGATAAGAGTCTCACCGACTTTTCCTGCCTGGGCTGGCTTTGTACCTTGATCTCCAGATCTCAGCTTCCTGAGTAGCTAGGATTGCAGGTGTGGGCCACCAGCGTCAGGCTTCCCCATGGTTCTTAATGGCACCTTTATTTTTTTTATTATTTTTTTAATGACACCTGTATGCCTGTTGTTTTCCACTGATGCTATCCACTTCGATTATATTTACTCACCAGGCTCAGAGCAGGGAGGGATTGTATATTATCATCATAATAAATTCCATGTGTGTTGTATTTTTAAAGCATTTCCTATTTCAGGCAACGTTTTGAGAAATTATTTATAGTGTATCATAATGGTTCTTGCTTGTGAAGAACAGTGCTTGCAAACACAGAGCCTTTGGATTGGATCAAAATGCATCAATTTATGTGGACAGCTAACAGGAAGAAGCAGAGGAAATACCTTTCCACATCAGCGTTCAATATGTAGAGAAAAGGCACAGTTGCAAAATGGGAGAACATATTAATGAGACGCTTATAGCTCCTTTAGACATGTGATAGGTTTATTAGAAAAGTTTGGATAAATGTTTAAAGCAGTATTTACAAAATTAAGTTTAAACAAAAGTTATCACCATAAGCTGAAAAAAGGAGACAGAAGCAAATTTCTATTGAAAGCTGTTCTTGTTCTGTTTTTCCTAAGCATTTCATTTTGTTTAATTCTGACATAACTTTGAGAAAGAGGGTCATTGATATTTCCATTTTGCTGATGAGGAAACATCTGCTCAGTGTGATTGACTTGACTGAAATGCTGTGATTGCTAATGAGCAGCAGAGAGCCTTAAACCCAGGTAGACCTCTATTCCCACCATGCTGTTTTGAGGCCTTTTCCATAAATAGTCAACTTATCATGTCATTAAAAACCCTTGACACAGGTACATATACACCCAAAAGGAGCCCTGGGTCCTTGGGTTACAGAAAGGTAAGATTAAATTACAGAATGGTTTTAACATTGCCCCTTTAGATTGCCTGAACTACCTTCAGGAATTCAAGGAAGCCTATGACTTGGGTTTCTTAAGAGTGGAGAAACAATGGGCTGCCACACAGAATTTTGCCACTGCAACCTGTGCCTATCAATGGACCACTTAATGTGTAGGTGGGATGTGTACTCATGGTTGTTTCTTAGCTTTAAGTGAATTTAGCAGCACATGCTATTCCATAAGTTCAGAACAATTTATTAAATCTCTGCTTGCTATTGACATATAATTGTTTATTTTCCATTTTCTTGGTATTTTGTGCTTAGATTTCCTCTGCTTTTCTGGTCTTTTAGATAGAATTAGCTGCTCTGAGTATTGCTTTCTGCTAGGCTAGTTAGTGAGGTGGTGTTGCCATGCTGCAGACTCAGGTAGCTCTAGTAGGTTGGTCCTGAAAAATTGATGGCCAACTTCCTGGGAGGTGCAGACTTCATATGCTCCTTGAGTGAAGCAACAGAGTATTTGATTTTGTCCTCAAGGTAGTTTAAAGATAAATAGGTAAAAAAAAAAACATTGCTTAAATTCTTAACATAAAATTAGTTCTTATAGGAGCTTCTGCTTAGCACTAAAACTTTTGATATTCTAGCCATCACCTGATATATTAGTGCCATCCGTTTAATGGGTAATATTGGCATATTCACACAGTCACTGCAATATCTCAGAAGACCAGAGAAATTATTCCTCAATAAGTAGGTTGATTTTAAAGCAAAGACCATGACATACTTGCAATATCAGATATTCCTTTTCAGGGATTTTTCCCGTTAAATAGATTTATATCTTATTGTCTCTAATGTCCTATTAAAAACAGGATCATAAAAAACTCTCTCATTTTTGCTTTTTGCATATTAGACCTTTAGAAAATGAAAACTGTCTCATGATTTTCTGATTCTAATGACACACTTGTAACTTTAGTGCATGGCATGTATATTTTAAGCTTCTTAGGACCTGGTTCCCTCGGAATATTTGCTGTCATTTGTTATACTAAGTTGCATCTGTATTCCTCATCTAATAATAAAAAATATTTAAAGCACATATTTTTTCTGACAAATTTCAAAATATAGGAACACAGCATTAGATATAAGATACAAACATACTACATAAGAATTTTCTTACGTGATGACATCAAATTACAAACTGCATATTCATCATTTCCTCTTGCTATTGATTTTCCTGTTGCTGGGTATTTGTGCAGGTCTTTATGCAGAGCCTGTTTATGGGCTGCTTTATATTTGCAGATGATCCATAGAAACACAAACAAGGAATTGTGGTGGCTGTATTTCATTCCTAAAGCTGAATTATGTCAGGCATAATTACTGGGACTAACATCTGGAGTGGTTTGTTAAAGGGAAACCTGCCAAGATTGTTAGCATATAGAGAACAGCATTATCCATATGTGTGCATGTGAAAGGAAAGGAATACAATCCAGCAAAGGATTGCCACAACACATTAGCATCTCAGAGCTAATTGCAGTTTAGCACAGTGAAGCAATTTGCTAGAGATTTTAAACATCTTACCCATCTATACCTGGAGGAATTCTAGATCCTGAGGTATCTTGTTCTTGGTCTAATCAGAGTTAAAATGTACTCCTTCATAAATGTTCTGTTGAATTCTCTTGTCTTTTTCTTTATTAATAAGATTTTTTATTGTGAAAATACTGTACAGAGGGGTTACAATTACATGAGCAAGGTAATGAGTACATTTCTTATCAAGCATTGTTGCCTCCTCCTTTGTTTCCCCTTGAATTCTCTTGTCTTAAAAATTGTTCTGTGAATCCTAAAGGAGAATTAAAAGCTATTAACACACAAGATTAGTAGATATGGAGAATCAAATATATGCTCAATCTTATTGAAGATTAGTGAATAAACTTGAGGGATTTAATAGGGATTTTGTCTACTAAGATGATAAGATAACGCTGTGGTGTGATTGGCAAATTTCTTAGAATAGTTTTGCATTATTGTTCACTCTTCCTTGGAAGAAAGCTTAGTAGTTAGACACTGTGAAGCAACAAGAAATCAAACCTAAGAATGCTGTACTTTTCTAATGATCAGTTTGTTTCCATAGTAATCAAGAGAGGCTCATACAACCTGGCCTGGTAGATACAGACCTCATTAGATATTAAGAGAGTATGCCTTTAGAGAGATAGCTTATTAGTTTAAAATGTGAGGAATGAGGTTGGAAGCCAGTCCAGGTAGGAAAGTCTGTAGACTCTTATCCCAAATGAATTACCAAAAAACTGAAAGTAGAGCTGTGGCTCAAGGGGTAGAGCACCACCTTTAAGTGTGGAAGCTAAAGACAGTGCCTAGGTCCCAATAACAGCACCATCCCATGAAATGTGGTAGGATGGTTTTTACAGACTAGAAAAAAACAGTCCTGCTTCTAGTCTCATATCATGTGAGTAGGTGATATGACAGTTGAAACAGGATAATTGACATTCCAAATCATTACCATCTCTCTGTGGTTAGACCATTTGAAATCTCCTTGTCTATAGATGTTTTAAAAGACATGTCAGGTTATTGTTAACTGTGGTCATTATACTGTATAATAAAACTTCAGAACTTATTCGTAGATTGAGAGTGGAGCACTTGCTTAGTGTTTGTGAAGTCCTAGATTGGATCCTCAGCACTACTATTTAAAAATGAAAAATACTAATTATTTTCATGTAATGTTAGCTCTGTACCCATTGACTAACTTCTTATCCTATTACCTCCCCTCATTATCTCCAGCCTTTGATAACCAGTAATTACTACTCTGTTAACTACGTGGTTTAAAATAATGTATTTGAGGGAAATTAGACTATATTATATAATTCTATACCTGGATTATCTTAGTTAATATAATGTCCTTCAGTCTCATCAATGTCCTCAATGACAGGATTCTGTCATTTTTATGACTGAATAGGAGTCCATTATGTACATTTTCCACATTTTTTCATTAACTTAAAAATGATTTTTATTTTTCTGTTTACAATTTGGAAAATATAAAAATACTAAATTTTATTTTGGTATTTCAATACATGCATGTACCTTGATTATATTCATCCCCACTATCCTTGTCATTCTCTTAGTTCTTCGAACAACTTCAGCAAATTTCATTGTTCTGTTTGTATGTGTGTGTCTATCAAGTACTTCAACTATATTCACTCTCCTTTACCTTCTCTAATACCCCTCTCTCTCCCTGATAAAGAACTTGTTATGCATTGTTTTCATTCAGTCTCTTTAGTGCATATTGATTGCACAAGGAGGCTTCACTGTACTATTTTGCACATGCAGATACTACATTTTAATTAGATTACCCTGCCTTACTTCACTTATCATGATGCTGTGTAGATTGATACAGATTAACCTCTTCTATTACTTTCTCTTTCTGCATGTCCTTGCTACCTCTATTATTGAAGAGTTACCAGTGTGTTTCTTTTTGCATGGATATAATGTATTTGATATTATTTATCTTACAATATATTCTTAGCCTCTCAAAACTTCCCCTTCTTCCAATCCCCTTAAACAGCCCACAGTTAAAATTGTGTCTTTTTATAAATTTATATGTACATATATACATATTTATGTAGTTCTATTTGTTTGTCTTTTATATATCTATGCATAGATAGACTTATCTTTTTGGATTAGATTCTACATATAACAGAAAGCATGTGACCTTTGCCTTCAGCCTGGCTTACTTCACTTATCATGCTGTGTAGTTTCATACATTTTCCTTCACATACTATACTTTTATTCTGCTTTATGGCTGAATAGTACTCCACTGTGTATAAATTCCACATTTTCCTCCAACTTTGGTGCCTCTTTCAACCCTAATGATACAGATTTCACATAGCATTTCAACATCTGCTTCCAGTGGTAACCTTTGAGCTTGATGAAAGTAGGGATTTGTGTCATTCCACTGTGTTCTCAGGGCTTCCACTGCTGGAGGTTTACAAACAGTGTTTATGGTATAATGTGTTATTCAATGTGTAATTGAACTTGCCTTGAAAGATAAGAAAGGTTTGTTTGGGATGAACTGATTGATAGGCATTTGCCAGAAGGCAAACTTAAGCTACTCCTTCACTTTTAAAAATGGGTTTTAGCGGAACAGACTTCTTACTGCATGTAGATGGAAAGCCAGTGGATAGATGAGCCCTCCAGAAGAAATCTCACTGTTACAGTCTTGCAACTTTAATGCATATTGTTTTAAAAAATCAGTTACACAAGTGGTGTGAGAAAGCTTTTGAATGATTGTCTGACTAGGTGACTTATTTGATTTCCAGTCTTATTTGTAAATTGCTGTTTTGCAGTTTTAGAATGTATCAATTATGGATGCCCTAGTGGTTCCCATGTACTGTTTAGAAATATATGCTCATTTATAGAAACGTTTATGGTTGATCAAAGCACCTATATGCATTTTGTCATTTCTGAATTATATGCAGCTGTAACAAGAGATGGTTGCTGAGTCAGCTGGTCCCAGTTATTCACCTTGAAAACAGGATACATTCAGTAATTTAGGATTTACAGACTATGGAAATGGTGGGACATCTGAAGTGGCTGTGGACTTTTACCTTACCTGGCACTATACATCTTCTCTGCCTTTCCTCTCCTTTGGCTCTTCTCTGTGAGTGGTCCTGACAATTGATTAAGACCAGAAGAATGTGTCCTACTAAGCCAAGCAAATTTGCAACATAATCTTGGGTGCAAGAGGAAATCAGAATTTCACCACTAGGCTCTGTGCACAGAGATAGATCAATAGCTGTGGAAAGAAACTAGACCCCTGAATCTGTCACTACTATTAGCTTTTGGTTCTTTTTCTAAAGAATATATTTTATTGTTATTGTAGAGGTGATATACAGAGCTATTACAGTTTAGCTTTTGGTTGTTAGTGTAAGTTGGTAAAGTTTATTTCTTGGATTGATGCATTTGATTATCATTCCTCATTTATCTGAATTCTTTCTTAACATCATTCTGCCCACTTTTTGGTGTGGCTGTTTTGATTTTAGTAGTAATGATGAAACTGGTTTTTTTAGGTCATGGCCCAAAGTTCAGAGGAACCATATTTGCCCACATATGCCAAATAAAGAGATAGGATAAAGGACAGAAAAAGGAGAGTTACTACATAGCAGTGTGGCAAGACAACAACACTTCAATACCTCTTCAGTTATTTTAGGGGAATATGGATTTTTGCCTTAGATTAATATAGGAGGTACTTGGGAGCAGGACGTGAGAAGATATACATAATTAAAATATCCTGAGTCATAGGCAGGCTCAGAGGTGGTCAAAGTTTCTGTGATTTGACAGTCTACTGTCCCAGGATTGTTCAGGTATAGTCTTGTTATAATGCTGGGCAGATGGTTCCCACTCTTCCTAGATTCCAAGATGGCAGTAAGGTATTATCAGGAGAGAATAGCTTAGAATAAAGGATTTAGGTACAAAAATGGAGGAGCCTAGGATGGTTAGTCTTTTTGCTTCTCCATGTCAATTCATGGGCCCTAGTTAGGAATCAGCACTTTTCAGCACAAGAAACAATTTTTTAAGTTACACCTATAATCATCCAAGAAGTTCAATTCAGTAGTTAACTTAATTCAGTTAACATCATTCCCAATCTATCCAATATGATAAGAGGAAAGAGATTAAATGAATAATTTTTGTGTGATTCAAACATACTTCAGTAAATAAAATTTTATATTTTTTTCATTTCATAGGAAAAAGTGTCTGAAATATTATCTGTGTCATTGGTAGCAGTAATAGGTCATAGAATATGTGCATACTTCAGGAACATAGTCAAACAGTGTTCCAATATGTTTAGACTATTTCACAGTTTCTCAACAGTGCAGTAATGCTTTGGTTTTTGTACATAGTTACCAGCACTTGGTCTGAGATCATTCCAAAAGAATGCTTCCCAGAACCTGTGATGATGAGCTTATGATATAAATATATGAAGTGTTCCAAGGAGAGAGGGACAATATGAAGAGCTTTCAGAGGATAGGCAGATTATATGTCAACAAATGATAGAGGGACTACAGAATTTTTATCAGTAACATTAGTTAACAGGTGATGTTGAAACTTCCATCAAGAGAAAATTTTAGACCAAGCTAAATTACCACTTAGGATTACAGATGAAATGAACACATTTTTAGATATGAACAGAAAGATGGGATAATTTTCAAAAAGCAAAATATACATAGGTAATTATCACAAATAAATCAACTCCACTAATAATTAGGGATAAAATTTTAGCAATTGTTTATTTGCATCTATCAAGTTGAAAAACACAGTAGACTGTTGTAACTATTGAGCTGAAAAACACAATAGACCATTACATCTTTGGACATAGAACTTACGCTTAGCTAGTAGGTTTATATTACTATATTTTTAGATAATAAGGTAGCAATGGCCTTAAAGTAGTATGGCCTTAAAGTATGGTGTCTTTGAACCTACAGTTTCCATCATGTAATATATCCAAAGAAGAAGTTCATTCCAGTGTTTGTAAGAGCTCAAATCTGAAAACAGATTTCTGTCATGGAAGGATTGGTGAAGTTGGCTAATTCTGTACAATGGAAGTACTATATAGTTACTAGATTTATTAGTGTTATTGATTTATAAGAACACATCAAATTAAATAAAAACACTAAGTATAAAATATAACTTGTGAATCACCTCCTGTATTTTTTATAAAAGCAAATAATCATTTCTGCCTAAAATATTTCTATGCCAGTATTTCTGAAAACTTTAGAAAGTAGTTATTTTTGGAGATTAACATATATGATTTTAAACTCTTCATTGTTGCTGTTTTATTATTTTCCCCAAAGTTAGACTTTCTAGAAGGAAAAATATGAAAACTGATCTCAGAGTGTTGGGGAGACATAAAGAAACCATTGTAGTTACCTTGGGCAGCAGCTAGACAGGCTGAAATTGACAGAAACAAAGTCAACTGAGTCTGCTTCATCGTTTTCTTATTGACTTTGAAGGATTAAGATGAGTTTGTTGTTCTCTATATTTTTCAAGTTCTTTTTCTTAAGGTTTCTTTAAAATGTCAAAGGATGAGAGAGTATGATATTAATTATATCTGTAAGGGATCATATGCAGATGTAATACATTCCCAACTCCTGTAAGCATTTGTATACTTTCTTGTTATAGACAATGATGAAACATTTCTTTGGGCTGAAATCATCTGAGAAGGATGTATGGGCATATAAGGATCATCTGTTATAGGCTTAGGCTTTGGGGGGTGGTTAGAAAAATCAAGAAAGAGGTGTGTGTGTGTGTGTGTGTGTGTGTGTGTGTGTGTGTGTGTGTGTGTGTGTGTGTGTGTGTGTGTGTGTGTGTGTGTGTGTGTGTGTGTGTGTGTGTGTGTGTGTGTGTGTGTGTGTGTTGTTCAGTTTTTAGGCTTTGGGGGGTGGTTAGAAAAATCAAGAAAGAGGGTGTGTGTGTGTGTGTGTGTGTGTGTGTGTGTGTGTGTGTGTGTGTGTGTGTGTGTGTGTGTG
Organism: Dipodomys spectabilis; assembly: GCF_019054845.1. Lineage (NCBI taxonomy): Eukaryota > Metazoa > Chordata > Mammalia > Rodentia > Heteromyidae > Dipodomys > Dipodomys spectabilis. Next base: position 3,390,995 of record NW_024870912.1, read on the forward strand.
TGTGTGTGTGTGTGTGTGTGTGTTGTTCAGTTTTTAGGCTTTGGGGGGTGGTTAGAAAAATCAAGAAAGAGGGTGTGTGTGTGTGTGTGTGTGTGTGTGTGTGTGTGTGTGTGTGTGTGTGTGTGTGTGTGTGTGTGTGTGTTGTTCAGTTTTTCGTTTCTCTTTATTCTTGCTGAGATTTAAAAATAGCTTAGAAGAGGTTTGGTTACCATGACATAATTTAGAAGAGATTGGAGGTTGAGGTTGTGTGGAAGAACAGGTTGTCCCTGTGGAACACAGGGTACCTGCTTTTTGCTTATATATAGGGAGCTTGTTCATACCTATGGACTGAGATGCGTTTAACGGCAAGTAGTGCATATCCTGAGAATTTTGAGAGAATTAAATTAATTATAATTTAAATCAGAACAAAATTTCTGAAAGGAAGTATAAATGATTGGACTGGCTTTTGTATCTTTCTGGAAAGTTTTTGATTTACTTTTGTAACTCATGTATAGAGGCTTCAAGATTGGGAGTTGGGTGGGAAGCAAAAAGGAAAACAAATACAAAAATTGACTTTTAGTTTTGAGAATTTTGGTGTTTAGTGGTTCTTGAAGCTTGCTTTCCTTATGGAGATGTTATGGATACATTTTTAAAAACCTACCTATTGCTTGAAAGAACACTTAGTCATCAATTTAGAGAAAATTGTAAAGCCTTATTGAGTACTTGAAGTGCCATTTGATTGTCTATTATATAAGTAAAAATCTTGACTTTTTTATTTTTGTTAAACATTTATAGGGTTTCTCTTTCTTCTTTCTCCTCCTCTCTTCCTCTCTCTTCCCTTCTCTCTAGCTCTTCTCCTGTCTCTCTCCTTTCTCTTTGTCCTTTCTTGTCTTTCTTTTCTTTCCTCTTTCTCTTCTCTCTTCTTATCTCCCCCCGTCTCTTCTTTCTCCTCTCTCTCCCTCTTCTCTCTCCTCTCTTTCTCTCCCTCTAGCCCCGCCTCTTGCAGTCCAGAGCTTGGAACTCCTGTCTTCTCTCTCCCCTCTCTACTTTCTCTTCTCTCCTTTCTTTCCTCATTCTCTTTCCCCCTCTCTCCTTTTTCCCCTTTCTCTCTTCCACCACTTGCATTCCAGGGCTTTGAACTCAGGGCCTCTTGTTTACTTGGTTTGCCTCTCTGGTGCTTTACTACTTGAGACATACATCTAGCCAGTTTTTTTCTGAAGATGGAGTCTCTGAAACTTTTCTTCCCAGGCTGACTTCTAATTGCATCCTTTACGCCTCAACCTCTTGAGTAATTAACATTACAGGTTTAAGACAACAAAGGCCTGGCTTTGAGGCTCTTTTTAACTGATCTAAGGCAAATTTACCTCCGGGTTTGGAAGCAAAATGTAAATCAAAGCCTACAATGCCAGCTATCTGGTAGTTTGTTGTATGATTCTTAAAGTGCACAGAGTGAGTAAGTGGACTGGAGTTTTTTACTGGATTGAGCAGCCCAAGCAAGTTCTGGCTCTATCAGTAATCTGACTTGCAACTTAGAAAAATACTTTTTTCTTTTCTAATTGTGAGAGTATGAATTTATTAGTAGGGCGTCTTTAAGGTCTTCTTTATACCAATAATCTGTTGCTGTGTTCAAACACAGTGATTCCCAATGTTGATCCACTATTGACTCTTGTATTCCAGTAAGAATTAGTACAAGAATATTGCAGAGTCTGCTATTTAAAGTGTTTTTGATTATTTGTACTCAGTGACTTTATTCTTTTCTTGGATTGGCTTTTAGAAATTATGGTATAAGGTTTTAAACGTGGATATCTCGGCTTACAATAATATGACTTAAACACAGGTTCAAGACTATTTTTGGTATATATCCAACATTTGCAATATCATATTGGGAGCCTTAATTGTAAGCAAATAATGTTTTCTAGTATGTTTCACTTACATCAGCTTAGCAGATGACTCATGGAGTATAATTGACAGCTAGTAAACCCTTTGCACAGACGAATCAGCTTTTAACTTCGTATTAAATTATCCTCTTCTAAACGACTGAAAACTGTAATCAAGCTCTTTTTCTGTGTAATTTGCTATAGATTGCTACTTTAAGAGAATAACATCCTTTGTTAAAAAGGCTTTTATATTATTGGCTTACCTTGTCCCTTCCTCCCACTGTATTAAAGCCTTCACCCTGCTGTTCAGAGCCCTGAGCTTTTCACCTGCATGGTATTACAATGAGACCATAATGAATGTTGAAAGTTGTGTAGATTATTTAAAATAGGCTTACATTAGCTTTCTTGCTGCTCTTGACCTCCAGGGAGAGAGAAGAAACAAGCTACCCTGGACAGAGATGGAATATTTGTCAAATGCTTTATCGCTTAAATTGTCCAGTCTCCATAACTAGTCTTTTTTATTTCTTGAGCTTACTCATCAGGTGAAAAAGGGGAGTACTTGAATTATAAACAGTGGAAAACAACATAATAATATATTATTCAGCAAAGTTGGGACCTTAAAATTTCTCAATATGTAATTAAAAGTAATACTAACTGTGTATGAGCCTTCAGTACTGTATTGAAAAGTGTCTTCATAGAGACTGTGTTCATGATGTTGATTATTATTCTTTTTATAGCTGTTAGAAAAATCTTAGAAAAAGTTTGACACTCATTTCTGAATTGAACCCTAAAATCAACACATTTATTAAAATGGTAATTTATGAACATAATATGGAATATTTAGATTATACAAATAGGATCAACATTTTAATTGGTGATAAAATCTGAGAGGCATTCCTACTAAGTGCCAAACAGGGCCAGCATCACATTGCCTTTTGTTACTTAATGTTGTGAATAGCCAGTACAAGGAGAAAAATAAAAATAATTAGACATGTAAAATTAAACATAAGGAAGGGGAATCATCTTAGAGATAATACCTGAAAAATCCAGTCAGTGACAAAACTGACAAAAATGATTAAAGGGTTTAGTAAGAGAGCAAGATATACTGATATATATATGTGTATATTAATATAAAAACCATAATCTTAATATATATGAACATTCGTTAATAATATGATAAAACAGAAGAGAACAACTTATTGGACATTAACAAAAACAAATAATAAGCGTAAAGATAAAATTAAGTATACATTTGCCCAATCTATATAAGGGGAATTCTAGACTTCACTTCGAAAAGTAGGCCTGAGCAAATGGATAGCAGTAACTTACTCTTGGGAGGATTATTCATTGAAAACTTCTGTACAGATTACTTTGGAGAAATATCTAGTCAAATATTTTGACTAATTTAAAATTCGGATATTTGTTTTCTGTTACTGAATTATAGGGATTCATTACATGCTTTGTATCTTAGCTTCTCATCAGATTAGCTATATAGTTCGTAAATACCTTCTCTTACTCTGTTTCACACTTTTGTGTTCTTTGATGTACAGTTTTAAATTTTGGTGCAATTTACATATCCTCCCCTTCCTTGCCTATACTTATAGTGTTATTGAAGAAGTTATTGATTATTCCAGTTAAGATTGTTTTTAGATTGTTATAGTGTTAGCCCTTCTGTTCAGGTCTTTAAGGCATTTGGACTTAGTTTTCATATGTGGGGTAAAGGTCTAAGTTCATTCTTCTACTTGTGGATATTATTTCTTGCATCCCATTAAATGCACTAACCACCCTTGTCAAACGTCATTCCATTAAGTAAATGAGAGCTTGTCTTTCTTCCATTCCATTGTTCAAAATGTCTGTATTTATGTCAGTACCAACACAATTAGAATTTGATTTTATTTTTGAGTAACATTTCTAGAAAAAAACTGAGTGAAAAGTACAGAGAATTCTCAAATACTCTTTCTTGTCAGTTCCCACTTCCCATTTTAAAGTTACTTAGCAATTGCATGGTGCAAATGCTAGAGGTATGGCTCAATGGTAGAGTATTCTCCTGACAGTTGGGAAGCTCTGAATTCAAACTCCAGGAGAAAAAAGTGGCTATTGGAAATGTTGATTCAATATTGATGATCATTCCTATCTGAAATATGTAGGTTACACTAGGATTCACTCTTTGAATTATAAATTCTCAACATTTTGACAATCATAAAGACCTGTACTAAGTTTAGCAGAAAAGATGGAGGCAACTTATTGTTCAGTGGGAGATAAGATCAGCAGAGATTATGACAGCAATATTGAAGGTTGGTTAGAACTCAGAAACCATGGAGTGGGTGATTGGAAAAGTAGTGACTTCTTTCCACAGTTTGTAAGTAGAGGTTGGTTGGACAATGATCAGAAATTGGTAGAAGGGAATCTTGATTGGAATCTAAGTTAGTTTGAAAGTAAGCTTTAAAAAAATCTCATACATATACTAGATATTGCAAATAAGGGAAACCATGGGACCTATGTTTCTTTGGGCTTGGCTTCACTTAATTATGTCAAGCAGAAAAGGTCAGATAAGGTGATGTTAGGAAAATGAACCCTAAGATATGTATTCAAATGTTTTTTTTCTTTCATGCATTTATTTCTAACGCATTTGTAAGATTATTTCTTTGTTGCTTTTTATGTCCCTCCCCCACGGTATAACCCCTGCTTTCACTGTATTTGATGTAGGTATAATTTGTGGAGGGGAAGGGGAAAAACAAGTCTTTTAAATAAGGATACAGGTGGACCCGTTGCAACAATAAGTACAAGTTGTCGTGTTGAAAACGAACTTTACAACTTTGGTGGGGGAGGGGGAAGGATTGGGTGGGGGGGAGGGGGGAGGCTGGGAAGGGTAAACAAAGGGTGAGGCTACAATGCTTGATAAGAAGTGTACTCGTCTTGCCCATGTAATTGTAACCCCTCTGTACAGTATTTTCACAATAAAAATAAATAAATAAAAATAAATATATCTCTAATTCTATTAATATTCCAAGATACTTGTGAGAAAAATGCTAGTTCTTTTTAAAAAAGTAATTGATGTGCATTGTTACTGTATTTTTAATTAAAAAACAAGCAGTTCCTTTAAGCTTAGTTTTCCTTTTTGTTTGTTTGTTTTGTTTTGGTCGGTCTTGGGGCTTGAACTCTGGGCCTGGGCACTGTCCCTCAGTTCTTCAGCTCAAGGCAAGCACTCTAGCACTTGAGCCACAGTGCCACTTCCTCAGCTTTTAAAAATTACTCAGTAATTATTTTGTATTATAAAGAAAATATTTTCAGTATTAATAGCTACCGATGTTCTTTAATTACTTTTATTGTTTTGAGATGGACCCTAAAAGTGCTCTACCACCAAGCTACATCTCCAGTCCTTGATAATGATTTTAAGTATATGGACAGATGAATTTCTTGCTTAGTTGTATCTTTTCACTTTTTGGTTAACTCTCACAGCTGTATTTAGTAAGAACCTTTGAGAGATAGCCAAGTCCCTGATTTTTTTGTGGCAAGCCAATGGCATGTCAGATTTGAATTTATGTTGGAAAGCTATTTTGCCAAATAAACAGCCAGATTTTCATTTGTCCTTAATTTGGATGTGGGAAAATAAGTATGGACTTGGCTTTTATTTCTAGAATAACTTGAGGGTGTAAAAATAGTTTTTTCTCTGTGCTGTGTTAGATACTTGCAATTTTGCAGCAATTCTAAATGGGAGAAATTTAACCCTAATGAATTATGTTAAGTGGTTGAAAAATCTATTACTTGGGATCATCTGCTTGTGTCATATCATTTCTAAACATAATAGAAGTCCTTAAATAGCACTGCAGTATTGTATTATTTCTATGTTGCAGGCAATAATATCTTTGACATCACAATTTAAGGAAATTTCTCATGGACATAGAATCATTATGTATGAGTAATAAATCTGGAATTAGAATTCAAATCTTGTGTGTGTGTGTGTGTGTGTGTGAGAGAGAGAGAGAGAGAGAGAGAGAGAGAGAGAGAGAGGAGAGAGAGAGAGCCCACACTGGAGCTTGAACTCAGCCCAGGCATTGTCCTTAGCCTGTGGTCTACTTTGAGCCACAGCTCCACTTACGGCTGTACATGTGTGTGCATGCTTACTTGGAAATAAGAGTCTTACAGATTTTCCTGCCTGTGCTGACTTCAAACCATGATCTTCAGATCTCTGCCTCCTCCCAAATCTTGTTTCCAGTCTGAAGCTTGTTATTTCAGGGTTTCTCTGAGTTTTTCCAGTTTTGTTTATTTTACCATGAAAGGATTTTAACTGTTAGAATATCAACTATTATAGTATTTCTATTGATAGAAATAGGATTTACTTGGTCTGTGTCCTAAGCTGCTTGTGATTTCTGTCTCAAATTTGAATGTATTTTCAGGAGTAAAAAAAACTGAAGGATTATCAAGATTCTACCTACTTTTCTAAAACTTAGATTACCTCCAGCTTTCTGTGTGAAGTTGTTCCTGAGTGGATGGGCATCTCTTGTATGTCACAGTGACAGAAAGATCAGTGTCTCTCACAGCCTCAAGTTCAATTTAGCACACAGGATTCCCCTTTGGGTGATGGTATCAGAATAAATTGTACATGCTTAAGCTTGTTCTTGAATACAATTGTTTCTTTTGGACTCTGTTCATTTTCTGCTATAGGAAGGACTGCTGATTTTTAAAAGCCAGGAGCATATAATCCTAGAGATTTGAGGGTTCTGGTTCAAAGCCAGCCCAGACAGTAAAGTTCATGAGACTCTTATATCCAGTTAACCACCAAAAACTTGGAAGTGGAGCTGTAGTGTAAGTAGTGGAGTGCCAGTCTTGAGCAATAAAGCTATAAGAGAGCACCCAGACCTTGATTCAAGCCCCGATACTAGCACAAAAAAACAAAGAACAAAAACAAATAGCATTTGTTTTATAGTAAGGCAGAAAGAAAAATAGTTTAAAACACTGAGAATATAGTCCTGTACATGTGTTGAAAGGAAATATAACATGCATAGGTCAGTTAAAAACAATTCTTAGCCTCATAATTTTGCTTATTGTATTGCTAGTTCTAGAGTATTCATGGATTTTTTTTCTTCATTTTGCCGAAGCAAGACAGCCACTTGAGTTTATTACTTCTGTTATTATCCTCATTAGCTCTTAGTTTTAAAAATGCCTCTAATGTGAATTTAAAAATCGGATAATATAGAACCACATCAGTCTAACTTAAACCTTGATCTCATTTTTATCTTTGTGATAAGATTATGAACTAAAATCAGTATCTCAGATGTTCTGTGTTTTGGAAGCTCTCCCTAGTATATATGGTGAATGGCAAGTTCTCTCACTGGTACTTCATTACTTATGTGGAATCTTTTGTATGCCCTACCCTTATTGTTACATCTTTTTGTCTTGTGTGGATATGGAGGGTCCCACTATTCTACACATCTCACATTGAAGTAATGAAAACTGTTTTGTAAGGATCAGAAATGAACCCTGGTAAATGAAAGTGAACTGTAATCATTGAATTAAAATGTGTTAACATTGAAGACTTTTTATGGCCAGGCTTTGAGAGGAGGTGTGACATTGAAGATGAACTGTCTGCTTTTCCTTTGTTGAGGACTAAATCTTTTTTTGCTTGTGAATTTAGTGCACAAATTGTTGTCTTAAGCGATGGGAGCATTTAGGGGGCCAGTTATTTCTATATTACTGGTAGGAGGTCTTCCTGTATTTTGCAGTTCCCATCTTCCCTGTCCAGTTATAAATTAACTTGAAAATGAGCAACCAGAAATGGTCTGCATTACGCTAAACTCCACAATATTAGAAACACACACATGCTCAGTACACATAACACTCTATAAACACCTTTTCTACCTTAAGGCCAGACATTTATCCTTAGATTATGTACAACAGAGCTGGTCTGTGTCACTCTTTATTGCATTTAGAACAATTAATTAAAAATCATTTATCAATGGCTATGGCATTACTCAGGAAACATGGAACCTGACTATCTGCCAGTGCCTTCTAGTTAATACTTTCTCCAAAAGCAAGTCATTAATGTAGCCAGAAACATTTTTTTTCATTGCATTGAAGAGTCCTACTTATGAGCATGTTATACTTACTTTTGACAAGAAGTCTACCTGGACTTTATTCACAGTATAAAGAAAGTTGCTCACATGGCCCAGGTTTGGCAGACTTGTTGAGACAAACTTGTTTTCCTGACATGTTGATTTTACTTCACACTATTCCCAGTACTGAGTAGCTTATTTTGTAAGTCTAGCCGTCCCTTTATCATAATTGTGAGTATCACATTGTTCTGATGGAGATGGATGTGGAAGAAACGTATATGGGAAGCTCTTAATACAGACAAGGAGTTCAAACACAGTCTCTGGAACTTCGTCAGTGAGCATCACTCATCTATCATTATTTAACAGAAGGAAAAGATAAAGACAACTTGCCATCCATCATATCTATTTAACTGTACTCTAGAGTGAACTAAATTATGCTTAACAATTTTTATCTTTCAGAATTCACACACTCTAAAATAACACTTCTCTAGCAGACTGTTGCTTTTTCTTTATCACTTTAAGATTTTGAAACTTATTCCAAAATACTGTTTTTGAAAAATTATTCTGGAAATTGTCATAACCTTTAATTATACCTGCTCACAAATTTTCTTCCTAACAAAGACTATGATTATCAAATTTATTTTTTTATTGTGAAAATACTGTACAGAGGGGTTACAACTACATGGGCAAGATAATGAGTACATTTCTTATCAAGCATTGTAGCCTCCTCCTTTGTTTCCCCTTCCCATCCCATCCTCCTCCCACCACTCCCACCCAACCCTCCCCCCCCCAAAGTTATAAAGTTCGTTTTCGACATAACGACTTGTACGTCTCGTTGTTGCAATGAGTCCAACTGTATCCCTATTTAAACGATTTGTTTTTTTCCCTTCCCCTCCACAAATTATACCAACATCAAATACAGTGAAAGCAGGGGTTACACCGTGGGGGAGGGACATACAAAGCAACAAAGAAATAATCTTATAAATGTGTTAGAAACAATGGCATGAAAGAAAAAAAGACATTTGAATACATATCTTAGGATTCATTTCCCTAATATCAACTTATCTGAACTTTTCTGCTTGCTTCAAACATTTACTAGTTATTGCAAATAAGGGAAACCATGGGATCTGTGTTTCTTTGGGCCTGGCTTACTTCACTTAATATAATTTTTTCCAAGTCTTTCCATTTCCTAACAAATGGGGCAATGCCATTCTTTCTGATGGAGACATAGAATTCCATTGTGTATATATACCACATTTTCTTGATCCATTCATCTACTGAGGGGGATCTGGGTTGGTTCCATATCTTAGCTATGGTAAATAATGCTACAATAAACATAGTCGTGCTGGTAGCTTTAGTGTGGTCTTGTTTGTGAACATTTGGGTAAATGCTCAAATGTGCGATTGCTGGATCATAGGGGAGCTCTATGTGGAGTCTTTTGAGGAACCTCCATACTACTTTCCAAAGTGGTTGAACAAGTTTACACTCCCACCAACAATGCAGTAGGGTTCCTTTCTGTCCACATCCCCTCCAGCATCTGTTGTTATTAGAGTTCTTGATTACAGCCATTCTAACTGGGGTGAGGTGGTATCTCAATGTTGTTTTGATTTGCATTTCTTTAATGGCTGGAGAGGTTGAGCATTTCTTTATGTGTCTATTGGCCATCCTTCTTTCCTCTTCAGAGAAGTTTCTCTTCAAGTCTTTAGCCCACTTATTTATTGGGCAGTTGTTTCTTTGAAGATTTGTTGTTGGAGGATTTAATTTTTTGAGTTCCAGGTATATTTTAGATATGAGACCTTTGTCCATTGTATGGCTAGTGAAGATCTTCTCCCAATCTATGGGCTTTCTATTGATCTTGCTAGCTATGTCCTTTGCCATGCAGAAGCTCTACAATTTCATGCAATCCCATTTGTCCAACCTTTCTTTGATTTGTTGTGTTTCTGGGTTTCTATTAAGAAAATTTCGGTCTGTGCCAAGGAGACCTAGAGTTTCACCTCTTTCATTCTGTAATGTTTTCAGAGTGTCTGCTTGGACTCCAAGGTCTTTGATCCATTTGGAGTTGATTCTGGTGCAGGGGGATATATAAGGATCTAGTTTTAGTTTTCTACAAGTAGTTAACCAATTTTGCCAGCACCATTTACTGAAGAGGCTGTCTTTCTTCCATTCTATTTTTTTAGCTCTCTTATCGAAGATTAGATGGCTATAGGTCTGTAAGTTCATTTCTGGGTTTTCAATTCTATTCCATTGGTCCTGAGGTCTGTTGTTGTGCCAGTACCAAGCTGTTTTGATTACTGTGGCTTTGTGGTAGAGTTTGAAATTTGGTATTGATATTCTTCCAGTACTGTTCTTTCTGTTGAGAATCGTTTTTGCTATTTGGGGTCTTTTATTGTTACATATGAATTTTTGGATTGCCTCTTCTATTTCCTTGAAGGATGAGGTTGGAATGTTGATAGGTATTGCATTGAATTTGTAGATATCCTTGGGAAGTATTGCCATTTTCACAATGTTGATCTTTCCAATCCAGGAGCATGGGAGTTTTTGCCACTTTCTAAGTTCTGTTTCGATTTCCTTTTTCAACTTTTTCAAGTTTTCATCATAGAAGTCCTTCACTTCTTTGGTTAATTCCTAGGTATTTTATTTTTTGTGGGGCTATTACGAATGGAGTTGCTTTCCTAACTTCAGCCACACTTTTCTCATTGTTGGCATACAGAAAAGCCATTGATTTTTGAGGGTTAATTTTATGCCCTGCAACTTTGCCAAAGTTTTGAATCAGCTTGAGTAATTTGGGAGTGGAGTCTATGGGATACTTTAAATACAAGATCATGTCATTTGCAAAGAGGGAGAGTTTTACTTCTTCTTTCCCTATTTGGATCCCCTTTATGTTTGTATCTTGTCTTATTGCTGTAGCTAGGCATTTAATACTAGATTGGAGGAAGTGGAGAGAGTGGACATCCTTGTCTTGTTCCTGAGTTAAGAGGAAATGGCTTTAGTTTTTCACCATTAAGTATAATGCTGGCTGTAGGTTTGTCATATACAGCCTTTATTGTATTGAGGAATATTCCCTGGATTCCTAATTTTTCCAGAACCTTCATCTTAAACGGGTGTTGGATCTTGTCGAATGCTTTTCTGCATCTATTGAGATAACCCTGTGGTTCTTATCCTTGCTCTTGTTGATGTGATGAATTATATTAATTGATTTGTGTACATTGAACCAGCTTTGACTATCAAATTTAGTAGTAAAGCAATGCATATGGACTACAATGATAAAAAATAATAACACATGCTTGAATATTGATGTTCTTAATTGAAATAAGACAAACTGCTCCCACATGTTTTAATCTGGAGCCCTTAAAGATACTTTAGTAAGTACCATTGCAAGATCATTGAATCCTAGAGTTAGAAAGAGTTAGAGTTATCTTTCATTCATGAAAAAGACTGGGCCTTGAGGGGTACATCAATTTCATAACAAGACCATGTAAATGATCCATAGACAAACCAGGACAAAAAGAAAGTTTTTTGATACTTAAAAGCACTGTGTCCTCTATGTCACTGTAGGTCTTTCTTAGTATAGACTTTAGATGGTTTCTGTGAAACTCACATCTTAAAAGTCTCTGGAAACATAAGGGAAAAGGGAAGGATGACCATGAGTTGTATAACTGAACATTAAAAGTTAATCCATCTCTTTTGTGTGAAAGAAGACGAAAGGAGATCACATTCTGCCCTTGCTTCTTTCTAGCTCACCTAACATCAGAGAGCTGCCAAAATTTGATTTATGAAATTTGTTAGTAGAGCTACTGTGTATTGCCATCTTGGTTAAGTTGTACAATGACAGGGGCAAATAGGGCTTCTTACTGTTGTTGAGAGGAAGAAAGTCCAATAAGAAAATATTATATAGCATCTTGATGGAAATTATTGGTATAAACCTTATGTATTATTCAGAATTAGATTCATCCTAAGATGATGGGGGACACAAAATTAAGAATGGTGTTAGCAAGTACAGTGTACTTTCTCTGCTCAAGTTAAAAGATGGGCAGAAGTAAAATATCCACAGGATCCTTTTCTCTTGCTTTCTTTAGTATCCTCTATTAGTCACCATGAGAGAGTATGCAAGATTAGCAACTTGTAAGTGTGAGAGCTTCATGGTTTCAGAGGTTCTAGTCTATGGTTGCTTGCCCTGTTTGCTTTGGGTAGGTGATGGAACAGCTCATCATGGCAAAGAGCATGGGGAAGTGGGCTATTCATCATTTGTTTGTCAAGAAGCAAACAAAAAAAAGAGAGAGGGTTTTGAGTCCTAATATCCTCTTCAGTTCACCCCCAACCCCTATGACTTAACATCCTCCCAGTTGGCTCCATCTCCTAAAGCTTTTACCCTTTCAATAGCACTCGGTTCTGGCAATGAAGAATCTAGCATATGGGACTTTGAGGGACATTCGGAATAGAAACCATAACTTAGTTCAGCATTGCAGCTAAGCTGCTTAGTGTCTTCTCTAGCTCCAGCTCTTTTTAGCTGGTTTGGAAGGGCAAGTGATATAGGACAGAAGTAGCAAGTGTGGCATAGACCAGAGTGAACTGGCTTTTGAAGTGGTGTCTAGAAGCAGCCACATTCTACTTAGATTTCATTGTCTTTGGTCAGCACTTAGTTGTAGGAACACTTCTTGTTTCAAAAAAGAATGGAGCCGGGCTCCAGTGGCTCACACCTGTAATCTTAGCTAATCAGGAGGCTGAGATCTGAGGACAGCGGTTCAAAGCCAGCCTGAGCAGGAAAATCCATGAAACTCTTATCTCTAACTATCTGAAAACAGGAAATGGTGCTATGGCTCAAATGGTGGAGCACTTGCTTTGAGCTGAAGGACAGCGCTCAGGCCCAGAGTTCAAACTTCATAACCAAAAAAAAAAAAAAAAAAGACATAATTTTCTTCTGGAAAGTCCAGCTAAGATTGGGATCATTTCTGTAGATGTGCTTTGAATAGATATTCTTAGTTGAATTTGAGCTTTGAGTTAGTCATTTTGTTTTGAGACAGTCTCACCAGCCCATGATGGCCTTGAACTTAGGATCCTGACCTACCTCAGCTTTCCTTTGTGCTGTGATTATATGTATCTGCCATGACATCTGGCTGGTTTGACTTTTTTTTTTCGTGTGTTTGTAGCATCATGTGAATACTTTGCCATTGGTGCCCAGTAGTTCCATTAGAGACTTGAATGGTAACAAATCTTGAGACATAACATTCTCTGTGTAAAGTCCACATTTGTCCTCAGTGAATTCTCCTTTGCTTTTTCTCCCGTCCGTGAACCTAAAAAAATGTAAATGCCTAGAACCTTCTGTTACGGTATTTTTAGTACCTGTATTTCATTTTCTGTTGCTTTGTTGCCTGCTACTTAAAATGAATGGCACAATTTGGTGAAAAATCCTGTCATAATGAAAGGATTTCCATGGTTTTGCCTTCCCACTGGTCAGAGCCCAGCGACAGGGCCATAGATAGAAAGGAAAGCATCTCTGAAGCTTTGATGAGTTATCAAGTATCTATCTTCAGATTTTTTTCCCCTCTGACCTGCTTCCTGCTTCCCAAGGGAAAGCCTGGACCTCTCCTCTCCCTGTCTACATCCCACTTCCTAAGTACCTCTTCTGAAGCTCTCAGGCCTTCAACCTAGCTGCAACCTTGGCAGAGATGTTCAGAGCAGCACTAACTGGAGGGAGGACTGCTTCTTGACATGCCCAGTCTTTAGAAGCTCAAATCAGGTATGAATTCATTTGGACTCTTGGACAGTAGAAGCTAGAAGCTCTGGGTTTACTTGGTAATTTCTTTCCAATGAGCTTTGTCAGGACTCCTCTGGCAGCTAACTGTATGCTGTGTGTAGGAACCCATTGTACTACAGTACTTGCTTTTAGATATGTCCCCTCAATAAACGAATAAGCTCTCCACAGTAAACATTGTATACTTGTCAAGGAGGTAAAACTTCCATATCTACATCCAAAGCTAAATATGGTCCAGTGGAATTTTGTATTAAATGCACCAGACTCTTTCTGGGGCCCTATGCCTTAGGCTCAGAGGCAAACATATGTTATCAATATTAAGCAGCATGAAAAGTACAAAAACTAGGTACCCTAAATCATTTTTCATGAGCATCAGAGTGTGGAATTGCCTTTAGGAAAAGAAGGAAGAAGGTGGCATGTGCTCCAGAGTACACAGTATATATGCAGTATGCTTACCTATGCCCCAAGATATTTCTACTTTCAATTGGATTCTAGGGTATCTAATACATCTAGAATCTACTTATATAGTTATGATTTTATATATACTTAATAAGTTATTTTTAATTAAATCCCATTAGTGTTTTGAGTACTACATCAAGGTTTATCACATCCACAGACGAACATCTCAGGGAGAAGGCAGACAAACCTGGATTCTAGTCAAACTGATAGTTAACCAAGTTACCAGCTAATATAATAGTGAATAGAAGTTTTATAAGATGTAGATACAAGTCTGTTACACATGTTACTATAAAAAGTTAGAAAATGGTATGGAATTTACCACTTACAGTGTTGAAAAAGGGTCCACTTATTAACATTCTACGTGGCATTGTGACATTGTTAAGTTCAATTAAGAATAGTTATTTTTAATTGGGAAAACACAGATTCTCTAAAGAGTTAGTACTTCCAGATTCATTAGGACAGAAACTTGCTGCCTTACTCAGGGAATTCACATTGCTTCAATTTGAGCCCCTGTCTTAGTTGTAGTGTCACTTTATATCACAGATACCTGAAGTCACTAACCTATATGACTTCAGGGATGAGGAGCAGATGACATTAGACAGAGTGATAAAACAAAAGAGGGGCCAACATAATTTTAGTAGGTGAATTTTGCCAGATCATTGTGGTTTTTATAAAAATTCAGCCTAGAAACTTCTAAATGAAATGCTATGATCTTCAGATGTTGCCAGCCAATTCAAATGAAATAAAATACCAGGTGATGTGAAGTATGGTTTGACCCCTCCAGGATGACTCCACAGCTCCCATTTAACCAACACTGGCACACAGGCACCTGGTTTTTAAAGTGTGACAGAAGCATTGGTTGTTAAATGGCAACTGCTTAGTGCTGTTGGCCATACTGAAAAGCTCTGTGTGGCTAAGGACTATGGAAGCCCATCCATGGCAATTTCTCTGTACCAGTCTGTCCTCTGAACTTTGGACCAAAGTAGGCTAAGTCTATAATACATAGCATTCCAGTATTGTGGCTATAAAACATATGGAAAGACAAATATGTGTGTCTAGTAGCCCCACTGCTACCCTTTCTTGAGACTCTGGCTATTGGCTGCGCACTGCCATATCCTAGAGTTGTTCATGTATTGGACTTCAGGATCCTGTAGTTTTCACTTAGATTTTGAGGGTAGCATTCCTTAACTGTTTTGAGTTGTATTCTACTGTCTACAGTGCATGCTTTTCATAGATGCTTTATTCAGTAAATTTTGCCTTTAATGCAATATTTTTCATAAGCAAGTAATTATTCATTTCTTTGGATTGATGAGGCCTTTGTTTTGGTGATAGACCACTTTTTTCTCTTTTGTTTTCTTACTTTGTAGCCTTGGGATTTAGTGTGCACTCAACACCATAGACCCCATTGTGAGTAGGTAGGCTTCCCTTATGTGTCTTACCTTTTATTCGCCTTGTATTCTCTCACTGCTGTGGTACAGATTTAGTCTTTCTTTTGGTTCCTCTGCACCATCAACATACAAAGCTTTTCGTGTCCCCTCACCTGTGCGAGTGGTAGTTATATCAACTTTGATTGCCTTCAGCTTGTTTTTGTCCTTGAATTTTTAGAGAAAAAGGCTTAATTTGTATGTCTCTTATAGTCTTTACCACTTTATTTCTTGCTCTGTAGTGATAGGAGAAAATATCTTTTATCCCAATTTAATCTTTAAAGTTGAGCTATTCACTACATATACCATTACCCATCTTTTACTGCTTCAAGTTGAAAAATTAAATAAAATAAGAAATTCAGCTTCCTCAGCTGCATTAGATACAAAGTAGTTAGTGGGTACCATGAAAGATAGCATTGACATCTCCTTCATCAGAGAAAGTTTTGTTGGACTGGACTGCTGTCAGATCCTGAGGGCTCAAATGATCCTCTCTGGAGCTTGAGAAGATGGCTCAGTGATAGAGTGCTTGCCTTGCATGCATGAGGCCCTGGGTTTGATTCCACATAAGCAGAAAAAGCTGGAAGTGTCTCTGTGGCTTAAGTGGTAGATGCTAGCCTTGAGCTGAAAAGCTGAGGGACAGAGTTCAGGCCCCATGATCTACCAAAAAAATGGTCCTTTTTATATTAACCCTACCTCTTAGTGCCAAGCTGGAAGCCTCTTGTCTGTAATTACCCTGATTTTTGGTGGGCTGTTTTGCAGAAGTTGTGTGTGGGTATTGGTGAGTATGAAGGCTCTTGTACTTTAACGGCTTTGTGACTGGTGCAAATTATGAATCTCTCTTAGTTTCAGTTTCTTTTAAAAAAATTAATTTGGCAAGTGCAAAAGCCATAATGGGATACTTTCTGCAAAGGTCATAGCATAGCAAGTAGTGGACATACACTAGGTGTCCAGTGAATGTTCTTTTCATGTTTTTTGTGTCAGGTAAGTCTCATACCTGAAAATACATGCACTCCCACTTTAGCTGGACTTGACATAACCAGAAAGCAGGTAGCTAGTGTCTATAACATATTTGTGCCATAGAATTTTAGAGAAGCTAGAGAGTAGATTCTACAATTCTTTCTTCCTTGATTATTATGGTGACTTACTTAAGTGTATGGAGCAAGTGCTTGTTCTACCATCAAGTGATGGCTCAAATGGCTGGCAAGGTTCATCTCTTAACAGGATCTTTTTAAAACATTGGAATCAGAGAACTTATTTTCACATCTCCAATTTCCTTTATGATTTTTAATAAAACTTTGTATTTGCTAGTGACTGATATTTTCAGTTAATGGAAACACACAGGAATTGTACTGTGCTTTCCTTATGGCTTCCATGTGGCACTGAGGGTGATTGTTTTAGACCTTAGTAAGTTGCCTAAGCTTTAAGACTAGGATTTTAAATCTTAAGGAGTTTTCATCTTACTAGGTGCCTCTGCCACTGATGAGATGTCTTTCATGCTACAGGGTTCTGTTGTGAAGGAATCATGAGTTCCTTTGGTCGAATGAAGCCTTCCTGCTGCTTTGCCGCAACAGATGCTGGGGAAGTCAGCTCTATGTCCTGTAATTGCTTTCATCAGTATCCTTGGACAACAGTCAAATTATAGATCCGGGGAAGGGCCAGGCAGAGGAAGTTTTCCTGTAGAGAAGTTCTTGATTATGGGAATAGCTGTGCACCCATTTGTCAAAGCAATTATGTTAACATATACCTTCAATTCGTCAAAGTTTTATTAAAAAGGCAAAATCTTTGTTAATATTTTTATTGTAAAGTTACTGTACAGAGGGGTTACAGTTACATGAGTAAGGTAATGAGTACATTTCATATTGAGCATTGTTACCCCCTCCTTTGTTTTTCCCCTACTATCCCTCCCCTCCCCACCTCCCTAACTCCTCCTTCCGTCCCCCGCCTCCCCCAAAGTTGTAAAGTTCATTTTCAACATCACTGTGTACATCTCATTGTTGCAATGGGTCAGCCTATATCCTTGTTTGATCATTTTGTTATTTTTCTTTCCCTCCCCAAATTAGAAAAATGTATATATGAGATGCAGGAATCAAATACAGTGAAAACAGGGGTTATACCATGTGTGTGTGTGTGTGTGTGTGTGTGTGTGTTCGTGTGTGTGTGTGAACATAGAAAAGAAATTTAAAAAATCACATAGTACATTAAAGGCTATCTACAAATTCATTGTGATACCTATCAATATCCTAACCTCATTCTTCAATGAAATAGAAGAACAACCCCAAAAATTCATATGGAACAATAAAAGACCCCGAATAGCAAAAACAATCCTTAGCAGAAAGAACAGTGCTGGAGGAATATCAATACCAGACTTCAAACTCTACTCCAAAGCCATAATAATCAAAACAGCTTGGTACTGGCACAAGAACAGACTTGAAGACCAATGGAATAGAATAAAGGCTAAATCTTGTAGAACTTCATCATTTATGTTATTAACACATTGCTGAAGTTTTCTAGTGTGAAGGAAGATAGGATGTTGATATGTGGGGAGCGATAGATGGTATATTCAGATATTCATATTTTGGAATTACCCGAAACGGTGGCACAGGACTATACAACTTAAAGGAATTGATTCTGTAGAATTGTCCTATTTCCACACGTAAGGCATTTTGTACACGTATAATAGAATGACCTTAAGTTACATTGTGAGAAAAGTTGTTTCAAATTACTTATATAGTTTAAAAAGTAATCTTTTTATGAGTTTGTATCCACAAATGGATATAAATAATGGGTGCTTCGATGATTTTCTTACATGATACTTAGACCCCTTGGAACTTTTCTCAATGTGTCAAATAGATTTTCCTATCTATATACTTATCTCTCTGATCATCCATCCATCCATTTTGCCATCATTTTATGATTAAGGTATAGTACCAGGAAATTATTGATAAAAGATGTATATTTGAGAAATACAGTTTCTGTGATGCCTTTTCCCTTCCACGGATTGAAGTTCTGTTTATCTAAAGAATTCCTTTGAAGACTAAAAATCTATGTAGCAGATCAGAGTTCTGACTCTGACCAAAGAGTATTTGAGTCTTACTAGCTAAGAAGTAGGAGAAATAGCCAAAGATAGTGGCAAGAACTGATTTATAAAATTATTATTCTTTTTAACTGAAAGTGAAATTTGACTTTTAAGATAGGAAACTAAATTAGGTTGGTTTATAGAAAGTACTTGTCTATTTGTGGGCACTATTTGTACTTAGTTTGATTTCAGTATCATAATAGAGTCCAGCATGGTGGTACATACCTGTAAATCCAGCTACTTGGGAGGCTGGGGCAGGAGAATTGCTTTCACCCAGGATGTGAAATCCAACTTTAGCCTGATGGATGAGAGAAAAATAGGTCAAAATTATCAAGTAAACCACTATAAAGATTATAGCTCTTGGTCTGAATTGATTGAAGTCAGCTTCTGAACAGAAAGAAGAAAGGTCCAAAATCCAATTCATCCACTTCTAACTATGTAGCCACTGATTATTTTATAATTTATATTTGCCTCATTTTCCTGAGCTGCAGTGGGTATTGCAATTCCTGTCTTACCAACTGCAATATGCTGTTGTGAAGATAGTAAGAGATAATGGGTATGAAATGCTTGGCGCACTCTTCCAGGCTGTATCTATAAAAATTAATACTCTTGTACTTGTTCCATTGCATTGTTAAATTCAATTTTATTTTTTATGATGGTGATGTACAGAAGGGTTACAGTTACATAAGTAAGGTAATGAGATTTGTTGTTGAACTTGTTACCCCCTCCCTTGTTTTCTCCCACTTTCCCTACCCCAACGCCCCTCTCCCCCAACTTTCCTCCCCCACCAAGTTGTAAAGTTCATTTCCAACATAGTTTTGTGTGTATCACTGTTGATTGGTTTACCCTTTGTCTTTTGTCTCTCAATTTTTTTATTCCCCTTTCCTTCCCCAAATCAGATAAACATATATACAAGACACAGGGTACCATAATAATAATAAAAAAAAAACAGTAACACTAGAGATAAACCAAAGGAAAAGAAACCAAAGGAAAAAAGAAATAGCTTCACATAGTACATTAAAAATAACAACAAAGAAAAACCTCTTGTTTCCATATCTTGGAGGTCATTTTGATTAGCATCATTTCATATGGTCATATGTACATAGCTATTGAGCTATTGTGATCCTCTGCTAGGACTATCCTCGACATATACTAATTATTACAAATGGGATAATCATGGAGCCTGTGTTTCTTTGGTCTGGCCTACTTCACTTAATATAATTTTTTTTCCAAATCTTCCAGTTCTTTACGAATGAGGGTAATGTCATTCTTTCTGATGGAAACATAGAATTCCATTGTGCATATATACCATATTTTCTTGAGATCATTTGCCAGTGTCTAAGAAACCTTTCCTATCCTAGCTAATGTTCATTAGTTGTCAGTCCATTTCAAAATGTCTACTGGACAGTTACTACGAATTACTAGAATGTGGTAAATATGGACAATTTCATGAAAAATCTTGAAGAATAATTTATTTTTAAACTAAAAAAAATGGTTCAAACCTAGTATTTCACAAATAAAGCAAATGAAACTCCTCCTTTATTTAGGAAGTGGACCCTGGGCTTTACCTACAGGATTAAGTCTCTAGTTGGCTAATGCCAGTGTGTTTTCCCTTGGATGTTTTAGATTTAAAACAGAAAAAGATAAAACATATATAATACAATTATTCCTTAATATATTTTAGTCTGTTGACCGGTTTATAGAGCAAGTTGTGTTTCTTTTCTAAACTGTAGATTAAAAACATCTACATAAGCTATCAAAATTAATAACACTTTCATTTACATAAAAGTAGGAATGCATTATTTAGTAGCTCTTCTTTTGGGCTTAGTGTGCTCTTATCTAAGAGGCTTCATGAGTATTCTGAAATTACAGAATTCATCAAACAAATGGCAATGATTACCATGAAATCGGGCTTGTGAGTTATAGTTTTCTGCAATTAGTGGGAAAGCATCACATAAGGATTTGTGTTATTTAGACTGACTGGAGGAAATCCTTTTTAAAACCTAAAGCAGACTATACATTTTTAAGAATTAAAGAATACAGGGCTGGGAAGGTGGCTCAGTGGTAGAGCGCTTGCCTTGCATGCATGAGGCCCTGGATTCGATTCCTCAGCACCACATAAGCAAAAAGAAAAAAGCCTGAAGTGGTGCTGTGGCTCAAGTGGTAGAGTGCTAGCCTTGAGCTGAAGAGCTGAGGGACAGGGCCCTGGCCCAGAGTTAGGCCCCACGACCGGACCAAAAAAAAAAAAAAAGAATTAAAGAATACAGACAAAACTTATGGCTATAAAGATGGAGATCTTTTTAAAATCAGAGACTGACCTGGAAGAAGATTTTGCCTACCAGGTAGATGCTGGTATCCCCATCCCTACTCTGTCTAGCAACGTAACAGCAGTACAGTAGTAGAGTCCAGCAGTGCTACCAAGAAGAGGAGGAGGAGCAGGAGAAATAAAAGGAAGAAGAAGGGGAGGGGAAAGAGGAGAAGGATGAGGAAGAGGAGGAGAAGGAAGAAAAAGATGAGGAGAAGAAGCAGCATAGGCCACATAGTTGCTCCAGACAGTTTCCTTCCTCTGGACTCATTCCATCCTTAAGAGAGCTGAGGACCAGGCACTAGAAACACAGGCCAGGATGGACAGCTCCCCTCAGAAGAAGTTAAAATAGACAGTTCTCATGATGGGCTATGTGCTTCTAGGAACCTGCTTCAAGCCTAACTTCAAAGCTAGAGTCCACCAATGGGCAGAACACCAAAGCCCTCAACATCTCTCAGAAAATGATGTGCTCATAAGGCTAAACCACAAAGCCATGGTTTTGTGGGGGTGTTGGTGGATTTGACTTGGTCTGAATGACTGGCACTTTCTTCAGGCCCGTAAGCTCTGCAGCTTGCCTCTATGACTAGGAGCCACTTGGTGGTGTATCTTCAGCTTAGAATGTCTCTTTTTCCTCCTCCAGGAGACAACCTAGGGCTCACAGAACATGCAAACAATACTGCCCATATACACCTGTAACATCCAATTCTGTATCTGCTTGCCCTGATGGCCGTAGTTCTCCCTGGTAGGGCCCATGAGGAAAATGTCCCAGTGATCGTATTTCTTCTTTGTTATGGTTTGTCTCTATAAGGAACCAAAGAGGGACAAGATGAACTGGAGGTGCCCTCAAGGTTAGCTAGATACCAAGGACATGAAGTGACCTGTCTACTCTGACACTGGAACTCTACAGCTGCATAACAAAGCTTTTGGCTCATGTTCTGTAGCAACTTAGCATGCCATTTCTTCTATAGCCTATGGGAAGTCTCAGTTTAAATAGTTACAGGTAGTTTGTAGGCCAGTATTGAACAACATAGTTCTAACAGTGAGATAGACCTTGGAGTGCTGGGCACAATATCCAAATACCTGCTGAGGATGGAGGCCACCCTGCTCCTTCCCCTGCCTCCATCCTTCAGCATAGGTGTGAAGGTGATGGCTGGAGTCCCAGCCTGACCTTGAGGATAGGACTTTGTGTAAGGACTGTGGAACATAGGCTGGAAGGCTTGGGTTTCTGTCAACTTTGTGAAAGGGGGCTGATATATCAGCCTCAGGCTACATATGCATGTAGAAAATATCTAGGAGAGCAATAATCTGGAACAGTATCTTGTTAAAGCCTACTAGTACCTGAGTTTTCTCATCCTCTCTTGATAATCTCATACTAAGTAGTACAGGAGGCAAAGGCCAAGTGTAAATCTCAACAGCATTAGTGATGGTAGTGGATAAATACTTTATAGTCACAAAGATACTCCTTGCCATCCTTCAAGCAAACACTTTGAAAAGAGAAGGAAACAAAGTTGTTTTCCTAGTAACTTACATGTATCCATTTGCCCTGGAAGAGAGGACCCCTCCAGTATGTTCCTTACTAGGGGGTAGTTAACCAACTAGACACCCTAGAAACTTCTCTTCTGTAAGGTGTTTGGACAGATTTGCTAGTGTTTTAACTCTAAGGCTAATTTTAGAATTCTTCTGTTTATCTTGCTTGATTACAACCTTAGCCCTCTAAGTTTGCTTGGAATGAGACAACTGCATTTGAGTAGTAGTTTCACTTATATGGTTTTAGGATTAGCTGTTTTTACAGTTGCCTTTGGGGTTACTTGTCCATAAAAGGACCTCCAAAGGTTCTATGTAGAACTAAAGGGTATTGTAGGAATGACGTATGTGTATGTGGGGGACAGGGGGGTGTATACTCCGAGTGCCAGTGGCTGCCAGAGTAGGCACTGGGACAGCAGCATGGGTCTAGCTTTCCCCTATTACTGCTCCATTTGGCTGGCAAAGTCACCACCCACTGTTTTTGTTGGCAGCATTTCTGCAAGCTGTGTGTGTTTAAACCCACCGTTTTTTTTGTCAAGCTGTTTTGACAGGGATTTGGTCTTTAAATAGTAATAGCTCATTAATTGCCATTCTCCCTGTAATCTAGAACCTTTCCAGTCTCCTGTTGTATACTTTAGAATATCTAATATTTTTTATTTCAAGTGAGATTATGAGTATACTAAAAACAACAACACAAAGCTCCCCATGTGGGAAGTGTGTCTTGACTGAGGTTAGACTTGGGGTCCTATTCAAGTGTAATTACGGTCTGACCTCATTTGCTCCTAACATTTGGTCTGGACCCTTGTGATGAGGTAGTGGATGATTTCTGCTTACAGGGTCATGTGCAGAAAGCAGAGGCTTAGGATGATTTACCTGAATCTGTTGTTTTGTGCTTTGAAAAACAGATGCATATCTCAATCCTTGTTAGGGGTATTACAGAAAACAAAATAACCTTTGCCAAGATCCCTAGAGTTAAACAATTCTGTTTTTAAGTGAAATTGTTTGCCTCCCAAGGCCAGACCTGTTTCTGCTTTGTGAAGCATTTAAAATATTCATTTACAACAAGTCAGATAAAAGTGTTTTTGTGTTTGCAGATGGCTTACAAAACGTTCTATCTACTATAATGACATTTCATGTTGGGTGACTGTTGATTATTTGATTTCTTATGTAAGGTCCTTTTTCAGCCGGATTTTTAAGAGTTGGTATCCTACTTGATAAGAATTTCTATATAAATCCCCAAACACATGATATTTTTCTAGGATTTGCTAGGAAAGTCAAAATAGTGTTATGATTAAACCATATTTTTCTGTTATCACTTTAATAATTCTAGAAGGGGATACCAAGGGATGTTTAGTTATGATGTTAGATATAAATACATAGACTTTGTTCACTTTTAACTTCTGTGTGTATACACACACACACACACACTTGTACATTGAAAAGAGTTTTAGCAGGGATTTACTTTAGGATAACAGGGATAAAGTAGGGGAAAAGAGATAAAGAGAAACATTTTTCCCATGCAAGAAACAGGAAATGGAAGTTAACAACTCAAAATGGCATTTCTGATAGAGCTTTTATACTTTTTTTGTATGTATGTATGTTCTGCTCCTGTGACTTGAACTTGGGGTTTGGGCGCTGTCCCTTTTTTGTTCTACTACTTGACCCATAGTTCTATTTCAGCATTTCTGTAGATAATTGGAGAAAGTCTCATAGACTTTCCTGCTAGGATTGGCTTTAAACTATTGTCCTCAGATCTCAGCCTCTTGAATAGCTAAGATCAGACATGAGCCACTGGCATTGGCAGCTTTTATACTTTTTGAGTTGGCTAAATCATATACAAACTTTTAATCCTAACTAGTGATTCTGGGTAGGTTAAATGTGTGAGACCCACTAATAATACAGATAATCTTTAGGACTTCCATTTGCCAGATATACTCTGTCCTTTCTCTACCCATTGAATGTCCTTTCTCTACCCATTGAAGAGTTTGAGATTCTTTTTTCTTTTTAATTTTATTGTCAAGGTAATGTACCAAGGAGTTACATTTACCCCTTGGTATATTAAGTAAGGTAATGATTACATTTCTTGTCTAACTTGTTAACCCTTCCCTCATTTTTCTCCCTCTTTCCTCCCCCCATCCCTCTCCCCAAGTTGTACAGATACTATCCAACATATTGTTTTGTGAGTATCTCTGTTGTATAGGTTCTCCCTTTGTCCTTTGTCTCGCCATTTTGTTGTTCCCCTTCCCTTTCCTAGTTCAGATAAGTTTGAGGTTTTTACTATTTCAAAGAAAGTAGATTTAGATACATCTCCTCATCTTGTAGTTTAACATAAAAGTCACTGCAAGGATTTATTTTTTGCTTTTATTTTTTATTATTGTTGTCATCTTTAAGCCATTGTACAAAGGAGTTTCAATTCAACATGTTAGTTTGTGAGGATAATGTATCCCGTATCACCCCTTTCATCGCTTTCAAATGATTTCTAAGCCTCTTAGTAAAACAGGCTTGTTAAGGCTTTTTGGTAACCTCTATTACACTGCCAAGTCTTTCTCCAAAGCACTTTATGAGATTAACCTCTTTTCCTAGTTTGTTTGTTTGTTTTTGTTTGTTTTTGTTTTTTTGTCGGTCATGGGGCTTAAACTCTGGGCCTGGGCACTGTTCCTCAGCTCTTCAGCTCAAGGTGAGTGTTCTACCACTTGATCCACAGCACCACTTCCAGTTTTTTGGTGCTTAATTGGAGATAATAGGCTTTCAACACCAGATCTTCTTGCCTTCTGTTTGCCACACCTACTTTATTGTCCCCTCCTATTGTCCAATTTTACCATGGATAATCCCCTTCCATACTGGAATAAAATGTCTTCCATCTCTTAACTGTAGTTAACTACATCTTATTTCTTCATTTTTGGATGAGTACACAGTCAGTTAAAATTTGCCTCCTTCTCACCTTTGATTCCAAGAAGACAACTCCCAATGTGCTAGGCTTTTTAAAAAAATCCAGACCTGTGTGTCAGAGGCCAGAGATGATAGAAAGGAAGAAAGTCGTCTTGAAGTAGGAACAATGATTATGTCATCTTAGTGCCAATGACAGAGTCAGCTTGAGCTCACTCTCCTATGTGCCTGAAATGTGTTCTAAATGAAACCATCTCTCCAGAAGTACACTGGGATGTAAAGATTTATTTTCTATATTTGTGTGCTAAACCCAGGGAAGACTGGAAAACATTAGCTTATAAAACAAAGAAGTCCTTGCTTAACAACCTAGACCAATGGATCTATTTATCCCAAGAATTTGAATTTATGCTGCTTTGTTTATGTTTTTCCCAAGTGTATTCAAAATGAATGTTGTTTATTTGCTAGATGTCTCCTGTCATTTTTTCATTAGATCTTTGCCTAAATCTTATAACTTGTCTACTCCTCTAAATAGCCTAAAATCTTTCGTTTCATTTGGCTTTTCTTTATGCCTGCACCACTGTTTTTAACTTGCTTGGGTTTTCATGTTCACTTATATTCATGTCCAGTCTTTTCAATACATTGCTACTGCCACACCTGCCTTTATTGCTAGTCCAGGAAAGTGATTTCATGTCTTAGGGTCTTGATCTTTAATCTGAAAATGAAGGGAGTTGGGAAAGTTTTTTTTCACATGTAATTTTAGAATCAGATCTGTAGCTGTAAAGTAATTTATTTCATGTGCAATTTATGTGACGTTAGGTAGGGATTGTAGTCATTCCAAGGCCCTAGTTTCATCATTTGGGTAGGGTATATATAGTCAGCTCGTGATAGAGTTGCTGTTAGGGTTACATGATGTTCTACTTTGCAGTATAACCTTTATATTGCCAGATATACAGTAGATATATGGTATACCCAGATGACTACTACAGCTTTCACCCTGGTCATTTCATGTTCTGGTATATGCTTCTTCCTCTGACAATTTTCCCACTGCATATTCTCCAGGTAATAGCAATCTCTTTTTAAATTTTTAGTTCTTTTACACTGAATAAATAGTCCCAAGTGTACTGAGTGCTACCAAAGCAAAGTGTTAAATTTTGTGGGCACTTGGGGATACCTTATTTGAGTGAGGTGGGTTGGGGCAATCAGGAAAGCCTTTGTGGGGGATGCGATGTTTGAGCTAGGACCAAAAAGTCACAGGAATGAGAGCAATAAGAGGGACTTAACTCTTCCCAAGGGCATTTGGCTAGGGTTGCATGTCAGTGTTACTGAGAATATTTTGTGTAGAATTTTTGAGTAAAGCTATAATGCTTTACTATAAGCACCCATTGGTGATTTTTGTTGTTGTCATCATCACTGTTTTTTGTTTCCTATGAATGAGCAAAACTGTTGTAAATGGGAGCACTTCTTGGATCCCTTGAATGACAGCTGGTAGTCCCTTCTATTATGCCTGGTAGACTTGAATGCAGACCAGTTAGAAAAGCAGCCTCTTCTAGCAGGTGGCTAGACTGTCTTTCTGGGACCTATACCTGCAGGGGACCATTGCTACTAATGACTTCTGCTTCAGGAAGCCTTGCTTCAGTTAACAATCTGCATTGGTCTTAGAAGAGATCAGTATTATGCAAGCAAGCTTCCTCTGTCCCAGATGGTTCAACAGAAAGTCTCTGATTGGTTCTATACAAACTGTTCTGTGGTTGGTGCAAATTACAGCATCCAAATTACAGCCATAACTTCTTTTCTGGCTATACATATAGACCATTTGCTTTACTTTTCTGGAGAGACGGCTATGTTAGAGATTGAACTCAGAGCCTCTCACTTGCTAAGCAAGTACTCTACTATTTGAGTCACATCCCCAGACATTTTGTTTCTTGTTGTTTCAACAGTAGGCTCTCTCCTGAGTGGGTTTTTCTTGCCTGCATATGTTTTTTTTTCAAAATCAGTGGTTGAGTGGGCTAACCTGGTAGCACAAAGGATAAAGAGAAGACAGCAGCAGTAGAAGTGGTAGTAGTAGCTTGTTTGGTGGCAGCATCAGTAAGAGGCAATAGCAACAGATTTAGAGCAAAAATGTGGCTGAAGAGTTCCAGAATTCACCTGGGGGCAGAAATGGTGGGGAGCAGGTGCAGCAGAGGTGGTAAAGGAATGTGGAAGTATAAAGAAGGTAAGAGAAGGAGAAGAATCAAAGATAAGAGACTGTGGGTCCTAATTGCTAACAGAATTCCAGGGAGTTGCCAAGACTTAAGAGCATGGACTTAAGCCTTGGGAGCTTGGGAGCCTAATACTGGCCATTGCCTGCTGCAGTCAGAACTTGTTGATGCTATCAACTGTATTGCTGGTCACCGGGAGTGTGAGCCACTGACTAGAGCTATACATGTCTTCCTCTAGAGCTTAAGGCCATGGCTTGTAGTTCTCTGGATCTAGAGCCTGAGACTCTGGGTATGTTAGTCCAGTTAACAGGTTCTTGGAACTCAAGGAACTCAACTGCTGATTGTGGAAGCTGCCCACTACCTATATGGGATTTTCATCCATACCTCACTAAAGAACCTCCAGCTGATGGGTAAGAGGACCTTGCTTATTGAGGCTCAAGAAAGAGGGGTGCTTAGGATGTATGAAATCCCAAAGCAACAACTATGACATAGATTAAGGCAGTAAAGGATTATTGTGGCTGCTTTCAGGGGGTTAAAGGCAGTAGTATTATCTTTTAAACTTGTCTTAATGGTATGTTTTAACCAGAGAAATACCTTTGTGTTATATCTTGTTTTTTGCTTTTGTTTTTTGTTTTCTCCTTAAATATCAAACCAAATACCAAGCCTAATTGTACTCATATCTGATTTTTCAAAAGTATATCATCTTAATTAACAGGCCATAGATTCATCATTATTATTAACCATTGAGTTCCATGAGAATGGGAAGTACACAGCCTGATGCATAACAGTTACTTATGCTTGTTTGTTGACCTAATAACTTGTGTGATGGTTAATAGTTTTTAAATGCTGATCTTGGGGCTTGAAGGGTCTAGATGCTATCCTGAGCTTTTTTTCTTTTGCTCAAGGCTGGTGTTCTAGCACTGGAGCCACAGTCCCACTATTGGCTTTTTGATAGTTAATTGGAGATGAGAGTTTCCTTCCTGTGCTTGCTTTGAATCATGAATCTTAGATCTCAACCTCTTGGATATCTAGGATTACAGGCATGAGCCATGGCAGCTGGCCATTTATCGAATTTAATAGCACCTTTTAAGATATTTTTCTTCTCTCTTGTTTCTTCTTTAATTCTCACACTCATACCTTTCTAATCAAATGAAGCAAGTAACATTTGGTTTCAAGTCTTAGTTGATATCTCATGAAGATCAAGTCTTTCCTAAGTTCAAATGAATTTGTCATTGTGGTTTCAGATCTTGTGATATTGAAGGTATGATTCTGAATATCATTGCTATTTGTCCTGTTTGACATTTTAGAAAGACACTTGGCATTGAGCATGTTTCTTTAAAAAAAAATCTGTGATTTCTAAGAGTAGCAAACACCACACGAATGGCTAAATTTTAGATTATACTAATGTTCAATGGAGTTATGAATCCATTAGGATATGACCTCAGCTGAGTTGTCCTGTGTTCTCAATTAAGGACATTTGACAAAGAATGCTTTTAAGTTTCTTAGTTACCTTGATAGGTCTTCCTGATTTAAAATCTATTGTTCCTTCCTTCTTTTTAGTCACATATTCTTAATTTTTAATCCCCCTATAAAGACCCAGGTAACTTAGGAGGTTTAATTTGTGGGAGGAGAGGTGGGTTTTGGAAATGTGATGAACAGGAAATGGTGGAGTAATTTTACATATGTTTGGTTTAATATAATCTTTTCATTTTTTATTTTTTGGGTCCGGTCGTGGAGCCTGAACTCTGGGCCTGGGCACTGTCACTCAGCCCTTCAGCTCAAGGTTAGCACTCTACCACTGGAGCCACCGCGCCACTTCCGGCTTTTTTCTTTGTGCTTATGTGGTGCTGAGGATTTGAACTCAGGGCCTCATGCATACAAGGCAAGCACTCTACCACTGAGCCACCTTCCCAGCCCCGAGCACAGTACTTTATATACATTTTGGCTGCAGCATTTGTAGTGGAATCATACTTTTCCCTGTGGTTTCACTTATAATTCACACTTTCTTTTTGGTTGTGTATATTCTATTTCATTTTAAGGTGTATTGCAATGTTGGGTTTTTGGCTTCCTTCACCTTTCCCTTTTTCCTCCTTCTCTTTCATTTTGGTGTTCCTAACTTATGTACTGTAGATTTTCCCTGTGCATCTTCACTGGTAGACTATTTCTTTTACTCCTTTTATTTTTTTAATGACAAATTTATATTTCAAGTAACTGAAAAGGTTTTGGAACCTCTTGTAGAATACAGATTTGCTGATATTTTAAACTCTAGCCATTGTTGAATAGTTATGTTTAGGTTTTCTCTTTCTTCTTTCACCATTCTGTCATATACTCCATAGGTTTTGTGATCCATGAGTGAATATTAAGGGATCCTGCTGGGCATGATGAGACATGCCCATAATTGTCTGACTTGAGAAGCTGCAGCAAGATAAAATTGAGTTAGAGGCCAATGAAAAAAGAATCTTAATGTGTGCATCATTGTTCTGGATTTTGTATCATGCAGTATAAAGAAACCATGCACAACTACTCAGCATTGCCTGTGTGCTCATTACAGGCAAAATTTCATAGAATTTGAGCTATCATGTTCTTGGTACTTGAATATAAAGCCAGATGAGTGTGCTAAGTCTAAGCATGTGGTTAAATAATAAGTGACTGTATGAATAGTAAACAGGCATGAGCAGATTTTACTATAGACCAGCCTTTTAGCTCCAAATATATGGCCTTCCTTTCTTTGTTCTCTGTGGATTGATGCCAGCTTTCTTCATATTTCCTACAATAACTGCCACATGGCTATACCATCTGCAGGGGACAAGAAGTTCTTTGATTCATTCAGCAGTCACACTACCTGTGATAGCAGCGTTGTAGCAGTATGGTTTTAATTCCCTTTGCAGTCTGTTCTCTTCTGAGAAAACCAACTAGAATTGGCAGTAGTGGTTTATGAGATCCCAAGAAATGTATGGGCTGCTACTCACTTCCCTCTGTGGAAACTAGAGGGAGATAGGTGCTCCCTGTCAGCTGGGAAGTGAGTGGATCCTTTACTTCTTACAGACAATTAATTAGAAGCTTAATGCAGAGAACTGAGGGTCACCTGTAGTTAAGGAAAATTAGAGGACTAGCCCGACAAACTCCTGTGGCATAGTCCTATCTGTATCTTCTCCTCAATCCTGCCAGATCTTGGTTCTCTAATCTTACCATTATTAATTTCCTTTTTCATAAAGTGTCTTTTTTAATTTAAATATCTGAAGAATCTGCAGATAAAAGTCAGACAAATCAAACAACTAGTGGTCATGGAAGAATACATACTCTCCTACAGAAAAAGAAAAGGTATAATTTTCATTAAAAACATTGACACTGGAGATGTTTCTTGACTATAAAAAAAAAGAAAAAAGAAAAACTCCAACCAACTCTAAAGATCTGGCCTAGGCTCTATTCAAGGTAAATTTGAGCAGCTAAGACAGAAAGTGAGATGACTTAACAAGAAGAAACCAAACTTAGCTCTTACAAATGAAGAAAACAAATTTCATTTTTAAACTAGTACATAACACAAAAATTGTTTTGATACGTTTTAATTGTGTAATCCAGTTAAGTGTATCTTTATCGTTAAGTATTTACTGTTTCTTTATAGCTCAAACATTCACTATCGTCTTGGGATTACATCAAACTAAAAAGCTTCTTCTCAACAAAGAAAATAGTCATTAGACTGAAGGGACAGCCAAAAGGATAGAAGAAACTATTTGCAAACTGTACATCTGATGAAGTATTAGATTCAAAAATCTATAAGGAACTTAAAACAAACCAGTAGCCCAATTAAAAATGACCATAGATCTAAATAGACATTTCTTAAAGAAAGACATGCAAATGTCCAATGTGAAAAAATTTTAATGTCACTAATCTTCAGGAAAATGCAAATCAAATCACTATGAGATATTCCTTATCCAAGGAAGAAAGGCTATAATCAATAAGACAAGAGATGTAAGTGCTAGGTAGTGGTGGAGAAAAAAAGTGGTGTAGACTGTTGCTAGGCATATTAGTTCAACCATTATGGAAGTTAGTATGGAGTAACTTAAAAAAGCTAAAGTAGCACTATCATACTATCCAGCAATCCTCTCCCTCAGTACATATCCAAACAAATAAAAATCAATTTATCAGGGAGATAGCTGTACTCCTATGTTCATTATAGCACTACTGACAATAGTCAAAAAATGGAGACACCATGTTTCCATCAATGAATGGATGTATAAAACAATGTGGCATATGTGTACATAATACCAGTCAGTCAAAAAAATAATGAAATTATTTGTGGCTAAAGGGATGAAAGTGGATACTACTATGATAAGTGAAATAAGTCAGGCACAGATATGTATTATATGAATTTACTCATATGTTGACTCTAAAATGATTGAACTCTTGAAGCTTAGAGTGGAAAGGTGGTCTGAAACAGGCTAGTGAATATAGGAAGGTAGGGATGGGAAAGGTTCGATTAGTGGCTACTAAGTTATAATGAGTTAAGACCAAGAAGCAGAGAAATTGGGGGAGAATGAAGGAAGAGATGACATTGTCAAGAAACTTTGTATTCAGCCTTACTTATGTCATTGTAACCCCTTTATTCAACTACTTAATAACAAAATTTAAAAAAAGAATTAAGAATAAAAAAGAACAAGCTCAGGGTCCATTGTAAATGTTTATAGTTATTATATATTTTAACAAGCTGGGAGAAAGGATTTTGGACACTTTGCAATACCAAAGTGATAGATTTTTCATTTTGAGATTTTTTCAAGAATTGGATTTGTTGAATCAGCCCATTTTTTTGTATAATGTGGAGGAGGGCCACAGTGAGAAGAGGGACAACATCTTGGCATGTAGACAAGGAAGGCCTCCCTGCTTTGGTCAAGAAATACATGTTTGAAGGGGGGAGGCTGGGAAGGGAGGTGAAGGGTAAACAAAGGAGGAGGCTGCAATGCTTGGTAAGAAATGTATGCATTATCCTGCCCATGTAATTGTAACCCCTCTGTACAGTATGTTCTCAAATAAAATAAAATTAAATTAAAAAAAAAAAAAAGAAAAAGAAATACATGTTTGATTCATGAAGAAGAATACTTTTTCTTTTTTTATTATTTATTGTGAAAATACCATACAGAGGGTTACAATTACATGAGCAAGGAAATGAGTACATTTCCTATCAAGCATTGTTGCCTCCTCCTTTGTTTCCCCTTCCCATCCCTTCCCATCTCCCTTCTTCCTCCCCTAGGAGCCCCCCCACTGAAAGTCGTAAAGTTCGTTTATTGACATAACATCATTGGTGCAGTGGGTCCACCTGTATCCCTATTTAAACAATTTGTTTTTTCCCTTCCCCTCCCTAAATTATACCAACATCAAATATAGTGAAAACAGGGCTTATACCATGGGGGAGGGACATACAAAGCAGCAAAGAAATATCTTATAAATATGTTGGAAACAATAGCAAGAAAGAAAAAATATTTGAGTCCTTATCTTGGGGTTCATTTCACCTAACATCAACTTATCTGACCATTTCTACTTCTCCTAGACCAACTTATCTGACCATTTCTACTTGTACTAGTTATTGCAAATAAGGGAAATCATGGGACCTATGTTTCTTTGGGCCTGGCTTACTTCACTTAATATAATTATTTCCAAGTCTTTCCATTTCCTAACAAATGGAGCAATGTCGTTTTGATTTGTATTTCTTTTATGGCTAGAGAGGTTGAGCATTTCTTCATTGTCTATTGGCCATCCTTCTTTCCTCTTCAGAGAAGTTTCTCTTCAAGTCTTTAACCTACTTATTTATTGGGCAGTTGTTTCTTTGAAGATTTGTTGTTGGGGGATTTAATTTTTTGAGTTCCAGGTATATTTTAGATATGAGACCCTTGTCGGTTGTGTGGCTAGTGAAGATCTTCTCCCAATCTGTGGGCTTTCTATTGATCTTGCTAGCTATGTCCTTTGCCATGCAGAAGCTCTGCAATTTCATGCCGTCCCATTTGTCCAATCTTTCTTTGATTTGTTGTGTTTCTGCGTCTCTATTCTTAAAATGCTTTATAGGTCCAAAGTTTACACAGTAGGTTTTGAGAACACATAAAATAATCTTAGTTTTTGCTGTGTGTTTTAAATAGACTTGAAATAAAATGACAAATTATTCTGTCTCCATTTCCTTGTACTTTTCTTAAATGTCATGGCCATAATCGGGTTTGTCTTTCATTTCCAAAATTTTGTCTTTAAAAACTGTTGTTTTGGGGCATCATAGTTACTGTTTTTCCTCAAATTTTTACTTTATACTGTGTGGGTGGCTAATATAGGAGGTTTGAACTACAAGAGCCTGATGGGGAGAGCCTTGTGCTAGGGGCTTCTAAAATTATATCCTTTTTAAGACAAGCACGTGCACTCCTAGACTTGCCCTTGTCCAATAATAAGTTGCACAGCTCTGTTCATCAATGAGTTTTTTTTGTAAGATTTGTTTTCATTTCCTCTGTCCTATCAGATTCCTATACTTCTCTACACTGTTGGGTCAGACATATTGTATTATTGTGCTGTGAGGAGCAGTAGCTGCCATTCCAGTCAAGCTTTGATATTAATTTCCTCTCTAGCATGGCAATTGTAAGCTGGGTCCATTAGCATTTCTTTTTCATTTTGAAGAGAGATTTTGATCTCCAAGCACCCTTGCCAAACGTTCATACTTTGTTTCTCTTTTTTTCTTTTGAGATGAGGGGTCCAACTCCTGGATTGGTGAATGCTAGGTAATAAATACTCTTACCAAGGAGCTGTACACTGTACATTCTAGATGATTCATTGTGTCTGCTTTCTGTGTTAGCTTAGTTTTGTCCATTTTGGCTTCTGATGTGAATTGGAAATCAAATGAGCAGTCAACCCTTGGCCTCAAGCAGCCTATTGCCTCTCCAAGTGTTCTTGCTTTTGTTTTTTTACAAAAAAATTAATGAGTTTTTATAGTGTGAAAATACTGTACAGAGGGGTTACAGTTACATGAACAAGATAATGAGTATATTTCTTATCAAGCATTGTTGCCTCCTCTTTTGTTTCCGCTTCCAATCCCTTCCCATCTCCCCACCCCCTACCCCCATATCCCCGCTCCCACCCCATGCCAAAGTTATAAAGTTCATTTTTAGACATAGCGTCTTGTACGTCTCATTGGTGCAATTGGTCAAACCTGTATCCCTATTTAAACAATTTGTTTTTTCCCTTCCCCTCCACAAATTATACCAACATTAAATACAGTGAAAACATGAGTTATACCATGGGGGAGGGACATACAAAGCAACAAAAAAAATCACCTTGTAAATATGTTAGAAACGGGATGATTTTGTTCATACAGGATTGATTTGTTCGCAGAATTATTGATAGTCAATCCTAGCAGTCAACTTTCTCTGGTATCTGAAATTCGTCTTGTTTCTTTGTGTCTTTCTTGATTTTTTCATTTCTTTTCTTTTTTTTTTCTGGTATTAGCATAGAACCTACAGCCTTATGAATGCTCAGAAAGCATTCTACCACAGAGCCTCATTATGCTTTTCTTCATTAACTCCTTTCTGTTTCTTTCAGTTCTTCACTTAATAATTGTCTAAAGGATCATCAGTGGTATTGAGGTGACCATGTTTTTTGACTGTAGAATTCAAAGGTGACATCTTATGGCCCTTTCAATTAGGTACAGTTCACTTAGAAAGTAAATAGCTAACCAAAACAGTACATTATTCTTCTGTGATTATCAACAATTATATTTTTAGGAAATTTGACTCTTAGGGACTAAGCTACCAAGTGTCAAGTCTTGTTCCTCCCACTCTGTGTTGCCTAAGGTGAGTAATACCATTGTGATTTTGTTCCTTTTCTGTAAGAGGGGAGGATATCGTTACCCTTTTTGTAATGGGCTGAATGGAATCATGATAGAACAGTGTGAAGAGCCCATTTCTGCTGGATGGACTGTCACCCAGCACTGTATTGCTCCCAAACACATTTGCATTCAGTTCTCCAGCTATTCTTTGATATTATTTTGCTGTAGTAAACTTTTATTTCATGCATACGTAATGTCCCTGTCATATATTCCCTATTTATGCTCTCTGGAATGTTCTGTGCCTCAAAAGTTTATCCAATTTTTCAGCTGCAGTTTAAATATTTTCTTCTTTGTGAATCATCCCTTGTTCTTTCTAATCTGAAATAGCCTCTGCATAACTTCTGCTACATGTTCTCTTCTTGGCATTGTATTGAACTGTATTTGGTCATGTACATGTCCTGTATTCTGATTAGAGTCAGAGTCAGGATACTTTGATGCCTTTTCCCACACTGAACGTTGGCCTGGTGTAGATTAGAAGAAAGTAGATGTTGCCTGGATTGTTTTTGATAAGTCAGGTAATATCTTCAGTGATAGTTTCCATATTTATAGAATACTTTGTGCATCATATAACAACCTTTTTAGATTTAGCATGTAAGATGACATGGTTTTAGATTCTGTGTGAACGAATATATTGGATATCCTTTAGCCTTAGTACAGGTAAGAGTGACTCCTGAGCATTTGGTAGCAGGTACGATTTCTGTAGCAAGTTTTGGGTGCCACTGTATTGTTGGGGGCTGAGTGTGCAAATGCCCATTGTACTATGTATGAGAGTAAGAGTAAAGGGCTAACACTAAGGAACAGAGAGGTCAGTAACTTTCTGAGTCTCAGGGCATGAGAAAGCATTACTATCCAGAAATGCCTCAGAGCCTTGTATGCAAGGCAAGGTGCATGCCCTACATTCCATACTCTGGTTTCCACATGCATACTATCCCATCTTGTAAATAAATCTAGAGTAAGGCTCAAGATGTGTGTGGTAATAAAGGATCCCAGCAAACCTGACACAGGAAGCAAATGAACTGCCCTTTGAGTAAAAGCTGAATTGTCTCTGAGTACATTGTAAGCAAGGAATCATAAAGTGTGTACACATATACATTTATGTTGGGGAGATACAGGTTATATCTAGCTCAAGAGGGTCGGTCTATAAGCACTACTCCTATCCCAGTACCAGGAACACTGAGCTCAGAAGAGAGTACGTAACAAAGAATGACAGCCATGCCAGGAAACCAGAAGACTGGAAGCTATAAGGAAATGATTTGTGAGAATTAGTTAGGTTTTCAAGAACTTGCAAGGAAGTGGAGAATAATACACTATTTGTAAGGATTATGTTTATGTTGATTTCTTAGTGTTTAATGGATCTAATGGTTTAGCTGTGCAGCTGAAAAACATTTCACTTTCCACGACACAATTCAAGTCTACATTTTTTCCTGTCCTAATAAGCTCTTTTGTTTTACTCACACTTTATTTTTAAAATTCTATATATGGAATTATATAAATGTGAAGTAGAATGAAGATATTTATTGAGAAATGTTAGTAATGGTGCCACATTTTGTTCTCCTATGGTTAAAATCAGGCCTATATTTCTGTTACAAACATCTTCCAAAAACCGATAGAGCATGCGGGAAAAACTGAGGTAAATGTAACTTGTTGTCACTCAAGTTTCTGTCAAGTGTATTGCTGAAAAGTGATGGTATAGTTCCTCACTTCCCCCAGTCCTAGAGCAGAAGGAACATAATGTTTATATTGATAAATCCAGCCTGCAAATGGAATGCGGCAACTAGAGCACAGGAACTCTCTTTCCCGTTTCCCAGAAATGGCCAAGGTAGAGGTATCAGTAGATAAATTTAGCTGTGGTTATGGCTTCCTGAGTACCATATTGGTTTGTTGATCTTAATATTCCAAATGTTGAGATGGCCTGGGAAGCTTTCTCTAGAAATTCATGGCCTCATGAAGAATTATTTTTGGTTAAGCCCAGTTAATATTGTTCTTTATTCATAGGATGCACACACTAGGCTAGATACTGTTAAAATAGCCAATCTGGTGACAACTAACTGTAAGATAAAAGAGCGTTTTTCTTTCTTGCTATTGTGTCTAACATAAGATATTTCTTTGTTGCTTTGTATGTCCCTCCCACACGGTATAACCCCTGTTTTCACTGTATTTGATGTTGGTATAATTTGTGGAGGGGAAGGGAAAAAAACAAATTGTTTAAATAAGGATACAGGTGGACCCATTACACCAATAAGATGTACAAGATGTTATGTCAAAAATGAACTATACATCTTTGGGGCGGGGGTGGTGGTGGTGAGGGGGTGGCAGTGGGGGAGGAGATGGGAAGGGGAAACAAAGGAGGAGGCAACAATGCTTGATAAGAAATGCACTCATTACCTTGCCCATGTAATTGTACCCCTCTGTACACTATTTTCACAATAAAATACTTATTTTAAAAAAAGACAAACTGAAGCTGGGTGCTAGTTACAACTGTAATCCTAGCTACTTGGGAGTATTTTCAAAATTTCTTCCTTATGGAGAGCTGGATCTCACACCTGTTATCCTGGTTATACCAGGAAGCCTCAAATAGAGAGATTATTGCCTTGGTATGTACCTAAAGAAGGAAGCAAGATCATGACCGTATCTCAATAACAAGTATAAAAAAGGGCCAGAGGCATGGCTCAGTGATAGAGTACCCGTTTAGCTATGGTGTAGTTCTGAGTTTCTCCCTAAAACGGAAACATCTGAAGCTGGGTATGGAAATAGATGCCTGTAGTTTCAGCACTTAAGAGATTGAGGTAGGAGAATTGTGAGGTCAGGCTGAACTATACAAGTAGACCCTGTCTAAAAAAAAAAAATGAACAACCACCATCAGAGAAAGAGTAAATAGTGAGGAAGGAGAGATGGAGATATCTCTAGGCCATGTATAATAAAGTGTAGAATTACACTCAGACTGGACTGAGTGATAGCTTAAGTGGCAGAAGATTTGTTCAATATATGAAAGGCCCTAGGTTCAATTCCCAGTTAAAAATAAACAAACATAACAATGATCTAATTCTTTCATGCTATTCTATAGACAAAAACCAAGGGCCAGGAAGGGGAAACAAAGGAGGAGGCTACAATGCTTGATAAGAAATGTACTCATTATCTTGCCCATGTAATTGTAACCCCTCTGTACAGTATTTTCACAATAAAAAATAAATTAAAAAAAAACCAAGGGCCAAGGGGAAGAAATGCAGTATTTGCCTATATTGATCCATAGATAAGATAGCCAGACAAATGAGTAAATATGTAAACAGGTAAGTAAATGAATAAGTATGTAAGCAGGAAGGTAAATATATACAGTGTAAGACATATGTAAAACATATGTTTTACATATGTCTTACACTGTATATATATAAATGCATGCACATATACAAAAATACCCTTATATGCTTTTTGCATTATGGCACGAATATGGTTTGAACTTTAGGCTTATGTTTGCTAGGCTGAGAATCTGTCATTTGAGGGAACACGCCAGCCCTTTTTATGGTCTCAGTTTTGCTTTTTATCTAAATAGTTGCATTGTTTTTCTTGGTCTGGCTCTAGATCATGATCTTTTTATTTCCACCTTCCTTATTGTTGGCATTACAGGCTTTGACCATCACATCTTGCTTTGAGCTAGAGTCTTGCTAATTTTTTCATGGGCTGACAATGACTCATATTCCTATATATGCCTTCCAAGTAACTAGGATCACAAGCATTGCTACCCCACCACTAAGGCCTTTACACCATTTTTTAAATTAGACAGTTTTTATACATGAAAATATGAAGGAAGCCTTTAAGTGGGCAGGGTTAGAATTTTTCTTTAGTCTCTTTAGTGGCAAGTATACATTATTATATCTACTATGCCATCTGGTTACCTTGTCCAGAGCCATATATAGGTAGAGGGAGAGCCAAGACCTTTTGCCACTTGATACATGATCATTCTTTCTTGGCTTGTTTTTCTTTATAGTAAGTGGTAATTACATCCTTACAGGTGAATAGGATAGTGAGAAAACACTCAATTAGAACTGGAAGGACACTTCAGCTATGTTGACCTACAGAAGGGTTAATGTTATTAGTTCCCTATATTTGAGTAACTAATTGGTCAAATCAAGTTACTAAAAGGAAAAGGTATACATAATTTTTTTGTACTTGGTAAGTATTGCTTTCAGCTTGGAAAATTTTGCATGTAATATAGCACTCTGCTTTTAAAATTAGATAACAGGTTTTTTTTTTTTTTTTTTGCAAAGCATGCTTCATAGCCTAAATGCCAAAATTTGATGCCGAGTATTCACTGTATTTATGTTTCATAAACTTGAAAAATATATGTAGTCATTAACATTCTTTTCATATTTTAAATCTAAAGCCAAATTATGTCTGGTTGAGGTTTTAAAGCAGAGCTTTGGTGTGGTACATATACTGTCTCTGTGTGTTCTGTTCACTTATGCTGAGATCTGCCAAATAGTAACCTCATTATGCAGATTCTGAGAATAGCCATGAGTATCTTAGTAGATTCTTACATCCAGTAGCTGACTCTCCAATTTTCTTTTTATGTGGACCATTTAAGAAGATAACTCCAAGATGAGTTTTTGTTCTCTTTTTTTTGGGCGGGGCGGGACCTACAGAACTTCCATATTAGTCCTTTTAACTTCCTGTGTCCCTCAAGTTGTTTTCCTTGAGGAGAAGAACTTTTTCAACCTCTGATCTTTTAGTACGTCCTTTTCTTCCCCTGCCTGAGCAATTGCCTGGCACATAAGTCCTTAGGAGGAATGGGGCTGTGAGACATCAGGAGATGCCACCAGTCATATCCAAAAAGGTAAGAACTCTAGAGTCAATGCATCTTCTTCTGTTGGTGTAGCCACATAATTTGTGAATTGTGTTCATTGCCTTTCTAAACAAAGAGAACAGTGTTTTATATTCTTACCTTGATCATAACAATCTTTAAAAATTCTAAATCGTGTAGCTGTTTACTGAATATTTAGCACTTTTCAAGGGTTGAAAACAGAGCTAGAAAGTTGAACAGAAGATTATGCTGGTCCAGGGATTTCATAGGACAGCAGAGAAGATGAACATACCCCAGTTGCCCTATAGTACTATAAGGATGTCAGGAACCCCTAAGTTGTTTGTAATGATGATGCATAGGAAAGAGTGGCTTTTACTTTATGCCTTGAATAGTTTTCAAACTAGACTCAAGTTGTTGTTCAGTAGGTGCAGTGTGACTGCATGAGCGATTAGTGACGTGAGCAATACTGTCTTTGGGTGCTGAATCTTTGGATAGCTGGGGATTATTCTTATAAACTTGGAAGTGGTGGCAAGAAAAGATAAAAAGGTAGTCAGGGTTCAAACCTGAAAAACAACCCATATCATAGGATAAAAATTGAACCTTATTCCATTGGGAATGAGAGCACAGTCAGCTGTGTATTTATAAAATCCATCTTGCTTAGCATGTGTGAGAAATACTAGAGAAGAAAAACATGATAGAATGGATCAAATCAAGTGGGGATATGGGCTAAAACTGAAATTGTTACATGGGGAGGATGAGAGGCTGATGGGACTAACATTTAGGAAGTTATTGTGATGTAAAACGTTAGGTGAAGAGGAAGGTACTTCTATCCATAAAGACAAAATAGCTAAGTAGGAAAATCTTATTGCTTTACTTTCTGTTTCAAAGGTCCCATGGGCCAAAAAGCTGTGAGTTTCATTGACACCAATCTTATCTTCTATCAATAACTACACTTTGGCATGCACCAGGTTCATCTTTCCCCATTATCCTGGGAGATAAGTGATAAGTGTTGTTAAGGAATTATAAATGCTGTAGGACAGAGGTCCTTGGATTTGCCCATGGTCACAGTTAGCCTTGAAAACTCTTTGGGAACTTCTAGGTTGAAGATCAGCACACTTCCTCAGGCATTTCAACGGAGCCCCTCCAAGGGCTCTTTCTGTTGAAAGAGAGTGTTCTTTTCTCATTTGAGCTCAAAATCAGGTATTAGTCAAAATTCAGATTTTTAGACCTGAGAATTATTCTTTCCCCATTGAGATGCTATGCTGAGAGAGTCATAAGGGTGAAATAACAGAGACTAGCTTTTGGAAGGGTAGAAAAGAGGAGCAGGTCACCTTTCTCCTTTTTGGTTCTAGCCCATCTGGGGTATTTATTTGTCTTGTCTCCTGGACTAAAAACAGTGGCTTCTTTATCACACACTTCCCTTTTCATCCTTGAAATAGTGTAAGTTCAATGTATCTTTTGGTATAAGCCTGCTTATACCTTCTAACACAGTGAGCAAGTCACACTTAACTGATGGATCCAGGACAGCATATTTATCCCAGGCCTCTGGTCCCAATTCATTGTAGGCAGCTATACAAGTTCCCACGTGTTTGGCTTACCGTTCTCCTAATGAAAGGGATTGGGTTGAATGTTTTACTAAGAAGATGTATGAAGTGATGTTTACTTCTTCCTTTTAATTTGATTCTACTTAATGAGGGTAATGGGTATACAAGTTCAGTGAGGAATATGCATTTAGCTGAGCTTAGTTTGATCAGCCCCACAGTTGTGAATAATTGGCTGGCTACTATAAGCTGAATAGCATGGTTTGGCTTCATGGCTAACTGGTGAATTCAGGAGTTTGTTTTATTAGCTGTCACAGATCATGATTTTATGCTAATACAATCATTGGAAGACAGATTTGCAAATCATATTAGGCCAGCAGGAGTGTTCCTGGGCATTAAATGAAATTTTGCTTTATATTAATTCATGGGTATCACTGACCAGTAACCAGGATCATTTTCTGAGTAGAATCTCTCTCTCATTGAGTAGTTCCATTTAGGAGAAACATGACAGATCAGGGGTTTCTTTTTTCTTTTTTTGGTGAGTCCTGGGCTTGAACTCAGGGCTTAGGCACTGTCCCTGAGCTTCTTTTGCTCAAGGCTAGTACTCTACCACTTGAACCACAGCACCACTTCAGGCTTTTTTTGTTTATGTGATACCGAGGAATCGAACTCAGGGCTTCATGCATGCTAGGAAAGCACTCTACCACTAAGCTACATTCCTAGCTCGATCAGGGGTTTCTTAGCAGGAAATTAGATCCACAAATTAAACACTTAGATCTAGGCATGGTCTCTGTTCTCCTTATTCACCTCTAATATAATTACAACTGAAGTATTGTTATATAAAGTTATCACCTTCAAAAGAGTTCCTTCTTACTTGCTTTGAGGAATACTCTGTGTGTGTGTGTGTGTGTGTGTGTGTGTGAGAGAGAGAGAGAGAGAGAGAGAGAGAGCGAGAGAGAGAGAGAGAACATTTGGACTTCAATGCATATGAATGTTTTTCCTAATAATGCTTTAAAAATTTAACTCTGTATGTGTTGTCACAACTAGTGTGTATAAAATTTATAAATAGTAAGGCAGGCCTTTATAAAAAACTGGTAAAGGGTCTTTTATTTTTCTTCTTTCATGGTAGGGATTAAGCCCAGAGCCTCATACATGGTAGATAAACATACTCTTTTACTGAGACATACCTCTCTGCCTGAAAAGTATAGATGTCTTCTTAAAACAGCTTGAAACCACTGATCTACAACACTGTTTCTAAAATAGGTCAATGATTAGATTATTCTGGGACATCTTTTTAAAATCACAAATTCCTGGGGCTGCTCCCAGAAGATTCTAGTTAAATAGGTCAGTCTGGAATAGTGGTTAGCAAACATTAGTGTGCATCATAGTCACTAGAGGCTTGTAAAGTCGAGCTTGTGAGGCTTCACCTTCAGAGAGTCTGATTGGGAGTTTGGGGGTCAGGCTGGACCATTTGCACTGTTAACACGGTCCTGGGATATCCAAGTAGCTCAGAAATCCACTTTGAGAATTACTGCTCTTTTGTAGGACTCAGGGTACAAGAAATCTTATTGTACCCCTAGGTATGGAAGATTCTTCATTATTTTATTTCTAAGTCATATTCCTAGTTTTTACAGTTAAGGTTTTTGGAATTTTGGTGCATGACCCAAGAGCTTAAGTTAAGTTCAGGTATATTCTAATTACAAGGGGAATTCATGTGAGTGGTTTAATTAAATCCAGTAGTAGCCTCATTAGGTACTTAATTAGTATATGTAAAAACAGAGATAGTTAAGTCTCTTAACTTTGTCTGTGTCTGAACTGTGTTTAGAAATAAAACCATTACTCATTACAAAAACAGATTTTAACATCAATATGAAAAATACATGGGTATTTGTTGTAATCTAGCCTTTATACACGTTAAGAATCTGTAGATTGATGTGAAGTATATGGTAAGTGTAATAAGCCACAGAAACCTTTGGAACAAGACAACTCATTTCCTTTGTATTCTATGGGATATATCCATGGGTAAATAGCACTTTTTACAACAGAGATAGCATTAGCTATTTTAATGCCTCTGCAATGTGGAAAAACTACTTGCTAGATTAAATTATGTACAAGAGCATTTCTATAATGCTTAGTGTCTGATTCA
Organism: Dipodomys spectabilis; assembly: GCF_019054845.1. Classification (NCBI taxonomy): domain Eukaryota; kingdom Metazoa; phylum Chordata; class Mammalia; order Rodentia; family Heteromyidae; genus Dipodomys; species Dipodomys spectabilis. Next base: position 3,434,859 of record NW_024870912.1, read on the forward strand.
CTAAACATCACCAGCACACTCAAAGTTTAAGAGACATTATAGACTTTTATTGCTTGGCAGGCAATTAAATGTAGATGTCAGTGTGATTTAAAGGAAGAAAGTAGAGACTCTAGCATGTTGTTGGTATAGGGTTTTTTTTCTTTTACTCTTAAAAAATTATGTCTATTATAGCTCACTTTCTGTTTGTTCTTTGAATCGTATAACTTACAGCCATTTATCTTACAGAGTCTTAAAATTTGAGATAAGTGGATTGGACTGCTTAAGACTTCATGTATGTTAGGAAAATGGAACACAGGATATTAGTTATTTGAGGGGATACTTTCATACTATTTTAAAATCTATTTTCTGTATGAAGAGATTCATTTAATACTTTATTCATTTGATAAGGGATGCCTTAAATGGGGTCATTCTGTATTTAGAACAAATAAGAAAAATGTTCTGGAGAATTCCTCAAGGAGTATTACAGATTTTTTACAAAATAACTTTAAATGGACTATAATTGCAATAATCAGAATGATTACTGGAGTGTATAAGTCAATTTAACCTCTTTAAGGCAAAAACCATTCAAGATGTGTGTTTAAGTTACAAGTTTATGAAATTAACATTTGATCATTCTCCCTGGCTTCTTACAAACTGCACTTGTTTATTGTGCAGTTCTCTTTTCAGTTGGTTTATTATTTGCTGGCTTTATAGGGGTGAGTAAAAATATACAGACTAGAAAGAGCTTTGGATGCAGACCTTGTTGGAACTCCTGAGCATGCACTGAAACTTGTGGAACTTTAGGTAAGGTTTAAAAAAAATTCTTCTATTTTAAAAATTATGTGTGTAAAGGGGTTTCAATTCAACTCGGGGGATAGTAAATCAATTTGTGAGTACAATGCATCTTGATCATCCCTCCTGTTACTCTCTTTGCCATCTGTCCCACCCCTACCCATGTCTTCAAGTTACCTAGTTCCATTTCCACAGATACACATTGAGTATCATGACTGTTGATCCAGTATCCACCACTATAAAGTGCTGTTTGTAAAAAATAGAAGTGTATTGATCAGCATCCAATCAGAAGGATGATATAACATAGTAACTCAAATAGAGAAAATTAAATACAAAAAATATTGTATACCTAAAGTGGGAGATTAGAATAGCTGGGATTGGCTAACATGAGCTACTAAGAGCTCTAAAAATAACAGAGATGAGTAGAGCAGCCACTACCCTCAGGGAAAACATTGAGCCACGCAGGAGACCTTTCTAGGCTGGTGTCCAAGGCTGGGCTGCAATAAAAGAAATCACTATAGGACTTGGAGGGAGACTTGAAGTATAGTACAAGCTATTAAAAGGAGATACTCCACTGGATTTCTTTGCTACAAAACCATGGAGGGGATCAGGGAAAAATCTATGTTTACTGGAGGGGTCAGATGAAGAGCAAGTACCTGCAGCTCTGCTACTGAGGGCTCTGCTACTTTGCTGAGGCAGGTTGTCCTTCCTACCGAGTCTCAGACTTTCTATCCAGGAAGTGGAGTTTTCTGCTCTCTGGGACAGGAAATATAGATAAAGGGCACATTTTCACAAAGCAAATGATGGAAAGTGGATTTAAAGTTGATGACTGCTACACATATATGGATGCTTGTCTCCAGAGTTTTAAAGAAAACTAGATGAGATAATCCATACACATACGTTTGTATGATTTTCCTCATGCAGTGAGTTCTTGCAGTCTAACATATCCATACAAAGTCTTTCATTAGTTGTAAAGAATAAAGTATTAACTGTATTGTCCTTTATTCAGACTATGGCTGCCATCCCCCCATGTGGTTGCTCTCTATCTTATTAGTGCTCTTGCCCATTGAGTATTGGTTAACAACTTCAAGCTAAATAATCAGTCCCTGATAACGGCTCTCATCCTAAAACTTTAAAGGATATATAAAGCTAGCAACTTTTAAAGGTGTTGACATCAGACTTTTTTTAGATCTAGAGCTGCCTTTTATAAAATTAAGAGCAGGATGAAACAAGTTTTGTTTCTACACTGTGCATATACCTTTGCATATATATGGCATATCCATGGCTCACAATTAGAAAGAAAATTTTAAGATAGGACCTTAAATAGTGAATTCTAATCCCTGTCAATTTGTTTTCTAATGTCTCCTTTATAGACCTAGAGCTTCAGAAGTACATAGAATGCTTATATGAAATGTCTAGAAGGTTCTCTTTGGGATGCCTTCTTTCTGGTCCCCCCCCCCCCCCCATACACACACAACATTGAGATGTGAACTCAAAGCCTAGTATTTACTGGGAAGGCACTCTACTACTTGAGCCACTTCTACTTCCACAGCCCTATTTTTACTTTTGCCGGGGGGGGGGGGGGGAGGGTGTTTTTATTTGGGACCAGTTTCAAACATTCTCCAGGTTTCTGTATCTAGAGTAGCTGATACTATAGGGGTTATCCCATAGTACCTGATGCAAAGCCATCTTCTATTTTACCTTATAACTTAATGGTTTCATACTACTCCTGGTGAACAGTCATTGCTGTTAAGTAAAAAGAAAGAAATTCTCTTCAGTATGCAAATGATAATATTTTATTTTCATAAATCAGGAATGACCTTTATAGACAGCTAGCCTTGCTATCTAATTATTGCCAGGATAAAAAAAAGAGCTGGAGAGTCATGATTTGCAGAGACTTCATTAACATTTAACTGGCTTATACTTTTTAACTACAATAAAAAGTGAATGTGTTCAGTGATTTAGTCACATTTTGCAGCTGTGTTATCTTGGGATCTACCAGAACCAGGCTAGATGGTGTATGGAACTGTATCAACATGTTTTTCATTGTTTGAATGGATATTACATTATACTTTGTTAAAAAAAAAACTTTCAGGCAAAATTGTTGCAACCAGATTCTGCATAGATTTATGAGGATTTCATTGTGCATTTATAAAGGAAGCATTTATTAGGTATGGCCACTCTAGGGAATACCCATGTAACTTAGATGCAGTATTGCTTTTGAACAGAATTCCTCTGCTGCCCATGAGCTTCCAGATATATGTCCATAAAATATTCATATTTTATGAAAAATACCTGGGGGTGTTTGACTTGTACATATTGCTGCTACTTAAAGCTACTTGGAAAGCCAGAAGCTTAATAGTTCTCTCTTTAATTGGTTGTTTCAGAACTGACATCATTTCCTTTAAGCTCATCCTTATTTTAGCTCAATAAACCACATTTACTATCTTAATAAGTCCCCAACTTATTTTAGTTCTGTAAGCCATCTTTCCTGTCTTGGGGGGGGCTCACTAATAAAGATGATTATGCAGGGGGAATATATTCTAGGGCCATCAGAAATTCATAGTACAATCAGCTCACTTTGGAGGGGCTTCATATCATACTGGGTACAGAAAGAGCCATATTATACATTTTATGTTTCCTTTCAAGTGATAAAAACAGCTCTGTGAAATGAGAAAATGATATCCTTGTGTTGGCATTGTATGGGTCTTTGGGGTTTGCTGTCAGCCACACATGTTCTTGCCTGGGTACCTGTGTGCATTTTCAGTGCCAGCAGTCATTTTGTAAATCTAGTCATGCACCAGCCTGGCCTGGCTTATGAGGCCGCCCCAAATACTAGCTGTTTAAGCTGATGCTACAGGGCTTCATCAGCATGCTGTGTGTGTCTCCCCTGGGGGGTCAGTTCTGTCAAAATTGATTATTATTTTATTCATTTTTACTGTTATTTGTGCCACTGCTGTTTAGGCTTATCCCTTCAGTGCTGAAACTGTTCTCTACCTTTAAATAGAGTTTGCATCCAAGGAAAAAATTCTCATAAATGTTTGCACACAGTTCTGACATTTCTTACCCCATATTGGAAAGCCATTAGCATTATAAACTCAATAAATCCACTTTGCTCCTATACTTGTTGAAAATTCAGTAAGAGGGAGATATAAATGACCATTTTTGTCAAGGTGAAATGTTGAATTTAATCCTGTATCTTTTATAATGAGATTTCTTTTCCCTGGGGAAAATTTAATTGTGACCAGAATGGTTCAAAGTGTTCCAGAAGATAGTGCACTGATTTTGGGCCTGTAACTAGAATTGGTTAGCAAGACAAAGGCAGAAAGCTGAGAGAGACTACTTAGAATAGCCTAGAGTTCCTTGTCTCTCCCTTGATGAACATTTATTGACATGTAGAGACAAATGTAGACAGCCCCTCATGAAATTGGCAGATACAAGTTTTCCAAAGGTTTGGGGCCAGAAATACTTTGGATTTTGAAATTGTTTTTATAATGAAATATATATATATATATATATATATATATATATATATAAAATTTGATATTGTGGGGATTTTAGTAAAGTCTAAAAAATGTAATTCATTTGTATCATGTATTCCTTCTACATATAGCCTGAATGAATATCGATGCAGTGTTTTAGTGTTTGTTCATTTTGATCTTGACCCATCAACATGAGGGAGGGTACAGAATTTTCCATGTGTCATATGGGAGATGTTTAAGAAGTTTAAGATTTGAGAGTGTTTGGGATTTTGCCTTTTCTGATTAGGAATATTTGTTCAATCTGAGACATGAATCTAGTAAGATGGCTAATACCTGAATAGCAGGGTCAGGATTCCACAAGCTCTCCACAGGCAACAAGATGGATTTAGTAGGGAAGAGTGGACAAAAAAGGAGAAACCGCTGAAGAGTAGTGATATAGAAATGGTGGATGGGTCTCATGCTCTCAGCAGTTCCCTGGGCTGTCAGCAGAGCAAGAGGTCAAGGCTAGGGCCTACATTATTTCTGATTCCAGTGCTGAGTTCTATTCTTTGGGACCAGTGACAATACCTGCCAGTAAGTGATGGGTCATAAATGTTCTAGTAGGTGGGATTGAAGAGAGAACAGGATGTTTTATCTTGAGAAGTGAAGACTTAAGAGCATGATAGTTCTCATGTATAGGATCCTCATGTATAGGAGCAGAGAGGTTCACTGTTACCAAAGTGAATAAAGATAAGATAAATGGGTATACATCTCTAGCAGTCAAGCATGAGACTCCCCCTCACCTCCAAATGGCTAGAAATCTTTTATTTTATTGTCAAGGTAATGTACTGAGGGGTTACAGTTATATAAGTAAGGTAGTGATTACATTTCTTGTCTAACTTGTTACCCCTTCCCTCATTTTTCTCCCTCTTTCCCCACCCTCCTCCATGTTGTACAGATAATTTCCAGCATATTGTCTTGTGTATATCCCTGTTGCATTAGTTACCCATTTGTCCTTTGTCTCACCATTTTGTATATACGTTTATCTGAAGCAGGGAAGGGAAGGGAAATCACGAGACATCTTAAGGGGAATTTTTTATATGGTAGGTGCACTTTACAAAGTTCTGACTTTAATCCCTTATCTTATCTGTTAGGAATGTAACTGGCTCTCTGGGAGAATGTAGGGTTGAGTTACACTTTTGACTTCTGATATCTGTGTTCCCTTTGGGAATACACACCCATTAGTTTCATCATACATTGAATGCATAGTATTAAATATTCTTAGTTTGTAGAATTATTTTTGTTGTTTATTGTTTATGATACTTAAATTTGAATTCAAGGCCTTGAACTTGTTAGACAGGCACTCTAATTGAGCCACATCCCTAATCTTTTTGCATTTTTTTTCTTTTTTGATATAGGGGTCTTGACAGCTTTGTCTAGGCTAGTTTCAAAATATGATCTTACTGTCTCTTCCTTCTGAGTGAATCTGGGATTACAGGCCTATGCTGCCATATCCGACTTAATTATTTCTATTATTATTATCATTATCATTATTATTAGAGATTAAAGTCTTGCTCTAAAGACCATGTGGGCCTGCATGGTTCTATCTGCCCCAGGGTGGACCTCAACTCACAATCTTCCTGCTTTGAGAGTATAGACACATCTCATAAGATTTGCATTCATGTTTTCTTGACATCCATGCTACTTCTCTTTTTTGGCAAGCAATCACAATTAATATATTGACTTAATATAATTAACATATTAGGTGTTGGGTTATACAGTAAATATCCATTATGTAATGGGTGGCTTATTTTCATAATCATTATTATGATCAATATAGTCATGCACTTTATCCATGGGAAATATTTGGCAAAAGATTTGATGCCATGATCATTCAAACTCATAGACATTTAAGACAATGAAGGGTGGAACCTGAAATCATTATTGCTGTATGCTGTTGATGCTGTAACAGCTGAACTTTTATGCATATTCTTCATTTTCTATTATTTGTTGTCCCTTTAAGTAGTTTATTTCTAGTACCAGAATTAAGCAGATATTTGCCACATGTTTAATCTTGAAATTATTATTGCCTTTAAAACGTATAGACTATAAAATAAATGTATTATCTTTTTTTAATTTTGAGACCTCAAGTTTCCAAAATCATAAAATGAAACCTGTTCTATGTTAGATTTAGTACAGTCCTTTGAAAATGGTTTGTAAACTTTGACTATCTGTAGTTTGTATTGTGTCTTTTCTTTCTCTGACATTGTGCTATTTTTGTTGTGGAAGCATTTTCTTTTTTTTGACAAATTATACTGTGTTTTTTCTTATTGAAAGCATTGAATACTTAAGGATGTTCTATTACAGTTTTGGATGCAAGATGAATTTTCTCAATTCCTATACATCTGGAAAATGCAGTTTTAAATTTGCGTATGTTCTACTTTCAATTTTCTTCTATCACCATTGAATTCCTTTTGGAGAGCAAAATAACATAACGGAAGGACAAGGCATACTTTTGAGAGTTTACAATTCTTAGCAAAAGTGCAATAAAGGTCAGATCTGAGCTTCCCGTTCAAACAGGTCAAGCCAAACTTAATATGATATCAAGCAAGTATGTTGCCTCCTGTAGTCACCACAGCTTATTCCAGAATCTGACTGTTATTTACATTACTTTTTATTCTTTCACATTGTAGGTGGTTGTGTCTTTGATGAACCATATAGCACATGTGGATACAGTCAATCTGAAGATGATGACTTCAACTGGGAGCAAGTAAACACTTTGACCAAACCAACTTCTGATCCATGGATGCCATCAGGTTTGCTCTTAATTGTCAGGTTTTTTAAAACTAAAAGAGTCTTAAACAACAGTCTTAAACATCCGGTGACTATTGGTCATGGGGTATTGGTGGAATGAAGAAGGGTTTTGGTCTTTGAAGGCAACAGTTGATGGCTGTCAGCTAGTCAGAATGATTACAAGGGTGTGAACTTGGAATGTCCTCCTTTAAAGTCTAGTGATGATTTACTTTATCTTTGGATAGATACACTTTAGGCAGACTAATGTCTTTATCAATTGGTCCTTCCAATTGATATGAAAAGTAGATGACTGTCTTTTCTGACTCATGGAAGGAACTGTTGTTGGAGAATGCAAGTAATAAATCTCTATCACATAGGAGACTTTGGAGGTGACTCCCTTTACTTAGCATGTGGGAAATCTGGGAGGATACCTAGTGATCTTGAAAGCCTTCAGAGATTCAATGGTGTTGCATAAATGTAGATGTAATTTCACCAAGCTCTTGAGAAGTGTTCCATTTTGTGCTGAGTAAGACATGTATTTTACTAAAGCCAGCAAGAATTTAACTATGATTTTGGATGGAAGAATAGGAAGATAGTGACTGGAAAATTGCAATCATACTTGAGCTTGTCTAGTTTTATTGGGCCTCATTTTCAGGTTGTAACTTTGGACAACCCTTTAAAATTTTAGATTTACAGGTTCATTATAGTGATGGATTGATGACCATACCAATTTAGGATTCATAAGTGATCTTGCAAAGATACTTTGAAACATGAAGTAGACTTTAACGTAAATATAACTAACCTTTGTTGCCAACCATGTTGTTACTCTTCCCTTCCTACCTTAAACTCTTCATAATTTCAAATAAAGGAACATTGGGCTCTGGAGTACTATAGAGTTTTTTCTCTTCAGTTCTTTGCTCAGTTCCCCACAGATTACATTTTCTTTTTCTTTTTCTTTTTTTTTTTTGCGTTGCTTTTTTTTAATTGTGAAGATACTGCACGGAGGGGTTACAATTACATGGGCAAGATATCGAGTACAATTCTTATCAAGCATTGTTGTCTCCTCTTTGTTTCCCTTTCCCATTCCTTCCCATTACTCACCCCTATCCGATCCTCCGACACAACGACTTGTACATCTCATTGTCGCAATGGGTGCACCTGTATCCCTATTTAAAAGATTTATTTTTTCCCTTGCCCTCCACAAATTATACCAACATCAAATACAGTGAAAGCAGGGGTTATACCGTGGGAGAGGGACACACAAAACAACAAAGAAATAATCTTGTAAATATGCTAGAAACAATTGTATGAAAGAAAAAAAAAAACATTTGAATACTTATCGTGGGGTTCATTTCCCTAGCATCAACTTATCTGACCTTTTCTGCTTGCCTCAGACATTTACTAGTTATTGCAAATAAGGGAAACCATGGGACCTATGTTTCTTTGGGCCTGGCTTACTTCACTTAATATAATTTTTTCCAATTCTTTCCATTTCCTAACAAATGGGGCAATGACATTCTTTCTGATGGAGGCATAGAATTCCATTGTGCATATATACCACATTTTCTTGATCCATTCATCTACTTAGGGACATCTGGGTTGGTTCCATATCTTAGCTATGGTAAATAATGCTCCAATAAACATAGTTGTGCTGGTAGCTTTAGAGTGGTCTTGTTTGTGATCCTTTGGGTAAATGCCCAAAAGTGGGATTGCTGGGTCATAGGGGAGCTCTATGTGGAGTCTTTTGAGGAACCTCCATACTGCTTTCGAAAGTGGTTGAACAATGCAGTAGGGTTCCCTTCTGTCTACATCCCCTCCAGCATCTGTTGTTATTAGAGTTCTTGATTATAGCCATTCTAACTGGGGTAAGGTGGTATCTCAATGTTGTTTTGATTTGCATTTCTTTTATTGCTAGAGAGGTTGAGCATTTCTTCATGTGTCTATTGGCCATCCTTCTTTCCTCTTCAGAGAAGTTTCTCTTTAAGTCTTTAGCCCACTTATATATTGGGCAGTTGTTTCTTTGAGGATTTGTTGTTGGGGGATTCAATTTTTTGAGTTCCAAGTATATTTTAGATATGAGACCCTTGTCCATTGTATGGCTAGTGAAGATCTTCTCCCAATCCGTGGGCTTTCTATTGATCTTGCTAGCTATGTCCTTTGCCATACAGAAGCTCTGCAATTTCATGCAATCCCATTTGTCCGATCTTTCTTTGATTTATTGTGTTTCTGGGTCTCTATTAAGAAAATTTTGGCCTGTGCCAAGGAGACCTAGGGTTTCTCCTATTCTATCCTGTAATGTTTTCAGAGTGTCTGCTTTGACTCCGAGGTCTTTGATACATTTGGAGTTTATTCTGGTGTAAGGTGATATATAAGGATCTAGCTTTAGTTTTCTACAAGTAGTTAACCAATTTTGCCAGCACCATTTACTGAAGAGGCTGTCTTTCTTCCATTCTATTTTTTTTAACTCCCTTATCAAAGATTAGATGGCTATAGGTCTGTAGGTTCATTTATGGGTTTTCATTTCTATTCCATTGGTCCTGAGGTCTGTTGTTGTGCCAGTACCAAGCTGTTTTGATTACTATGGCTTTGTAGTAGAGTTTGAAATTTGGTATTGATATTCTTCCAGTACTGTTCTTTCTGTGTTGAGGATCGTTTTTGCGATTTGGGGTCTTTTATTGTTCCATATGAATTTTTGGATTGCCTCTTCTATTTCCTTGAAGGATGAGGTTGGAATGTTGATAGGTATTGCATTGAATTTGTAGATATCCTTGGGAAGAATTGCCATTTTCACGATGTTGATCTTTCCAATCCAGGAGCATGTGAATTTTTGCCACTTTCTAAATTCTGTTTTGATTTCCTTTTTCAGGTTTTTAAAGTTTTCATCATAGAGATTCTTCACTTCTTTGGTTAAGTTAATTCCTACGTATTATATTTTTTTGTGGGGCTATTACAAATGGAGTTGCTTTCCTGATTTCAGCCATGCTTTTCTCATTGTTGGCATAAAGAAACGCCATTGATTTTTGAGGGTTAATTTTATACCCTGCTACTTTGTCAAAGTTTTGAATCAGCTTGAGTAATTTGGGAGTAGAGTTTGTGGGATTTTTAAATTCAAGATCATGTCGTCTACAAAGAGGGAGAGTTTTACTTCTTCTTACCCTATTTGGGTCCCCTTTATGTTTGCATCTTGTCTTTTTGCTATAGCTAGGCATTCTAATACTAGATTGAAGAGAAGTGGAGAAAGTGGACATCCTTGTCCTGTTCCTGAGTTTAGAGGAAATGGCTTTAGTTTTTCACCATTGAGTAAAATGCTGGCTGTAGGTTTGTCATATACAGCCTTGATTGTATTGAGGAATAGTCCCTGGATTCCTAATTTTTCCAGAACCTTCATCATAAATTGTCAAATGCTTTTTCTGCATCTATTGAAATAACCATGTGGTACTTATACTTGCTCTTGTTGATGTAATGAATTATGTTAACTGATTTGCGTATATTGAACCAGCTTTGCATCCCCGAAATGAATCCTGTCTGATCGTGGTGTATGATTTTTTGGATGAATTGTTGAAGTCGATTGAACAAAGTTTTGTTGAGACGTTTTGCATTGATGTTCATCAAAGAAATGGATCTCTTTCTTTGATGAGTCCCTGCGTGGTTTTGGGATGAGGGTTATGATGGTTTCATAGAATGATTTCAATAGTGAACTTTCTCTTTCAATTTCATTGAAGAGTTCGAGGAGTATTGGTGTGAGCTCTGCTTTGAAGGCCTTGTAGAATTCCGCTGTAAAACCATCTGATCCTGGGCTTTTCTTAGATGGGAGGTCTCTTATTGCTGTTTCTATTTCAGTGCTTGATATGGGCCTGTTAAGATGGTTTAACTCATCTTTGTTTAGTTTTGGCATGTTGATATTTGCTAGGAAAAGGTCCATTTCTGCCAAGTTTTCAAACTTATTAGCATAAGTGTTTGAGAAGTATTTCATTACAGTGTTCCGAATCTGGGTTGTTTCTGTGGTGAAGTTTCCATTCTCATCTCTGAGTTTACTTATTTGGGTGTATTCTCTTCTTTTTCTGATTAGATTTGCTAAGGGTCTTTAAATTTTGTTAGTTTTATGAAGAACCAACTCTTTGTTTTGTTGATTCTTTCTATGGTTTTTTTTGGATTCTCATGCATTTAATTCTGATTTAATTTTGATTATTTCTTTCTGTCTACTGGATTGGGATTTATCTTGCTGCTCTTGTTCTAGCAGGCTCAGATGTCTCATTAAATTGTTAGTTTCAGATCTCTCCAATTTGTTGATGTAGGAACTCAGAGCTATAAACTTGCCTCTGAGTACTGCCTTTGTTGTGTCCCAGAGGAGCTGGTAGTTTGTGTGTTCATTTTTGTTGAATATCATGAACATTTGAATTTCCTTTCTAATCTCTTCCATGACCCACTGGTGGTTCAACAGTGTGTTGTTCAGCCTCCATGTGTTACAGGACTTTCTTTGGTGGCTTTTGGTTTTGAGTTCAAATTTTATTCCCTTGTGGCCTGAGAAAATGTATGGAATAACTTCAATGTTTCTGAATTTGGACAAATTTGCTTTGTGACCTAAAATGTGGTCTATTTTGGAAAATGTTACATGTGCTGCTGAGAAGAATGTGTATTCTGATGCTTCTGGGTCAAATATTTGGTAGATGTCTGTTAAATCTAGTTGATCTATGCAGTTGTTTAGGTCTGTGGTTTATGTGTTGAGTTTTTACCAAGTTGATCTATCTAGTGGGGATAGTGTTGTGTTAAAATCCACAACAATTGGATCTATATGAGATTTGAGAAAAGTAGTGTTTCTTGGATAAATTGGGTGCTCCATTTTTTGGCAAATAGAGATTTAGAATTGTAATATCCTCCTGAAGGAGAGATCCCTTAATTAGTATGTAGTGACCTTCTTTATCTCTTCTAACTAATTTTAATTTGAAGTCTATTTTATCTGATGTTTGTATTTCAATTCCTGCCTGTTTATGGGGGCCGTGTGCTTGTTAGATTTTTTTTCCAGCCTTTCACATTTAAAATGTGTTTGTTTCAGGTGTGACTCCTGAAGGCAGCAGATAGAAAAATCTTGCTTTTTAATACCACTGGGCAGTCTAGGTCTCTTAATGTTACGAGATAGGACTGAGAAGTATTTGGGAGTTCCTGCCATTTTATCCACCTTCTTGGGGGCTGTGCCAACTGGGTTCTTCCTGTGGTTCTTGAATTCTCAGTTTGGGTGTGGTTTCTTGGCCTTTATTGTCCTCTTGTTGGTTTTCTATGTGTAGGACATCTTTAAGAATCTTTTGTAGGGCTGGTTTGGTGGAGATACATTGTTTTAGCTTTCCTTTGCTATGGAAGATTTTTATTTGACCTTCGGTTATGAAGGAGAGTTTAGCTTGGTACAGTATTCTTGGTTGATAGTTGTTTGTCTTTAGGGTGTGGTATACATCATTCCAGGCTCTTCTTGCTTTAATTGTCTCTGCTGAGAAATCTGAGCTGATTCTAATTGGTTTCCCTTTATAGGTGATTGATCTTTTCTCCTTGACAGCTTTAAGGATCTTTTCCTTGGTCTGAATTGATCCTGTGCGGATTATAATATGCCAGTGGATGTCCTGTTCTGGTCTGGTCTATTTGGAGTTCTAAAAGCTTCTTGTATCTGAATAGGCCTATCTTTTTGCATGTTTGGGAAGTTGTCTGCTAGGATCCTGTTAAACAAATTTCCTAGACCGTTAACTTCTATCTCTAGATGCTCCTCTACACCTATTATCCTCAGATTAGTCCTTCTGATGGTGTCTTCCAAATGTTGAATAGATCTTTCACATTTCTTGGATTTGTCTTGGATGGTTGTATGTTCTTTCTCTATAATATCTAGACTTCTTCAATCCCCGAGATTGGATCTTCTGCATGGTCTAATCTACTATCAAGACTTTCTACTTTGTTTTTTATTTCTTTTCCTTCTAATTGGTCAGCTGTGATAGCTTCATATTCCTTGTTGGAGCTTTGTTTTAGATCTTGTATGAACTTCTTTACTTCCTTAATTTGGTGTTCAGTGTTTATTCTCAAATCACTTGGTTGATTGGTTATGGTTTCCTTGGACTCCCATTCCTTCTGTTGGGCTCCATTCATCATTCCCTTTGTGGTCTCCCTGACTTCTTTCAGCTCTCAATTTATGAATTCCATGAATGCCTCTATTGATCTTTGTGTATTCTCATCCCACTGTCTCTATTCCTATATTACTCTTTGATTAGCTTCCTCACGTTCACGCAATTCCTGTAGTTCTCTTTGAGTGTTCTCAGCCTGCTCATGCAATTCCTTTATTTCTCTTTTGAGTATTCTCAATCTGCTCACGCAATTCCAGTATCAATCTTTGAGTAACTTCCGCACGCTCATGAGATTCCTGTATTGATCTTTGGTTTGCCTCCATTCTCTCTCTCTATCACACTCACACTGAGTCCTTTGCAGGTTTTCACTCTTTCCATTTACCATGTTTATCTGTAGTGTTTATAGAGCTTTTTGGGAACTCTCCTCTGGATTCTTCATTATCTCTCTGTCCCCTGATTATCATGAGTAGGAGTTTAGATACCCAGACTTTCCATTTTTCTTGTGTTTTTTCCGGCTTGTTCTGGCCATTTGGGATGAGAGTAACACCAGGTTTGTGCTAGAACACTATTTTAAGTCAACCATCAACCAAAGTTCGTAGTTGCACAGTCAGAAGTTTGCAGATGTAATCTAGTTCAAGAGATACAATCTATTCAACATCAAAGAACTATGTCTTAATGGCCTAAGAACAGCAAATGGGAATTTGGAAAACCAGAAATTATTAGGTTTAGGGAGAAATGTGGGGAAGAATAGGAGTAGAGGGATGTGGAAAGGTAAAGGGAGAGTGAAATTATTCAAGTCCTAATTTCGAGTAGGGAAATGGATTGGACAGAATGATAGCCGAGAGAGAAAAGGAAAAAAAGGAAAAAAAAGAGACAAGAAAAAAATGGAAAAACAAAAATTTAAAATTAAAAAGTGAAACACTTAAAAATCATGCAAGTTTAAAAAATTAATATTCAGAGAAGAACGGGGATGGGATGAGAGGAGGGGAGGGATAGAAAGTAGACATGAAATACTAAAAAAGAAAAAAAAAGAAAAATGTTTAAAATATTATATGGTTACAAAGAGGTAATACTGCTACTAAGGAATTTAAGTCTAAGAGGTTTTGAATTGAGTAATATATTTCTGGATTAAGTGTGTACACAATAGTGGATAAGGTCTAATAATCGACGATGGGTATATCTGAGGATGAGCAGAATAGCAATTAAGTCATGCAAAAAAGAACGAAACAGAAGAAAAAGTGAAAAGAATGAGAAAGAAAGAAAAAAGAAAGAAAAAAAAAGGATCAAAAGATCAGTAGAGATTTTAAAAAAGGCACACACACATACACACCTGAAATAAAAATTGAGGAAGAAAAAAAAATAGAAAACATTTTTTAAAAAATTAAAAATTAATTTTTTAAAAAAGGTACAGAAAAAAAGAGTTCTTTGATTTTTTTTGGCGGGGGGGGGGGGGGGGGGAAATGGGAAGATCCTGCATCTCCCTTGTGTTTGTAACCAGTCTCTTGGTGGAGTCTCTGATCTGCTTGTGGTGTTTGCTTTTCCTGTGGTTTGATTGGTTACTTAAGTCAGTTTGTTTGGGATGGCAGAAAAATGCTCTCCTTTACCCAGGATTTTGTGATCCTCCTCCCAGGCTAGTTCAGTGGGAGGGAGATCTGCTTTGAGTATCACAAAAAGGGAGATGGCTGTTTCCTCTAGTTTGGAGATGATGTGATGAGGCTAGGTTCTGGGTAGAGTTGAGGCCTTTCAGCAAACTGTAGCTTTTCCCTGAGGGACTAGCTTTTGAGATACTCACAGAGCCTAGCCTGGAGCCATTCTCAGGGTTTATGTTTACTGAATTTCAATTGATTGCCTAGGCTGCAATCAGCCTAGGCAGCCTCTTGCTCCGTTTACCCAGTGAAGAAAGCCACTCCTCAGTGGCAGATTTTCCTCTGCCTGGTCTGGGTGACTTTTCTCTGGGTGGAGCTTAGCCAGGCAGGTCAGGTTTGGTTCCTCTGACCTGCTAAATGACTGTTTTGCTTTCTTCCAAGTCCTGAGATGGATCTAGCTACTCAGCCAGACCTTTGTCAGTATCAAAGCTGGAGGTCTCTGATAGTGGGGAGGGGTAGGAGTGGCCTTCCCTCCTCTGCTCCCTGAGAAGGATTGAGGATGTCAGGGTTGTACTCACACAGGAATCTTGGTTCCTGGGTCATCTCTGGTCTGCGATCTGCAGGATGAAAATATCTGCTCCTTGTCAGTTCTTGCTCGTGTTGAGTAGAATCCTCTCATCTGCTGCATCTGGTGCCTTTGTCTTGTACTCTCTGTGTTGTAGGTATGGTGGCTATGGTCGCCACGCCGCCGCTGCCACCGCTGCAACTGCTGGCAAGTGCTCAGATCTGTCTCCTTGCCTGGATTTTCCCTCTCTGGCCAAACTCTCTGTACTGTGATGGCACACTTGGTGTGATTCTCTAGCCTAGGACTGTTCACTGGAACACTAAAACTGCTGTTTAGCCTCCAGCTTCTCATCCACCATCTTCCCGGAACTCCCCCCTACATTTTCTTTTTCTATCTCTTCCATTCTCTTATATCTGTGTGTGCCTTTGAGTACCAGTGTGTTGGAATCAGTGGTCTACTTTTGGTGGTTTTCTTGCTTCTATTCTTGTCAGTGATGGGTAGAAGGAACACAGTTATACCTTTCCTGTCATGCTGCCTTTTTCTGTCTCATTATGGAGCTGTTGAGTGGCCTTTCTTCTTTGGGTCCGGTCGTGGGGCCTGAACTCTGGGCCTGGTCTCTGTCCCTCAGCTCTTCAGCTCAAGGCTAGCACTCTACCTCTTGAGCCACAGCGCCACTTCTGGCTTTTTTTTCTTTTTGCTTCTGTGGTGCTGGGGAATCGAACCCAGGGCCTCAGGCATGCAAGGCAAGCGCTCTACCACTGAGCCACCTTCCCAGCTTTGAGTGGCCTTTCTTGCAAGACTAGATGGTGTTTAGAGAAGCTTGGCAGCTGAGACTAGGGCAAATGGGAGTGTTATATATTTAGTAAATTCATGGTAGATTTTTTTTTTTTTCCAGAAGCACATCCACTGTTTCTTTTTTGAGTTTTGTGTGTTTGTGTATTGTTGTTGTTGTTATTGTTAGGATGTTAGTATTGAACCTAGGGCTTATAGACAAAATTTCTACCACTTTTGTGCTGTCACTCAGTAAAAAATTGGGACACAATTTCATTCCTCTCAAAATTATAATTTTTTTACCTCAGGTAATTGATTTAATTATTTTGGTACATTAGAGTGAAGCCAAGTTTGGAAAGAAAATAACTTTTAAAAAGAAGCCTAAATATGGCAGAATCTTCTGTCCCTACTTATCCTAGTTTCATTACTAGATAATCTACTTCCATAGATGAAAGAGACCAGAGATATCCCTTTCTGGTGCTTGTCCTTTCTTTCTTTCTTTTTATATCTCACATTATCAACACAGACTAAACTGACACATTTTAAATAAAGAAACAATGGGAATATAATATTATTATTAGCAATAATAAACAGTAAAGGCTAAGAGTAGCTTAGAACAGCCAGATAAGTTACAGATAGAGCAAGGCAAGTGACTTTGCAAATATATGACCTTGGAAGGCTTTTCTTCCTGTTAAGAATGAAGTGAGGCATTTGAATGTTATATTTTAATTCTCTTTTCTCAGTAAAGTAATTGTTAATATAAGATCTTTGCAGCTTAAGCTCTCTGAAAATCACATCATATTATGCTTTCTGTCAAGGGTTTCTGGTGGTGGCAAAAGGACTCCTATGCTCTAAGTAGCGCACAGGTTGTATTTTAGCAATGTTATTTTTTTGTATTAGTACGCTGGGTGAGGAAGGAAAACCTAGTGCTTTCTTTTAAGAGGAACAGTGCTGGAGCATGAACTTAGGAGCTAGATCTTTCTATGGAAGTGATCTATCACTTAAACCACATAGTCATTTTGGTTTTGTTACTTTTAAATAGGGTCTCACTTTTTCCTTGGGCCAACCTGAAACTTGATCTTTCTACCTACATTTCTTACGTAGTTGGGATGACAGGTGGAAACCACTGCTCTCGCCATTTTATTAGGGTGGAGTCTCATGAACTTTATTCCTAGATTGGCTTTGAACTGTGATCCTCTTGATTTCAGTCTCAGCTATAATTACTAGTGTAAGCCCTTGTGTCTAGTTAATACTACTGTTTTCTGTATATATCTACTATGAATATAAGTGAGACATTTGAAAATAGTAGTCTTGTCAGAGTAAATACTTTTGTATTTTCGATTGTTAAGTTATAGTATTTATTTAACAAACCTTAGCCTTGACCATTCTTTTGGGATTGGTCCTTGGGCTTGAATAAAGGACCCTGGGTGCTGTACCTGAGTTGTTGTTTTTTTTTTTTTTCTGAAGGTTAGGAATCTACCACTTGAATTAAAGCTCTGCTTCTGGCTTTTTGGTGGTAACTGGAGGTAAAGGTCTCATGAACTTTCCTGTTGAGGATGGCTTGGAACTGTGATCTTTTGAGCCTCTTCAGTAGCTAGGATTACAGGCATGAGCCACAGATGTTTGGCCTGTCTTTTTTTTTAATCCCTAGTATAAGCTAAACATTATGGTAATTGCTGTATGAGACTATAAAAATATATTTTATCTTACCTATATAGGAAAATATAGTCTAACTTACCTACATAGGAAAACTGAAGTCTAAGACTACACAGAATTAGGTGTGGGGTCAAGGGGAAGTGTTTTGTGTTTTTAGTGTAAGCCCAGTGCATTCATGTTTTAGACTTGTCCCCAGCTGACCCTTCTATCCTAATTGAGAAGTTAAATTCTCCTGCAGTATTATTAGAAGAAAGGTGCTATTATCGCATACATCTGCATAAACAGTTTGAAACTTCCTGGTATGATTATTTGAAACTGAAATGATTCAAATTATCCAATATTTTAAGTGCTAACATGATATGACATCAAAAACAGAAAATTCCATACCTGACTTCATATGATGGATCAGTCAGAGCACAGTGCACAAAAACCTGTGTAAAATTACTTATATGGTCCAGGAAAGCATTGGTAGAACATTTGCTTAACATTGAAAGGACTACATTTGATTTCCAGGACAGTTAAAAATTTAACTGTGAACTATGTTATTATGTATATAAAAATTTTAAATTGGTTATGTGTTTAGATTTTAGTCCCATCTCCAAAATATATTATTATATACATATGTGAAATTCAAGCAAATTCAAAATACCCACACTTCTGCTTCCAAGTATTTTGGGTAAGCAGTACTCATCCTATCTACACTAAGGGATAGATTTTATTTTTATTTTATTGCAAAGTTGATATACAGAGGAGTTACAGTTACATAAGTAAGGTAATGAGTACATTTCTTTCTTTTTTTCCTTTTTAAATTTTATTTTTTTGTAAAGGTGCTGTACAGAGGGGTTACAGTTACATAAGTAAGGTAATGAGTACATTTTTTTTTTGTCAAATATTGTTTTTCTCCTACTATCCCTCCTCCCTAGTCCTCCCCCCCAGTACATTTCTGTTTGAACAGTGTTACCCCCTCCCTCATTTCTCCCCCCCCCCCCCCCCCCCCGCTTTCCATCCTCCCAGACTTCCTTCCCTCCAAGTTGTAAAGTTGATTTCCAACATAGTGTCTAGTGAGCATCTCTATTGCATTGGTTCCCTGTTTGTCCCACCATTTTTGTGATTCCCTTTCTCTTTTCCAAATCAAATAAACTTATATACAAGACAAAGGGAAGTGAAATCAGAAACAGTGACCACAGGGAATAAACCAGAGGAGAAAAAACAGAAAGATAGGAAGTAACTGCAAACAGCACACTAAAAAAAAGAACAATAAGGGAAGGGGTAACAATGCTCGACAAGAAATATACTCATTGCCTTACTCATGTAAATGTAACCCCTCTGTGTATCATCTTTACAATAAAATAAATTTTTTTAAAAAAGATAAAACAAGCACAAAAAACCTCTCTTGTTTCCATATCATGGAGATCATTTCGATTATGTGGTCATATGTACATAGCTATTGGGCTATTGTGAATCTCTGCTAGGACTATCCTAGGCATGTACTAATTATTGCATATAAGGGAAACTTCCTAAATAAAGGTCCAGAAACACAACAAGTCAAAGAAAGGCTGGATAAATAGAAATAGAATTATATTAAACTTCAAAACTTCTGCATGGCAAAGGACTTAGCTAGCAAGATAAATAGAAATCCCACAGATTCAGAGAAGATCTTCACGAGCTATACAACAGACAAGTGCCTTATATAAAAAAACATACATAGAGCTCAAAAAATCCCCAAAAGCAAATTTAAAAAGAAACAGCCACCCATTAATAAGTGAGCTAAAGAATTTTTTAAAAAGAGACTTTTCTGGAGAGGCAATAAGAATGGCCAATAGACACATGAAGAAATGTTCAACTTCTCTGGCCATAAAAGAAATGCAAATCAAAACAACATTGAGATTCCACCTTACCCCAGTTAGAATGACTATAATCAAGAACTCTAATAACAACAGATGCTGGAGGGGAATATGGCCAGAAGGAAACCCTACTGCATTGTTGGTGGGAGTCTAAACTTGTTCAACCACTCTGGAAAGCAATATGGAGGATCCTCAAAAGACTCCACATAGAGCTCTCCTATGACCCAGCAATCCTACTTTTGAGCATTTACCCAAACAATCACAAACAGGACCATACTAAAGCTACCATCACAACTATGTTTATTGCAACAGTATTTACCATAGCTAAGATATGGGACCAACCCAAATGCCCCTCAGTAGATGAATGGATCAAGAAAATGTGATGTGTATATATGTATATATGTGTGTATACATATACATATATATATATACATATATATATATATATAATGGAATTCTATGCCTCCATCAGAAAGAATGACCCTGCCCCATTTGTTAGGCAATGGAAAGACTTGGAAAAAATTCTATTAAGTGAAGTAAGCCAGGTGCAAAGAATCATAGGTCCCATGGTTTCCCTTGTTTGCAATAACTAGTATATGTCTAGCACAAGCAGAAAGCTTCAAGAGCTATGTACATAAGACCATATAAGATGATGTTAAGGAAAATGAACTGCAAGATAGGGACAAAAGTGGTTTTTATCTTTCTTGCTATTGTTTTTAACCTATTTATAATGTGCTATGTGATTTTTTTTTGTTTCTTTGGTATGTTCCTGCCCAACTGTATAACCCCTGTTTTCACTGTATTTGATTCCATTGCCCTGTATCTTGTATATATATTTTTCTAATTTGGGGAGGGGAAGGGAAAAAACAAAATGCTTAAATAGGGACACAGGCTGACCCATTGTAACAATGAGATGTACAAGACGCTAGGTTGAAAACAAACTTTACAACTTTGGTGGAGGATGGGGGCGGTAGTTGTGGAGGTGGGAGGGAAGAAATGATAGGGGAAAAACAAAAGGAGGAGGTAACAATGCTCGATAGGAAATGTACTCATTACCTTTCTCATGTAACTGTAACCCCCCTGTGCAGTATTTTTACAATAAAAAAGGTACAAAAAAAACCCATTGAGATTCCACCTTACCCCAGTTAGAGTGGCTATTATCAAGAAATCTAATAACAGATGCTGGAGGGGATGAGGCCAGAAGGGAACACTACTATACTGTTGATGGGACAGTAAACTTGTTCAAGCGCTCTACAAAGCAGTATGGAGGTTCCTCAAAAGACTAAATATAGAGCTCCCCTATGACCCTGCAGTCCCACTTCTGGGCATTTATCCAAATGATCACAAACAAGGCTGCACTAAAGCTGCCAGCACAACTATGATTATCATAGCATTATTCACCATAGCTAAGATATGGAACCAACGCAGATGAATGGATCAAGAAAATGTGGTATATAAACACACACTGGAATTCTGTGCTTCCACAGAATTCTTTCTGAATGATATTTCCCCATTCATAAGGAAAATGGAAAGACCTGGAAAAAAATCATATTAAGTGAAATAAATTAACATAGGCTTTAAAGGATGGATTTTAAAACAGAGTTTTCTCCATGTAAATGCAGCACAAATTTGAAATACTATTTAGTTTCAAGTTTTTCTTGTTCTTATTTCACCTTCTTTTCCTTTCTTTCCTTTTCTTTAGTGTATTTAATGTCAGTTTTGCCTCTCAAAAGCTGATTGCATACAGCTAACATTTTTTTAAAAAAACTTCTTAGGGTAAATGGAAGGCAAAATAAGACACAGCCATAGCTTTTTATGGGTTGATTTGTTTAACCCTTTATTTAGAATAGAACTAACCTTGTTTTATATGTGCATTTGTCTCCCCCGGTCCCAGTGTAGGCTGATTTGACTGACAGTTGATAAACTGCATCCTGTTTACCACATCCAGCAGCCCTCAGTATTGACTGTTAGCTAAGAGACTTGTTGCCATTTCTAAAGGATTAAAAGAACATTGAAAGAACAAAAAAACTTAGGTCCATCCCATGGTTTCCCTTATCTGCAATAATTACTATATGTCTGAGACAAGCAGAAACGGTCAGATAAATTGATGTTAGGCGAAATGAACCCCAAGATAAGGACTCAGATATTTTTTCTTTCTTGCTATTGTTTCTAACATATTTAAAAGATAGTTTCTATGGTGCTTTGTATGTCCCTCCCCCACAGTATAACCCCTGTTTTCACTGTATTTGATGTTGGTATAATTTGTGGAGGGGAAGGGAAAAAACAAATTGTTTAAATAGGGATATAGGTGGACCCATTGCAACAATGAGATGTACAAGAGTTATGTCGAAAAACAAACTTTACAATTTTGTTGGGGGGGATGGGGAGTCGGGAGGGGGGATGGGAAGGGATGGGAAGGGGAAACAAAGAAGGAAGCAACAATGCTTGATAAGAAATGTAAAAAAAGAAAAAGAAATGTACTCATTACCTTGCTCATGTTATTGTAACCCCTCTGTACAGTATTTTCACAATTAAAGAAAGAACAATATAGTATTTTTTGACATCTGATATTCACTTTTCAGCATTCATAAAGTTTTATTCACTTGTAGTCATGCTCTGTAATTTAAATTTGACTGTGGATGATGGTAAGGTGAATATCGAAATTGAATACCTGAGGTCCAGTTGACCTATGATATTTGCATAGAATTATTGTTTTGTACACTTGGTTTATATTGTAACTGTTTTCTGTACTCATAATTATTAGTATATAAGCATTACTTTACATTTTCTTTCACTTTCAGTTAATGAAATTTTCCCAAAATGGGTTTTTTTAAAATCCGAATAAACAAGGTTAGTGATTTTCTTTGTATTAAAAACCTATTTTAAAAATATCACAGTGTTCTTCCAGTACCACAACTCTACTGTTATTCTATTAGCAAACAACTCATCAAGATGAATTTAAAATGATAACTGATGAACTTTTCTACTCTTTTAGCTCTATAGTTTTTCCTGTGTCTGTTTTGAAGTTAGGGTTCCAGTGTTTTAAGTTAAATGCCAGAGGATATGTTTCTCTGCATATTTATTTATTTAAGTTGGTCGTGGGTTTGAACTCTGGGTCTGGGCGCTGTCCCTCAGCTCTTCAACTCAGGGCTAGTGCTCTACCACTTCTAGTTTTGTGAGTGGTTTATTGGAGATAAGAGGCTCACAGACTTTCCTGCCTGAGCTGGCTTTGAACCATGATCCTCAGATCTTAGCCCCCTGAGTAGCTAGGATTACAGGTGTGAGTCACCAGCACTTGGCTTGCATTTTTATTTATAAAGTTATTTTAACCAAACTTTAAAAAATTTAACACAGGAACTTTTTACCAGCTACTTGATTGCTTCTTTGAGGCAGTGACATTATCTCTGGAAATACATACTTAGAACAAATAAATATAAAATGCCATTTATATCTTTGTGGTTTAATTCAACATTTAGAGGTAGCAATAGGTCATGTTTTTGCAGTCAGCTCTGAAGCACATGGTTTCCTTGATGGTGAAAGAAGACCAAACCTAATTTTCATTGGTGAGCATGGGCTTTTTTTTTAAAATTTTATTTTATTTTATTTGAGAACATACTGTACAGAGGGGTTACAATTACATGGGCAGGATAATGCCTACATTGAGCATGGGCTTTATTTCATAGTAGGTTATCTTCTCCTTTAGCAGTGGGGAAATTTTTATGCTTTATCATAAGAATTTTTACGTGGAGCACATGAATTGATCTTAATAATTTGTATAGCTCTTCTGTAATGTGTTATTTACCACAGAATGTTGTATAGTTTTCACATTCTATAAGTATCACATAGGTAATTATTCTTTCAATTAAGGAGTCTCAACCTACCCTATTTAACAATGATTCATGTTTTTATACTTTGTTTCTCTGTAACATATGTGTGTTGCTACTCATAATATTTCTAAAAATGGAATTTATAAAGCTGCTATATTATAGGGACAAAAATGTTATCCTGGTATATTAAAAAAGTAATAAACTGCCAGTATATTGTCTCATGCCTATAATCCAGGTACTTGGGCCATGGATATTAGGAAGATTTTTATTTAAGTCCAGCCTAGTCAAAAAATATGATCAATAGAAAGCCCACAGACTGGGAGAAAATCTTCACTAGCTATACAACAGACAAGGGCCTCATATCTAAAATATACTTAGAACTCAAACAATTAAGTCACCCCAAAACAAATCCTCAAAGAATCAACTGCCCCATTAATACATGGGCTAAGGACTTAAAGAGAGACTTCTCTAAAGAGGAAATAAGAATGGCCAGTAGACACATGAAGAAATGCTCAACATCTCTGGCCATAAAAGAAATGCAAACAAAGACAACATTGAGATTCCACCTCACCCCAGTTAGAATGACTATAATAAAAAAATCTAATAATGACAGATGGTGGTTGGAATGTGGCCAAAAGGGAACTCTACTGCCTTGTTGGTGGGAGTGTAAACTTGTTCAACCACTCTGGAAAGCAGCATGGAGGTTCCTCAGAAGACTCCACATACAACTCCCCTATGATGCAGCAATCCCACTTCTAGCCATTTACCCAAATCACCATAAACAAAGCCATACTAAAGCTACCCAGAACAACCATGGAACCAACCCAGTTGCCCCTCAGTAGATGAGTGGATCAAGAAAATGTGGTGTATGTACACACACACACACACACACACACACACACACACACACACACACACACACACACACACACACACACACACACACACACACACACACACACAGTAATTCTTTGCTTCCATCAGAAAGAACAACACTGCGACATTTGTTAGGAAATGGAAAGACTAGGAAAAAATCCTATTACCCAGTCCCAAGGAAATTTAGGTCCCACGATTTTCCTTATTTGCAATAATTAGTATACATATAGGATAATCTTATCAGATGATCTGAAAAGCTCCAAAACCATGTACAAATGACCATATAAGATGATACTAAGTGAAATGAACCTCAAGATATGGACACAAAAGGTTTGTCTTTATTGTTACTGTTTTAAATGCACCATGTGATTTTATTTTATTTTATTTATTTATTTGTGGTCGGTTGTGGGGCTTGAACTCTGGGCCTGGCCTCAGCTCTTCAGCTCAAGGCGAGCGCTCTACTGCTTGTGCCACAGCACCACTTCCAGTTTTCTAGTGGTTTATTGGAGATTAGAGTCTCACGGACTTTCCTGCCCAGGCTGGCTTTGAACCTCGATCCTCAGATCTCAGCCTCCTGAATAGCTAGGATTACAGGCATAAGCCACCAGCGCCTGGCGATTTTTTTTGTTGTTGTTGTTTCTTCTGTATGGTTTTTCCCCTGTGGCATATACCCTGATGTCCCTGTACTTGATTTTGATACTCTGCATCTTGTATATACATGTCTAATCTGGGGAGGGGAAGGGGAATAACAAAACACTGAAACAAAGACACAGGATGACCCATTGCCACAAGGATACCCAAAGAACAGTATATTGGAAACAAATTTGGGTGGGGGATTGGATGGGGAAGGGAGGAGTGTGGGAGAGATGGAGGAGAGAAGGGATAGTGGGACAACACCAGGGAATGGAAGGGGTAACAATGATCGACAAGCAATGTACTCATTGCCTTACTCATGTAATTGTAACCCCTCTGTATAGCATCTTAACAATAAAATAAAATTAAAAGAAATAATAAAACAACAAAAGTTTATGAGACCCTTCTCAGCCAATAAGAAACAGTCATGGTGGTGCCATCCCAGCTATAAAGTATGTGTAAATAGGAGGATAGAAATCCAGACCAAGTAGGGCAAAAAAGGACAAGACTTTACTGCCAAAAAAAGTAAGAGAAGGGAAAAGGGCTATGGCTAAAGTAAAGGAGTACCTTGCCTGTTTAGTAAGCACAAGGCCCTAAATTCAATCACTAGTGTCTCTCTCTCCCTCTCTGTCTCTCTCTGTCTCTCCGCCTCTTTCTCTGTCTCTCATACACAGAGCTTGCCTTTGGTATTGATATTTAAAGGTAACTTTTAATCATATTTATTTGATAATTATGGAATTGATATTCCATGTCTTCTCCTTAACATAGCATAAATATAAAAACAACTGGCACGAAGTGAATTTGAATCCTAGTGCTGGAAAAAGGTAAATATCCTTGTCCTCCTCCAGGTATTATGACTTATACTTCTAGAAAAGGGTTATTGCCTCTTCCAGGTGATATGGCATGCATTTTAGAAAGTTAATTTTGGCTTCTATGCCTCAGCTTTGCACCTTTTTCATTTTCATGGCAATTCTGTAACTAAGGATTGAGTCATGGCTATAATGCGTATGTGGAAAGCAGAAGCAGAAGTTCTGAAGTAGAACAGCCATGTGTACCCTCAGTGTGATGACCCAGAAAACAGAAAAATGACTGTTTGTTTAGCATCAGCTTCACATTCAGGAAAGATGATAGATTGAGAGACAAAGTAATTGAAGTTCTCTGGGTGCATTTACCAAGCATATGTTGTGCGTGCTAGGGAGGGCTTCCCCATTTATTCACTCTGCAGGGTTTCTACTGGGGCTTAGTGAGTAATGAAGAGAAGACTATATACTTGGAAAGGCTTTTTTCCCTTAAAACTTAGTGTGTATCCAATGAGAAATATGTTTGGCACAGAATTTTTAGACAGTTGTCTAATTATCTCATTCATTCTTCAGTCAGTCAACATTCTACAAATGTTTATTAAACACCTGCCTCATGCCAGACATTGTTACTGATGATTGGGCTTCTGTACTCAGAGTAAAAAGCAAGATGCCTTCCCTGGTGTTCCTTATGATGTCTGTTATCCATTGTTCTTGAATGGATAACAGAACCTGAGCTTACTGGGCACTGGTGGCTCTTGTCTGTAATCTTAGCTACTCAGGAGACTGAGATATGTGGATTGTGGTTCAAAGCCAGGCAAAAAAATTCCAGGAGATTTTTATCTCCAGTTAACCACCAAAAAGTTGGAAGTGGAGCTGTTGCTCAAGTGATTGCACTTAGGACTTTAGTTTAAGCCCCAGACACAAACAAAAAAGGTCTTATGCTGGTAATCATGTTAGCTCTCATTTAGTAATGAGTTAGTTCAGTTCATCAGACTTAAGGTACAGATTTAGATTTCCTCTATACTTTGTCCTTTACAAAAAGTAATAAAAAAAAAACAAGAAGTTTCATCAAATATGGGACAGTGCTGCACCTTTTGATTAATGTGTTCTGTGAAAGAAGGTAATCTTGTCACACAGACGACACTTAGCAGTTGATGAATTGTGCTTCTTCACTTTCTATCATTTGATCCTTATGATGGTCCTCAGAGACTGCTGACATATTATCCCCTTGGGATATCACAGAGACGTTTAAAATTTGAGCTCAATCCAGGGTTATCAACAAATAAAACAGCGTGCATCTTTGCTCTTTTGGACATCACTGAGTGACCTTTCTGTGTGCACACAGGCATTAAGGGAAAGGGACCTGCCTTTCCTTCAGGTAACATCTGTTGGTAACTTCTCAAAATGGACATGAAGGTCATCCATTGTGGGGCTGCATGCATACCCTGCCAGGGTCTACTTGTTCTGACCACTTGTCCTACTTGAACTTGGGCAAGTTCTTAAGCTCTCCAGTATGACATTCTCCTCCTCTGTATAATATCATTAAATGCAGTCTACCATCTATATCTGGGGGTTCCACACACATGGATTTAAACAATTATAGATTGATGGTATTTTTAATAGCCTTATTGAATTTGTACTTTTAGTTATTTTTATTATTTATTGTTATTTTTAAATTGTTATTCAACGATTGTACACATGACATTGATGTTGCATTTGGCATTATAAGATGTGCAGAGATGATTTAAAGCAAATGGAATGATGTACTTCGCAAATACTACAGCAAAGGATGAATATCTGAATTCTGCTCTTATTGAGTGGTCTTGGGACCTATTCCCTATAGATATGGAGGGACAGTGGTGTGTTTATGGAGTGAGTACTGTGGGCTTTTTTATAAGTGCTGATGCTATAACAGCTGAATCTATTTACTTGTCATTGCGTATTTCATGGAAGAGGCAGCTGACCAATGCCAGGAAGATAATAAATCAGGATAAGGGCTTTGGACACCATGGGAACAGCAGGCTTGAGGAGGCAGAGACATGAATCAGAAGCAAGGAGAAGAGGCTGTCGTAGCAAGGTGATCCAGGTGAGGGGAGACAGGAACAGTGTGGTGAGCTTTGCTGGTGGTCAGATCATGTAGGAGGTGATTGACAACCTATGTAAGGGTTGTTGACCAGGTAATGGCCCATAATCCCTATCTGAAGCTTAGCCCCATATCTGATTCAGCACATTCTTAAGAGATGTCTTCCTCTTTATTTTCTTCCTTCTCCTTCTTTCCTCTCTCCCCATGTCTTTTCTTCTTTTACGGGCAATATGGTATGAATCCAGCTCATAGTTTAATTTTGACTCAATGATATAGATAGTTCATGCCAAATTCATATTGTTTCTTCTAAAAGATACCAAACAAAAAACAGAATTTATGTAACTTTACAAAATTTTTGAATGGATTAAAATAAAAAAGCCAAAAGTCAATTAATATTGTATCAAGATGTTAGGATTCCTTCATTTCTATTCCACACACTTATTTTATGATTCGCTCTAACATTGGATTTGACAGTATTTCAGTTGAGCCTGAATATTTCTAATGGTTGAATGTGGTTTTGTTGTCCTTGTTTGTCTAATATGAATGTTCTACACTGAAGCACCTGCCTGACATCAGATGTAACATAGTTACTGACAAGCATTCTTCATCCCTGGATCTTTCTTCCCCTTGGTGTGGTGAGGCTCACAGTGAGTTTACCATTAACCTTTAAGTAGTGAATGATGAGATACCATCAAAGATGTTTGACTAGCGTTGTATGTAGCCAGCAACTACTAAGTTACAGAATTTAGAAAAATCACTATAGATTAAAAAAAAAACAGTTCAGGTAAGGGACCTATATGGGAACCACTAGTCTCCTACTACAAGACTCTCAGTCCCGTAAACATGTAAATAAGTGTGCACCTAATGACTCTTACTGGTTATGTGAGGTACACATTTGTCAGGGTTCCCACTAGGTGATGTCTTACCTGCTCTCATTAATTTGAAAAGAAAGAAGAGTTGTTTAGTTATTGAATTAAGCACCTGATTTGGATTTGCTCCCATTTAAATAATTATGGTAGAATACACAAAGCGTAGAAGTTACTATCTTAACCATGTATTTCTGGGCCAATGTTGGGATTTGAATTCAGGGTCTGGGCACTGTCCCTTAATTTTTTCTACTCAAGACTACCACTCTGCTACTTGTTACACAACTCAACTTCCTTCTTTTTGGTGGTTAATTGGAGGTAAGAGTGGCACAGGCTTTCTTGCCAGGGCTCACTTTGAAATGTGATCCTCATATCTCAGCCTCCTAAGTAAGTACATTAAAATGAGCCACTGATCCCTGGCTCATTTCAACTTTTTTTTTTGGTTGTGGTGCTTGAACTCTGGGCCTGGACGCTGTTCCTCAGCTCTTCAGCTCAAGGTGAGCGCTTTACCACTTGAGCCACAGTGCCACTTCCAGTTTTCTGGTGGTTTTTTGGAGGTAAGAGTTTCCACGGACTTTCCTGCCCGGGCTGGCTTTGAACCGCGATCCTCAGATCTCAGCCTCCTGAGTAGCTAGGATTATAGCCGTGAGCCACTGACACCCAGCTCATTCTCAAGCATTTTGATTTTTATATTTCATTGTTTCACAGGTATTAGCCATTGTATATAGATTACCTTAGGCATCAGTTTATGTTTAATATTAAACAAATGTTTTCCTTCCCAATTCCTATGGTTTATAATTGGGAACTCACACAAAAATAAGTATAGTGGCTAGCTGGGTTTTACATGTTTGCTAAAAAGTATACAGATTAGCTTTGTGCATATAAATATGCATTTTTCTTAATTTCTCGTAAAACTGTTCAAGATGACATCATGAGAGCTATGGGTGGGAAAGTAATAGAATCAGCAGATGGACCATGTGCAAGTGTGACAGATGTTGTAAATCACGTAGTTAACATCTGAGTGTAGTGTGTGGGAGGGTAGAGTTATATGGAAAAATGAGGACCAGAAAGCTAAGGTGATAAAACAGTTTTTGTTAAGCCTTCAAGTCTCTTGTGTCCACTCGGCTGAGCTCCCCAGTGCAAAGTACTGGCACAGGGCAGGACAGGTACTAAAAAAGCCTACTTTGGCATAATATTTTAAAAGGAATAATAGTTTATGGCTCAAAACCCAGAGATAGCCCCTTGTTCTTCAGAGCACAGATTTGTGGAGGCTGTGTTAAGTAGGAAGAGAGTTAATAGAGTTAATTGGAAATTTCTCTTAAGGACTAGAAAGCTAGAACCCAGAGGAAGCTTTGCCTCATACGTGAAGAACAGTCATCCAGTAGCACTCTTCTCTGGGGCAAGACCCATCAGATAGATTTGGGTGGGCTTTTGCTGCATCATCTGGCATAGACAGAGCTTTGGCCAATGGATGGTGGCCTTTGATGGACCCTTACTCAGACAACCAGTGTGAGGAAGGCCTTGGTATTTCTGGGCCTGAGAGCTTTGGCTTACCTATTTCCTGTCAGATGAGTCATTCACAGGCTCCTTGGAAGTGCTTTGGGAATTTCCACAGTTCAAGAACCAAAGAGCAGAACACATTTAGATGAGAAGTGTTAGATTGGGAATATTCTGTTTAGTGTCACACCAGGGCAGCATTAAGTTCTGCTTTGTGAGCACATGGCATGTTTGAGACACAGTTTCAAGTACTGCATCTTTAATGTTAAGGTGTTTCCCAGGTTTTCTGGCCTTGGAGAAGAGATGTGGTGAGAGCATATTGCTTATGGCTCCACCCAGCTGCTAGGTTATTCCCCATTCAAGGCAGTGGATTTAGAAGAAGAGGGCTTCTAGGAGGAGGCAGTGCCCTAGATGGGCACATTTCATGAGGAGTGAGGCTGGAGAAGATCAGAATTCTTAACAGAGGAGCCTCCTGTCCAAAGTTGGAGAGGGGTAAGGAATAGAACACAAGTGTTGATAAGACTCTCAAGAGCTAGAGGTGATGTGGGGAACTCCCAGATACCTAGAAGGGGAAGAGAAGATGAGGATCCTGAGCAAGGGTTCTGAAAGTCCATAGAACCATGAGAAAACTGAGAAAAAGATGAGGCTGATTTTAATTTTGAATTCTATCTTGCAAAGGGAGAATGTATGTGACTGTGTGAAAGAGTAGAGAAAATTCAAACTTCATACTATTATTACATTAGGAAAAGATATGATAAAGTATCTGATTAGTAAATACATACCTAGGAAACATATAGAAGAATGTCCTTTTTTTTAGGAGATTTTATGCCAAAGTGTTAAGAGCTAAGTATTCAGAATCTGTCCCGAAGGAAAAATACGTGTACATGTGCATGTGTGTGGCAATAGACAGGTCAATGTTAAAGTGTTAAAACTTGGTAAATCTGGGTGAAGTTTAACTAAATATTATACTTTTTCAACTTTTCTGTTCTTTAGATGGTAAGTAAATTTTGTAATGTAAATTAGGAAAGCAAAAAACACATGATTGAAAGAGGTTGGCCTTAGGCCATGCCAATGTGATTTTTACCTTCTAAGGAATTTAAAATAAATGCAGTGACACTGACCTGAAATTTGTGTATTTCATAACCCTCGTTGAACCCTTGTTCCCCTTCCTGAGCATATATCATGATGGTCCTTGGTTGTTAGAGAAGAAGCTGAGTGAAGCTGATGGACTTAGTAACACCATTTTGGAGCACCTCATTTCAGGGATATAATTTAGGACTTTCTAAAATAGGACAAATACTCCAGTCTGTGGTTTTTATGCCTCAGTGGATATATCAAGTATGGCTATCTTTATCCCATTGATAGATGGTGGATAACTGAAGCTTTAGAAGAAGGTGCCTTAAGAACTATTAAATTTTATATTTGGATACATACCTGTTTTTATTTATAGCTTTTCATAATATGGGACAGAATATGGAAAAATATAATATAGAAACTCTTGGCAAACTCCAGTAAATGATTGTGCAGATCATTATTTTAAATAAGTGGACTTTAATACCTCATTAACCAACACTTTATTCTTGGAGATTGTGACAAATTATATTTTAACATGGTTGTTTTAAAGCCTAAGTGGCTGAAAGATGAATAATTTAATTGTGTGTGCTGGACAAGCATCACACCTTCATATGGTGGGTGGGTGAATTTGAGCAACTGTAGGAAGTACCTGTGTTAGATATGCTAGGACCATGTTAATATGGTGGCTCTTTTAGGGGAAGATTTAGCTGAAAATTAAGTTTTCAAATGACCCACACTTCTGCACTTTAAAATTTCTTCCCTCCCTCCCTCCCTCCCTCCCTCCCTCCCTCCCTTCCCTCTCTCCCTTCCTTTTATGTTCTTTCTCCTGGGGCTTGAATTCAGGGCCTCACACTGTGTGTGTGTGTGTGTGTGTGTGTGTGTGTGTGTGTGTGTGTGTGTGTGTGTGTGTGTGTGTGTGTGTGTGTGTGTGTGTGTGTGTGTGTGTGTGTGTGTGTGTGTGTGTGTGTGTGTGTGTGTGTGTGTGTGTTTCTCTCAAGGCTGGTGCTCTTCCACTTGAGCCACAGTCTACTTCTGGCTTTTTTCTGGTTAATTGGAAAAAAGAGCCTCAGGGAGTTTTCTTCCTGGACTGTCTTATAATTTGGATCCTCAGATCTCAGCCCCCTGAATAGCTAGGATTATAGCTGTGAGCTTCCATTGCTTAGTTTTGTTTGCTACATTTTTTCCTCAGAAGTGAAATAACTGTCTTATTTTACTACATGTATGAATATTGAAATTCTGCTAGTAAGACTTAAAGACATAGGTTAGGTTTGATCCCCAGATTGATCAATATGAATGAATGGGTCTTCTGTTAGTTATCCTGAGAAGTGGCTGAATCCTCATCTGTTTATTCTGTTTCCTGGTGCCTTCTCTTTTAATCTCCATGGAATTTAAGACCCATTCTCTCAGTGCCCACCTTTGTGAAAATGGTGGCACCTCCCTAATTGTACTGTATAAATAAGACATCCTGACAGAATCCTGATGATACTTGCTGACTGAGGAATGACAGGCTCTAATTTTCCCATAGGTCAACGACTGAGCTGATGACAAGTGACCTTTCTGGCACTGCAATCGATGCTTGTTATTTGGAAAACAAAATGATACAGTTTGTATTTTTTGGTGGGTAGGTTATTGGGCCCTTCCACCATTGACATATGAATTTGTTCCTGGGGCCAGATGAGTCACTTCAGACAGCAATGTTAATTCTTTCCATTGATCTTGGTCCTGCTCTTAGATAAAGGTTCAGGAGATTTGTGGATGGCACAAATTATTGTGATAATTGGTTTTACACATTGAGCTAACAAATGTTCTTAAAGGGCCCATTTTGCATGAGACGGTTACTAGCTTTGGATTTACTGGCAATAATTCACTTTAAGATGGGATGTTTTTATACTGGGTACTTCTGAATAGTTTTAGGGTAAAAATAATTGAAATAAGTGGGTTTATGTATGTCATAATTATAGTATCTCTCTACACATTTTCTGAAACGTGTGTCGTTACATTGGTGAAGAGTCATGCAGACAGATAACTTTTGGGAAAGACTGTGAAGCAGTTAGCTGCCACTGAATGTAATCCCAGGAGTAGTTAGTGGTTAGATACTGCTTTCCATCTTCTGGCCATATGGGAAGATTGTACATCTGAGTTGCCTTTGATCCACACATAGAATTACCTACTTTGGTGAAATAGTAATGGAAATGCCTGGCGTTAATTTTTGGCAGAAGCTTCTAGAACCAGGACGAGATTTATCACGTGAATCTATGCTTTCTTTTCTGCCTTAGTAATTGTGGAAGCATTGGGATGCTTTTAGGTGAGGTGCCTGCTGTAGCTGTTAGAAAGTCTCCTGTAGCTTTTATTGGCTGGGTGGGGTCTCAGACTCACCTCAAGCCACAATCGTCCTGATCTTTTAACTCTGGAGTTACTAGGATTACAAGCATGAGCCACTGCTACCAGCCTTAAGTTCCACCTTACTTGTAAAATATTTAGAAATACCCAAAAGTTTTTGTTCATGTGGGTAATATCTGAGACAATTTTGAATTATGAGTTAAAAATGAGAAGTTTTAAAACATGAGAGTACATAAACATCCATTTTACTGGATATCAGAGCAGTGTTGTACACTTGGAAGCACTTGAGAATCAAAGGGGAATAATGAAGTCAGATATGTTTTGTTTTTTTTTTGTGTCAGTACTGGGATTGAACACAGACCTTGGCATTATCCCTTAGCTTTTTCACTTAAATCACAACTTCCAGCTTTTTGGTGGTTAATTGGAGATAAGAGTCTCCTGGACTTTTCCTGCCTAGACTGGCTGTAAACCACAATTTTCAGATCTCAGTCTCTCGAGTACCTAAGATTGCAAGAGTTAGTGAAAGTGCCTGGCAGATAATGTTTTATGACTACTTTAAACTTAGGGTTTTTTTGTTGTTGCTGTTCTTTGTTTTGTAATCAGGTCTGATGGCATAGTCCTGTGATCTCAGCTAGGTAGGAGGTGTAGGTAGGATGATATGGTTTGAGACCAGTCTAATTAAAAAATACAAGACCCTATCTGAATAAATAACTAAAAGCAAAAAAGGCAAAAGGATGTAGGCTAAGTAGTAAAGTGCTTAAATTCAAGCATAAATTTAGCCCTGAGTTCAAACTCTAATATTGCCCCAAATAATAGTAGTAATAACTAAAGAAAAAACTTTTGATCTTGTGGCCTCACTGAAAGGGTCTGAGGGATTCTAAGGGTCCCTGAAAAATACTTGGAGAACCATTGATACAGTCCTTCCTACAGATATGCCTACCTACAGCTAAAGACTCAGAGGAGTCAGGAAGAAAATCCATTTGAAAGCATTGCAAAAGAATATCCCCTAGTATTACACATTTACCTTTACTTTTTGAATAAAAACAATACAAATAGTTTATTCTTATTATTGAAACATAGTCGTTTATACTAACAAATATACATTTCACTGAAGTATCAAATGATATAACACCCAGAGAATTACATTGTATCAAGACACATACCTGTATGTGAATATTATTATTTCTATGAAGGTTGAGTTTATGAAATCCTTTGCTCTACAAAAATTGGAAAGTAAGATTAATATTCATATACTTGGAATTGAGTATAGGATTTCTGAGCGGTAGAGGGTTGGATAAAGTGAATTATTTAAACTTATATATGAGTATTCTATTTAAATTTATTCAATGATGCTACTTCTGAGATTTTTTAACTCTGATCTGTCATACATATTGTCATGATTAAAAATCACTTCTTTTTATTGTGAAATGAATAGTGACAAATGATATTATGATGACTAAACATCTTTCAGGAGACTTAGAAATTGTTCTGGGTGGAGATTATGAATCAATAAAAAATTCCCAGGAGAATTTACCAGTCACAAGTCTTTTGTCAATAGTCTGATTATGTAAAGTACTGCATTTATTTTTAAAGATGAAGATAGCAGTTCTAACAGGCCTTGCTAATATATGAAAGGCATGGTAAACATTGTCTGAATTCTGTGTTGATGCAAATAGTGAAATTTTCCATTGAGATGTAGCGATCTTCATAGATTTGTTCAGCAACTAGAAATAGCTAAAATGTACGCTTGAAGGAAGCGCTTTGATTCTGCTTTTTAGAATAAACACATATGAAGGCATTATTTTTATTTCCTACAAGATAACTTCTTGAAGGCCTTATGTCATAAGGTTTGAGGTCAGGATATAGGGAAGCTGACCACCTCCTCCTCCGTAGGAAGATTGAGGGTTAAAAGTTAATAATGCACTGATTGGAAGAAAGTTAAATTCATGAAATGCCATAGACCAGCTAACAATTATATCTACTAACTGACTACCTACTCTGGTGGCTTTTGTAGCCTGAGACTCACTTGAGAAATGATATGCTATCAAAGTCCCTAGCAGGCTAAGAACACTTTAACTAGGACTTGCTTGACTGAGAAAATTTAGTAGATGTAATCAAGACAGCCTAAAGTTGCCACCCGACATTTGTGGAAGCTGTCCTTCACCTCCCCCAGGTCATTAAGATTCTACAGGTGCATCATCTTCCTCACCTGAAGATGTTTTCATGTAGTGCTTCTGTTTGGCTTCTATATTGTTGACCCTGACTCTAAAGAGAGAAATAGCATGTGGTATCATTTTATCCTTTAAGCAATAAAATTGTCATAGTAGTGACTGAGCTGGCAGAATTTCTTAACCCTAAAATGTTCTTTAAGCAAGTCAAGTCACACCTTCTAATTTGGGTAATTCCTTAAGTCCCCCAGCAGATGGAGATGTGTAATCCTTCACTTTATAATTGGGGCCCACTGCTCTCTGCCCCAGGTTAAGATGTAGGGCAGCTGTTACTAATTAGGTAATGACTATAGCCTCCTGCTTATTTATTCTTCTTTCATTGTATAAGGTCTTTATCATTAGTGACCTTCCACAGTAGATGAGAATAGTATTTTCTTTAATGATATATCCTCAGCAGAGCTCAGAGCAGAGCATCCTATTAGCTGCAGGGGGACAGATTAAATCTTAATGGGAGCAGGTCACAGGCCACATCCTGCCCTTGTTTTGGTTCAGAACACATCCCAAAGGGTCAGATCTGATTTTAGCTAGCAGGGTAAAGCTCTGATCACAGATTTTGTAGGTCAGCATTCGGAGTATAGAGAAAGGCTATTCCTCATTTGCTTCTTTGTGTACCAATGGATACACATTCCAAGAGGGTCTTCTGATTGCTTCTTTCCTCCATGATACTCACCCTTCAATGAAGAGGCCATGTAAGATTTTATCTCTGACAAACCCATAGAACATTTCCAAAATTAAAATTGACATCAAGTACTTTAGAACTAGGCCATTTATTGTATTTATTACTCTTTATACTGATCCTCTGGGGGCAATGATTGCCTTTCAGATTTTTAAACACAATCTTTTCTGTGCAAACAATCTTTCCTCCATTAACTTAAAAAGGAAAGAAAGGTAGCATCCCGAGGTAAGTCATGGGAATAGCAACAAACTTTTTAGACTTGACAATGAAATTTGGTTGAAAATACAATAAGAAAACACACCCTCAAAGCAATTAACTTGCCAAACAAATAAGAAAAATGTGAAATGTCACCAAATCTATTGCTCTTTGAGTAGTCTCTGTGTGGGGTGGGGTGGGGGAAGGGGTAATTCCTGGGGCCCTGAACACTGTCCCTGAGCTTTTATATTCAAGGCCAGGGCTCTATCATTTGAGCCATAGCTCTATTTCCAGCTTATTTATTTTGAACTTTTTAATAAAAGGCTTTTCTGTTTTGGCAGATTAAATTTAAGGATGTGTTGTAGGCTAAATAATGAATTATAGTCATGCATAATATTTTCATTTACCTTGTAAGTCTTCATAAGAGCAAATGAAATGGTTATTTCATAAATTCCTATTGATTTATTGGAATTATTTTTTAAATTATATTTTTATCTTTAAGTACTTGTACTATTTTGAGGAGTACTGAGAATATGAGAACACATCCAAATTTAGTAGACTTTGTGTCCTAGATCCTTATTTGAAGATTTATAGACTTTGTAGAGACACTAAAATTCTTAATATTTTTTTGTTAGAACTCAGAAATGTGTACTTTTACAATAATGCTAGATGTTGAAAAAAGTTATTTCAAAATGCCAGTGTTTGAACCCTATGAACAATTTGTATTGTATCATGGTGTGGTGTAGGTATAGATGGAAAGTGTGTGAGTTGCCCCCAAGTGTACTTCTACTTGGTAAGGGAGAGGATTCCTGGAGCATCTTGTGAGATGTTTCTTTGGGCTATGTCTGCATGTAGAAAGAAGGGCAGTATGGAGCAAAATTTAGGAAGTATCATTTAGTAGAGAGTCCCAGGAAGGAAGGAAAGAACATTTGATAGCCAGCTGGTTGTTTCTGTTGTACTTGTCCTTAGAGGATTTTATTTAAGGAAATGGTTTTCTGACCAGGTATAGTAGTTCATACTTGGAATCCCAGCTCTGAGTAGTTGAGACAGGAGGACCAAGAGTTGGAGGCCAACTATGTAGTGACACCCAGACTCAAAATATAAAAACAAAAACAGAAGCAACCAAACCTCATCTTTCTTAATCCCTGTAAAGAATAAAAGATAAGAAAATAGTTCTGGAAAATTATTAGGGGAGAAAATTAAATAAGATTACATTTTATTCTTATTAGAAGTATCATCTTTTTGAAAGATCCAAATAACTTGACTATGATGTTTTGAGAATTCTGTGGTGATTTGATATACAAGTTAGTGAAGAACTAGTCTATGACAACTAGATCTTAAATAACTACATTCTTCCCTAAGCTTCATATTATTAAAATAGAATCTTTCCTCTGGTAAGATAATTTCGTGGATACAGCAGCGATATATGAGTATATATTGCTACTTAATTCAGCAAAGCAAATATCATTGAGTAAATGTCAGCTTTTCCAGAGAAATCACTACATATAACCTCCCTGGATAATATATTAATCAAAAAATCCATACTGAAAGTAAACAGATTTTTTAATGCATCTGAAGGATCTTCCTAATAAACCAAAATGCCAACCCATAATATAAAACTATTGGTAGCAGTAGGTATTTATAGTTGATGACATCATGATTTTTTTAAATTGTGAAAATATTGTATAGAGGGGTTACAATTACATGGGCAAGATAATGAGTACATTTCCTATCAAGCATTGTTGCCTCCTACTTTGTTTCCCCTTCCCATCCCTTCCCCTGTCCCGACCCCTTCACCCCCACTTCCCTCCCCCTGCCCAAAGTTGTAAAGTTTGTTTTTCGGCATTATGACTTTTGAAGAACCTCCATACTGCTTTCCAAAGTGTTTGAACAAGTTTACACTCCCACCAACAATGAAGTAAGGTTCCCTTCTGTCAACATCCCCTCCAGCGTCTGTTGTTATTAGAGTTCTTGATTATAGCCATTCTAACTGGGGTGAGGTGGTATCTCAATGTTGTTTTGATTTGCATTTCTTTTATGGCTAGAGAGGTTGAGCATTTCTTCATGTGTCTATTGGCCATCCTTCTTTCCTCTTCAGAGAAGTTTTTCTTTAAGTCTTGACTCCACTTATTTATTGGGCAGTTGTTTCTTTGATGATTTGTTGTTGCGAGATTTAATTTTTTTTATTGTGAAAATACTGTACAGAGGGGTTACAACTACATGGGCAAGATAGTGAGTACATTTCTTATCAAGAATTGTAGCCTCGAAGGAGTTCCGGGAAGATAGCGGAGGAGAAGCTGGAATCTGAACAAGCTCTTGCATAGAAAACAGTTTCAGAGTTCCAGTGAACAGTCCCAAGCCAGAGAATCACACCAATTGTGCCATCACAGGACAGAGAGTTAGTCAAGAGAGGGGAAGGCAAGCAGACACATCTGAGCGCCTGCCAGCAGCTGCTGCTGTGGCGGCAGGGTCGCGGCGCCACCGCGGGGGCCATACCTGAGACACAGTCCGGGACGAAGGAGCCAGACGCAGCGGACGAGCGGATTCTACTCAACACCAGCAAGAACCAACAAGGAGCAGACAACTGCATCCTGCACTTTCCAGACCAGAGACAACCCAGGATCCAAGACTCGGCGTGAGTAGAAGCCCGACTTCCTCACTCCTTCTCAGGGAGCAGAGGAGGGAAGGCCACCCCTCCCCCCCAGCACCGGTGATCTCCATCTTGGATACCCACAAAGCTCGGAGGAGCGGCTAGCTCCAGCTCAGGCCTTGGAATAAAACGAGTCATTTAGCAGGTCACAAGAACTTAACGGCGAAGTGACCTCACAGACTCAGTTCCATCCAGGGAAAAGTCACCCAGCTCAGGCGCCAGCCATTGGAGTGGCTCTCCTCACCTGGTAACCAGAGCCAGAGGCTGCCCCTCCCTCTAGCAGCCACCACAATCAACTGAAAAACAGAAACCCTGAGAATGGCTCCAGGCTGGGTGCTGTGAGTTTTTTTTCACAAAATAGCCCCAGGGAAAAGCTACTGTTTGTTGAAAGGCCTCAACAGTACCCAGAACCTAGCCTCATCACTGCATCCCCCTCTTTTGTGATTCTCAAAGCAGATCACCCTCCCAGTAAACTAACCTGGGAGGGGGATCTCAAAATCTTGGGTAAAGCAGAGCATTTTTCTGCCTGTTCCAACAAACTGACTTAAGAAACCAATCAAGCCACAGGACCTCAAGCTGACCAGAGACTCCAACCAGACTCTGGTTACAGACAAAAGGGAGATACAGGACTCTTCCCACCCCTCCCAAAAAAAAAAAAAAATCAAAGAACTTTTTTTTTCCTTCTTCTTCTTTTCTTTTTTTCGTTTTTTTTTTTTTTCGTTTTTTGTTACCTTATATATAAAAAAAATTTTTTCCTTTTCTAAAACTTTTATTAATCTTTAATTTTTGCCTCTTCTGAAAAAATAATTGTTTTCCAGTAACTTTTTTTTTTTCTCCTCTTATAATTTTTATTTTAGGAATACGTGAATGTGTGTTTTCCTTTCTTTTCTTGTCTTCTTTCTCTTTGTCTTTCAAGCTTAATTATCTTTTTGTTTTTTGTCTAGCTCTACTGAACTTCTGATCTTTTCTTCTCACTTTCCTATCCTTTCCACCTTTTCCTCTTTTGTTCTTCTGTATGTGACTTAACTCTTGTCCTGCACATCCTCAGATAAACCTGTAGTTACCTAGTAGACCCTATCCCCCATTGTGTACACACTTAATCCACAAACTTATTACTCAATTCAAAACCTCTGAGACTTAAATTCATTAATAGCAGTACTACCTCTTTATACCTATATAATATTTTAAGCATTTTTTTAAAGTTTTTCACATCTCCTCTATGTCCCTCCCTTTCTCTCAACATATTCACATTCCTCTCTAAATACATGGTCTTTTAATATCTATAATAACATTAATTTATACGTTTCTATTTTTTTCTGGTCTCTTTTCATTCCCCTTTCCCTTTCTTCTTTTTCTCTCTCTCTCTACTTGCATCCTACCCAACCTATTTCATGCATTGTGATTAGGACATAGTTAACTCTCCCTGTGCCTCCCCACACCAATCTATTCCTATTTTTTACCCACATCTCTCCCAAACCCTAATAATTTCTGGTTTTCCAAATTCTTCTCTGCGGTTCGAAGCCCTTTAACATATAGTTGTTTGATGTCGAATAGATGTATCTGTTGAACTAGATTGTATCTGTAGACTATTGACTGTACAAATGCAAACTTTGGTTGATGGTTGCCTTAAGATAGTGTTCTAGCACAAAACTGGTGCTATCTTCATCTCAAATGGGCAGAGTAAGCCGGAAAAACACAAGAAAAATGGCAAATTCGGGTATCTGAATTCCCAATCTTGATAATCAGGGGTTAGAACAGATAATGAACAATCCAGAGGAGAGTTCCCAAATAGCTCTACAAACACTGCTGGCAAACATGATAAATGAGAAGTTTGACAACTTACAAAGGACTCTGTATGAGCGTGATAGGGAGAGAGAGGAGACATCCCAGAAGTTTATACAGGAATATCATAAGCGTGAGGAAGCTACTCAAAAACTGATACAGGATTTGCGTGAACAGCTTGAGAATACTCAAAGAGAAAGGGAGGAATGGCGTGAGCAGGCTGAGAACACTCAAAGAGATCTGCAGGAATCCCACGAATGGGAGGAAGCTAATCAAACAGTAATACAGGAATTGAGAGACCAGGTAGAGAACACACAAAGATCACTAAAGGCATTCATGGAATCCATTAACAAAGAGCTGAAGGAAGTCAGGGAGACTATAAAGGGAATGCTGAATGGAACCCAACAGAAGGAATGGGAGCCCAAAGAAACCATAACCAATCAACTAAGTGATTTGAGAACAAACACTGAACACCAAATTAAGGAAGTAAAGAAATTCATACAAGACCTAAAACAGAGCTTCAACAAAGAACTTGAAGCCATCAAAGCTGACCAACTAGAAGGAAAAGAGATAAAAAACAAAGTAGAGAGTCTTGACAGCAGGTTAGACCATGCAGAAGATCGAATCTCAGGGATTGAAGACAGCCTAGATATTATAGAGAAAGAACATACAACCATCCAAGACAAGTCCAAGAAATATGATAGATCTATCCAACACCTGGAAGACACCATCAGAAGGCCTAATCTAAGGATAATGGGTGTAGAGGAGCACCTAGAAACAGAAGTTAATGGTCTAGGAAATTTGTTTAACAGGATCCTAGCAGAGAACTTCCCAAACATGCAAAAAGATAGGCCTGTCCAGATACAAGAAGCCTTTAGAACCCCAAATAGACCAGACCAGAATAGGACATCCCACCGCCACATTATAATCCACACAGGATCAACTCAGAACAAGGAAAAGATCCTTAAAGCTGTCAGAGAGAAAAGGGTAATCACTTATAAAGGGAAACCAATTAGAATCACCTCAGATTTCTCAGCAGAGACAATCAAAGCAAGAAGAGCCTGGAATGATGTATGCCATGCCCTAAAAACAAACAACTATCAACCAAGAATACTGTACCCAGCTAAACTCTCCTTCATAACTGAAGGCCAAATAAAAACCTTCCATAGCAAAGAAAAATTGAAACAATACATCTCCACCAAACCAGCCCTACAAAAGATTCTTAAAGATGTCCTACACATAGAAAACCAACAAGACCGCAATAAAGGCCAAGAAACTGCACCCAAACTGAGAATCCAAGAACCATAGGAAGAACCCAGTTTTCGCAGCCCCCAAGAAGGTAGATAACATGGCAGGAACTCCCAAATACCTCTCAGTCCTATCTCTTAATGTTTAAAATTTACCATAGCTAAAATATGAAACCAACCCAGATGCCCCTCAGTAGATGAATGGATCAAGAAAATGTTGTATATATCCACAATGGAATTCTATGCCTCCATCAGAAAGAATGACATTGCCCCATTTGTTAGGAAATGGAAAGACTTGGAAAAAATTATATTAAGTGAAGTAAGCCAAGCCCAAAGAAACATAGGTCCCATGATTTCCTTTACTTGCAATATCTAGTATATGTATGAGTCAAGCAGAAACGGTCAGATAAGGTGATGTTAGGAAAATGAACTCTAAGATATGAATTTTAAATGTTTTTTTCTTTCCTGCATTTGCTTCTAACATAATTATAAGATTATTTCTTTGTTGCTTTGTA
This sequence comes from Dipodomys spectabilis, assembly GCF_019054845.1. Classification (NCBI taxonomy): domain Eukaryota; kingdom Metazoa; phylum Chordata; class Mammalia; order Rodentia; family Heteromyidae; genus Dipodomys; species Dipodomys spectabilis. The sequence goes on from NW_024870912.1 coordinate 3,477,693, forward strand.
TGTCCCTCCCCCACAGTATAACCCCTGCTTTCATTGTATTTGATGTCGGTATAATTTGTGGAGGGGAAGGGGAAAAACAAGTCGTTTAAATAAGGAAACAGGTGGACCTGTTGCAACAATGAGAAGTACAAGTTGTCATGTCTAAAACGAACTTTACAACTTGGGAGGGCAGGATTAGGTGGGGGCGAGGGAGGGATGGGAAGGGATGGGAAGGGTCAACAAAGGCGGAGGCTACAATTCTTTTTTTTTTTTTATTAATAAGTTTTTTTATTGTGAAAATAATGTACAGAGGGGTTACAAATACATGAGCAAGGTAATGAGTACATTTCTTCTTTTTTTTTTTTTTAAATTTTATTTTATTTTATTTTAGAACATACTGTACAGAGGGGTTACAATTACATGGGCAGGATAATGCATACATTTCTTACCAAGCATTGCAGCCTCCTCCTTTGTTTACCCTTCACCTCCCTTCCCAGCCTCCCCCCTCCCCCCCCCACCAAATCATACCCCCCCTCCCCCCCCCCCCACACCGACATTGTAAAGCTGGTTTTGACATGACATTTTGTACTTCTCATTGTTGCAACAGGTCCACCTGAATCCTTAAACGACTTGTTTGTCCCCATCTCCTCCACATGTTATACTGACATCAAATATAGTGAAAGCGGGGATTACACTGTGGGGGAGGGACATACAAAGCAACAAAGAAATAACCTTATAAATGCGTTAGAAACACATGCATGAAAGAAACAAAAACATTAAAATACATATTTGAGGGTTCGTTTTCCTAACATCACATTCTCTGACTTTTTCCACTTGACTCATACCTATACTAGATATTGCAAATAAGGGAAACCATGGGACCTACGTTTCTTTGGGCCTGGCTTACTTCACTAAATATAATTTTTTCCAAGCCTTTCCATTTCCTAACAAATGGGGCAATGTCATTCTTTCTGATGGAGGCATAGAATTCCATTGTATATATATACCACATTTTCTTGATCCATTCGTCTACTGAGGGGCATCTGGGTTGGTTCCATATCTTAGCTATGGTAAATAATGCTGCAATAAACATAGTTGTGCTGGTAGCTTTAGTGTGGTCTTTTTTGTAAACATTAGGGTAAATGTCCAAAAGTGGGATTGGTGGGTCATAGTGAGCTCTATGTGGAGTCTTTTGAGGAACCTCTATACTACTTTCCAAAGTGGTTGAACAAGTTTACATTCCCACCAACAATGAAGTAAGGTTCCTTTCTGTCCACATCCCCTCCAGCATCTGTTGTTGTTAGAGTTCTTGATTTTTGCTGTTCTAACTGGAGTGAGGTGATATCTCAATGTTGTTTTGATTTGCATTTCTTTTATGGCTAGGGATGTTGAACATTTCTTCATGTGTCTATTGGCCATCCTTCTTTCTTCTTCAGAGAAGCTTCTCTTTAAGTCTTTCGCCCACTTACTTATTGGGCAGTTATTTCTTTGAGGATTTGTTGTTGGGTGGTTTAATATTTTGAGTTCCAAGTATATTTTAGATATGAGACCCTTGTCCGTTGTATGGCTAGTAAAGATCTTCTCCCAGTCCGTGAGCTTTCTATTGATCTTGCTAGCTATGTCATTTGCCCTGCAGAAGCTCTGCAACCTTATACAATCCCATTTGTCCAACCTTTCTTTGATTTGTTGTGTTTCCGGGTCTCTATTAAGAAAATTTCGGCCTGAGCCAAGGAGACCTAGGGTTTCTCCTATTCCATCCTGTAATGTTTTCAGAGTGTCTGCTTTGAGTTCAAGGTCTTTGATCCATTTGGAGTTGATTCTGGTACAGTGTGATATATAAGAATCTAGCTTTAGTTTTCTAAATGTAGTTAACCAATTTTGCCAGCACTGTTTACTGAAGAGGCTGTCTTTCTTCCATTCTATTTTTTTAGCTCCCTTATCAAAAATTAGATGGGTATAGGTCTGTAGGTTCATTTCTGTGTTTTCAACTCTATTCCATTGGTCCTGAGGTCTGTTCTTGTGCCAGTACCAAGCTGTTTTGATTACTATGGCTTTATAGTAGAGTTTGAAATTTGGAATTAACATTTCTCCAGCAGTGTTCTTTCCGTTGAGGAGTGTTTTTGCTATTGGGGTCTTTTATCGTTCCATATGAATTTTTGGATTGCCTCTTCTATTTCCTTGAAGAATGAGGTTGGAATTTTGATAGGTACCGAATAGAATTTGTAGATAGCCTTGGGAAGTATTGCCATTTTCACGATGTTAATCTTTCCAGTCCAGGAGCATGGGGGTTTTTCCCATTTTCTAAGTCGTTTTGATTTCCTTTTTCAAGTTTTTAAAGTTTTCATCATAGAGGTCCTTCACTTCTTTGGTTAAGTTAATTCCTAAGTATTTTATTTTTTGTGGGGCTATTACAAGTGGAGTTGCTTTCCTAATTGGGATTTAATTTTTTGAGTTCCAAGTATATTTTAGATATGAGACCCTTGTCCATTGTATGGTTAGTGAAGATCTTCTCCCAATCTGTGGGCTTTCTATTGATCTTGCTAGCTATGTCTTTTGCCATGCAGAAGCTCTTTAATTTCATGCAGTCCCATTTGTCCAACCTTTCTTTGATTTGTTGTATTTCTGGGTCTCTATTAAGAAAATTTTGGCCTGTGCTAAGGAGGCTTAGGGTTTCTCCTATTCCATCCTGTAATGTTTCAGAGTGTCTGCTTTGACTCCAAGGTCTTTGATACATTTGGAGTTGATTCTAGTGCAAGGTGATATATAAGGATCTAGCTCTAGTTTTCTACAAATAGTTAACCAATTTTGCCAGCACCATTTACTGAAGAGGCTGTCTTCCTTCCATTCTCTCCTTTTTTTTTAACACCCTTATCGAAGATTAGGTGGCTATAGGTCTGTAGGTTCATTTATGGGTTTTCATTTCTATTCCATTGGTCCTGAGGTCTGTTCTTGTGCCAATACCAAACTGTTTTGATTACTATGGCTTTATAGTAGAGTTTGAAATTTGGTATTGATATTCCTCCAGCACTGTTCTTTCTGTTAAGGATTCTTTTTGCTATTTGGGGTCTTTTATTGTTCCATATAAATTTTTGGATTGCCTCTTCTATGTTCTTGAAGAATGAGGTTGAAATATTGATAGGTCTCCACTGAATTTGTAGATAGCCTTGGGAAGTATTGCCATTTTCACGATGTTGATCTTTCCAATCCAGGAGCATGGGAGTTTTTGCCACTTTCTAAGTTCTGTTTTGATTTCCGTTTTCAGGTTTTTAAAGTTTTCATCCTAGAGGTCCTTCACTTCTTTGCTTAAGTTAATTCCTAGGTATCTTATTTTTTGTGTAACTATTACGAATGGAGTTGCTTTCCTGATTTCAGCCATGCTTTTCTTATTGTTGGCATACAGAAAAGCCAACACCAATCCAGTAGACAGAAAGAAATAGCTAAAATTAAATCATTATGGTGGGGGGAGGCTGGGAAGGGATAGGAAGGGGAAACAAAGGAGTAGGCTACAATGCTTAATGAGTACAATGTACTCATCTTGCCTATCTAATTGTAACCCCTCTGTACAGTATTTTCACAATAAAAAATAAATAAAAATTAAAGAAAAGAATCCAAAAAAACATAGAAACTATCGACAAAACAAAGAGTTGGTTCTTCCAAAAAATTAACAAAATTGACAGACCCTTAGCAAATCTTATCAGAAAAAGAAGAGAACATACCCAAATAAATAAACTCAGAGATGAGAATGGAAACTTCACCACAGAAACAACCAAGATTCAGAACACTGTAACGATATACTTCTCAACCTTTTATACTAATAAATTTGAGAACTTGGCAGGAATGGACCTTTTCCTAGCAAATATCGACATGCCAAAACTAAACAAAGATGAGTTAAACCATCTTAACAGGCCCATATCAAGCATTGAAATAGAAACAGCAGTAAGAGACCTCCCATCTAAGAAAATCCCAGGAGCAGTTGGTTTTACAGTGGAATTCTACAAGGCCTTCAAAGCAGAGCTCACATCAATATTCATCAAACTCTTCAATGAAATTGAAAGAGAAAGTTCACTACCGAAATCATTCTATGAAGCCATCATAACCCTCATCCCCAAACCAGGCAGGGACTCATCAAAGAAAGAGAACTATAGACCCATTTCTTTGATGAACATTGATGCAAAACTTCTCAACAAAATTTTGGCCAATCGACTTCAACAATTCATCCAAAAAATCATACACCACGATCAAACACCACGATTCATTTCAGGGATGCAAAGCTGGTTCAATATATGCAAATCAATTAATATAATTCATCACATCAACAAGAGCAAGGATAAGAACCACATGGTTATCTCAATAAATGCGGAAAAGCATTTGACAAGATCTAACACCCCTTTATGATGAAGGTTCTGGAAAAATTCGGAATCCAAGGAACATTCCTGAATACAATCAAGGCTGTATATGACAAACCCACAGCCAGCATTATACTTAATGTTCAAAAACTAAAGCCATTTCCTCTTAACTCAGGAACAAGACAAGGATGTCCACTCTCTCCACTTCTCTTCAATCTAGTATTAGAATGCCTAGCTACAGCAATAAAACAAGATGCAAACATAAAAGGGATCCAAATGGGGAAAGATGAATTAAAACTCTCCCTTTTTGCAGATGACATGATCTTGTATTTAAAAAACCCACAGACTCCATTCCTAAATTACTCAAGCTGATTCAAAACTTTGACAAAGTAGCATGGTATAAAATTAACCCTCAAAAGACATCATGATTTTTATGGATCATTCTTTACTGTGGTCTTGTTTGTACATCTAATTCAGTTTAACCTTGTAAGGAGAAGTGATTTATTATAAAGGTGCTTAAAGGCTACTCTGGCTTCTTTTTCCCAATGGGAAAACTCCAGAGGGGGTTGAGCCTATAGTCGCTGGGTCCTTTCTTTTCTGTGTGCTCTAGTCAAGGCTATGTAGTCCAGCTGATCTGCTACCCAGTATGCCTCTGAAAATGTGTTCTTCTGGGGATTTGTTTTTTTTTTTAATATGGGTTTTACTTTTAAAATTGTCTGTGTTCCTTGATTACAAGACTGACACATATATTTTTTTCCAAGAGAAAAGCTCGATTGATTTTTAGATTGTTTTGGGAAGTTTACATTGAATTTGTCAAAATAAATGGTTCCATACAAGTGAATGAACATAAAAATGTTTATTTTTAAGTTATCTACTTAACTGGCCTTTTAAATTTCTTCCTGTAGACTATACAAGGACCAATATTCCTCCCCACCAAAAATATCCCACCATAGGAAACTGTGCATTTCTACTTAGAGATAGTAAGTAGGTTGCCAGATCACAATGTGATTGTGTTCAGCTTTAGAAAATAAATAGTTTCTAATTAGGCTGTGTATAAGCTTTCCTAGTAAAAGAAGTTGCTGTTAGCATACTTAGTAAGCATTCTTTGACTTCAATACTCCCTAAGTATATGACTTTGTTATAGTTCCTTATTTCCTTGGAGTTCAAATCCTTCATCTGTACAGTGAGTTACCTCCTGAGTTAAAAGAGAAAATTTATACAGAGCTGAGAGCAAGGTCTAGCACAGAGTTTAATTAGTCACTTTCTTCTTCCTTTTTTCTTTTTTTGTTGGTTGTGGGGCTTGGGCCTGGACACTGTTCTTCAGCTTTTCAGCTCAAGGCTAGAGCTCTACCACTTGAGCCACAGCACCACTTCTGGTTCTCTGGTGGTTTATAGGAGATAAGAGTCTCATGGACATTCCTGCCCTGGCTGGCTTTGAACCATGATCCTCAGATCTCAGCCTCCTGAGTAGCTAGGATTATAGAACTGAGCCACCAGTGCACGGCTCTTCTTCTCCTTCTCCTTCTTCTCCTTCTCCTTCTCCTTCTCCTCCTCCTTCTCCTTCTCCTTCTCCTTCCTTCTTCTGTCAGTCGTGGGACTTAAACTCTGGGCCTGGGTGCTTGTCCCTCATTAGCTCCAGGCAAGCATTGTACTACTTGAGCCACAACGCAACTTCCTACTTTGTTTTATGGGCTTTATTTTTAATCATTGTTCAAGATCAGGATCATATTCTCTTCTACTTTCTCTCCAAAATTTCACATTTACTTTCCTTTTCAGTGATTTACCTGCACATCCAGGATCCATGTGGCGTTAATTGCTTTGCAAATAGATAAACAGTAATAACAACCTCATTTGTAAAACAGACTGTCTAGTGGAAACAGAACTGCCTTCTCTCCACCTCCAAAATTCATACATTGAGGTTCCAGTCCTCATTCTTGATTGTCAGCTGTATTTGTATATAGAATCTTTTTTGTTTTTGCTGGAGTAGGAGTTTGAACTTCTAGGGCCTCACAATTGCTAGGCAAGCCCTCAGACTCTTAAGATATGAATGATAGGCACATGCCAGTACTCCCAGCTGTGGTTGAGATAGGGGCATCATGAACTTTTTGTCCTAGCTGGCTTCATACTGTGATTCTCCTGAGCTTTGCCTCCTGAGTAGATACGGTTAGAGGTGTGAGCCACCGGCACCCATTACATGGACTTCCTTTTAGTCCTAGTGATGTAGGAGCAAATGATTGAATTCAGGAATGTAGTGCTGAGACATTTTGATACCTCTCTTGAGTTGACACTTGAAATCATGGTCTGACAGGAATGTATATTGTATTCCATCAGTGTCTTAACTGCTGGGTAACACTGTTTACTGTGAAGCTTGAGTTGGTATATTTTTTCTTATTTTATACTCAAGATAGTATATCTTGAGTATTGGAAGACAGCCCATTAAAATTCCCATATGATTAAAAACATGGAAAATAGAACTTTCAGAAATACTTTTCTTCTCCCCAACACTTTCTGCACTTTAAAAAGTAGGTCACTACTTCTCAAAAAATTTTGAAAATTTAAATATCTTCCTTCATCCCATCCCAGGTTATATCTATATACTGCAAATGAAGTATTTAAAACTTAAGATAATATTAATAATGATTGCTTAGAATCTGAGTGGAGCCACATGGCAATTTGTGACGAATCTCCAGTGAAAGAAGTCGGTTGTCAGTCACTTACTACAGCCTAAATTAGGATAAAATAGTATACATATGAGTGAGTTTATCTATGGGTTAATTTTCTCCATTTCCTGGATGGATGGATATTTTTAATTTTTTACAGTTTAAATAACATGAATCTATTATAATTTTTCATTCTTTAAAGTCTGTTTAACATTTAAAATAACACTATTTAAGAATGGTAATCTTATCATATCACCATTTTTTTTTTATATTTGTGCTGATACTGGAGCTTGAACTCTGGGCCTGTGCACTGTCCCTAAGCTATTTTTCTTCCACTTGAGCCACAGCTTCACTTCCAGTAGTTAATTGGAGATAAGAATGTCACAGAGTTTCCTAAACCATGATCCTCAGATCTTAGCTTTCTGAGTAGCTGGAATTACAGGCATGAGCTACCAGCACCTGGCATCTCTATATTTTCAAATATGCCACAAACCTCAAAATAGTATTGGCATGGAGCTCTTTCATCCCTGAGTCACCATATGCCAACTGCTCCCTAGAAATAAATCAAGGTATAGATCATCGCTGGCACTAGAGGCCTTTCCTGCATATGGCTAATAATGTAAGCCTCCTGTGATTTAAAGTTGCTCTTCTGTCAAATTAACTCAGTTGTATCACAGTCCTTCCTTGTGAACCCCTGGGGTACTAAGCGATGTTCTGACTGTACCCCGTGGCTTACCCACTAGCAAATACCTGGATGGTAATTTTCCACCTATCAGTTTTGCTGTTGTGTTTTGGTGTTAGGCTGAAATCAAGTAGCATCATCTTTGTAGGAATTTGTTTTTTCCCATATATATTTTTATTGTAAAAATACTCTACAGAGGGTTTACAGTTATATAAGTAAGGTAATGAGTACATTTCCTATCAAGCAGTTTTACTTCCTCCTTTGTTTTTCCCCTACCATCCTTTCCCTCATCCCCTCCCCAAATCCTCCCACCCTCACCTGCTGAAGTTGTAAAGTTCATTTTCAACATAGTGTCTTGTACATCTCATTGTTATGGTGGGCTTAAAAAGAGACTTCTCTGAAGAGGAAATAAGAATGGCTTTTGTAGGAATTCTGCCAGTAAACTCTTCTATTTTCCCCAAATATCAACCCTACAGCTGGTTTGGAATGTTTCACTGTGTGATTTGTACTCTTTCCCATTCAGGGTTCTTCTTCCTCTTTCCTGATATTTACTAGGTATATAGAGGAAATAATGTTGCTTGGGGAAAATCCCTCTTGGATCAATCAGAATGTTCTACATGTTTTTGTGATACTGTTGCTTTGAAAGTTGGATGATGGTCAGTTTACTGAAGACTTGAAGCAAATTACTGTCAGTCATGTCAAATCTGTCTTTCAAGATATTCATCTTCTGCTTCCTATTTGTATTTTATTGTGACAAAATATATGAAATGAACCCTGCTGAGGACATATCTCCATTGGGTGCCAGCACATGCTCAGTTCCACTGCCGACTTGCATTGTATGTCTTGTCTACCAGGCAGCTGTCACAACTAGGAAGTTTGTTACAGCTAGTGTCACTAATTTTATGTTAATTAACCACTTTGGAAATAAGAATTTATTTTTATGAACTCTGGTCAAAACACAATATAACTAAAAAAGACTATAGATTCAACAGCTCTGTTTAGCAATAACTAGTTGATGTAAGTAAACTTGATCCAAATTTAAGAGTTGTAATTATTAAAAAAGTAGATGTAAATGCTTATTACCCACTGTGAACCGGTGAGGTTGCAACTGTAAATGCTGGTCTGGTGCATTCTGTGTGTGGCAGTGTTCCCTCCCCTCATTCAGGACACAAGGGGACTGAATATCAGCTCACAGATACCTTGAACTTGACTTTTGAGGAAAATGTGCCTATATAAGACCTTTGAGATTAAACAAAGAGGCTTGCATTGTTGAGTGCACTCAGGTCATGTGATGTGGGAAAAGTGTGGGTATATCTCTTCTACTGCCACTAATCTAGAAGGGGAATAAGAATTCCTGCTCTAATAGGCCCTGGAAGGGGCCTTATCTACTTATCCAATGGAGTGTCCTTGATAGACTTGTCTGTTCCCAGGGAGAGGGAAGAGACATCTTCGGATGCTAGGTGGTTTCTAGTTACTTTTATTTCAGTAGTCTAACAGTTTGAAACGCTATCATCAACATCCAGTCAGATCCAATAATCCAGAAACAGAATCACAATTTTAAGTGATCTTGTGACCATTTCAATGGATCCTTGCTAATTGGTGCACTAATCTTGAAAGGGCTGAATCCAAGAAGAATATCTTTTCATTTTCCCCTAGATGTATGTATATGTAGTGTGTGTATACCTTTTAGGGCCAGTTATTAGTACCATGACAGAATGTCAGAATATTCTTATATTTCAATTTATAGCTTTGACCCAATTTCCTCTGCCATTGACATGCTGTCCATTTACTGCCTTACAAGTGTTGAGGACCAAATCACCCCTACCCCCATCTACCTCCTCTTTTCTCTGCGTTCTTAGGTTTTTAGGTTCTCTATGAAGAGAATGGAATGCCCTTCCCTTGAGTCAGGTGTTGGAGCTGGGATTACCTCCATGCATGTGGGCCTCTTCCTCTCTGACCTTGCTCTTCTGTCCTATACTTGGACATATTTGTCTGACTTCACCCATTTCCAGTACCTCTGTAACTCAAGATATGATCACCTGTGGAGCTTCATCCTCCTCTCTCAGGTGTCTACTCTTTGTTCTCTTGTTTATGTTCTTCCTTTCTGAGATCACTAGGAAGCTGCCTTTATATTTTTGTTGCATTTAATGTGGTCACATCCCAAGCCTCTGTCTCCCTAAGAACCAAAGTGCTTCTCCACTCAGAGCCACCTAGTCTTTGATCCTTCAATTTGTTTATCATTGCACTGATCTTCTGTAATTGAAGATGGCAGCACCGAAAAGAGTTAACTATGTAAATCATCCACTGTGTCTATCAGCAAGTTAGACATATGGGTTTTTAGGCTTTTAACTAGTGGCTCTGAAAGAACTTGATGGAGTGTAGGCCTCCTCTTCCTTCCAGGTCTGGGAGAATGCCATGAAGGAGAACACACTGTGATCTCAGGTGTAGCTTGGGACCTGAACTTAGTGCCTAACAAGTCTGCTGCATGCATCATGAAAAATTTCTTCATGTGAGGAATCTCCAATCTCACATTGACCTTGGGGTTTGACTTGACTATGTGCTTTGACTTCACATGTGTCTGTATACTTTTACTGAAACACAGAGAAAGACTTCCATTTTGAAGTTGGACTACAGGTAGCAGGGAAGGACACTTGCTCACTACAAGTCCCCTAGGGTGAGCTGTCTCCTACTTGAGGCACAAACATGAGCGAGTTTATGAATAAAGAAAGAAATAATAGGCTCATAACGGCTGGCAGTTAAAAACAGATCATGAAGATTTATAGCACAGTATGAATATATACAACCTGATTGACCTGAGCCCTTAAAAATAGCTAAAATGATCAATTTTTATATACATGTTTTATCGCAATTAAAAATTAAAAATTTTAATCACCTCTTTTAGGCTTTCTATAGTTATTGAACCAGAATACAGAAACATATTATAATTTTTCCATTGTAAGAGATTGTTCTCCAAACCTGGCAAATACACAATTGCAAACTTAATTTTTGGCCAGGTGATCCTGGGACTTACCTGTAATCATAGCTTCTTGAGAGGCTGAGAGGAAAGACTTGTTGTTGGAAGCAACCACTGGCATAAAGTTTACCTAACCCCCATCTCAGTCAATAAAACTGGGGATGGGGTATGTCTTTTATCAGCTGGGCCAGAAGCTTAATGAGGAGGGATTGCAGTCCAGGCCAGCTGAGTCATAAATGCGACAAACTTTAAAATTTTAGGTAAAGCATAAAGGACAGTGGTTGTGGCTGAAGTGGTAGAGCATTTGCTTAGCAAATGTGTATTCCTGAGTTCAAATTACAGTACTGTCAAAATTGTTACTTTGTACCAATTGCTCGTTATATTCTTGATGCTTTGTATTAAGAAGAATTTATGATATACAGTAATGTTTCAAATTCTTCTTTGCTCTTTTATCACAAGTAGGCACTGGCTTTTAGGTGTAAATATCTAGACTGTATTTATCATTGCCATGAAATAGCCTACTAAACACAGTTTAAACATGAGAAATTCAATACCAAATTTATGTTCTTGTCTTGTATTTACCAGTTTCTGATAAAATTTAATAGTTTTGTTTAAAATGAGTATCTCAACTGCATGTTTGATTTTGATTGAGAAAATTAAAGCAATATGCCTAAACCATAAAGCATTGACAATTTTTGTTTCAGTTACTCTCTTTTTGAAAAGGTTTTGTTGAAGTTTTTGCTTGTGAATTCCAGTGTCTTTTTATTGTGATAAAATATATTTGCAGTGTTGTACAATCATCGTAGCTATTTAGCTCCCCAAAATTCTTACTACCCCAAATGGATGCCACGTACCGAATAGACAATAATTCCCATATTTCCTCGCAGATGAATTTTATCTGTGTGAATGTTCTACTATTCTGGAAACTTCTTTTGAATTGGAAATTATTACTTTTGAAATAAAATGTAAATTAATCTTAAGATATGAAGATCAGAAACCGAACCTATTCTCTTTTTGTGATTATGCTAAAAATATTAATATATAAATGAGAATTAAAGGTAATGAATATAATTTTTTCAAGTCTTTCCATTTTCTTATGAATGGGATATAAATTATATTAAGCAAATTAAGCCAGATGCAACGAAATATAGACTGCATGGTTTCCCTCATTTGTAGTAACTAGAATGTGTCTATAAATCTACAAGTTAATCCAATGGATAGTAAAAGACAAAAAATTATACTTGGACAGGATTAATTAAATAGCATTCTATGCATTCACACAGTGAAAACAAAGGAGGATATTCTTAGGAGAGGATCACAATGGCTAAATACCTATGTGCACATGACCATATAAAATGATGCTTATTGAAGTGAGCTTCAGTAAATGAAAAACAAAGTGGCGCTGTGGCTCAAGCCGTAGAGCATTCGCCTGGAGCTGAAGAGCGAAGCCCAGAGTACAAGCCCCACGACCAACAACAACAACAAAAAAATGAAAACCAGGTTTTTATTATAATGTTTGTAGGTTTTTAATTTATTCTTTCCTTTTTCTCTTTGGTTTATTCCCTTGGTCACTGTTTTTGATATCTGTACCCTTTGTTGTGTATATACATTTATCTGATTTGGGAAAGGGGAATCATAGAAATGGTGGGACAAGTGGTGAAACAATTCTGCAGTGATATTCACTAGACACTATGTTGGAAATAAACTTTACAGTTTGGGGAAAAGGATGGTGTGTGTGGGGGGGAACTTCGAGAAAACAAGGGAGGGGATAACACTGTTGAAGAGAAACTATACTCATTACTTGAATTATGTAATTTTACCTAAGTAAATCACCTTTACAATAAGGTTTAAATAAAAAATAAAGGTAATGATTAAATATAATTAAATGTTTAGCAATCTAGGGATTGTGAAACTGACTAGGATGTCTCTGAATATTCTAAATCCATTAAAGGGAAGTTTGGGTATACATTTATCTTTTATATTTTTTTTATTGTAAAAATACTGTGCAGGGGCTGGGAAGGTGGCTCAGTGGTAGAGGGCTTGTCTTGCATGCATGAAGCACTGGGTTCAATTCCTCAGCACCACATAAGCAAAAAGAAAAAAGCCAGAAGTGGTGTTGTGGCTCAGGTGGTAGAGCACTAGCCTTGAGCTGAAGAGCTGATGGACAGCACCCAGGCCCAGAGTACAGGCCCCACGACAGGGTCCCCCCCAAAAAAATACTGTGCAGAAGGGTTACAGTTACATGAAAAAGATAATGAGTACATTTCCTATACAGCATTGTTACTTCCTCTTTTGTTTTCCCCTACCATCCCTTCCCTCCTCACCTCCCCATCTTTTCCTGCCCCCCCCCAAGTTGTAAAGTTTGTTTTCAACATAGTGTCTTGTACATCTCATTGTTAGAATGGGTCAATCTGTATCCTTGTTTTAGCATTTTGTTATTTCCTTCCCCTCCCCAAATTAGAAAAATGTATATACAAGATGCAGGGCACAGGAATCAAGTACAGTGAAAACAGGGGTTATACTATGGGGGAAGAATATACTAAAGAAAGAAAAAAAATCACACAGTATATTATAAATACAATAAAAATAATAGCAAGAAAGAAATAATCTCTTTTGTCCCTATCTTGTGGTTTATTTCACTTAATATCATCCTATACGGTCAAATGTACATAGCTTTTGACCTTTTCTGCTTGTCCTACACATATACTAGTTATTGCAAATAAGGGAAACCATGGGACCTATGTTTCTTTGGGCCTGGCTTATTTCACTTAATATAATTTTTTCCAAGTCGTACCATTTCCTAACAAATGTGGCGATGCCATTCTTTCTGATTGAGTATATATATATATATATATATATATATATATATATGTATGTATATACATATATATATATGTATATACATATATATACGTATATATGTATATACATATATATGTATATACATATTATATATGTGTGTATATATATATATATATATATATATCACATTTTCTTGATCCATTCATCTACTGAGGGGCATCTGGGTTGGTTTTACATCTTAGCTATGATAAATAATGCTGCAGTAAACATAGTTGTATTGGTAGTTTTAGTATAGCCTTGTTTGTGATAATTGGGGTAAATGCCCAAAAGTGGGATTGCTGGGTCATAGGGAAGCTCTGTGTGGAGTCTTTTGAGGAACCTCCATACTGCTTTCCTCCATACTGGTTGAACAAGTTTATACTCCCACCAACAATGCAGTAGGGTTCCGTTCTGGACACATCCTCTCTAGGATCTGTTATTAGATTTCTTGATTATAGCCATTCTAACTGGGGTGAGGTGGAATCTCAATGTTGTTTTGACTTGCACTTCTTTTATGGCTAGAGAAGTTGAGCATTTCTTACTGTGCCTATTAGCCATTCTTATCTCCTCTTCAGAGAAGTTTCTCTTTAAGTCTTTAGCCCACTTATTTATCGAGCAGTTGTTTCTTTGAGGATTTGTTGTTTGGGACATTTAATTTTTTGAGTTCTAAGTACATTTTAGATATGAAACCCTTGTCAATTGTATGGCTAATGAAGATCCTCTCCCAGTCCTTGGGCTTTCTAGAGAACTTGCTAGCTCTGTCCTTTGCCATGCAGAAGCTCTGCAGTTTCATGCAATCCCATTTGCACAACCTTTCTTTGATTTGTTGTGTATCTCGGTCTTTATTAAGAAAATTTTGGGCTGTGCCAAGGACCCTTATAGTTTCTCCTATTCTTTCCTGTAATGCTTTCAAGGTGTCTACTTTGACTTCGAGATCTTCGATCCATTTGGAGTTCATTTTGATGCATGGTGATACTTAAGGATCTGGCTTTAGTTTTCTACAGGTGTTCTAATACTAAATTGAAGAGAAGTGGAGAGAGTGGACATCCTTGTCTCATTCCTGAGTTTAGAGGAAATGGCTTTAGCTTTTTGCCGTTAAGCTGTAGGTTTGTCGTACACAGCCTTTATTATATTGAGGAATGTTCCATGGATTCCTAGTTTTTCCAGTGCCTTCATAATCAAGTGGGGTTGGATCTTGTGAAATGCTTTTTCTTCCTCTATTGAGATATTCATGTGGTTCTTATCCTTGCTCTTGTTGATGTGATGAATTAATTTGGGTATATTGAACCAGCTTTGCTTCCCAGAAATGAATCCTGTTTGATCATGGTATATGATTTTTTTGATGAGTTATTGAAGTTGATTGGCCAAAATTTTGTTGAGAAGTTTTGCATCAATATTCATCAAGAAATCGGTCTATAGTTCTCTTTGATTAGTCCCTGCCTGGGTTTGGGATGAGAGTTACAATGGCTTCATAGAAAGAGTTTGGTTTCATTGAAGTGTTGGAGGAGTATTGGTGTGACTTCTTCTTTGAAGGCCTTGTAGAATTCCATTGTAAATCCATCTGTTCCTGGGCTTTTCTTGGGTGTGAGGTCTCTTATTGCTATTTCTATTTTGATGCTTTATATGGGTCTGTTAAGTTGGTTTAACTCTTTTTTATTTAGTTTCAGCATGTCGATATTTGCTAGAAAATCATCCATTTCATCCTCAAACTTATTAGCATAAAGGTTTGAGAAGTATTCCTTTATAATGTTCTGAATCTTGGTTGTTTCTGTGGTGATGTTTCCATTCTCATCTCTGAGTTTAATTGGGTGTGTTGTCTTGTTTTTCTGATAAGATTTGCTAAGAGTCTCAATTTTGTTCATTTTTTTCAAAGAGCCAACCCTTGTTTTGTTGATTCTGTCTTTTTTATTTGAATTCACTTAATTCTGATTCATTTAATTTTAATTATTTCTTTTGGTCTACTGGACTGAGGTTTAGCTTGCTTCTGTTTTTCAAGAGTTCAGGTGTCTCATTAAATTGTTCATTTTAGACTTCTCCAATTTGTTGATGTAGGACCTCAGAACTATAAATTTGCATCTGAGTACTGTCTTTGCTGTGTCCCGGAGGAGCTGGTAATTTGTGTGTTCATTTTTATTGAATATCATAAACATTTGAATTTTCTTTGTCAGGTTATAAGACTTGAACTCTGGGCTGGGCACTGTCCCTCAGTTCTTCAGCTCAAGACTAGCACTCTACCACTTGAGCCGTAGCACCACCAACATTTGAATTTTCTTTCCAATCACTTCCATGACTCACTGTTGGTTCAACAGTGTGTTGTTCAGCCTTTATGTGTTACAGGACTTCATTTGGTGGCTTTTGCTGTTGAGTTCTAATTTTATTCACTTGTGGTCTGAGAGAATGCAAGGCCTAATTTCAATGTTTGTTAATTTGGACAAATTTTCTTTGTGACCTAGAATGTGGTCTATTTTGGAGAATGTTCCATGTGCAGCTTAGAAGAAGGTGTATTCTGATGTTGATGGATGAAATATTCAGTATATGTCTGCTGTTAAGTCTAGTTATTCTATGCATTTGATTAGGTGTGAAGTTTCTTTGTTGAGTTTTTGCCTGGTTGATGTATCCAGTGGGGGATAGTGGCGTTTTAAAGTCTCCAACAATTTATGTCTTTGGGTCTATGTGAGATTTGTGGGAATGAAGTGTTTCTTGGATAAATTTGCTCTGTTGATTGGTGAATAGATATTTAGAATTGTACTATTCTTCTGATGGAGAAATCCCTTAATTAGTATATAGTGACCTTCTTTATCTCTTCTCACTAATGTTAATTTGAAATCTACTTTATCTGATATTAGGATTGCAAATGGGGTCTATTTGCTTGGTAGATTTTGGTCCAGCCTTTCACTTTCAAAATATGTTTCTTTATATGGGCAAGGTGTGTCTCTTGAAGGCAGCAGATAAAAGGATCTTGCTTTTTGATCCAACTAGACAGTCTATGTCACTTAATTGGAAAGTTAAATCCATGAATACTGAGAGTTAGGACTAAGAGGTGTTTGGTAGTTCCTACCGTGTTATCCATCTTCTTGGGGGCTGTGCCAACTGGCTTCTACCTATGAGCCTTAGATTCTATGTTTGGGCTATTTCTTGGCCTTTATTGTGCTATTGTTGTTTTTCTATGTGTAGGATATCTTAAAGTATCTGTTGTAGGGCTGGTTTGGTGGAGATACATTGTTTTAGTTTTTCTTTGCTGTGGAAGGTTTTTATTTGATCTTCTGTTATGAAGGAGAGTTTAGGTGGGTACAGTATTCTTGGTTGATAGTTGTTTGTCTTTAGTGCATGGTATACATCTTTCCAGGCTCTTCTTTCTTTCATTTTCTCTGCTGAGAAATCTGAAGTTATTCTGATTGTTTTCCCTGCATAGGTGATTGATCTTTTCTCCTTGACAGCTTGAAAGATCATTTCCTTGGTCTTAATTGATCCTGTATGGATCATAATGTGATGGTGGGTTGTCCTGCTCTGTTCTGGTCTATTTGGGGTTCTAAAGACTTCTTGTATCTGAATAGGCCTATCTTTTTGCATGTTTGGGAAGATCGCTGCTAGGATCTTGTTAAACAAATTTCCTAGACCATTAACTTCTGTCTCTAGGTGCTCCTCTACACAGATTATCCTCAAATTAGGCCTTCTGTTGGTACCTTCTAAATGTTGAATAGATCTATCATAATTCTTGGATATGTCTTGCATAGTTGTGTGTTCTTTCTCTATAATATCTAGATTGTCTTCAATCCCAGAAATTCAAACTTCTGCATGGTGCAATCTACTGTCAAGACTTTCTACTTTGTTTTTAATTTCCTTTCTTTCTAATTGGTCAGCTTTGATGGCTTCAAATTCTTTGTTGGAGTTTTGTTTTAGATCTTGTATGGACTTCTTTACTTCCTTAATTTGGTTTTCTGTGTTCAGTTTCAAATCCCTTAGTTGATTGGTTATGGTTTCATTGGACTCCCTTTCCTTCTGATGGGCTCTTTTGAGCATTCCCTTTGTGGCCTCCCTGTAATCCTTCAGCTGACTGTGGATTCCATGAATGCCTCCATTGATCTCATCCATCTCATGCAATTGCTGTATTAATCTTTGAATAGCATCTTCATGCTCATGAAATTACCATATTAATCTTTGTTTAGCCTCATCATGCTGGCGAAATTCATGTATTAATCTTTGGTTTGCCACATCATGCTTTTGTTTTTTCCTATGCTGCTTACGTGTTTCCCTATCATGCTCCCAGAAAGACCTTTGCAGACTTTCAATCTTTTTATTCAGCATGTTTACTGGTAGTGTTTGTAGAGCATTTTGGGAACTCTCCTCTGGATTATTCATTAACTGTTCTGTTGCCTGGTTATCATGAGTGGGAATTGAGATACCTTATCTTGCCATTTTTCTTGTATTTCTCCAGCTAGTTCTGCCCATTTGGTATGAAAGCAAAACCAACTACACACTAGAACACTATTTTAAGGCAAGCATCAACCAGAACTCTATATTTACACAAATTGATTTACATAGTCAAAATGAGTACAGATACAGTCTAGTTCAACACAGACAATTTTGTTCAAAAACAAACAACTATGTATTAATGGAATAAGGACATCAAAGAGGGATTCACCAGACCAGAAATGAATAGGTTTATGGAGAATTGTGGAGAGAAAATAAAATTAGAGGAATGGAGAGAGGAAAAAGGAGAGAGAGAATTTAACCAGGCTCTAATTTCAGAGAGGAGGCGGATAGAAGGAAAGGAAAGGAGAGAGAGAAAGAAACAAGGAAAAATGAAAAAATGAAAAATGAAACACTCAAGATTATGAAAGGATAAAGAAATAATACCGAGAGAGTAAAAGGATAGAAGGAAAGGAGAGAGATTAAAAAGAAAAAAGAAAAAATTTAAAAATGAAACACTTAAAAGTTATATAAGTATAAAGAAATAATACTATTATTAAAGGAGTTAAGGCTATGAGTTTGTGAATTGAGTAATCAATTTCTGAATTAAGTGTGCACACAATAAAGGAGGTTTAGTAATTGATGAGGGGTATATATCTGGGACTAAGCAGAATAGCAATTAAGTCACACAGAAAAAAAAGACCAAAAGGGAAAAGAATAAAAATAATTTAAAACACACACACACACACACACACACACACACACACACACACACACACACACACACCCCTAAAATAAAAATGATGAAAAAATAGAAAACAATTTTTTTTAAAAAACGTTTGAAAAATTAGGTAGAGCTGGATGCTGGTGGCTCAAGCCTGTAATCCTAGCTACTCAGGAGGCTGAGATCTGAGGATCATAGTTCAAAGCCAGCCCAGGCAGAAAAGTCCTTGAGAATTTGATCTCCAATAAACGAATAGAATACCGGAAGTGGCACTGTGGCTCAAGAGGTAGAGCGCTCACGTTGAGCTGAAGAGCTCAGGGACAGTTCAAGCCTGATGCCCGATTTTAAAAAAAATTAGGTAGAAAAGGAGTTCATCAATTTCTTTTGGGGGGGGGTGGATATTGTGTCTCCCTGGTTTCCATAACCAATCTCTTGGTAGAGTCTCTGGTTTGCTTGTGGTGTTTGGTTTTCCTGTGGCTTGATTGGTTTCTTAAGTCAGTTTGAGCAGGCAGAATGAAGCTCTGCTTTATTCAGGACTTTATAACCCTCTTCCCAGGCTCGTTCAGTGGATACCAGATCTGTTTTGAGTATCACAAAAGAGTTGCTGTGACATGCCTAGTTTGTGAGTAGGGTTGAGGCTTGTGAGCAATCAGGAGCTTTTTCCTGAGGGACTAGCTCCTGAGATACTCACAGATCCCAGTCTGGAGCCATTCTCAGGATTTATGTTTACTGAGTTTCAATTGTTTTTCTTTACCCCTCTTGCTGCTGGTTCTGCTGCCTAGGCTGCAGTGGGAAGAGGCAGCCTCTGGCTCTGTTAACCCAGTGAAGAAATTCACTCCTCCTTCATGGGCAGAGCTTCCTCTGCCTGGGAAGGGCAACTTTCTCCTGGATGGAGCGGAGCTGGGCAGGTCAGGTTCCTATGATCTTTTGAATGGCTTCTATTGTCTCTTCCAAGGCCTGAGTTACATGCTCGCTGTTCTGGTTGGGTCTTTGTCAGTATCAAATATGGAGTTCTTCTCCAGTGGTGGGGAAGGGGCTATCTTCCCACTGCTGCTCTTTGAGAAGGAATTAGGATATCTTGGGGTATTCAAACCTATCTCTTAGTTTCTGGGCTGTCCACAGTCTACTACTGTCTATGGTCAGCAGGATGAAACTTTCTGTTCCTTGTCAGTTCTGGCTAGCACTGAGTAGAATCTGCTCATGCCTAGCCTCTGGCATCTTTGTCCTAGCCTCTCTCTTTTGATATGGTGGCTGTTGCAGCTACGTGCTATGGCAAGTGCTCAAATCTGTCTCCTTAACTAAGCTGCCTGTATTTTTTTCTCTCTGGCCAAACTCTCTATGATGGCACACTTGGTGTGACTCCCTACCATAGGATTTTCCACTGGAACATTAAAACTGCTTTTTATGCAAGAGCTTCTTTAGCCTCCAGATTCTCTGCCATCTTCCTCTGAGCCTTGGATATACATTTATTGACATTTAGAATGTTTTATAGGAATAGAGATGTATCTCAGTGGTACAGGGCTTAGTATCCACAAGGCCTTGGATTCAATGTCAAAGACCATAGTAACAACTTGATTGTATTAAGTAAGAGAAAAGTCAGATTACAAATCATACATATGGAATGATCTTATTCTAAAAAACTCACAATTATATGCGATGTATAGTGGGATATAATCAAGGTATATTCAATGACTGTTTTAGGTAGGTGCTTGTGTTTGTTTCCTACTTTTATTTAGTCATAAATACTAGTTGCTACTTTTGGATTTGTGAGAACATTTGCTTAAATGAGTAGTAGATTGATTTATTGTCTTAACCAACATGAAAATAATTAATGCAAGACTGTGGTATTTAGAAAATCCAAATGAAATATATTAATCTCATAATTATCTTAGGAAAAAATTCATTGCCTAAACAGCCTGACGAATGAAAATTCTGCAAATGCCTTTGTATTGTGCCTTGCTCTGTCCTCTCAGAATAATCGTGACCGCATCATGGTTTGAATTTTTAAAAATATTTTGAAATAGATGTATAAATTTGCTGTTAATGTAATTCCTAGAAAAGAGTAGGCAGCAGTTGAAGATTGTATAACTGTAGTGTATTCTATCTTTTTACCTGTTGGAGCAGGTCCAACCTGTCCCTTTTTATATTCTTTAATGTATCTTAGTGAGCTAGTCCATTTCTTCTGATACAAAAGGAATGGAGACTGCCTAATGCAAAAATAATGAAAATGTGTTTCCCTTATTTGTAGTTAGGAAAGTACAAGATGACTGTGGCATGGTGGATTTGATGCCTGCTAAGGGCTCTCTTCCTGCTGAGTGCTCTGCATCCATGTTGGCATCTCTATGCCAGCAGCAGGAGAAAAGGACATGAACCTCTCTAGGTCCTCTTTTGTAAGGGCATTAATCTTGTCCCTAAAAAAACAGAATGGGGAGGACTAACTCACATACAAGAGAGATCCCTTATCTCCCATTCACCAACCAGAATGCAACATCTTGGGTATTATGTTAGGACAAATGAATTTTGAGGAGTATATTTACCATAGGAGATACTATAGCAGATTCTGGTGGCATTTCTATATACATTAAGCGACCTTATTCAAGAATTTATACATGTGGCTTTGGTCACATATCGTCAAAACAAGATTCCCATCAGTGCATCCCACAGCTGAGTTGATGTAAAGAAACCCCAAGTAAGTTCCATGTCATCTTATGTTATATTTCAGTAGTTGTATGATATGTTGAGTATTTTCCTACTTTTGATTTTATGAAAATTTGCTTTCCTTGAAACAAATGATGCCCAAAGTGGAAGGTAAAAATGAATGTGCTCAATGGAAATAATAAATTGAAATTTTGAGATTGGTTGAAAGGCAATATGTCTAGTGGAAGTTGGGCAGTGTTATGGGGAAAGTGAATGAAGAATCTACAATACAGCCCTGAACTCTTGCCATCTTGAACATGTGCATATTTTCTTGTGGCCAGTGTTCTTGGAACCATATGCCTCTGGAGCCCAAGGGTTTACTGAGAATCTTAAATTCAGTTTCTCAAATAGGAGGTTGATTCTGATCATCTTCAATCCATAGATTGTGAGAAATTTACTCTCTAAAATAGATTGTGCTTTTTAATCAGTTAATGTGTCCATTTTTTAATCTTTTTAATTTATGTTCAGTGAAGTAAGAATATATATAATTGATATGTATGTATGTATATAGTTATGTATAATTGAAATAGACATATATAACATATTTTATCAAATTATATTATGTAGTTGTAAAATATTATATAGTAAGAAAATATATCTAGATATACACATATACACACATATACATACACAAATATACACACATATGCAAACATATGTATGTATATATATTATGGTGAATACACATACATCTGGATGCTTGATATGTTAGAATATGGTTGTAAATGTTATCTTTAGCAAAACACTTTTTAGTTGGGTACCTGTGGCTCATGTCATGTCTGTAATCCTAGCTATTAAGGAGGTTGAGATCTGAGGATTGCTGTCTGGGCAGCATAGTCTTTGGGACTCTTACCTCCAATTAACCACTAGAAAATCAGAATTGATACTTTGGCTCCAAGTGATAGAATGCTAACCTTGAACAAAAAAGCTCAGTGACAGCACCCAGATTCTGTGTTCAAGCCCCACAGATAAAAGCACTTTTTAACTATTGCTGGTACCTAAAATTACATTCTTTTTACTCAATTCACTTAAGGATTCTGACGGAAAAAATATCATCTTAGACTTAGGATGATAGATTTCCTGAAGCCTTATTATTTTAAATCAGTGTTGCTTATTTACTGTATCTCCATGAGTACTCTCCTCACTATAGTTGGGATGCAGGCCAGTACAGCATTGTGAGTGTGGGATGATGTCAACCTGACCTCTGATGATGTCACCTCTGTTGAGAACTGTGGGATATTTGTATCTAAACATCTTATGAGTCTAGCAAGATCTTAAGCAATAAAATCCCAGTTACCCCCAAGTCCTTAAAATTAATTGTTCCTATTATCTGTATAAAAACTGAAAGCATTAAATCTCTCTGCTTCAGTTAATAACAGTTACATTCAACAGCCAAATGAGCACAAAACATTATCCACAATCTATTACAGCACTGCCCAAGGGAGTTTTCTGTGGTGAGAATGCTTATATGGCTGATGTCCGTGTAACTGTATTGGAGAGTGTACATTAACCACCTTTAGAAATACCCTATTCAATTCCTTCTTTTAGCCCTCTCAAATCTTAGGTAGAAATGTTTCTTTCTCCCCATTTTATTATCCAAGTGTTTTTTCTACCTTTTTCAATTTGAGAAAGCTCCAAGATACCATTTTTTGGCCTTGGTTTCCTGAGATGCTCACGTGGGAAATCTATCTGGCCACCTATTTTCTATCCTGAATCTGTGTTTAGATCCTGCTACCTCTTACATTGATTAGGAAAAGATTATGTGTGCTGTGGTTCTTTTTCCAAGGGCCACTGAATGATGGGATTCTTTTATTTAACCTAGGAGAAGTTAAGGTTCTGGAGGACATGAAGTGATAATGTCATGTCATCTAGCAAGGCTGTTGGTACTACAAAGGTTCAGAAGTGATGTTAGCTGTTGAGGATTACCATTAAAATGATAGAGTCAAAGATGAAGCCCTGGTAATTCAGGGAATTGGAAATTCTTTGACATCAGCATTTACAGGAAATACAAGTTGCTATTTCTGCTCCTTCTGATCCTTCTATGTAATAGTCCACTACTATTATTACAGATGTACAGTGTTCATTCTGCAAGTTAAGAAGGCTTACACCATTGACATCACTTTTTTTTTTTTTTTTGTCGGTCATGGGGCTTGAACTCTGGGCCTGGGCGCTGTCCCTCAGCTCTTCAGCTCAAGGCGAGCGCTCTACCACTTGAGCTACAGCACCACTTCCGGTTTTCTGGTGGTTTATTGGAGATAAGAGTCTCACGGTCTCTGCTGCCCGGGCTGGCTTTGAACCGCAATCCTTAGATCTCAGCCTCCTGAGTAGCTAGGATTACAGGCGTGAGCCACCAGCGCCTGGCTGACATCACTTTTTAAAATAAGTTCTTTATTGTAGAAATACTTACAGAGGGGTTACAGTTACATGAGTAATGTAATGAGTACATTTCTTATCGAGCATTGTTACCCCCTCCTTTGTTTTTCCCCTACCATCCCTTTTCTCCCCACCTGCCCAACTCTTCCCCCACAAACTGTAAAGTTCATTTTCTTCGTAGTGTCTTGTACATCTCATTGTTACAATGGGTCATCCTTTATCCTGTTTCAGCATTTTGTTATTTCCCTTCCCCTCCCCAAATTAGAAAAATGTATATACAAGATATAGGGCACCAGAATCAAATACAGTAAAAACAGGGGTTACCCATGGGGGAAGAACATACAAAAGAAGCAAAAACAATCACATAGTATATTATAAATAGGTTAAAAAACAGTAGCAAGAAAGAAAACACCACTTGTATTCCTAGCTTGGGGTTCATATCATTTAACATCATCTTATATCATCATACATACATAGTTATGACCTTTTCTACTTGTCCTAGATGTATACTAGTTATTGCAAATAAGGGAAACCATGAGACTTGTGTTTCATTGGGCCTGGCTTACTTCACTTTATATCATTTTTTCCAAGTCTTTCCATTTCCTAACAAATGGAGCAATGCCATTCTTTCTGATGGAGGTATAGAATTCATATATATATACATATATATGTATATATAACATTTTCTTGATCCATTCATCTACTGAGGGGCATTTGGGTTGGTTCCATATCAGGGGCTGGGAGGCTGGCTCAGTGGTGGAGTTCTTGCCTTGCATGCATGAGGTCCTGGGTTTGATTCCTCAGCACCACATAAGCAGAAAAAAACTGGAAGTGGCACTGTGGCTCAAGTGGTAGTGCACTAGCCTTGAGCTGAAGAGCTGAGGCACAGTTCCCAGGCCCAGAATTCAGTCTGCACGATCGACCAAAAGAAAGAAAAAGAAAAAAAGAAAAAAAAAAGAATTTGACATCACTTTTTAAACCAACCTGTTTTGAATTGGATTTTGCCTTCAGTGAGAGACTTATTCAATTAGAATTTTACAGGAAGGATGACATCTTCATATTGATTCATTGCTTCACTCTCTGGCAACATCATTCACTCAACAAACAATTATTGAAAAACTCTTTATAGAGGGACTCTCATGGGAATGCATATTCAACAGTAAGCAAATCTTCAAAGAAGTTACAGTTTATTAGGGATATAGACAAGTATACAATCATTTGTCATTCTTTTCTTTAATGCCTATTAGGATTATGGAAAACCAGTACTGCGTACTAAGGAAGAGAACCCACCATTAGATGGCATACAGTGCCTCAGGGAGGAGTCAAGATGCTTAACTTGAGAGCTCAGAAATGGTGCAGAAGATAGGGAATTGAAGACTCCTCAAGACAAATATATTGATTTGTTATGACTGCTGTAGTAAATTACCACATATTTCTTAGCTTAAAATAATAAATTATTGGCTGGGCGGTGGTGGCTTATATCTGTAATCCTGACTACTTAGGAGGCTGGGATCTGAGGATTGCAGTTCAAAGCCAGCCAGGGAAGGAAAGTCTGTAAAGCTCTTATCTCTAATAAACCACCAGAAAACTGGAAGTGGCACTGTGGCTCAAGTTGTAGAGTCCTAGCCTTGAGCTGAAGAGCTGAGGGACAGCGCCCAGGCCCAGAGTTCAAGCTCCACAGCTGACTCCAAAAAAATAAATAAATAAAAAAGGAAAAAAAGTAAATTCTTACTGAGTTAAAAATCACAATGTCAAAGGGGTGTGTCCCTTCAGGTGGTTCTTCCAAGCTTGTGGAAGCTGCCTGCTTTTCTTGACATGTGGTTATTTCTTCATCTTCCAAGCGAAGCAGCTGGACTTATTGGCCTCTTTTCCTACTTTATAATAGTCTTCTTATGACACTGGGCAAATCTCCATTATCTCCTAATATCCAGGTAAGCCAATAGGCTACTCTAATTCTATTTGCAACTCTAACTCACATTTTTTTCTGTGTAACATAAAATATAATCATGTTTCTGCAGATTAAGATACAACCACGATTGTGGGATGGCCTTATTTTGCATTCTTAGAAATGAACAGATTTGAAGAGCTGAAAAAAGTCAGGCTAAACCATGAGGAAGCAAACAATAGGAGACGGACTGAAGAAAGCAGCCATAAACCTGTGATTGAGTTTTATCCTGAGGAAAGTGAGGGACCATTAAAGAGTGAAATAATTAGATTTGAGTTATTGAAAACTTCCCTCTACCTGCTCTTGAAGGTTCTTAACTGATGATACATGCATACTTCACTGGCTAGAAATTGAAGCTCATTATCTGTGAATTATCAGAGCCTAGTCTGAAATATGAGTTATTAAGAAAAAAATGAATATCCTATACATAGGCAGAACACCAAAAATATAATTCTACCAATACTTTGATGATGACAAGCCACTCAGAATATTGATCCACATTTGAATTATACCTCTTTCATCTGATGAATACCTTTCTCAGGTAAACCCAAATTCACACAAGATGATTTGTTGGTTTCAGTCTCTCAGGTATTGTTGTGTCTGGAGGTTCACATGGTGTTAGCTCTGTTCTATCTATGTTGGCTTCATCTGCAGTATTCTCCTTTGGAGATAGATAGCCAGCAGTTCAGGTGGCTGCTCTATTGGATTATACAACTGACAGTGGATGAAAGGAAGGCTAAATGCAGGTCTAGGATGAGCCTCATCACACTATCTTGAATCTCACCCTCATCCCTCTATCAATCGTTGTGTTCAGAGAGGTGGGACTATGTATTGAGCAACCCAGAGGGATCAAAGATTATTTTGCTAGTTAAGCAATCTTGAAAATTGCTTCTGAAAGTTAGCTGTGTTTTGCAGAATTGGGCTCTGAGCTTTGTTCCCAAATTTCAATTAAAACCTTTCAAACGGGGGCATTGGCTAAGTTTCTTTGTTGTATGTTATCACTACTGTGGAAAGATATCATTTGAAATCTATCCTGCTATTGATGCTTTTTAATTGTTCTCTGGAGCTATTTCTGGGTTTGTAATCCTAAGACATACACATCTTCCAGATTGTCAGTTTTAAATGAGCACAAAGGCCTTTGGTAATGGTGTCATTTGCCTGAATTTGAAAAGGGTAATATTTAATTAAAATTCATATAATCATGAAAAACTTTTACATATCTTTCTTACCTTGAGCAACTGTCTCTTTAAGACTCTGTCAGCAGAGACTTAATCTTACCTTCAGTAAATCCCTTTCAGTCACATTATCTTCATTTAAATACGGATGTGTGTTAGGATAATTCTCTTTTCCTTTCACTTGGACATTGTGCCCTAGCATTTTAGTTGTTCATGCCTGAATATTTGTCAATGGGACAGCTCCTCTTTTTTAAGTAGCATGATAATTCAGACTGAAAAAAATGTTACTGTACTAAAGTGGTATCTTTTCTCTGGTATATTTATGTTAAACGTGATACGCTTCTTTTTGCCCTACCAGGTCTTGAACACTGAGCCTCAAACTTGCCTCGCTGGTGTTCTACCACTTGGACCATGTCTCTACCCAAGCTTTTTGGTTGTTATTAAGGACACAGTCTCATAGACTTTTCTGTTTAGGCTTGCTTTGAACTGAAATTCTCTAGATCTGTGTTTCCTGAGTATCTAAAATTATAGATGTGAGCCACTGCTGTTCAACTAAAAGTGATAGAAATGGATTTCCTCTGTCAGGATCAGCATTCTGAGGCCCTGCCTCTCACTCCTCCATCTGCAGTTGTCTGGCAGTAAGTAGCACCAAGCCTGACCCCTTTCTGTGCTTCCCTGTGTCCAGCTTTGTTTCTTAACATTTAGTGGCTGATAACAGTTTTGTGAACTTATTTCTACTGCTGCCCTTACTGTCTCTGATTTCTCTGCTGCACTCCCTCCTCCTGTTTCAACCACCAATACAGGACATTTCATCCAAAGTTTCTACTCATTTCTTTCCAGAATGATTGCTCCCAATCTTTCAATTCCTTGTACAATTTCTGAACCACTCCAGTAACCTGCTGTGCTCTATCTGTAAACTCTTTCACTTCAGTCTTGTGATGATTGAGATAAAGACTTTCCAAAATACTTTCAGAGCCCAAAGAGTTTTGAGAATTGAGCTTTATATCCCACTACTTCCTTTGACAGCTGGTTGAGAGGCAGTTTTACTTGATACTTATTTCTTCTATGAGCATCACCTTATCTTTCAGATTGGACTTTAAGTCCTTAGAGGTTAGAAGGCATAGCTTACACTTTTCTGCACAGAGGATATAGAGAACTGAGAACCACGCTTGGTGGAAGGTAGATGCTTAGGACATTTAGTTCAAAGTTAACAAGAGAGAGTTAGCGGGTCAGAGAGAGAAAGCTACCTTTTCTTGGGCTAGCAGATTGACTTCAAATGCATGGTCTCTTCTACTCTTTGATCAAAGGACAGGTGATGAAATTAAATATTTTAATATTTCATGTAATTTTTTAAAGCCAATACTATCTCAGTCATCAGAAAGGGAAGTCTTCAGGTGTCAAGAAGGAGAGAGAGACCACAACTTTCCTCAGAAGAGGAACAACTTGAGTAGAATGTGCACCAGGTCTAGATTTTGAGTTCAGGCAGACTGAGGATGGATGGAAGTCTGGGCAGAGCAGGTCCTCTGAAGAAACCCTTCACTAAGCCACTTGGAAATTGGGCTTCTAGTTTCTCCCCTCGCTGATAAATTTTCATTGAACAGAATCCTCAGTCTCAGAAACAAATATAAAAATTTCCCTGTAAATTATTGAAGCTTATTAGGACCACTCACGGTCATCTTACAACCTGGGACTCCCTGGGACCTCCAGAAAGATAAAGCATCCCGAAAGCTCACACTCAACTATTACTAGCACATTGGAAAATCCAGCAGCTTGAGATATAATTAGCAGACACAACAAATGACATCAACTAATCAAGCACAGACTACAGAAATACAACATAGAAGGAATAATCAAGGCATTAGCAACAAGTTGCAGACTTGAGAAAAGTAGAGTCTAAAAATAAAAACATTGCAATGAGTTTTTTCCTCAATGCTAGGATCTAACCCAGAACTCCACACATGCTCTACCGCAAAGTTATATCCCTTTCATTAAAATTTTAACTGTACTCAATTCAAGAGATTGATTTAAGAGTGAACCAGATATAGCTGAGAGAGAGCTGGCATGCTGACCAGTAAAGCTGACAGGTAGAGCTGAGGCCTCTTTCACATGTGGTTTGTGCATACCTGGGATGTGGCTGTTCCACAGGCAGAAGGTACTGTACATAGCACATAATACACTCTTCACTTGAGACCTCCCTTCTCAGGGGACATTGGACAGACACAGGTTCAGAGATGCATGCTTGGTTGCCTTTCCTTTAAATGTAGGCAACCTTGTTTGGTTATCTATGTATACATAGGACAATGAGATGTACAAAACACTATGTTGAAAACAAACTTTACAACTTTGGTGGGAGGGAAGGGTAGTTGCAGAGGTGGGAGGGAAGAGATGGTAGGGGGAAAACAAAGGAGGAGGCAACAATGCTCAATAGGAAATGTACTCATTACCTTGCTCAAGTAACTGTAACCACTCTGTACAGCATTTTTACAATTAACCATGTACAAGAAAAGAAATATGTTCATGAGACCAAGGTAGTGGACCATGTTGGTAAGATGCTGAAGTTCCTAAGATGGTCCCAGCAATAAAAGGAGAGAACTTGCGCATGAAAGAAGGAACTGCATTTCCTTTTTCTCCTTTTCCTTGTCTCCAAGGTGTTCTCTGCCAGGTGTTTGTTAACCTTCACCTCATTCACACTTCCTTTGAGGTAGCTACAGGTGCATCTAACTCATTGGACATATCTAGCCAGTGCTCCTTTTGAGCAGCTTTCCTTGAATAATGGTGCTTATGGTGAGAGAAACAATTTTCTCCCTGCATTCACCAGATTTTTCTTTTTTGTTAAATTTTTCTGCTTCAGAATGCTCATGTTTCTCTTCAGATTCCTGTGCTCAGTGCTGAAACTGTTGGTGGCATCATTATTTTTGTTCTAATGTTAGCATAGAGATTTTAAAGGAGCTGGTTTACTAAAATGCCTGCTTTAGCAAATATTTTTTATGCGACTTAAGGGATATTGGTAGTAAATATAGAAAACAGAAAAAATAAACTTGTAAATGAACATGGAGATATTTTATTAGAATATAGGTTGATCATTCTTTTTCAATTTCAATAAACATCATTTTAGTATTTTTAATATATTTTTATTGTAAAAAACTGTACAGAGAGGTTACAGTTACATGAGAACGGTAATGAGTACACTTCATGTTGAGCATTGTTACCCTCTCCTTTGTTTTTCCCCTACCATCCCTTTTCTCTCCACCTCCCAATTCCTCCCTCCCAACCCCCAAAGTTGTAATGTTCATTTTCAACATAGTGTCTTGTATATCTCATTGTTACAATGGGTCAACTGTACCCTTCTTTTGGCATTTTGTTATTTCCCTTCCTTTTCTCAAATTAGAAAAATGTATATACAAAATGCAGGGCACCAGAATCAAATACAGTGAAAACGGGTTATACCATGGAGGAATAACATACAAAAGAAATGAAAAAAAATCACATGGTACATTATAAATATGTCAAAACAAAATCAAGAAAGGAAAAACCACTTGTGTCCCTATCCTGGGTTTATTTCGCTTAGCATCATCTTATATGGTCATAGGTACATAGCTTTTGACCTTTTCTGTTTGTGCTAGACATATACTAGTTATTGCAAATAAGGTTGATCATTCTTAACTTGAGATCTGAAATGCTTCAAGAGCCAAAACTTTTTGAGCAGCAACGTGATAGCCACAAGTGGGAAAATTTTCACCTGACCTCAAGAGATGCATTGTAGTCAAAGCACATGTGCATTATCAATCTTACAAAAATTGCCTTTGGTTGTGCATGCAAGTTGTATATAAATATATGATCATTTCCAGTTTAGACTGGGATCTTATTCCCATGATATTTCATTATGTATTTACAAATATTTCAAAATCTGCAAAAAATATAAAACTTAGAACAGTTCTGGTCTAGGCTTTGAACATATTTCATATATTGGCTAATTGCTAATATTCTGTACACTTTGGTTGTTGACTTAAATTACAAACAACAACTGATGCTTCTTGATTTTTCAAAAGCTTGTTTACTGCCCCTTAATCTTAACATTAAAGATTTGTTGATACCTAATTAAAATTCTTTAAATAGAAAAAAAGATGATGGAGGAAAGAGCATTTGGATCTGGAAAGCAATTTAAGTGATTTTTTTTGTGGTTCTAACACCTAAGCAGCCTCCAAGTAAATAAATAATCACATTATTGTATTGATAAGTGAAGGATAAATGTGGAGTTATCAAAAATTCTGATTGTAAATTACTGTGGTGCTTAAGGAAAAAAAAATATATATATACTTAAGGAAATAGAGATAAGTAATATTTAAGTACATATAAATTTTGAGTTTGTTTGACTCTGTTTGCAGAGTATGCCATTTGTTAACTTTATCATTTGTTTAGTAGGTGTGGTTTTTACATCATGGTCCTCTTCAGGAGGTACAAATGTAACCTTGCTTTTTGTGTCTCAGATCCTTAACACTCTGTAAATTGTCCCTACTGTGCCATGGAATTTACATGCTTATACATATTCATAACATATAATAAGCATTGCTGCTTATGAGCAGTAGATGGAGCTTAAGTAGATGTTATAAAGGCAGTCCTCCAATCTCATAGTTGCTCGTGTTTTTCTTTTTTCTCTTCATCTTGAAATCTGAACCAAAAGCAAAATCAACAGAATGGGACCTAATTTATTCTACTCCTGGACTCCTTATAGGACATCATTAAAGATGTGAGATGAAGTGGCTCACTGGTAGGTGGCTGAAGGCAGAAAAGAGATCCTATCCTTCCCAATGATGGATGAAGATTTGGTGGTAATGGGAAACTCAGACCCTCATTGTGTCATCTGAACAGTTATCTCTGAGAGAGCAACTGTACCTACTCAATTTCAAGGCATGGACCCAACCATATTTTAGGACACATAACCTGCCCCTCTTCAGGAAAGTCTACTTTTATAAGGATTAAAGCAGAATTGTCCTAATTTTTTTTATTTTTCTTTGGATGCTAGTATAAAGACTTAGCATGAACTTAATGGCATACTTTACATTTTTTTCTCTGTCAAGCTCAATTATAATCTTGATAAAGGATATAGGTTGAATTGTTGAGACTGATTGCAAATGTTTTGAAGAAAGTTTTTGATATGTTGGATGAGAAATTCTAAGTATGAGAAATGAGGAATGTTTTTGAATAAGGACCATTTTGTTAGCTTTTTAGTATTTTGTCATAGCTAAGTTACAGTATTCCAAGTTACTACGCAGTGATTTTCAGAAATTAATTTCTGATTTATAGATTTCTTCTTGGGTGAAATTTAAGCATAAAATGATTCAGATTTTCATGGGAGTATTATCAGTGAGAATAGCTGTGGATTATGAGTAGCACCTCTAAGTCAGACTTGGAAATTTTTTCCTATAATTTAGTATCAATATTTGTGTTATTCTACTATTCATAAACCATCTAAGATGATGTACTTATAAAGAAGAGAGGTTTATTTTGCCTCACAGTTTTTAAGTTTTCAGTCCATGATTGGTTGGCCCAGTGCTTTGAGCTTGTGGCATTATATCATGGCAGGCAGTAGAGCAAAACCACTCATCTCATTACCGGAAGCAAAAGAGGAAGAAGAATAAGTTGGGGTCCCACTAAATGGTACTTCTAAAATGGTACGTCCCTAACAGCCTAAAGGCCTTACCTTATACCCCACCTATAAAAATTCCACTTCCTCTCAATAGCAAGCCTTTAACACACCAGCCTTTATAGGACATTAGTAATCCAGTTTTTAATCACTAGTCATTATTACCATCTTTGACAAGTAAGGGCCCTGAAACCTAAGGAGGTTTAGGAGCTGGTCTGGGTTGGTGGAACTGGTTTGGGTTGCAGCAGAGCTCTATCCTGGCTTTCTCTGTCTTCAGCCTCCTAGATCATCTATCTTATTTCTGGAATGTTCACAGGAGGAGGCCAAGAATATAGTAAACTCTCAAGTGAGCTTGGGCTCACGTTCCCACTCTAGTGTCTGGGCAAGTTCTCTAACTCTGTGCTTACTTCTCAGCTCTAACTATAGCCCCCAACTATAGTAGGGGTCTGTGAGTTAGTACATTATGAAAACTTTTCAGGGCCACAGGAATCCCTCAGCAAGGTCATTATACGTAAGACACTCAGTGTCTTCCCTTCCACCCTTTCTGTGAGAACTGCAGTACCATATTTTTCCAAATCTGGCCTCTCCTGAGCTAGCCCAGGTGCAACTCCAATGTTGGTCTCTCTAGGGTAGGTTAAAGGAAAAGGATGCTGCTGCTTCTATGCAGCCATAGTCCCTGCCTTGTCACTACAAACCATCCTACCTCACATCATCCATACTGCTCAGCTCTTTACCTCTCTGCATTCCCTGTTCTGCTGCCCATGGGCCAACCTGCCCTGTTGTGTTCATGCTTCTCCTAACCTGAGCCAGATCAACTTAAGTAGGGATATGTTTACCTACAAACCACCTGGCGATTTTTGTGCTTTCTTCTGGAATATGAGATGAGAGGGGGAAGATGGCAGAGTAGAGTGTATAAATGATTAAAGGGACAAGAATGTTCAGAATGGAAGACAAAAACATCTTAAAGACACTAGCAATATAAATATTGACCTCCCTTATGACCCAGTCATACCACTTCTAGGCATCTACCCTGAACAACAGGAACCAGTATACAAGGACACATGCACCTCCATGTTTATTGCAGCACTGTTCACAATAGCCAGGATATGGAAACAACCCAGATGTCCCACTACAGATGAATGGATCCAAAAATTGTGGTGTCTATACACAATGGAATATTATGCAACCATTAGAAGACAAAATAATGGTATTTGCAGGGAAATGAATGGAGCTAGAAGAAATCATGTTAAGGGAGGTAAGCCAAGAGCAAAGAGACAAACAGCACATGGTCTCCCTGATAAGTGGATGTTAAATCCAAAATGTATGGTGATATGACAAAATTAACAGGACTTAAGAAACAAAGAACTTC
Source organism: Dipodomys spectabilis (assembly GCF_019054845.1). Lineage (NCBI taxonomy): Eukaryota > Metazoa > Chordata > Mammalia > Rodentia > Heteromyidae > Dipodomys > Dipodomys spectabilis. The sequence continues at coordinate 3,511,512 of NW_024870912.1, forward strand.
CACTCATCTGGTCGAATACTACTAAATAACCCCATGCTGCTGATCACATATATGGTATATATGTGCACACCAGAGGGAAACCAGGAAGATGACACAGAACTAGAGGGAATCAGAGGGAAACATACAACTGCAGGACCCATCAGCTGCACTGGACATTGACCAAAATGAACTAAGCAACTCAATGGCAAGGATGGGACGGAGGAAACAAGTGGGAAAGAGGGATCAGCTGACGCTATGCAAAACAAAAGGAATGTACATATCATCCAATGTGGAAGAAGTAACTGTATTGCAAAGCTCATAGAACTCATAAATGTTATAGACCATGATAGACAATTTGCTCTGTGAAAGTTAGAATGTGTTTGTGACTTTAACTAAGCATCACTATCCCACAATACTGTGAAATTTGGGAAATTATGTAACCACTTAATCACAATAAAAATTTTGAAAAATAAACTAAAATAGTGTTCTACTATAAACAAAAAAAGACACTAGCAATAAAATTCTCAAGAAAACTTCCAGTGGTGTGCTTGCTTCTGATTGATCACAGTGTACTTTTCCACAGCCAGTTGTCCAAGAAAGTGATTATTCCTGAACTTCCCCAAAATGGAGGACTTGAAATGATAGGAGGCATAAAGAACTTAAAGTACAATTTCGAATAAGAGTAAATGGGGAAAACATCTTGAGAATCCCCTTTCTTTCCCTCTCTCATTTGTTTTCTGCCCCAGTCCAAGTTCTTCTGGGTCTCAGGATTGGGGTTGGGGTTTGGGCTATGGAAACTACCAGGTCATCAAAGTGCAAGATCAAACTATATCCCCCAGGTAGCCCTGTAGTCTTGTGGGTTGTTCTGTAACTTGCGTGTCATGCTGCTGAGCTTCATTGTATTATACTGATTCATTATAAATAGCCTGGAGATGCAAATAACTTGAAGCAGATTTTTTCCACAAGAGCATTTACTATAATTTCTAGGTAGTTTGCTTACAAATGTTGTAAATTGTGGACTGTATGCATTTGCACTTAAAGCGTTCTGATTGTGAGAGAAAAACCTGAGCCCTGTGCTTTAGTCTCCTGGGAGATACTTGCTTATTATCTTGGGTATGTGAGGTGGGGCGGGGGGCAAAGGGGGAGTGGGGGGTGGGAGACAGAGACATGGAGATAGAGAGACAGAGAGGGAGTGACAGCTGGAGAGACAGAAATTGGAAAGCACTCTGGAACTTGCTATGAAGATTTAGGCCAAATATCTTAGATATGTGCCTTCATAAAAATCCATTGTTTCAGGCAAGCCTACTTTTTGTGAAATAGGCTTAAACTGGGTGGCATTCTACTGAATTTTTTCCCTTTTTTTTGAAATGCTTATATTTTTTTCCATAACACTGTTTTTAATACCTCTTACACTTTTTGTAAAGGTGTAGATAGATTATTCCTTTTTGATTTTGGTGTTACTAGGCTTTGAATTCAGGACCTTCTCTTTGGCAGGTATGCATTCTATCATTCGAGTCACACCTCCAGCCTTTTTTGCTTTAGGGAGTTTTAGATAGGGCCTTACACTTTACTCAAGGCCAGACTTTGATCAGAATCTTTCTACCTCCCCTTCCTGACTGTTGGGATTACAAGCATGTGCCAGCACCACTAGTGTGTTTTATGAAATAAGATCTAACTTTTGCCCATGTTGATCTTGAGTGATGACATTCCTAACATGGTGACACCCACAGTGTTAGGCATCCATGTAGTTTTCACCAGAGCCATTCTCTTACTGAGCACAACAGAAGTTTTCCTACCACCTGGTTCCCTGCCCTCTATTATAAAGGCTGCTCTGCCATCTTTAGAAAGCAGTTTGCATTGACTTTACACAGGATGCTTGGGAGATTAGGAGCCACTATGGCTGGAGCTTGGCCAGACTTTGTGGGCTATGAAGTCAATGGGAGGGTAGATTCCTTGTTTAGTATTCCTGAGAACAACAGGAAAGGTGGGTGATCTTTGTGGGACTGTTACAGGAGGTCTGTGGGATATCTGGAAACTTAATGTCAGAAGCACTATTGGTTAAATCTAATTAATATTCTGAATACCTGGAAGAATTAATGTAACCAGGATGATGTTTGCACATATGTGGCAGCCTCTGTTTATGAGTCACCCTATCAAAAATTGTATCTGAGATTCTTTTTTTTTGTAAAATTAAGTTTCAGTGTATTTCATCAGAGTGAGTTTGAACCCTAGTTCTAAGACCTTTTATATGATAATGCATGTCCATCAAGGCCCATGCCCACTGACTTTTAGTCAAGAAAATGAATCCATTTTAACTAAATACATGTTGATTACCAACCATACCTGTGTGAATAGGATACAAGATAGATGAACATTATTGAGTGATCGACATGCTTTTCTTAAGGTTTGCCTTGCTCCCTTTTAAAGTTTTCAAGTGACTTTCAACAGTAAAAAAAATTGTTTCAGTAAGGCTACTTGGTCTACTAGTTCAGTTACATGCAGCTACTCCCTTTCCTTTTCTTTTTTACCCTTTCATAAGCAGGGTGTGTATTGTGAACTGCTTTGCTCTTTCTAGTTGGAGCTGCTAGAGCAGACCCATGAACATTTCTGTGGCCAGAGGTGAATGATATTTCACAGTAGGGAGTGAGCTTCTTAGAGTTAAGCTCAAGAGTTCAGTCTAGAGGGAAAGATTTGCCTTAGCAACCTTCTATAGCAATCTCTACAAAGGTGGACTCTTGCTCTTTCCTTAGGGGACAGAGCCTAATAGATTGTCATGCATCATATGAAAATAAAACTGTATAATCCCCTGGAATTTAAAATATACACATGCCAAATTTATCACTGAAAATTGAAAACTGAAACCTAGGAAGTTCCTTCCTTCCTTCCTTCCTTCCTTCCTTCCTTCCTTCCTTCCTTCCTTCCTTCCTTCCTTCCTTCCTTCCTTCCTTCCTTCCTTCCTTCCTTCCTCCCTCCCTCCCTCCCTGCATCCCTCCCTCCCTCCCTCCCTCCCTCCCTCCCTTCCTCCCTCGCTCCCCCCCTCCCTCCTTCCTTCCTTCCCTCCCTTTTTTCCTTCCTTCCTTCCGTAAAGCACTTATTGGGAATTTGAATCTGGGGAGTGTCAGGCTAACTGAAGCAGGGAGAAGAGTATTTCTTACCACTGCTGCAGCTTATGTGTGGTGATCATGTTGAAAACATTATGTTGAAACATTATGCAGACAAATTACTCCCTGTGATGTAGGGATGGTATCAGGTCATGCCCACGTTGGTGTCATTTTCCTTCTAGAATGTGTCTTACTCTCTTCCCCACAGATAAACATATGTCCAGGTCAGGCTCCCATTCTTTTGCCTAGAAGTGAAGAATAGGAGGAATTAAGGAGTTAAATAGTGGATGTGAGTTCGAGGGAACAGTGGGTCCACATGGTAAGTATGAGAGTACCACTGCAGCAAAAGCACCTGCTAAGGCTGGAAAGGACCAAAAGCTTGAATTCAGTAGCCAAGAAGTCTTTTCAAGCACAGCCAGTCATTTGTTTTTGGCCTCTTTTCCATATTCAATCCATGTTTGAAATATAGTATTTGCAGTAAGCAATTTAGAGATATTTAGATGTTTAAGACTGAAGATCTAGCTCAGGGCTTCTTATCCAGATGTGGGCCATCTTTGTATGAAAATGGCTTTAATATTTGCAGGGAGAAATAGTGTGGAAAAGAAAATAAAGTTAAAGAACCACCTTGTCCTATGTCCTGTTTGAAGGACATTGGTGTATGTTATGTCCTCTCCCCTTGAAGAGATTTTAATTTAATGGAATAGATCAGACATGTCTGAATGAAAAATTCAGTAACCCTGACCAGTATATCACTAAGTGCCAAGTGAATGATAAGTGCTTTGGGGTTTCCAGTCCTTAATAGCTTTCTCAAAACCAGCTCTGAAAAGGATTCTGTGATGAAATAAGTTTTATGATTCTGTTGCTCTCGGACTTAACTAAAGTTCACATACCTGATTGTATATAATGTGCCACAAAATTTGATAAATGTTTTCCAATTTCTTCTTTTACCGCTGAGCAACTTTGAAGTATGTTACTTACTACATGTTTAAAGAATTTCAAAATATGTTACTTATTTCTAACAACTCCATTAAGGTCAGGAAGTGTAGTGTGGTATAATTTGTTACCTTGGTGTGTATGTGTATGTCAATATTTGAGTTCAGACTTAATGTCTTGAGCTCTTACTTGTTTGCTCACTCTTCCACTTGAGTCATGCCTCCAGTTTGGCTTTTTGCCAATTAATTGAGACAGAATCACAAAGACTTTTCTGTTCTGGCTGGCTTCAAACCATGATCCTTTGGATCTCAGCCTTCTGAGTAGGTAGGCTTGTAGGCCTCCTGAGCTACCAATGCCTGGCTTAATTTGATTCCTTCAAAAACATTTAAGATATATTTATGGTACAGAATATGTTTCATCTTGGCAAATCTGCATGCATTCAAAAAGAGTATAATGAGCAATATGTGGGGTAAACACAAAAATAGAGAGCAATAGATGAGGTCAGTAGGACTAAATTATAATATATTCATATGTGAATTTCCATGTTGAAACTTCTTCATACAACTGATATATACTGAAAAACAGACTATGTTGGGGAACAGATACCAGTGGGAGGGAGAAGACATCAGAGACGGTGAATGAGCATGTATGAAACAGAACAAGGAAACTGGTTAAAATTGTTTTAGATAGGTATAATCGGGATGACACAGAGAGAAGGTAGTGATTGGGGTGATTCTGTGTGTGTGTGTGTGTGTGTGTGTGTGTGTGTGTGTGTGTGACTCCTTCAGTACAACTAACATGTGCTAATAAAAAAACCTTTAATGTACATTCTGGTGTTATTTAATATAGTTTCCTTATATCCAATGCAGCTTTCTTAAAATTAGTATTAAGTGAATTTCTCTAACTTACTCATTGAGCTACTTGAACTCAGGACCTGAGGATTGTGAGGTAAGTGCTCTATCACTAAGTTATGTCTTTTTCTGTCTTTTTTTGGGGGGAGGGGGGTCTGGTCATAGGGCCTGAACTCTGGGCCTGGGCGCTGTCCCTCAGCTCTTCAGCGCAAGGCTAGCACTCTACCACTTGAGCCACAGTGCCACTTCCAGCTTTTTTCTTTTTGCTTATGTGGTGCTGAGGAATTGAACCCAGGGCCTCATGAATGCAAGGCAAGCACTCTACCACTGAGCCACCTTCCCAGCCTGCCTTTTTTCTCTTTTTGTACTATTTTTGTTTTGTTTTAATAACTTTGGTCCTTGATCTTGAACTCAGGACCTGGGCACTCTCCCCTAACTTTGTTGATCAATTCTAGGCTACTCTACCACTTGAGCCACAGCTCCACTGTTATTTTTAATTGGAGATATGAATCTCATGGATTTTACTGCCTGAGCGGGTGTCAAATTGCGTTTCTCAGACTATTGAGTAGCTAGGATTATAGGCATGAGCCATCAGTGCCTGGCTGCACTAGTTATTTTTGTGATAGTCTTTCTTCCTGCCTAGGCAAGTATCTGGACTGTGATTTCCCTATTTTAAGCTTTCAGTTCTAGCTGGGATAAGAGGTGTATAACTCTGTACCCAGATCTTGGTTGGGAAGTGATTTTGCCTATATGTATGCCAGGGCTGTCTTAATCTCAGAGTTCCAAGTAGCTAGGATTATAAGTGTGACTAAGTGGCACCTGACAGTTTTTTATTTTTAACCTACATATATCTTTATATTTAAATGCATACATTTTAGGAAACACATAGTTGAGACGTATTTTTGTTTCTGATATGGTACCTTCTATTTTTTAATTGGCTTACATACTATTTACATTTCATGTTTTTGGTTTAGTTAGGTTTAACTTTATTGTTTGCCTCTTTGCTTTCATCTGTTTGTGGGTGCTTTTCCCTCTCTTCTAATGTTTTGTTTAAGAATAAATTTTTATGATTCTTTCTGATCTCCTTTGTTGGCTTCAGTGTATTGTATAATGTGTAATAGTATGTTGACTTCAGTGTAATTGTTATGAATAATAGTGTACACATTTAACTTATCGAAGTCTAGCTTCAAGGATATTATAACACTTTAAATGCAGTATTAAGAATCTTCAATAGGCCTAATGTCCATGAATCACACCTGTAATCCCAGGTACTCAGTGGGCTGAGATCTGAGGATGGCAGTTTGAAGTGAGACCAAGCAAAATAGTTCATGAGATTCTATCTCCAGTGAACCTACAAAAAGCCATACTAGCATTATAGCTCAAATGGTGGAGAACTAGCTATGAGCAAATAAGACAAGTGAGAGCTTGAGCACCTGAGTTCACATTTCAGTACTGTCACCAAAATAATAATCTTCACTAAATTTGTTTTTTCCTACATTAGCTTTTATATGGCCCTCATCATACATATTTTTAGAAACTCTGCAATACTTTTTTGGGGGGTTGTTACTGAGGCATAAACTCAGAGCTCTACCACTTGAACTATGTCTTTAACCCAAATTGTTTCTATTTTTGTTAATACAAGTTTCTTCTAAAATATTTAAATATAAAAAGTAGTTACCCAAGTAGTTAGTGTTTCTGGTGGTCTGGTGGTCTTTGTCCACCAGACAAAGTGGTGGACAATTGGCATTTACAACTGGCATCATGATTTGTTTTCTAGCCTAAAGTACATCATTTATTTCTCATAATTTTGTGTGTGTGTGTGTTGTACTCTATCAGCATTTCTGTATCTGCAAATGTCTTTATTTTGAGTTGTTTTCTTTTTCTTTTGGTGCTAATTTCTGGCTCTCACACATGCTAATAAGCACCTGTCCTAAGCTAAAATCCAGCACTCACCCTGTCTGATGTGTGTGTGTGTGTGTGTGTGTGTGTGTGTGTGTGTGTGTGTGTGTATGTGTGTGTGTATAAATTTGTTTTGGATTTTTAAACTATTTTGAAGATGACTTTTTCTTCTATCTTGTATTTGATTAAGAAGTAAGCATTCATCCTTGTCGTTGTTCTTTTGTATATAATGAGCCCCCACCAGCTGCAGTTAGGAGTGTTTCAGATGTATTGCTTTGAAGTTTTCATAAAATTTAGAAAAATTTAGCTACTTATTTCTTCAAATAATATTTCTCTCCGCTCCTACTTGTGTTCTTCTTTGGGAACATCAATTATATATTTATGATGCCCCACTATAGGCCTCAACAATCTACTGTTTCATTTTTTAAAATTTCTAGTCTCTGCTTATTTAATATTATTTGTATTACTATATTTTCAAGTTTTCTTATCTCTTATTGTGCAATGTCTAATCTATAGTCATTCTCATTGAATAGTATACATATTACATATTGTAGATTTCACATTTAGAATTTATGCTTGCGTTAGTCTTTATGTTGTTCATTTTGCTACATTTAGGACATGTCCTTGTATACTAATTCTAATATCTGAATTCATATCAATGAATTGACTGATCTGTAGCACTATGTTATATTATCCAGTTTGTTTGCATGCTTGGGAACCTTTGAACAGATGCCAAGTACGATTAAAATATATATTGTTGGCTAGTAGATAAATTTGTTTTTCTGTACACATGTCTGAACTTATTGTAATTTGTGTTATTTGGAACTGGTTAAAATCCATTTTAATCTTCTTTTTAGATTTATTTATTAGAACTAATACCTGGAGCCATGCATACTATGGAAGTGCTTACTCACAAGACCCTTTTGAGTCTGCTCTACTCCATGCTCTTTGAAATACAAGGTTTTTCAGTCTGGCTAGTGGGAACATGTACTATTCATGGCCCATTGAGGACATTGTTACTATTAATTTTTTTAAATGAACATTTCTAGGCCTTGATAGTTTTCTGCATACTTCTGGTGATAAGCACACCACTAAATACTGCAGTTATGTGCTCTTCAGGTCTCCTGCGGCTCAGTTCTTCTCCCTTTCCAACTTCATCTTGCTCTCTGTATCTAGCTTTCTTTTCTGTAGTACTCTGCTCCATAAACCCAAGTTACCTTGGTGTTTCCAAACTGTGCTTTGTATTTTCAGCACAGGGAAGCTGCTAGTCTTTGCCTCTGCACCCCTATCTGACATATAGCTTGGAGATTCTTCCAAGCTGTGGTATATCCCATCTTGCAAAACCTACAAGGCTGTCGTTTTCAGTAAGTTATAAATACTGATTTTTTCATTATACAAATTCTTTGTTTAATATATATTTTTTATTGTAAAAATACTGTAGAGGGGTTACATTACATGAGTAAGGTAATGAGTACATTTCCTTTCAAGCGTTGTTAACCTCCTCTTTTGTTTTCCCCTACCATCCCTTCTCTTCCCACCTCCCTAACTCCTCCCTCCCCCACACTGAAGTTATAAAGTTCATTTTCAGCAAAGTGTCCTGTACATCTCAAATGGGTCACCCTGTATCCTTGTTTCAGTATTTTGTTTTTCCCTTCTCCCCACAAATTAGAAAAGTGTATATATAAATATTGATTTTTAATAAAATATTCTTCTAAGTTTATCATGTGCAATGTTAATAGCATTCTAATTGGAAACATTATTTCTTTTCAATTCCTGAGTTTTTTTATTATTTAGACATTTTACTTTAGTTTTTTTTCTTCATGAGTCCTGTTTTTATTCAGCTTTTCTCATTTGATTGAATTCTGATATCTTTTGTCATGTGCTTGCTTCTTTTGACACTTTCATAAGTCACTCAATCATGCATTGGGCGCTGGTGGCTTATGCCTATAATCCTAGCTACTCAGTAGGCTGAGATCTGAGGATTGTGGTTCAAAGCCAGCCTGGGCAGGAAAGTCTCTAAACCACCAGAAAACCGGAAGTGATGCTGTGGCTCAAAGTGGTAGAAAGCTTACCTTGAGCTGAAGAACCGAAGGACAGTGTCCAGGTCCAGAATTCAAGCCCCATGACTGACCAAAAAAAAAGAAAAAAAGAAAAAGCATATAAGATGGTCCTTTTTGAAGTTCTTAGGAGCCCAAATTCTGTTTGAAAATCAAATTCTTTTAAATTGAGTTGCCGTAACAATTATTAATAGGAAACAATGGGTACAAACAACATGAATTTACAGAACGCTGCTAAGTAATAATTAAGTATAGTAACTGCAGTTATTTGAAATGCATCTGTTTAAGAAGGTATCTTTTTCCTTCTTAGATTTTTGACCTATGGGAGATACTGGTTGATCACCAGACTAGGACCTCAAACAGGGTCATCTTGCTAATCCAGCAGAAATCTGACTATAAAAATATGTAGCTGACTTAAAAATATGTATTTATTTTTATGTGAAATATGTTGGTTAGAATACCATAAAATATTAGCTGCCATTCCATTAATTTTGAATGAGGCCTGCTCTGTGTTTTGTGTTTTGCTGTTTTTCTGGGGCTGGAGATTGAACCCAGGGCCTCACACATGCCTAAACTCCTGTTCTGTTGCTGAGCTTTTCTAGTACTTAAGTGTTGACTAATATGTACTTGCACAGAGATAAAAGACAAGGCATGTTTATTACTATTATTATTATTATTGGATGGGTTCTTTAGCTTCATGTAGAATTTTAAATGACTCAATTTACCTGATTGTTTCCATGTTCTTCTCATATCCACTCCAGGAAATAATGCATGCTATGAACAGGGCTACACTTTGATTGTTCCCACTTCTACAACAGCATGATGGATAGAACTGACTCTGGGAGGATAATTGAGTCAGATTATAGAATTGGATTTCAGTTTGCACCATGTGATTTGCAGAAATCTTGGAGATTTTGTGCTGATCACAGCCAGCCTGCTGCACACCTGTGTATAGCATTGGTGTGACTACTGATCTTCCGAGTGAGGTGCCCAGGAGATGGTCAGCACTGATGGTGCTGACCCCTCCATATGAGCTGTTAAGGATGAACAGTGTTTTCTGTTAGGAAGGAAAACTGCCAGGCAGATGATATGCAGGGAACTTGATCTCTTCTCTTAACATTAGATCTGCTTAAGGATTTTTCTAATTATTCTTCTTCCTCCAAAGCAAAATGAGTTTCCTCTTCTCTAGGCTAATACCTTCTTTGATGGAAACTTGTAAATACAATTTTTCAGAAAAAAATTGCTTAATTTCTAGGGAACATGATTTTATACAATAGTGGTCATTCTTCTAAATGAATGTAGGTTTCCTGTTGTATTTTGTTGACTCTCTTGTTTTCTTTTCAAAAAAGATTAGTAGAAAACTGCTAGATAGTTAAGGTACTTTTATTAATTTTCTTAGCCAAACTCAAACAAAAAAGAGAATGAGAAGCCCTGAGTTCAAGCTCCAGTACCTGCTCCCACACACAGAAATTTCCTTTCCTAGGTATGGGTATTATTGTTTCTGTCTGTACTTTCAAAATATCTAAACACACTTCCCCTCTCACACACATACACAACAATCAGGCATTCAAAAAAGGTTTTGACTCCCCTCTGAAGTAGAACTGACCCATTCTTTCTTTGAGATTTATCAAGTTAGGTATAGACTGGTACCCCTCCAAATGGAATAATTCATTGCTCCTTATCTGTCTCCTCTCCTCCTATTTGCAACTCAGATTGTATTCATCTCTGTGTGCACCACCAACCCTGGTGCATAGAGGATTGTAGCCTTTGGAACCTGAGCAGCATTTAATCCTTGCTTACACTTCGTAACATTGATAGTCTGGGGGAAGCTACATATTTTTGCATTCCTAAGATGAAATAAAAAACCTGAAAGCACAGAGTGTGATCCAAGGTCGACGAGTCGGGAAAGCACTCACTGTGTGCTGGTGCTAAACTCTTATGTAAAAACCATTCTTATTACTGAGGGAACCAATGAGGAAAGGATCAAGCCCACTTTCAAAGTAATGAGGCTCAAACAAACTGATTTGAGAAACAAACTAAGCCACAAGGAAAACACCACTGCAAAGAAATCAAAAGCTCCATTTAGAGACTGGATGGAAGACATAAGGGAAACACAAGATACCCCAAATAATTGAAGATTTTTTTCTAGTTATAATTGTATTATATTTTTTGTTTATTTTATTACATGTTTTTCTCTCCCATTTTGTTTTTTCTTCCTCATTGTTGTACTGTTTGTTCCTCGATACATAGACTATGATGATCATTAGGCTGCCTCCTTAATTGTGTCCATACTGAATTCTGAGTATAAGTTGAGTACTCAATTCTCTATTGTGCAATCTTAGTATTTTTAATTTAGTAGTATTACTTTATACATGTACATATTTAACTTTTTATCTCTAGTTTCTATATATTTTTTCATTTCTTCTCTTTTTTCTTTCTCTGAATTTAGGTCTTAGTTTTCTTCCTTCTTCTCCTTTCCTTCTCTACATCCTGCTACTCTGATTATCTCCTATTTTTGCATTACAGCTCTTAATCCTTCCTCTAATTTTACTTCAACCCATTTTCGTTTATTTCTGATCCTTCCCTCCTTGTTTGTTTTCTTTAATCTGTTGATCCCTATTTGTGTATTGTTGAGCTAGACTATCTCTTTATTCATTGTGACTGTGCCAACATGGCTTATTGGTTATTCTTTTGGTCCAAATCACTTTAAACCTCATGACAAGGTTGTTCACTGATTAAAACTATATGTAATCCCCACTGCTGAAACACAGTAGCCCTCCCCTAACAAAGGAAATCAGAGATAGATAGGGGACTACCTATCTATGATTTTGAACCTCTAAAACAGATGCAAAGATAGGACCTGAGTTTGGAGTTTGTCTTAAAACTGTGCACTCTTATGGTATTGGAGAAAAAAGGAGAGCGAAAATGCCTTTGATTGTGAACCTCCAAAGTCTGTGCAACTACAGGGCTCTGGGTTGATGCTTATCTTAAAATCATGTTCTAGTGTGGAATTGGATTGTTTTCATTTCCAAATGGAAGACACAGAAACAAGACACAGAAAGAGAAGAAAAACAGCAAGTCAAGAAACCTCAACTCCTACTTAAAATAAGCAGGAAAGACCTAGAAGATAGTTCTCAGAATGTTTTACAAACACTACTGGTGAACATGCTGAATGAAAAGATTGAAAGCCTGCATTTGGCTACACATCACTATGATGAGACTAACCAAACATTAATTGAGGAGTTCATGGAATCCACAAACAAAAAGCTTATTGAATCCCAACAGAAAGAAAGGGATTCCAATGAAACTATAGAAGCTCAGTTATAGGATTTGAGAGTGAAGTCTGAAACCCAAGTCACAGAAGTAAAGAAGTCTATACAAGATCTAAAACAAAAAATATCTAAAGCAAAGCTTCACTAAAGAAATTACAGCCATTAAACTGACCAATTAGAAGGAAGGGAAATAAAAAAACAATGTAGCATGTCTGGACAGTAGTCTAGGGGATGCAGAAGTTAGAATCTCTGGAATTGAAGATAGCCTAGACTTCATAGAGATAGAACAGACAATTATTCAAAACAAATCTAAGAAAAAAGATGGAGTTCTATCAAAGATAGAAGACTCAATCAGATGGCCTAATTTAAGGATAATGGGTGTTGAGGAGGGCCTAGAGAATTGAATCCTAGCAAGAGACAAACATCCAAAAGGATAGGCCCAGTCAGATATAAGAAGCCTTTAGAACCCAAACAGACCAGTATAGGACATTCCACAGTCACATTCTAATCCACACAGGATCAATTTAGACCAAGGAAAGGACTTGTAAAGCCTCCAGAGGGAAGAGAACAATCATCTATAAAAGGAAAACCAGTGAGAATAACTACAGATTTCTCAGCAGAGACCAAGAAAGCAAGAAGAGCCTGGAATAAAGTATGCCATGATCTAAAGATAATGATCAGCCAAGAACAGTGTACCCAGCTAAACTCTCCTTCATAACCAAGAGACAAACAGAAACTTCCACAGCAAAGAAAAATTGAAAGAGTATATCTCCACCAAACCAGCATTACAAATGATACATAAAGATTTCCTAGCTGGGTGCCAGTGCTCATGCCTGTAATCCTAGCTACTCTGGAGGCTGAGATCTGAGGATCATGGTTCAAAGCCAGCCGGGTAGGAAAGGCCATGAGACTCTTATCTCCAATAAGACCACTAGAAAACTGAAAGTGGCACTGGCTCAAGCAGTAGACTGCTTGCCTTGAGCTGAAGAGTGCAGGCAGAGCACCCAAGCCTAGAGTTCAAGCCCCATGACCAAAAAAAAAAAAAGAAAGAAAAAGATGTCCTATACATAGAAAACCAACAAAAACACAATAAAGGAAGAGAAACAGTGCCTAAATGGAGAATCAGACAATCATAGTAACAAGGAGGTTAAGGAGGCACGGCCCTTAAGAAGGTGGATAATATGGCAGGAAATACCAAAGAGCTCTTAATCTTAACTCTCAATATTAATGAAATTAACTCTCCAATTAAACAACATAGATTGTGTAGTTGGATCAAAAAGCAAGATCCATCTATCTACTGTCTTCATGAGACACGCCTTTCCCACAAATACAAACATTCTGAAAGTGAAAGGTTTATGGCCCCCATAAGCATGACAGAGTTGCAATCCTAATATCAGATGAAATAGCCTTCAAATTTAAATTAGTGAGAAGCGATAAAGAAGGATATTACATACTAATAAAGTGATCTCTTGTGCAGGATGATATAACAATTCTAAATAACTATACACCAAATAATGGAGCACCCAAAAATATCAAACAAACACTACTTACCCTAAAATAATACATACATCCAAACACATTGATTGTTGGTGACTTTAAAATATCGCTGTCACTTCTGGATAGATCAACCTGGCAAAACTCAACAGAAAGCCCTCAGAAGTAAACAACTGCATAGACCAACTAGACTTAACAGACATTACAGAATATTTCAACCAGCAGCATCAGAATATGCTATTCTTCTCAGCAGCACATGAAACAGTCTTCAAAATAGAACACATTTTAGGTCACAAAGTAAATCTGTACAAATTCAGAAGTATTGAAGTTATTCTCTGCATCTCTCAGACCACAGTGGAATAAAATTATAGCCAAAAACCACCATAGAAAAATCCTGTAACTCATGGACATTGAACAACACATTGTTGAACCACCAGTGGGTCATTGAAGAGATTATAAAGGTAACTCAAATGTTCATGATATTTAACATAAATGATCAAACAAAGTACCAGCTCCCTTGGGGTACAGCAAAGACAGTACTGAGAGGAAAATTTATAGCTCTTAATTCCTACATCAACAAATTGAAGAAATCTCAAACCAAATGTTTAATGGTGCACCTGAACCTCTTTGAAAATGAGCAACAAGCCAAACCCAATCCAGTAGATGGAAACAAACAACTAAAATTAAATCAGTATTAAATTAGTCCAGTAAAAACCAAAGCAAGGATCATCAAAACAGAGTTGGTTCTTTGAAAAAATTGACAAAATTGACAGACCCTTAACAAATTTGACCAGAAAAAACAAAAAGGATGAGAACATACAAAACCAGAGATGAGAATGGGAACATCACGACAAAAATAAGCATCCTTCAGAACATTATAAGAGCCTTATAAGGGAATACTTTGCAAACCTTATGCTAAGAAATTTGAAAATCTGAAGATATGGAAGACTTTCTAGCAAATATTGATATACCCAAACTTAACCAGGAAGATTTATGCCAACTAAATAGTACCATATCAAGTACTGAAATAGAAATGGACATAGGACCTCCCACACAAGAAAAGCCCAGATGAATTCACAGCTGAATTTTATTAGGCTTTTAAAGGAGAACTCACTCTAATACTCCTCAAACTCTTCAATGATATTGAAAGCATAAGATCACTACCGAATTTGTTCTAGGAGGCTAGCATTACCCTCATCTCCAAACCAGATAGGGACCCATCAAAGAAAGAGAACTACAGACCCATTTATTTAATGAAAATAAATGCAAACCTTCTCAGTAAAATTCTAGCCAACTGACTTGAACAGCTAATCAAAAAATTCATACACTATGACCAAACAGGTTTTATTTCATAGATACAAATCAGGTATAATATATCCAAGTCAATTAATGCAATTCAACACATCAGTAGTAGCAAGGACAAGAACCCCATGATCATATTCAAAATGCAGAAAAAACATTTGACAAGATCCAACACCCTTTTCTGATGAAAGCTCTGGAGAAATTAGGAATCTGTGGAACATACCTCAATGTAATAAAGGTATACATGACAAACATACAGCCAGCATTATTATTAATGCTGAAAGTTAAAGCCATTTCCTGTAAAATCAAAAATGAGACAAGGATGTCCACTCTCTCCACTCTGCTTTAATATTGTATTGGACTTCTAGCTAAAGCAATAAGGCAAGAGACAAATATAAAAGGGATACAAATAGGGAAAGAAGTAAAACTCTCCCTTTTTGCAGATGACATGATCTTATATTTAAAGAACTCCATAGACTCCTCTCCTAAGTTACTTGAGCTGATCCAAAACTTTGGCAAAGTAACAGGGTTTAAAATTAACCCACAAAAATCAGTATCTTTTTTGTACACTGACAATAAGAAGAGCAAGGATGAAATCAGAAAGTAACTCCTTTTGTAATAGTCTTTTAAAAATATCCAGGAATTAACTTAATCAAAGAGATGAAGGACCTCTTTCATGTAAACTTTAAAAACCTAAAGAAGGAACATAAAGCAGATATATGGAAGTGGAAAAAACCTCCTATGTTCCTGGATTGGGAGAATTAATGTTGTGAAAAATTACAAAACTGCCCAAAGCTATCTACAAATGCAATACCCATCAATATCCCAACAGTCTTCTTTAATGAAATGTAAGAAGCAATCCAAAAATTCATATGGAATAATAGAAGATCCCGAGTAACAGAAACAATCCTTAACAGGAAGAACAATGCTGGAGGGATATCAATCCCAAACTTCAAACTTTATTGAGAACCAGTAGAATAGAATTGAATACCCAAACATGACCCCACAGACTTATGGCCAACTAAACTTTGATAAAGTAGCCAAAATTATCAATGGAAGAAATAAAGCCTCTTCAAAAAAATGATGCTGTCAAAATTGGATATACACATGTAGAAAACTGAAGCTAGATCCTTATACATCATCAGAATCAACTCCAAATGGATCAAAGACCTTGAGATAAGAGCAAAGACCCTGAAAATATTGCAGGAACAAATAGGGGGTATGCTAGAACTCTTTGGCATAGGTTGAAACTTCCTATATAAAGATCCCTAAACACAACAAATCAAGGAAAGACTGGATAAGTGGGATTACATTAAACTGCAGAACTTCTGCAGTGTGTGTATATACATATATATATATATATATATATATATATGTATACACACACACACACACACACACACACACACACACACACACAATGGGATTTTATACTTTCTTGAGAAAGAATGACATTGCACCATTCATTAAGAAATGGAATGACTTGGAAAAAAAATCATATTAAGTGAAGTAAGCCAGATGCAAAGAAACTTAGGCTCTATAGTTTCCCTCATTTGTAATTAGTATACGTCTAGGATAGTCCTAGAAGCAGATCACAATAGCTTAATAGCTATGTAAGTATAACCATCTAAAATGATGCTAATCAAAATGAATTCCAAATATGGAAACAAGAGGTTTGTATTATTGATCTTGATGTTTTTAATGTACTGTATGAAGTTCGCTCTTTCTTTTCCTTTGTTTTATCCCCTGTAATTATTGTTTTTGATTCTGGTACCCTGTGTCTTATATAAACATTTATCTGACTTGGGGAAGGTAAGGGTAATAACAAAATGGTGAAACAAGAACAAAGAGTGAACATATGTAACAGTGATACTCACAAGACACTACGTTGGAAATGAACTTTACAAGGTTGGGAGGAGTTGTTGGTGAGGAATACTGGGAGAAAAACAAGGGATAATGTAACGATGTTCAACAAGAAATGTACTCATTACCTTATTTAACTGTAGCTCCTCTGTACATCACCTTTACAACAAAATAAAATTAAAATTAAAATTAGATCAGAATCACAACAACTAATCATTGGACTCATTTGAGAAATTTAAAAGTGTGTGTGTGTGTGTGTGTGTGTGTGTGTGTGTGTGTATGTGTGAATCTAAGTTTGGCTTTTCTATTTGGTTCAACCTCATACTTCCTAAAATGGTGACAGGGATCTAACATTTGTAAGATTCCTGTAAAGTTCTGATAATCAGGTTTAGCAGCTACTCAGAATTGTTAACTCCAACCTGAGAACATTCCTATGATCCTAGCTACTTCCAAATCTGGAAGTTAGAGTTCAGTGCTAGCTTGGGTAGAATATTTCCTCAAGATTCTTTCTTCAATGAGCCAGCAAAAGCTGGGTTGGAAGTATGGCATAAGTGGTAGGGCAGTAGTTGTTAAGAAATTTGAACAAGGGCAAAGCTCCTGAGTTCAAGCCCTGTTACTGGCAAAACATAAAATAAAACAGTAGAATAAAATAAAATAAAACAGTTAAGTTTATGCCACAAAATTTGCACTGGAAGGGAAATCGAAATGTCATAGTGACATGATTACTAGGCCTTTCCTTGTAGCAGAGCCATGGCTGGTGCCTCCTCACAAGTGATTCCTGGCCTAAGTCCTGCCTACCTTGCACTTTGATAAACAGGAAGTTTTTTATTCACAAATGGTATTGAACTTATAAGAGAGTGATGGTCATGTATGTACTCTTATCTGTTTGGAAGGATGTTCTAATTTTGTAGACTAAAATAAACTATAATGTTCTCAAATAACCAGAAATGTTCTAGTGTATGAGAAACAGCCTCAAAGTTCCCTGAGATCACAGAAAGAAAGAAACTGCAGATCCAGGGTTGCACAGGGTGCCATGCCTGAGAAGTAACTGACAGGAGTGTGGTCTTGGGCAGCAGCAAGACAAAGTGGATCCCCACAATTTGTATCAGAGAGGGCACATATAATGGTCAGAACAAAGGGGACTTCATTCAAGTTAGAATTGTTAGGATCCATCCCAGCTGTCCCAGGGGACCACATGAAGGCAGGCATGTCAGAAGAAAGATTATTATAAAGCTTATTAGAAGGGTCATATCTCCCCCGAGAGAGGGAACAGTATGATGTCTGTCCTTATCCAGATGGGTAGCTCTGGGGCTAGCTGGTCAGGTACTCTGTGTGGCCAGAGAGTGGGAGTGTCTAGCTATCCTGGTGCTAACTCTAGAACAGGGAAGAGTTCAGGTCTAGGTGGAGCTGAGGACTAAAGGTGGGGCTAATGCTAACATTTCCTGCTTTGTTGTTTACTAATAATAATTAGGGGTACCGGGCCAGGAGTATGGGCAGAAGTTGTTTCTCCCAGAGCTACTTCCTGCTGTAAAGGGGCAAAGTAGTCAGGGGTCCCTGATTCATTGTTTGGCCCGGTACCATCCAAGAAGTATTTGCTTGACAGTTTGGTTGGTAAAGGTCCTCATCTTTGCCATGAGAATAGTTATCTAAAAATGCAAGTCACAATTAGTAAAATACAAAAATTGTTGCTGGCAGGTCCCAAAGAGGAAAGAGCCATTGATTTCCAGAAGGGGCTAAGACCTGAGATTGCCTTCTCCATCAGGGATTGGAGTCATGGCCTGGTACCTGACTCCTCTTGTCCTGGAGGGGGAAGTAAGACTTTTCCAGTTTTATCTTAGGATCAAAGGAATCTGAGGAGGAAGTAGCAGAAATATTTAAAGGTGTCAGAGGCAACAGGTGTCCTGGGCTTTTTTGGCTACTTCCTGCTGGTTTGGAGGCATCAAGAAGTCACTGGAAGTGAAGTCTTTATGGTCCCTGTCTGTGCTGGGCAAGGCAGGGCAGTGTAAGTGAAGTCTCTGATTGCCTGTAGTAACAGGATGACCCAAACTTGTTCCCAGATGGTATCCTGGGAATGAATTTAGTTATCTCAAGCTAATATCAAAGACTTCAGGCTCATTTCTGATACTAATGACACCAGGGTTCTACGTCAAAACAGACAAAAACCACAAGAAAAAAAAAACAGACAAAAACAAAAACCTGATTCATAGTGCATCTGGAATCTGTGAAGGGGGAACCAATTTGGTTACTTAGGGGCGATCGTGTAGATATGGTTGAAGATGGCCACACTCAAGTCAAATTAATGTAAAGAATCTTAGTGGACAAGGTGATTCCAGTCTAACTGAAAAACATTTCCTAGATGGAAGCCATTACCCAAACCTAAGTTATAGAATGAGCCCTCTGGCACTATAGCTGATAAAATACCTGTTTACATTTAGTGTTCTGGAAAAGAGACGTGAGGAAATAGATATGAAAAGTATTTTTAAAAGATAAAATTTGTTACACAAATAAATGTGGCATTATATAAACATTTCATCCCCTTTTTCTGTCTGATCCTTAGAGAGTTCCAGTAGTTCAGTTTCAGTGCTGTTGATTTTTTAAATATCAAATTTACCCTAAATACCACATGTATTTTGAAGTCAAAATGAAATGATTTTCAAGTTATCTGCCACTTTGATTATCTGTAGCATTTTTATAATAAATAATAGAAACCTGAATGTAGATGATGATAACATGACAGTATTTGTATGGCTCAAATACTTTTGTATTGCAAGGAACAAACAGAAATAATGTACATAAATGCTAATGATTTTCTGTGCATCATATTTTCAGGAAGTTTGTGTCTGTATACTTAATAGTTGCATATTTGCCTGCTTTAGAATTGAAGCTGGCACTTTTTATATTCAAGATAACAATAGACATATATTTTATAGCTGTTAAAATACCAACAGATTCTATTGGAGCAAATCAGGATATTTTTACTCCACAGATAGCTAAAACCAAATTGTATGTGAAAGTTGTTTATAGAGCTGCAGAATATCAATTGAAAAATTAGATGTAAAATGGTGTTAAAGTTATTGAAATTGTAAAAGTGTGGCTGTGAGCTCATGTTCGGAGATATCTTAAATCAGTGTGAATTGTAAATCACACAGGATCATAAATGATCTTGTAAGTAATCACTTGTAAGTAATTTTGAATAAGAATGAGATTCTTCTAAAATGAGGAATCTCAGGAAGTGAAATACTTAAAAATGGAAAGTTTGGAAAAGAATTTTCTAACCAGGGTTCCTCCTATTCTGTTTTTGATTCCCTTTCCTCTTTTTTGCCTGTCTTTCTACTTGCCTCTCCACTTCCTTTTCTCTCTCCCTTTACAAATATTTTCTTATACCTTATGGGGGAATGACTATTCTGGTTGTCTTGGAGTTGAATGAGGCACACGTCCTTTCTTTAAATTCTTGTTAGTTAAATTCTCATTTGACTGAAAATATAGCTGAGATAGCGTACATGCAGAAAGCCCTGTGTTGAGTCTTCAGCACTTAAAAGACATTTTGTGACCACAGAAGCACACTTTTTTGATAAATTTGATATAATGGAACATAGTAAATGTTGGATATGACCTTTCCGCACTCGTTCTCTATTTTTTCAGTACCCTGTAGGTAGCTGCACCTCTCTAGATTATGAGCTTCAAGTAGAGTTTACCTAGCTATTGGCTTGTCAGTGTCACTGAGGGCTGGCAACTCAGAATCTCAGTTTTCCACAGCCACAGTGTTTGGTTCAGAGGTGGGAATCTGATTTTGGTATTAGATGTCCACAGAATTACTCAAATCCCTGTGGATTTGAGTAATTTGATTACTGAAATCCCTGTAGTTGCTTATTTAGAGACTTGAATATATCTAGTCAAAGTGAATCGTGAGACTTTTGTCACAATTGCTAGAAAATTGTACCTTTTTATTTCCCAAGGGCTTTGAAGAGGTAGGTTATAGATTATAGCCAGGTTGTATTTAAGCTGCCACACATTCTTTGTAAGCTGTGGTCAGACCTAGAGGGCAAAGTCGAGTTGGGGGACATCTTTTAAGTCCTTCCTTTACCCTATACCATATGCCATCTTATTCTGTTTATTCACTACCTTACCACATATATAGATAGATAGATATAGATATAGATATGTGTGTGTTTCCTTAGGAATTAGTCTGTTCATTTAAAAAAAATAAATTTTCTGTCACCATTGAACATAATAAGAAACTATAGGTGAATGTTATGGTGCATCCTGTAAACCCAGCACTCAGGATGTTGTTACAGGAGGATCTAAAGTTCAAGGCCAGTTTGAACTACAAAGGGAGACCCTTTGACCTAAAGGAACAAAAGGTACAGCATTTTGTTTGTGTTCAAGGTAGAGAGGTTATCCTGAATTTCTTATTTTGAGTGTGTTGATAGGAATTGTAAAATTTATTGTGTTGAATGTACTTGTAATGTTCCAGACTAGTGTTTAGGTACAGTTTTTGTACCAAGTTAGGAGAGTTTAAGTTTTTTGAATGTTCTGGACAATCACATTCCTCCTTTTCTTGATAATTGAGGAAAGTATATACTCCTTTTATTTTCAACAAGGGCTAGATTGCAGTTGGCAACTATTGATTATCTGTACTGAGGAGTGGAGCATGGTCTTAAATAATGCCAAAGGTGATTTATGTTTTACTTTGAAATACAACCCTTGGGGATCAAGTCTGCCTTCCTTATCATGTCAGTCTTCTATCAGTGCAAGAATATATTTATTTCCAAAAAAAATCCCAGTTAACATTCCAGCCAGGACTACTCAATGGCATAGGAAGCATTTCTTCAGTTTTAAATTTTGTTAGGGATAATTTTCAAGGAAAAACATACTTGTGAGTATTGGAGTGTAGCTTGGTGGTACAGTGCCTGCCAAGCATCTGTGAGCATTGCAATAAAGAAATAAAAATATATATTATAGAATATATATATATATATGATTATAGAATATATATATATATATATGATATATATAGAATATATATATATATATATGATTATATATATATATATATATGATTATAGAATATATATATATATATGATTAGGAAAACACGAATATCTTGTATGAGGACACATATGGATCTATCAGCTAATTCTTTCTCTGCATGTATCTGTTTTGGTGCTCTTGGAGATGGTACCTAGGAGCTTGGAGAATAATTCTATAGGTCTACCTCCAAAACTCACCAGTTGGTCTCTGTCCTGGCTGAGTCTGTGGGAAAACCACAGACACTTTAACTATCATTTTTAGACATGATTCTGCTTCTTGTTTAGACTTCAGAGCTTGCTATTGAAAGAAATTGACACTCAGAAATATGTCTTTTGCCTAGTATCTGTGAGATTGAGTTCTGTTCAAACGAAGAATAGGTAGTATGTAGAATAAAAACTGTCAAAAACATATGATTTACAAGTTAGCTGCAGAGTTTGAGTTGTAACTCCAGAAGCTGCTGCTCTTTGACATGTTCTTGAAAATCCAAGATACCTTGGCCCAGGTGCTCATGGTATTACAAGTAATATAAAATGTAGTGGGACTTTCCTTGTAAGTCAGGCTTAACTTGTATGTGTGTGTATGTGTTATGAAACAAGTATTTGTGAAGTACCACAATGAAACTAATGGGGAAAGCAGTATACAAAAATCAGACTAATTATTTCATAGCCATATGGCATTATTTGGAGTTCCTGTAGCTGAAAAGTGAATTACATACAAGGACTTCTAGAAATATTGAGCTAAGATGAATAGTAAGGTGTATATCTCATCTTGGGATGGTGGAAAATGAAGTAACTGGGAAAAGGTAAAAGGACCATCTGGGAGCCCCTTTTCTGCTTAATGCTTCTTTTTTATTTTTATTTTTATTTTTTGTGAACATACTGTACAGAGGGGTTACAATTACATGGACAAGATAATGAGTATATTTCTTATCAAGCATTGCAGCCTCTTCCTTCATTTACTCTTCACATCCCTTCTCATTCCTTCCCAGCCTTCCCCCTCCCCCCCAATCCCTCCCCCCCTGCACCAAAGTTGTAAAGTTCGTTTTCTACATGACAACTTGTACTTCTCATTGTTGCAACAGGTCCACCTGTATCCTTAAACGACTTGTTTTTCCCCCATCTCCTCCACAAATTATACCAACATCAAATATAGTGAAAGCAGGGGTTATACTGTGGGGGAGGGACATACAAAGCAACAAAGAAATAATCTTGTAAATGCATTAGAAACAAATGCATGAAAGAAAAGAACATTTAAATACATATCTAAGGGTTCATTTTCATAACATCACATTATCTGACCTTTTCTACTTGACTCATACATATACTAGATATTGCAAATAAGGGAAACCACGGGACCTATGTTTCTTTGGGCTTGGCTTACTTCACTTAATATAATTTTTGCCAAGCCTTTCCATTTCCTAACAAATGGGGCAATGTCATTCTTTCTGATGGAGGCATAGAATTCCATTGTGGATATATACCACATTTTCTTGATCCATTCATCTACTGAGGGGCATCTGGGTGGGTTCCAGATCTTAGCTATGGTAAATAATGCTGCAATAAATATAGTTGTGCTGGTAGCTTTAGTGTGGTCTTGTTTGTAAACATTTGGGTAAATGCCCAAAAGTGGGATTGCTGGGTCATGGGGGAGCTCTATGTGAAGTCTTTTGAGGAACCTCCATACTGCTTTCCAAAGTGGTTGAACAAGTTTACACTCCCACCAACAATGAAGTAAGGTTCCCTTCTGTCCACATCCCCTCCAGCATCTGTTGTTGTTAGAGTTCTTGATTATAGCCATTCTAACTGGGGTAAGGTAGTATCTCAATGTTGTTTTGATTTGCATTTCTTTTATGGCTAGGGAGGTTGAGCATTTCTTCATGTGTCTATTGGCCATCCTTCTTTCTTCTTCAGAGAAGTTTCTCTTTAAGTTTTTAGCCCACTTGTTTATTGGGCAGTTGTTTCTTTGAGGATTTGTTGTTGGGGGATTGCTTAATGCTTCTTTGAAGAAGAGAAGACTTAGGTTTCTAAGTTCAACTTAGACAGATTTAGACATTTGGGTCTCTAATCATAGTTTCATGTGAGGATAGCTGGCAGATGATTATTTAGAGACTATTTGTTTATGGCATCAGAGCTGCTTAAAATACTCTGACATGGGTATAGCATGAAAATAGCCCATTAACTAAAAAACAAAGTGACTTATGCTGTTGAAGTCATTTTTTTCACCGTTGCTGTTATTTGAATGTTCAGTACAATGTCAAATGGACATGAAGGTTGAAGAAGTTTGTCAAATGAGTGGGGCCCTATAAAAGAATGCAAATACAAAAGTTTAAAAATCCCGAAAACTATTCACATCTTGAAATGCTGGACCATTGTGCTGAAAAATATGGCAGTTTGCATTATTTTTTTAATGATCTGGAATATCAAAGAGAAAAATATTGTCATAATTTTATATTTCATGTCATTATTTCTGAAGTTACTTTAGTATGTAAGTGATAAACTTTCTAGAACCTGAGAAAGAAGTCACTGTAATAAGTGTTAACAGGGCTGGGAAGTTAGCTCAGTGGTAGAGCGCTTGCTTTGCATGCCTGAGGCCCTGGGTTCGATTCCTCAGCACCACATAAGCAAAAAGAAAAAACCCGGAAGTGGTGCTGTGGCTCAAGTGGTAGAGCGCTGGCCTTGAGCTGAAGAGCTGAGGGACAGCGCCCAGGCCCAGGCCCAGGCCCAGGCCCAGAGTTCAGGCCCCATGACCAGACCCAAAAAAAAAAAAAAAGAAAACCAATAAGTGCTAACAAATGGTGCTGGCAAAATTGGTTGAACACCTGTAGAAAACTAAAGTTACATCCTTCTATATCACCCTGTACCAGAATCAATTCCAAATGGATCAAAGACCTTGAGGTAAAGCAGATACCCAGAAAACATTACAGAAAGGAATATGAGAAACACTAGGGCTCCTTGGTACAGGCTGAAATCTTAATAAAGACATGAAATACAACAAATAAAAAAAATGTTGAACAAATGGGATTGCATTAAACTGCAGAGCTTCTGCATGACAAAGTACATAGCAAGATAAATAGAAAGCCCTCGAATTGCGAAACCATCATCATTAGCCATACAGCAAATAAGGGTCTCACATCTAAAATAAACTTAGAACTCAAAAAATTAAATTCCCCCCAAAACAAATACTCAAAGAAACAACAACTGCATTAATAAGTGGGCTAAAGACTTACATAGAGACTTCTTTGGAGAGGAAATAAAAATGGCCAATAGACACATGAAGAAATGTTCAACATCTCTAGACTTAAAAGAAATGCAGGGCTGGGAAGGTGGTAGAGTGCTTGCTTTGCATGCATGAGGCCCTGGGTTTGATTCCTCAGCACCACATAAGTAGAAAAAGCTGCAAGTGGCACTGTGGCTCAAGTGGTAGAGTGTTAACCTTGAGCTAAAGAGCTGAGGAACAGCACCAGGCCCAGAATTCAGGACCCACAGCTGGCAAAAAAAAGAAAGAAAGAAAGAAAAGAAATGCAAATCAAAACAACATTGAGATGCAGCTCCCCCTAGTTAGAATGGCCATTATCAAGAAATCTAATAAACAGATGTTGGAGGGGAAGTGGCCAAAAGGGAATGCTACAGCCACTCCAGAAAGCAGTGTGGAGCTTCCTCAAAAGACTAAGCATAGAGCTCCACTGTGACCCAGCAATCCCACTTCTGGACATTTACCCACATGACCACAGACAAGGCCATACTTAAAGCTACCAGCACAACAATGTTTATTGCAGCATTACTTACCATAGCTAAGGTATGGAGCCAACCCAGATGCCCCTCAGTAGATGAGTGGATCAAGAAAATGTGGTGTGTACATATGTGTGTGAATATATATATATATACATACATACATACATACATATATATATGATATATATATATTATATATATATATATATATATATATATCAGAAAGGATAACATTGCCCCATTGGTAAGGAAATGGGAAGACTTGGAAAAAAATCAAGTGAAGTAAGCCAGGTCCAAAGAAACATAGGCTGCCTGTTTTCCCTCATTTGAAATAATTAGTATATGTCTAGGATAGTGCTAGTAGATGAACAGAATAGTTCAATAGCTATGTATATATGACCATATAAGATGATGCTAAGTGAAATGAACTACAAGATATGTACAGAAGAGGTTTTTCTTTTTGTTGTTTTTAATATAGTATGTGATTTCTTTTTTTTTTTCTTTTGTGTTTTTTTTCCTATGGTTTATCCCCTGTTGTCACGGTATTTGATTTTGATACCCTGTGTCTTGTATATATGTTTAGCTGAATTAGGGTAGGTAAGGGAAACAACAAAATGGGGAGCCAAAGGATGAAGGGCTAACCAATGCAGCAATGATACTCACAAGACAATATGGTGTTGTCAGTTGTACTACTTAGTTGGGAGAAGGTTGGGGGGGGAGGTAGAGAAAGTGGAAGAAAAATGAGGGAGGGTAACAAGTTCAACAAGTAATATGCTCACTACCTTACATATGGAACTGTAACCCCTCTGTACATCACATTGACAATAAAGTTAAAATTAAAAATTGTTTAAATAGAACCTTTTGCACTTAGTTTTGCTTAAAATCAGTTTTATTTCTGAAATGAACAGTATACTCTTCTGCTCAAGACAGAGATCTGGTGACCCTTACTTGCCTCATCTTGTTGGCTCATAGCTCAGATACTCAGTGGCTGTCATTGTTTGTAACTTCAGTAATGAAGCCACCCAAATCAGAAGATGGTGTCCTGCCTCTTCAGAAGCACCAGCATGCCTGCTTCCTTTCTCCTTGTCATCCTCTTTTCCATCAAGGTGGGAGGAAACATGAGGCAAGATTAATTTGTACATAATCTAAGGGACATGAAGGAGCTTTGTGCAGTTGTACAAGATCAACAGGTAAGAGTTAAGGCAGAGCAGTGTCCATCACAGTAACATTGACCTTGTTTTGAGCATTAACTACTTGTCTGGTATGCCAACCTCCTAAAGGAGCTATATTCCTTCTATCTGACACTACCCAAGGAGGCACAGATTCTCTTCTTTATCTAGGTGCTGGCTAATGTTATGGGTCCAGTTAGCTGGCAAATTATCTACTGTAATATGTGTGAGCTTCATCTAGTAAGGCCTGAAAGTGTGGGCTGGGTTTTATTGAGTAACAGATGTGTCTAGACTCAGGATGGAAACCCTGCCTAAATTTCAAGCTTGATGCCCTGAGAAATGATGACTTGGCAGTTCAAAACGTGTGTCACAGTTTCCTAAGCTGGATGTCTGTCTTGCACACACCTTATACATGTATGCATAGATGTGGGGATGGGGTGGAGGGGGCTGTGGTGGTGTGTAGTCAGAGGGTTTCTGTGCTATTGATTGTTTCTTTGGAGAACTATGATTCATTTGTAAAACACTAGTTTTAATGAACTTAGCTAAAGTCAGTTCATAATGTAAACATGAGACTTGAACCTGTATTTTTGAACTTTAGGGTTCAGAAGATCCATTGCTTCTTAAAAATAATATAAAAACTGTGAATTTTATTTCTAATACCTTCTCTCTTTATGAGCATCTTCTCTGTTACTGATCGTTTTCTAATAACATATAAACACTCACCAAAGTATTTGGATGGTTTTGTGTTGCTGTTTGATTGCCACAAGTACTTCTAGTCTAGTTGTCCACTTTTGCATTCTCCAGCTGCCCTTGTGCAAAGTAAGATTGGAGCATGTGAAGGAACGATCTTGTATATTCCCTAGAAAGCCACCTCTGAAATGAAAAATAGATGTCAGATATCTCTTGAATGTTCCCCAGAGATTCGTGTGTTGAAGAGGGAAGGAGGTTAAGAGGAGAAGATGGAAAGAAAAGGAGCAGCCCTACTTCTGCCTGGTCTGATGCAGAGATCTCAGCTAACGATGTTGTTAGCACCTGAGTGAAGCTTTGATGGAACTTTCATAGTTGTCTCAAGTTGCAGTGAGGTAGTAAGTCTTTGTAGATAGTGCTGCCCAGCTGTTACATGTGGATTACGTTGGATAAGACATCTCTCTCCATCCAAATCAGCCCTAGAGGCTACAGTGATGGACGGACCCCAGTAGTTACAGCTGCTGGGAAGATCTGTGGATGCTTTTCAAAGCATCTAGAGCACACAGCCACCACAGAACAAGGTGAGGACAGCCAAGACAAACTATTCATATGTGGGGGTTCCTAAATCTTTCCTCAGATATATCACATGGTTTTATTGGCTGATTTGCTTTTCATTTCTAAGTCAAGGAAAAATTTTATATTATTGGATTGTGAATAAAATGAATGACTTCATTTGCACAAGAACCAGCCACAGGTAATTTCATGCACCTTTGACTATTTATTTCTGAAAACTAAACAATTTTTTCTGAAGAATATTAGGGTATTATTGCAGCACCTAAAATCCTGTGTGCTTCTGTTGTGTCCTCATTGCAGTCTGAGCTGGGTAAGCCCTCCTCCCATCCCAACTTTTGCCATAGCAGCCTACACCTAGCAGAATTTCTTATTGATGCTCACATCACTGCTGTTTTCTTGCTTTGCCTCACAGTAGATTGGAGGGCTAGCAATATCTTTCCTTAATCTTATTTGCCTAGCAAGGTGTCTAGCACTAGAAGCATGTATTAACTAGTGATAGTACTTAAGTATTATGACTTATTTAATGTCTGCTTTCCCCTGTTGTAGGTATTTTTGGTTTTTCTCTTTGGCTTTAGAACTCTATTTAGCTATTCTGAGTAGACACTCCTGTTTCTCATTCTAATGTCTGTGTACCAGACTTTCTGGATCTGTGGCTGATTTTGGTACCCCTTAATTATGAACTTGCTTTTCTTTTTCTTTGCTCTATGTTTTATCTTAGACTTTGAAACATCTTGTAAGCAAAAGGATAGACTTTGGTATCAGGAACAGCTAGATCCAGGATTTTCAGCATTGCCAGTCAGGCTGTATATTCCTTTCCACAACTGAACTTAAATTTATGGCATAGTTTCTCCCAGTGGCATGAGAGAAGACAAATGGCAACTTCAGGCTTATCCCCCTAAAACTGGTAAAAGGACCATCACTGTAACCTATAACAGAAGTTTTGGGAAAGGTGACATACCCAGGCCCACATGACACACTGACTATTACCAGAGGGCTAGAGTGCTCATTTGCTAGCCTAAACATCTACTCTCCATGATCGACAGCTGACCCAGAATCTGTGCATTTGCATAGTTCTCTCAGTGGAGCAGACACTAGGGAAACAGCCAAGTGTCCTCTGTCATGGAGGAAGGGGAATGTGAATGTGTTCTTATGTGCAGAGAAGTATTCCTTTCTTTGTATGCACCTGTATTGGGCTTCAACTCAGGATTTTGTGCTCGCTCTTGGCTTTGTCACTCACAGACGGCACTCTACCATTTGAAGCACCCTTCCAGTTTTTTCTGGTTAATTGGAGATAAGTCTCTCTTGGATTTGTTTTCCAGGGCTGGCTTTGAACCACAAGATTTCAGATTTCAGCCTCCTGAGCTAGGATTACAGCCATGAACTACTGGTACCTGGCTGATAAACCTATTTTAAAATGTAGAAAGAGATGAAAGCTTTGTATTATAGTTCCATCAGCTTAATAATTTGGAATATGCAGCCAACCATATTACTTTTCAGTAAGACAGGCATGTGTTGCCTGGTTGAGTTCTTCCTGTGCTTCCTTTTTCACCAGACCCTGCATCTCTATGCTCGTGCTCTCTCTCTCTCTCTCTCTCTCTCTCTCTCTTTCTCCATACATTACCTGGGATCCTGGAATTTTTTTAATTGTAAAGGTGATGTACAAAGGGGTTACAGTTACATAAGTAAGGTAATGAGTACATTTCTTTTTGAATCGTGTTACCCCCACCTCCTTTTCTCTCACTTTCCCTCCGCACACAGATTCCAGGACTCCCCAAGTTGTAAAGTTCATTTCCAAACATAGTATCTGGTGAGTGTCATTGTTGCGTTGGTTCACCCTTTGTCCTTTGTCTCACCATTCCTGTGATTCCCCTTCTCATCTCCAAATCAGATACACTTATATACAATACAAAGGGTAAAACAAGGTGGGGGAGAAACAAAGAAATAATTACATATAATACACTAATAATGAAAAACTAGAAAATCCCTCTTGTTTCCATATCTTGTGGTTCATTTCAATTAGCATCATTTTATAAGGTCATATGCATGTACATAGGTATTGGGATATTGTGATGTTCTGATAGAACTGTCTTAGACATATACTAATTAGTACAAATGAGAGAAACCAGGCAGCCTATATTTCTTTGAGTCTGGCTTACTTCACTTAGTATGATTTTTTTCTAATCTTTCCATTTCCTTATGAATTGGGAGATGCCATACTTGTTTTTTTTTTTTATTGTGAAAATACTGTACAGAGGGGTTACAATTACATGGGCAAGATAATGAGTACATTTCTTATCAAGCATTGTAGCCTCCTCCTTTGTTTCCCCTTCCCATCCCTTCCCATCCTCCTCTCACCTCCACCCAACCCTTCCCCCCCCCACCAAAGTTCTAAAGTTCGTTTTTGACATAACAACTTGAACATCTCATTGTTGCAATGGGTCCACCTGTATCCCTATTTAAATGATTTGTTTTTTCCCTTCCCCTCCACAAGTTATACCAACATCAAATAGTGAAAGCAGGGGTTGTACCGTGGGTGAGAGACATACAAAACAAAAAAGAAATAATCTTATAAATGTGTTAGAAAAAAATCACATGAAAGAAAAAACATTTGAATACATATCTTAGGGTTCATTTCCCTAACATCAACTAATCTGACTTTTTCTGCTTGACTCAGACATATACTAGTTATTGCAAATAAGGGAAAACATAGGACCTATGTTTCTTTGGGCCTGGCTTACTTCACTTAATATGATTTTTTCCCAAGTCTTTCCATTTCCTAACAAATGGGGAAATGTCATTCTTTCTGATGGAGGCATAGAATGCCATTGTGTATATATACCACATTTTCTTGATCCATTCATCTACTGAGGGGCATCTGGGTTGGTTCCATATCTTAGCTATGGTAAATAATGCTGCAATAAACATAGTCGTGCAAGTAGCTTTTGTGTGTTCTTGTTTGGGTCATTTGGGTAAATGTCCAACAGTGGAATTGGAAGTTCTCAGGAGGAGATGAGGAACTTCTTTTGAGGAACTTCCATATTACTTTCCAGAGTGGTTGCTGGCACAATTTGCCAAATATGTATAGAAAATTGAGATTGGATCCTTATATATCACCCTGCACCAGAATCAACCCCAAATGGATCAACGTCAATGTAAAATCAGATACCCTGAAAATATTACAGGATGGAATAGGAGATACACTAGAACTTCTTGGCACAGTTCAAAACTTTCTCAATAAAGACTTAGAAACACACCAAATCAAAGAATGTCTGGATAAATGAGATCACATTTAACTGAAGAGCTTCTGCATGGCAAAGGACATAGCTAGCTAAATAGAAAAGTCCACAGTTTGGGAGATCTTCACTACCTATACAACAGACAAGGGCCTTATATCTAAAATATACTTAGAGTTAAAAAAATTAAATCCTCAAGAAACATACCCTCAAAGAAACAACCACCATATTAATAACTGGGCTAAAGACATAAAGAGAGAATTCTCTGAAGAGGCAATAAGAATGGCCAGTAGACACATGAAGAAATACTCAAGAATTCTGGACATAAATGGAAATCAAAACAACATTGAGATCCCACTGCACTCCATTAAGAATGGCCATTGTCAAGAAAACTAATACACATGCTGGGTGGGGCTATGGCCACAAGGGAACACTGCTCCACTTTTGGTGGGATTGTAAACTCATTCAACCACACTACAAAGCAGTATGGAGGTTCCTGAATTCTTGAACTCTATCTTACCTAGCAAAGGCTTTGCAAGTAGTCTCCTCGAGGAAACTTGAATCTGGATGTTAACACATTTACCTACATCCTTAATTCAGTCACTCCATATTTTCAGAGACCCAGTTAGTCAGGAAGTTGTGAAAGGTGTCAGCTTTATATGGACAGATGAAACAACCTGAAAGATACTTGGTTTTATCTGACCATGCTTGTGATCCTTCCTGGAGACAGGCTTCAATAAAAACACATGGCTTACTGACATCTAATGGCTTGGTTTCATTATATTCAGAATTATGTGAAATTGCTCAAGTATAAACTTTGCCTCCCTTAACAGTGAAGGTAAGCTCACTATTCAAAAGTGAAATCTTTTCATTAAAAATTTTTTTCTTGGTAATTTATTGTATCAAGAAGCCTATTAACTTCAGAAAGTTAAATGACTTCCACTGTCAAATAAGCTATCAAATATGGTTCAGTCTTGATTCTCTCTCTCTCTCTCTCTCTCTCTCTTCACAGGGGAGCACTTGGCTGATCTGAGATGGCATCTGACTCATGAATATCTTTTGGGTAGAATATATTGCACTGGATTCTTTTGGATTTCCCTCTTTCCTGTGGAGTGGATTCCCCCCCCCCCCCCCCCCAGTGGCTGACTCTGATACTTTTCTCCTTTCACTTTGATTGAAGTCTTTATGTCTATAATTTCAGGAAAAGGATTCAATATATCAATAAGCTGTTCTTCTTTTGGAGATCCCTGTGTGTGCTTTAATGACATTCTTCGTAGGCCTCATTCCTGTACCACAGGCTCACTTAGTTTTTTTTTCCCCTGGCAGCCAGAGAATGAAGCCTGCACAGGTCTCTTTTAGACATAAAGAAGTGTAGTTGCAGTGTTGAGTCTCAGATCTGTACAATCATATCTCCAAAAAACCATATACAATGCTAGCTCCAATTCTTCTCTGTCTCTGTCTCCATCTCTGTGTCTCTCTGTGTCTCTCTGTCTCTTTCTTTGCATTACTAGTGTTTGAACTCAAAGCTTTGGACTTGCTATTCAGGTGCTACTGCTTAAGCAATCCTCTAGCCTTTTTTGCTAGAGGCATTTTGATTATTTTTGAAATATGTTCTTATTTTTTTTAATCCAGGCCATGCTTGACTATGATCCTTTATAGTTCCTGGTGTATTTGGGATGATGGGTGTGCAACTATATACCTACTTTTTTTCTAATGAGATTTGGTATCATAGAGTGTTTGTCCAGACTGGCCTTGAGCCTCTTCTGATTTCCAATACTATTACAGGTGGGCACCTGTCTTTAGGCTCTAGTTCTTGAGTAGAATTCAGAGATAGGTCTGTTGTTCACTAGGGCCCAAAGATTATACTATGAAAATAGTGTGAGCTTGAAAGACAACAGCTTTCACAATGACTAATGTTCACTTTTACCTACCTCTAGCCTTGGCATATAGTTGTGTGTCTTGACCTGACCTCCTGCCAGAAGTAAAAGAAATTTTCTGTAAAGGAACTTAACATCCATTAGAATCTCAAAGTTTTCAATGATTTTTCATCTATTGTATTACTCCATTAAAATTAGCAAGGTGGTCCAAAACATAGTATTAAACTGAAAATTGATAGAAGAAAGAGCATGTAAGTAGAAACTGAGCTATTCAGCTTTAGTATAATACCAGTCAAAAAGTTTAATATCCTAGCTCCTAGGCTGAGATTTGGGGATTATGGTTCAAAGCCAGCCTGGGCAGAAAAGTCTTAGAGATTCTTACCTACAGTTAGCACATAAAAAGCAGTAAGTAGAGGTCTGGCTTATGTGGTAGACCAATAGCCTTGAGTGCAAAGCCAATTCAGAGCACAAGGCCCTGAATTCAAGCCCTTGTACCAGCACATACACACCACACACAAAACAAAAAAGGAAATAAATCTAGAGAGAAGTGACTCTGTCCACCTTACAGATAGAAGTTGATGGGGGTGGCCCCTCCCAGAATTCTGGGTAATGTCTTAGACCTACATTGAGAAAGTTTGCTTTTATGCCCAAGTGCAAGCCTTACTAGATTACAGTGACTTTGGAAGTAGCTTGTAAATTTGAAAGCATGCTGAGAAAAGGGAGAATTCACCTTCCTTTATTATATGTGTATGCATCAGGGATGTTACTGAGTAGTACAAACTTTGTCTAGCATGCACCAGCACCCCTAAGCTCCCTTAGATTTGATTCATTCCACAAATAAATTGACTTGAGTTTCTGAATGTTCAGTTTCCTTCCTATGTATCAGTTACTCACAGACTAATATGATCATCTCATTGTTTAGAAGTCATGAAGATATCTGGTAGCCTTTGGAATGGGAAATGGAAGCTAGAAAAAGCAGTCTTCAGCTCAGAATAATATTCTGTGTCAAGCTGATTTTCTTTGAAACTACTGTTGTCCACTATAAAGATAAACAGCTTCAATCAGGGAGCAGTTTTTTCTAATCAGGTTTATATCTTTGAACTTCAATGTAAGCTGATTTGGTAAATTGTTAGTAGTCAGTGGAATTATGTTTTCAGTCTGGTTATCTTTTCATTTAGAGAAGTCTAGCTAATGAGAGCAGGTGTTGGAGGAAAAATGAGCATAAAATTATCTCTGAATCTGTTGGACCTAGACTGATGTGTTGAGACTTGCTGAATCAGTCATTTGTTGAAATGCATTTTGGGATTGGCCCCCATAGTTACACATATCAGAAAATTTAAGCAGCAATATTCATTTTTTATGTGCCTAAAGAGGTTGAAGGATTTTAATTTCATTTACTACAGGAAATGATGATAGTAGTTGCTTTTTTTTGGCCAGGACTTGAACTCAGGGCCTGGGTACTGTGCCTGAACTTTTTCACTTAAGGCTAGCACTCTACCACTTTCAACCATAGCACCACTTCTGGTTTTTTGGTGGTTAATTGGAGATAAGAGTCTTACTGACTTTCCTGCCTGGGCTGGCTTTGAACTGTGGTCTTCAATCTCAGCCTCCTGAATAGGTAGGATTACAGATGTGATGTTGCCCGGTGTGTAGTTGCTTTTAAAGAAATACTTTGCTAGTTATTACGTTACTGTGTGATCCCCCGATTTTTATTGTTGAAATCAGGAAAATAAAGAGTTTATCAGGAAAAGAATTTCATGAAATTCCAATTTAGGTTGCTTTTTGTGGCTGGGGAGGGTGTCTCTTGGCTATACTGGAATTAATAAGAGTTTTGTATCTTACCTCATTTCCGTTTCCATAAATGTTCTTAAGTTTTATAACACTCACGTTAATTCCCTATAAATTCCTGAAAAATTCTGTTAAAAAATGTGTGGTTCAAAAAATGTAGTGAAGCTTAAATTTTATTTTACTTTGAAAATCCATTATGGAATGCAAGTTTGTAGTCTAAGATACTTGGAACCACTTGAAAATGCTGAAGCTATAACCAAAATAGTCTTTGACTTGCTCACTAACCTTAAAATACTGTGAAAGATGAATCTGATATTGGTTAGGACACACACCAGGTTGTTAGCAGTTGGTCAGCTCTGAGGCATGAAATTAAAGGTTGAGCAAGTGGGAGATTTCTAATCTTTACTTTTAAACTTCTTATATGTTAGGATTTTTGTACTCTGACTTGTCATATTTAAGGGATTTTTAAAAATTATTTTAAGTAGTTGCCATTGAACAAAGCACTTTATGAATGCATTGTATCTTGATCAGTGTTACCCTTTTAACATTCCTACCCCAACTTCCCAATCCATCCCTTTCCTCATTCTTCTTACTTTTGAGGCATATCCAATGAATTCTTAACTACATTCTCCATTCTTTCTCCTCTTCCCAGGTTTCCTATGTAAACTTTAAATTCTGTAAGAACATTGCAGAGAATTATCATTTTGTGTTGCTTCTTCTACAGACTTTGCCTTTGATATGACATATTTGTTTTCAAGGAAGTAATTTTAAAAATTATGATTTTACAAACTTAACCTTGGAGATTGGATAACATTAATTCTTCAGGCATGCATTTGCCAACTAACTGGACATTAAAAAAACATTATCATTATATAGTAGTACAAAGAAGGTGCCGTTTAACAAAGCAGTTTATGAATATAATATATTGATCAGTGTCACTCCTTTAACATTCTAATCCCCCTTTGAAACATGCTTTCCCTTTTCTTAATTTTAAGATATATACAATTGATTCTTCACTGCACTCTCCCCACTACCCCCCTTTCAGTTGTCTGCCCCTCACCCTTTGGCCCTACCCTGCATCTTGCATTTGTCCATTTTCTGGTGCTGATTTTGTTCGACTTTGACCTAGTTTTCTAAAAATTATACTATTTGAGGTCTCCATAGAGTCTATTGTATTGATGGTAATTCATTTGTAACCACTTGTATACCACCCAACTGTGTTTACTAATAATAGATTTATAGATATATTCCATCTACCACAAACAAGAAAACATGCGACCTTTGGTTCTCTGTGTCTGGCTTACTTCATTAGACATTATTATTGTTACTACTACTACTACTACTATTATTATTATTTTGTTCATGGGGCCTGAACTCTGGGCCTGGGCTCTGTCCCTAAGCTCTTCAGCTCACGGGTAGTGCTCTACCACTTGAGCCACAGTGCCACTTCCAGCTTTTTCTGCTTATGTGGTGCTGAGGAATCGAACCCAGGGCCTCATGCATGTGAGGCAAGCACTCTACCATAGAGCCACCTTCCCAGCCCAGACACAATTCATTTTTATATTTAAATGTTATATTTTATTAGATTTATTTATAGTTGATTAGACTATATTTATGAAAATATTTATATATTGAGAGCTTCTAGGGGATAATTTTCAGCTTCATTTACAAGATGATTTTCTTTTCTTTTGGTGGTACTGGGATTTGAACTCAAGCCTTTATACTGTTTGGAAGATACTAAACCACTTGAGTCATGCCTCCAGCCAGAAGAGGATTTTCTTGAATACAATTGTTCCTCATTATTACCTGGTGACTTGTAGAATACCCCTTGCCTCATGGACCAAAAATTTTGGGTGCATTCAAGTCGTTGCTCATAACAAATGGTATAAGTTGATACAGAACCTTTCCATATATTCCTGTACATTTTATAGTTTTTATAGGTAGGTCGCTAATAACACTAATACTACTAATTCTACCATAGACTGTATTCATAGGCCATATTCTTTAGCTTAGAAATGTAAGAAAATGTTTGTATATGTTCAATACAATGTAGTTTTGTGAGTATTTTTGTTATATATTTATTATTTTTAAGGAGTAACCATTCAGTAAATCAGCTTATGCATATAATGCATCTTGATCATGTCACCTCTTTTTGGGGGGGGTCCGGTCGTGGTGCCTGAACTCTGGGCCTAGGTGCTGTCCCTCACCATTTCAGCTCAAAGCTAGCGCTCTACCACGTGAGCCACAGCACCACTTCTGGCTTTTTTCTTTTTGCTTACGTGGTGCTGAGGAATCGAACCCAGGGCCTCAGGCATGCAAGGCAAGCGCTCTAACACTGAGCCACCTTCCCAGACCCAGTGTTACCTCTTTTATCCTTCTCTCTTTTCCCTCTCAACCTAACCTCTCCCCTCAATTTTCTTAATTTCACAGGATATGCATTGAATATTATGACTACATTTCCCCACCTTCTCTTTGTTAGTCTAGTTTCTTCCCCTTGACCCTACCCTACCTTTCAAGCACTAGTTTTCTGGTATTCCTTGTGTTTGAGACTGTGAGTTTTTCCAAGGAATTTCATTGTTTGAATTCTCCCCTGCAAATTCTGCATTTCAGTTCATGCATTTATGTACACTTGCATATGACCCCATTGTGTTTACTTTTACATTTATAGTAGTCTCAAAAAAACCCCATAAGAATCAACCTGGGAAGTGAAAGACCTCTCCAACAAAAAGTATAAAGTATTTTTGATTCATGGTTGGTTGCATCTGCTGTTGCAGAACTTTTATCTGAGCTATTTCTTTTTCATCCCCGAGTAGAGAATAACAGCTGCCTCTGTGCATGAGTACCCTGAATTATTAGAAAGCTGGGTATTAAGGAGTTTACTTAATGTTTAGCTATATAGCTCAGTGATAAAATGCTTTCCTAGCATGCATAAGAATATGGATTTGATTTCATTACAAATACATACATACATACATACATACATACATACATACATATCAGACATTGTGCCTGGCATAGTGCCTGACATTAATTGCTATTAATGAGTTGTCTCATGCAGAGATAGCATCAGGACACAGGGTTTGGCAAGCCTTGTAACTTTGCAAAGGCTGTCTTTTCTACCACTTAACACTCCTCTGTCTTAAGGGATAGGTTCCTTCACACAAAGCTCTCCTTAGCTCTTCACTTTTGTTGGGGGTAGTATGGTACAGATCTGCATAGGCATAAAGAAGGTTATGGGACAATCTTAGTTGAAGACTCAGAAACTGACTTGCCTTTGAATTCCAGCTATACCAATAAAAGAGCTATACTAACCAAAGAGATTAGTTTCCTTCTATCTTGTCTTACTCTTGCTCCTGGAAATAACCAAAGGGGTTAGTTTACTTCCCCTGGATAATATCTTAATTCTTAGTTTGTAAAATGGGAATAATAGGACCAAACTTATCTTGTGGTTTGTTATGTGTCAAAGAGCTTTTTTTTGTCACTAAGCTCCCAAGACATTTACAGTAAATTAAATCCCAGTAAGTTATTTTTCAATGAAACAACGTAGTCAAAGGGAATATTACTTCCTCTGTCCAGTCACACAAATTTCTTGGAGAGACCAGTGTATCTTAGTGAAAACAAACTCAGAGTGAGGAGAATTAATGGCATAATTCACATGTGTAACATGTGGCCTTGTAGTGAGCAGGCCATGGAATCACACATCCTCAGTCTGGATTAGATGTTACTGGCCTAGGTGACCAAGGGTAAGGTATTCTATCTTACCTTTGCAACATAAGTATATTGAAGTTCATTGACTTGGAGTAATGATAAAATAACTCAATATGAAAAGGCCCTAAAGTTATAAGGCTTCCTTGTCCCTCTCTTTAGAACATTGAATTGTGGCTGATAGGTAATTAGGAAAGTTAATGATTCTATATTCTGAATTTCTGTCTACTTTCCATGAGACCAGAAGAGGTTTGTGATGCCTGCGCTGTTCACAACTATGCTTGTTGTTAATTATGCTAACCATAAAACAAGAGTTAATGGGATAACAAAAATTTTTCAGACCCCAGATATATGATATGACTATAATAAAAATACTTAGAGAGGAAAATTAAAATTGTTTGAGCAGTTCCTATGGTTACTGGAGCAGTTGAAAAGGTCAATTAGCAGAGTGTGTCTGATTTGAATAATGCTGGTTGGTGCCTATTCAGGGTGACAAGGAGCTATATCTATGTTCTCCCTGTTTATGCAAAGGCAATACTCATCTCCAAATCATCTGACTTACAAAGAATTCATGGACCCAGATTTGTTGGCATCTTTCTCTTGTCCTTGCTTCTGGAACTAGTTTTCAGAGATGTGTGGACTGGTGGTCTTAGCTATGGTGGGAGGTCAGTAGATTGTGTCTGGAGAAGTATAAAAGCGACACATCCTCAGGAGCTTGACAAATGGTCACACTTGCTGGGTAGGCTGGGCCCAGTTTGAAGGATCCTGTATGTCATGTTGATGACACTAGGCTTCAGGTCCTAAGCAGACAGGAAATTAAACTTTTGAACCTTGATATAAAATTAACAATAAGAATTTTGTTTAAAAAAAAAAAAACCAAGGTGTTTGCTTCACACTTTTGACTTAATCACAGAATGCCAGATGCCCTTAACTATACAGTGGGGACCCCAGCTTCAGGGCTTCTACAAGAAAGAAATCTTCATGAAAAGGCTTACAATTACAGGGAAATTTATTGCAAGAAGTTGCTGAGCCAGGGATTGGATCATACCTGTGTTCATCTTTAAGTTCAGTGTTTCTATGATGGAGAAATGAGCCTTTGTCTTCCACTGAATTCTCTTCCTGCAGATACTTCCACTGCTGGGAGGGTTGCAGATTCCACCTCAAGGCCATTGACTCTTCCTCTATGCTTGGGACTCAGTCTCTGGTTCTTGTGGCCATTGTTTTTCTCATTACTTTATTTGTAGCAGTTTTTATAGTCAACTTTTATAGTATCAAACATCACACTTGAAAACAAGGCTCTTTGTTGGGCACACTGTAAGTCTCATGTATGGAAAAGCCTGATTCCCAACTAATGGTGCTGTTGAGAAATGGTTGGATTATAAGGGCATTAACTTCGTCAGTGGATTAACTTGAATGATCTCTTAGGATATGGTGACTCATTGAAGAAAGTAGGTCACTAGAAGCATGGTTGAATGGGGTGTATCTTGTTTCTAAACCTCATATCCCTCCTTCTCTGCTTCCCAGCTACCATGAGGTGAAATTTGCTGTATTATGCCCTCCCACCATAATGTTTCTACATTGCCACAGAACAGTGGATCCAGCAGACCAGAGAGTACAAATTCTGAAACTGGGAACTCAAATACATCTTTTCTTCTTTTCAATTGTTTTCCTAAGTAATTTTGTCACAGCAATGAAACTGACTAATGCACGTTGAGTACAGAAGTTTTACTTTTTAAAAAAATAAGCAGCCTGTAGATGTGGGAGAAATTGGGCTAGGATTACATTATAATATCCATCCCTATGTTAGTTAGCTTTGTATTACTGTAGTAAATACCTACCATAATCAACCTGAAAAGAAGAAAAGTTTATCTTAGCTTATGGTTGCCTTATATTTCAGTCCATGGTTTGAAGTATCCCAACTTCCTGGGGCCTGTGGGAGTTGAACCCACGATCAGTAAAAGGAGTTACCAGCTCTCAGTCAAACTGGTTGGAAGTCTTTCATTTGCCACGTGGCAACTCTCCTGCTCACAGAGCTTTGGAGAACAGCCCTGTTAGTTTTGCATGGGGGACTTTTATAGGAAGGGGTTCACAAGCAGGTGACATTTGGCAAAGCAAGCAAGCAAAGTTAATAGCCTTGAGTGGAAAAAGCAAAAGCAAAACATAATCTTGACTTGATTAGCATGACCAATGCTATCGATGCTATGGATACTATTAGTATTTGCTTACAAAAATTCAAAACATACCTTCGGATTACAGAAGTCAAAATACAACCTTGGTTGAGGGCAAGCTTCTGACTGACACAGTAGTTTGATTTAACCTGTGATAAACCTTTTTTTTTTATTGTAAAAATGTTGTTCAGAGGGGTTACAGTTACAGAGTAAGGTAATGAGCACATTTCATAGCAATTACTGTTACCCTCTCCTTTATTTTCCCCCACCATCATTTCCCTTCCTGCCTCCCCAACTCGTCCTGCCCTCCCCACCCTGACATTGTAACGTTCATTTTCAATATAGTGTCCTGCACGTCTCCTCATCACAGTGGGTCAGCCTGCATCCCCATTTAAGCGTTCTGCAATATCCCTTCCCCTCCTCAAATTACAAAAATGTATATATAAGGTGCAGAACACTGGCATCAAATCCAGTGAAAACAGGTGTTATACCATGGGGGAAGAACATACAATAGAAACAGAAGAATCACATAGTACATGGTAAGTGCATTAATAACACTAGCAAGTACAAAAAAACCCTCTTGTGTTCCTGTCTTGGGGTACATTTTGCTTAACATTATCTCATGTGGTCATATGTACATAGTCTTTGACCTTCTCTGTTTGTCCTAGACATGTACTAGTCACTGCAAACAAGGGAAACCATGGGATTTATGTTTCTTTAGGCCTGGCTTACTTCACTTAATACAATTTTTTCCAAGTCTTTCCATTTCCTAATGAAAGATGCAATGGCATTCTTTCTGATGGAGGCATAGAATTCTATTATATATATATATATATATGTATATATATATATACATATGTATATGTATATATATATGTATATGTATATATATATGTATATGTATATGTATATATACATATGTATATGTATATATATATAATCACATTTTCTTGATCCATTCATCTACTGAGGGGCATCTGGGTTGGTTCCATATCTTAGCTATGGTAAATAATGCTGTGATAAACATGGTTATTTTGGTAGCTTTGGTATGACCTTGTTTGTGATCTTTTGGGTAAATGCTCAAAAGTGGGATTGTTGTAACCGTGATAAATCTTGATGCTGTCTGAAGTTGCCAGCAAAGTTCATGATAAGTTGCAAAGTTGTCAGCCAGGGAAGCTTGAGAGAGGGAGAGATGTTCTTTTGCTTTTTAGCAAGGATGTAAAAGGCTTAGGCTGACTACTGGCCATTCAACCTTGAGTTTCTCTCTACTGAGAAGTTTTGCCCTTAATCAATAATTTTGTTCTATTTTCTGATTACACATTTTTATTCTCATCAATATTCTTTTCCAAGGGAAGAGGGCTCAGTGGAAAGACTAAGTTTCCTGAAACAGGAGAGACTGACACAATAGAAGGAACTTTCTGCCAGTGGATAGTAACTCAGATACCTTGATTTTTTGATGGGATCATCACTGATTGGTTGGTCCATTACTTTGGGGCTTGTGATAGACAATCATGGCAAGAGCAGGTGTCATAGGAAGCAGCGTTTGTGCTGGTGTCTGGAAAGGGCTAGGGTCTCCACCATCCCTGCAAGGGAATACCCTAATTGACCTGATTTCCTTCCACCAAGCTCTATCTTCTAAAGGTTTCATCAATTCCCAATAACACCACAGAATAGTCGCCAAGCCTTCAACAGATGGGCCCTCTCAGGCCCATCTTTAGAGATGCTTACCAAGGTGAAGAAGCACATGGTAAGACTCCAAAAAAGTAGATCAGCGAGAAAGAAGGATTAATCCACATTCGTTTTCTATTAAACTGCCACTAAAATGGGGAAGGTACACAATTCTGCAAATTGAATCTTTCCAACTTCTCCATAACTAGGGATTGCTTGACAGGGCTCTAAGTAAAACAATTAAATCACAGCTGGTCTACTTTAAGTTTACCTCTGAGCTTAGTGAAGATTTGAATCTTTACATTTTCCTACCAAATGGAGTAAGTAAAGAGGATATAAAAGGG
Organism: Dipodomys spectabilis; assembly: GCF_019054845.1. NCBI lineage: Eukaryota > Metazoa > Chordata > Mammalia > Rodentia > Heteromyidae > Dipodomys > Dipodomys spectabilis. The sequence goes on from NW_024870912.1 coordinate 3,554,237, forward strand.
AATGCTACACTTGGGAGTGTACACAATTAGTCTTCCTAGTGCCAATTTAAAATGTGGCACTGAGAAACTATAAAGTTAGGAATTTGTGTATTAAAATACATTTTGAAGAAAACACTATTTTACTGTGATAAAAGTTGCTAATATAATCTATTTATAATGAAAGCCTTGAAATTAGAGTAAGAGCTGGGACTGTTGCAGTGAAAAGTCACAGATCTTTGGAGACTAGCTCTCAATATTCTGTGTATTAGGCAAAAAGAAAGGGACATTGTTTACTGAGCATCAGTGCTAGACAGTATTTTGAATGTACAAGTCTCTATTCATTCACAATCTATGAAAAGGTCTCTTGATAAGACTGTTGGCCAATCAATTTTCAGTAAAAACAATCATTTAAGTTACTTATTACAATCATATGATGGATTAAAAATATCCTGCATTCTTTGGTTACAGAAAGTAGGACCTGTAGTCATTAGTGGAGTATGAAATCTTGCAACTAAAGTATAGGGAATATGAGATCCAAAGTATATAAAAAGCAGTTTGAGCACTGTCAATGATTGTTTCTTCTCTCTACTTCTTTTCCTTGTCTCCCATTTACCTTTATACACTGAGTTTCATAGAAAGCTGTAACAACATACATTAGAGAAACATATATATGCCTTTTCTAGGATCTTTTACTTTATGTGCTTGCTCTGGGGCTTAAACTCAGGGCCTGGGTATTGCACTTGAGATTTTTCTTGAAGGCTGGTAAAATGCTCCACTTCTGGCTATTTTTACTGGTTAATTGGAGGTAGGAATATCATGAACTTATCTGTCCAAGCTAATTTGAACTATGATCCTCAGATCTCAGCCTCCAGTATAATTAAGTGTGAGCCGCTGACACCTTTCTTGGATCTTTATCCTAATCACTGTTTTCTACTCTTTTTACTTGTGATATTTCCAGAGATTCAGGGATTCCTGAGCCCCAGCTTTCTTTAGAAACAGAAACCATGCTTCTACTTTGACTTTTCATGGTACCTCTGCTGAACTGGCCAGGTGTTCTGATAATGTTCCCAATCATGTATCATTTGTAGTCTAGAACTGCAGGGCAGATTTATTATCTGATACACTGTGGAGCCTCTAAAATTCAGTGCTGTTTTCCACCACCATCCTTGCCTACTTTGAACCAAGTGTGCCTATCGTGACCTTGTGACACTTGACCTGCATAGCAGATGCCAATTCTGTGGAGGAGGTTCACAGAGGGGAACTCGAGCTTTCAGGACAACTGCAAGAGGCAGAAATGAGGGGAATTGACAATTAGAGACCAGAGCTTATGAATACATTCTGTCTCCATGCAGGATGTGTGCACATTGAAGGATTGCTATATCTGTCTGCTTTCAGTTGGCTGCAGTTCAACCATGGTCTGAAAGTATTAAGTGGTTCCCCCCTTGTACATCACCTTGACAATAAAAAAGTCTTAAGTGGAAAACTCTAGAAATAAGCAAGAAGTTTTCAAACAATTTATTATAGTAAATTATTATAATTGGTCTGTTGATTATTGGTTATTGTTGGTTTATTGTTGATTATTGGTTATCTTTAGAACAGTATGTATATATATTCATATGTATGTGTGTATATATGAACATAACAGTAATGTAGGGTTTGGTATTGTCTTACGTGTCTGGGTTTCAGATATCCACAGGGGTCTCCAGTGTGTCTCCCAAGGTTAGTGGAGCCTATTTGTTCTGATCTGCCTTGCCACTTTTGCCACATCAGTAACCAAATCCTGAATTTTGTTTTTTTAAACGTTGTTCTTGTCTCCCAGCTTGCCCTTCTCACATTGGCCTTTCTTACTATCTTTTTTTTTTGGGGGGGGGGAGGGGCCCGGTCTTGGGGCCTGAACTCTGGGCCTGGGCGCTGTCCCTCAGCTCTTAGCTCAATGCTAGCACTCTACCACTTGAGCCACAGCACCACTTCTGGCTTTTTTCTTTTTTCTTATATGGTGCTGAGGAATCGAACCCAGGGCCTCAGGCACGCAAGGCAAGCGCTGTACCACTGAGCCACCTTCCGAGCCCCTCTTACTATCTTTTACATATAAGGTAGGAAGCCTTTTCTTTGGTCTCATTTTTCCAGAGAACCCAAGCTAAAAGAGAGATGGAGGTCTAGTAGATTTGGGGCTTATATTTGGAAATACTTTTAAATAATCTTTTGATCACTAGATTTGTTATATTTTTCCTTTTAATTTAGGGGAAGTGAAATAAATCCGGGTGCACAGATAGATTTTGTGCTTGGTGAGCCAGAGAGAGGTCAAAGTCCCTGTAGGTTTACAATACTTGAGAAGTCCAACTTTGAAAGTCATATAACCTATTGCCTTTCTAGATTTGAGCATAATCTGCTCAAACTCTTGCTGTTGCTTTTTCTCTTATTATCAGAATGAATTTAACAGTATTTAGCAAAAATATGTAGTACTGGGTCTGGGACGGTGGCTCAGGGGTATAGTGCTTGCCTTGCATGCATGAGGCCCTGGGTTCGATTCCTCAGCACCACATAAAGCAAAAAAAAAAAGCAAAAAGCCGGAAGTGGTGCCGTGGTTCAAGTGGTAGAGCGCTAGCCTTGAGTTGAAGAGCTGAGGGACAGCGCTCAGGCCTAGAGTTCAGGCCCATGACCGGACCCCCCCCCCTAAAAAAAATATGTAATACTCATATTTAGTAGAAACCCTAGAAACATAGTTTTTGAAATACTCAAGGAAATTATCTTGGCTGTAGCTTACAGTTGTCTAATTTTACTTGCCACATTTGGATGTGTGGTTCACAGCAAATTTACACCAGGATTGTGATGCTCTAGAGTTTGTTAGAGGGCTCCTCTATACAACACTTCTCAGTTTTCACCTCTGTGCCATGTCCTTAGCATTATTCTCTGGATTGCAAGTATATCCTTTAATAGTAATTCTTTGGAGAAAGAAGCCATTTATGAGCTGATTGTCTTTTCATATCTTCCCTTCATTAATCTCTCTCTCTCTCTCTGTTACCACCATGCATCCCACAGGCAGGCCTTTTCTTAGTTATATCTTGAACATGCCTGCATTTCCTTCTATGATGAGCTCCCCGGAGCCTTGGCCCATGTTTTCTTCGTCTTTGAATTCCAGCCCCCAAGCTCTTGTCTCAGTGTCTCCACCATAATAAATGCATTCAGTGTGACTGAATGGATGATTTCTCAGTGTCTCCTGACTGCCCTGAAATTTTGTTTTCTTTATTCTTAAACTGGAGGCTTGCAGTTCCCTAAATCCCATGAAAAAATTATGCTTTGTGCTTTTAAGTTTCTGCATATAAAGTAAACAGAATAATGATTCAAATGAAACAGTGTTTATAGTAATCTGAAAACTAAAGGAGACTAACAATTACTCACTGAGGGTTTTCACATTTTTAATATTTGAACTCAGTCTGGCTCATTTCAATGGGACTTTGCAAGTGGTTGAGTCATATTTTAAATATTTATACATTCACCAAACTACTGTTTTCTACAGCTTATTTGGGGTGAGTTGAATTAAGTATAAAAACTTTACAAACATGCCCCAAACAGGTCTAAAACCAATCCAATTTTGAAGGCTTCTGTTATATTCACGCGTATATCAAGGTTTTGATTGATTTTCTAGAGGATAGTGTTTGGGACGGAGAGTGTACAGCTAGGTATCCAAACCTGTAAGAGAACCTTATCATATACCACTCTTTCACAGGACAGAATGTGGGACAGAATTTTTCTTTTTTCTTTCTTTCTTTATTTTGTCGGTCATGGGGCTTCAACTCTGGGTCTGGGTGCTGTCCCTCAGCTCTTCAGCTCAAGGCGAGTGTTCTACCACATGAGCCACAGTACCACTTCCAAAGAGTGTTTTTGATCTTTTTTTTTTTTTTTGGTCGGTCGTTGGGCTTGAACTCTGGGCTTGTTCGCTGTCCCTGTGCTCTCCAGCTCAAGGCGAGTGCTCTACCACTTGAGACACAGCATCACTTCCCAGAATTTTTTATTAATGCAGATTGATTTAGAGAGATTTAAGAGATAGATTGAAAGAATGTTAATGTAGATAACATTATTTACAAAAATGTAGAGATTTGTAGGCCAAATATTAAATTACATCTTGGAGAATAGCTCTCTGCTCCATATTGATGTCTAATGTTTCCAAAATTATGTTTGTTGTACAATTCTTCATAATGCAAGTTGTCATAAGGGAAGGAGAGTCACTAACACAGTTTGAACATTCAGAACATGCATTCATATTTGGGTGCCATGAACTGACACCTGGGAAGGCTGGTGAAGTTACAGACATCTTCAGAGTGGCATTTGAAAATGCATTAAATAAAATCTATATGATTACAGGAGGAGCCACTTAAAAGTTTATAGATGTTAAAGATTACACCAAATTTGTAATATAATTTTGAAGTCTTGATCAGGGCTCAGATACTGAGATCCAGCAGTAGGTTGAATTCATGTAACATGATACTGTGACATGAAAATCTCTGACAGATTTTAGTGATGACAGAGTTGTAGTTGCTGTCACATGAATGTGGCTTGTTTCCCATATCATAGTGGAAGGAAATGCTACATTTACTTTAGAAGGGTGTGAAAACTCAGATGAAATTTTATGCCCATTCACCTTGAAGAGCCCCTTGAATTGTATCTGTGGATTCCCTCCCATGCATTTCTCTGATTTAGTTGCATACATTCTTAGGCACACGAATGGAGTGTCAAAGATGTAGAGGTTGAGCGAAATAAAAGCATGAATGAGGAAGAAAATGGAAAGTGAACTTGACACTTGCTGGGAGTAGTCCTACTGAGACTATGAATACTGACTGTCTTTAGGATAAGCCTAAGTATAATTATTCAGTAAATGTTACTGAGTGTCAATAATTTCACCTTCATTACCACTGTTTCATTATTACAGAATACTGATATTCTCAGCTGCAGGGCTTGGTGGTGCTGCCTTTCTGCATTACCTGGGAGTACCTATGATTGCTTTAAGAGGATTGTCAGGAGTCACAATAGAAACCTTGGGCAGGAAAGGGAAAGATTATACACACATACCTGTTAAAGGAGATCTCTATGGAAACTACAATTTCCTCTGGTCATACTTAGTTTTTCTTTTAGTAGGTTGTCAAAAGGCTGGTACTAGGATTGAGGTCCTTGTAATCCTTCATTCTTTTGCTTCAGCACTTGTATTTTTCTTGTTGTTTCATTTTTTTCTTCTTTTTTATGTATAGAAGTATTATGTAAACTATGGGTTTGATTAAAAACAATAAGACCAGGTCATAAAAGAAAAAGGACTGCTAGGGAAGTACAAGGAGAGGAAGTATAGAAGTTAATAAATAGTAATGAGTGTTAATATGATCACATATATTATGTGCTTACATAGAAATGCCATGAGGAAACAAAATACTCCAATTAAAAAATAATATGATTTGGAGTTTAGTAATTTCAGGTGAGACTTGAACAATTTTTTAACTTCCCAAACAATTGAACTTTTCCCTTCTGGAGTGTATAGTAGTTTTTTTTTTTTAAAAAAAGAAATACTAATTTTCTCTGTATGTTCTAATATAAGTAACTATTGAATGCTCCTGCTCACCCAGTGTCTGACCACATGGTATACTGTTTTATACATTCCTACCTGATGTTTATGTGGAACATTAAGAGCTAAGAGACCTGGGTCTTCCCTGACCTAGAGATGGGGACCTTATAGAAAAATCAAGGGCTCAGAAATGAAAGGTGAAACTGAAGTTGCATAGCTATTTTAGTTGTTGGCTGGTGAAGTTTCTCTGAAGAGCTGAATTTTCACCTTGAGTAGCCAGTGGCCTCCCTTTGTTGCCTATAGGTGAAAATCATGTGGAACACTAGCAGGCTTCTCTAGGACTGACTGAACATGCAGTAGCCGATGTGTGGTAAGTATAGGTTATTGTTAGAAGCATGATATTCTTCCTGCCATTCAGCTTGTGCTTATGGCTATCCTGTAGTCATTGTGTGGACATGTCTGGGCCATCTTTTGTGTTAGACAACTGAAGTCTTCTCATTGTTGATGATGTCCTGCACTAGCAGTTTATTGAGGTGCAGAAGGCTGACAGCATAATTTTTGTATCTATGCATGAGGTAAATCACAGAATCCTCTGAACATGGGTGCATTTGATGATAATCTGTTTGAGCTGTGCAGGAGTTTTAGTTTTCTGACTGATAGATAATTCTACATAGATAAAAACCTCTTTTTCCCTGCCTACTATTTCAGACAATGTCTAACAGATAGTTTTAAATATTTTTTAATGAATGATTCTTCATTGGAGTATCATATGAAATGTTTCTTTCTCCTGAACAATGTTTATATATTCTTTGCTTGGTGTTTGCTCTTGACCTCATATAGGGTCTGCTGAAGTGACTCTGCCTAATGAAAACACTTAAAATGTACCCTAAAATGCTCTCCCTATGAACCACATCTCTGGAATTCACTACTGAAAAGTAGTAGCTTTCAAATTCCTCACAGTAATGGAAGTTTTGACCTGTTTGTGTGTAAGGGAGGAGGTTAGCTCTCTGGAATACCACTTAAGGCACTAAACAGCTCTTGAAAAAGTTTTATAAAGCTAGTATATCCTAATACAACTACTTTGGAAAGCAGTTTGGAGTTACCTCAGAAAGCTATGACTCAGCCATACCACTCCTAGGCATCTATCCTGAGCAACAGGAACCAGGATACAAGGACACATGCACCTCCATGTTCATTGCAGCACTGTTCATAATAGCCAAGATATGGAAACAACCCAGATGCCCCACTACAGATGAATGGATCCAAAAACTGTGGTACCTATGTGCAACGGAATACTATGCAGCCATTAGAAAGGACAAAGTGATGGCATTTGCAGGGAAATGGGTGAAACTAGAAATTATTTTGAGTGAGGTAAGCCAAGAGCAGAAATATAAATGGTACATGGTTTCCCTGATATGTTCATATTAAATCCAAGATGCAAGGAAATATGACAAAGTAAACAGGACCCAAGAAACAAAGGACTTCCACTCATTTTGCCGTATTATTGCTAAATGACTCCATGCTATTGACCACATATGTGTGTGTTTGTGTGTGTGCCTGTGTGTGTGTATGTGTATGCATATGCACATCTGAGTGAAGCTAGGAGGAGGACACAGAATCAGAGGGAAATAGGAAAACATACCAAAGAGGGACCTATCAGCTGCACTGGACATACATAAAAACAAACTAAACAACTCAAGGGCAATAATGCTAAGGGAGGGATGAGTGGGAAAGAGGGAACAGCTTACAGTATGCAAAAGGAAAGAAATGTATATATCACCTGATATGGAAGAAATAGTTGTATTGTCAAAACTCAAAGAATTCTCAAGCATTATAGACCATGATAATGACAATTTGCTTTGTGAAGGTTAAACTGTGTTTGTGACTTTAAGTATCACTATCTCACACAATGTACAATATTTGAAATTTATGTAATCGTTAATCTCAATAAAAATTATTAAAAAACAAAACCAGGGTATCAAACTGGAAAGAACAAAGCATTTCAATGCAAGCTGCTGTTACTTTTGGGAAAGCCCAATTACTTTCTGGGAAAGCCATATTGTGATTCTTGAAGCAGTTGTGTAAATACGGGTCTGCTTGTGCTTGCCTTATACTTTGACTTCAGCCCTCAAGTTAAAACTTAATCCTGCAAGGTTTTCATAGCAGATAAAGTGAATGCTGAGTATACTTCCATCCTCCCAAGAGAATTATTCTCATTATTTGTATCTGTAAGAGCTTTAAACTTTCTAGTGTGGAGTAGGTGAGTTTTTAATTACCTTGAAAATAGTCCTAAAATTGCATTGACTAATCTGTATTTGTCTCTTTCTCTCTTTTTCTCTCTTTTATCTGGGGATTTCTATTGTGCTATAAACACTCACAACTTTGATTATTATTTCTGGGTCATGGTTACTTACCCCTTTAGACTAGAAGCTTCCAAAGGGTTAAGGATATGTCTTCATCCTGTAACTATCAGTGTGTGTTACCCAGAAATGTTTGCAGAGACTGATGCTGAAGTGTTGGTCCCTTTTTGTTCTACCTTTGGCTAACTCTCCATCCTGAGAGAGACACTCAGATGCCTTATTCTCAGGGCATTTCTAGCTCTCACCTCCCTAAGCTGGCTGGGATAGTCTTTGCCATGTTCCCTCTATTACTCTTGGAATAGTATTGTCACTACTCATTCTGTGACAGTATATTCCTTATCTCCTGCTTTTAAGCCCATTGTGACTATCACAGTGCCTGGTGTAGTGGTTATAGATATACCTTTAAGCAGTGATCAAAATGTAAAGTATTTGTAGACTGATGAGACCTTTATTTCCTTGTTCAGAGGTTGCAATTCATTGTAGAGAAACTTGATGTACATCTGATGTTTGCTTTATCTATAAAATTAAAGATTCAAGTAGTATGATGCATAAAGTAATTTCAAAATGCATCTGTTGCCATTTCCTGTTAACAATGTATAATAGTACCTAACTCTAGAGCCATTATCTGGGATAAAATGCAAGATTTGTGTTATAGAATATAATTTCCTATTTTTACTATTTTGTCAGGAAGAAATTCAGTCAAACAACTATATTATTTAACCTACTTAATTACTATATTACTTAACCTAAGACTAAATTTGGACATTAGCTCCCCAGCCTATCATTATCTATTTCTAATATTGAATCCTTTTATTGAAACTCAATTTGCCCTTTAATCCTTGCCATCCTACCACTCACCAGTATCACTACCCTAGACTTCCATTGTCTACATCCCATGCTGATATTTTCCCTGCATGCTAACAGAAAAAAAATAGTATTATTTATATGTACTGATGTTTGTCCATCTGGATTAAGACTAGCTCTTCTCATGGATTATTTACAACAATATTGGTTAACTGAGAGAGATACGAGCCTTGAACGAAAGTTCCTAGGATCATCAATTATTTTAACTCCTGTACGTTTCTATACATTTTGTGACCACAAAGGAAATTATGTTTTGTATAACAATGGATGTTTGGATGATTCCTTGTGTATTTCTTGACACACCTGTCCAGGTAGAATATGAACTGCACTTGACATTGAGTAGTTCTATGATTTATCACACTCCTTTAGCACTAATAGATAATGTTTATTTCTGCTCGAAATGTATAAACTTAGGAAGATTGAACATCTGTTTTGAATAAATTGACCTCAGTTAACCAATATTTAAATCTTTAAATAAAGCCACATGAGTGGTAGTCTATCATTTTATTATATTAGGAAACAATAAGAATAAACACTATCATTTGAGCTTCTGAAGAGAGCTCAGAGCTGATTTAATTGTTTATATTATATTAAATGTCTTACTTAAAATTCATGTTTGTCAGTGAACCATGTTTTTAAAAAATAATTTGATTCTTCTTATCTTGCATTCTGTCACAATTTTTTTAGTTGAGAGAAATAATATAAATAATTTTGGCTTCATTCAGTCATTGTAAACATAGTAAGGCTTAATTTTTGTTTTATAAATAAGAAACTAGCTCATGTAATTTGATAATCAGCTCCTTTATTTTTATTGACATTGTAATTCAAAATTGAAGATGACCGTTATAGCTTATAGTGCTTTTACTTTGTTGTTGTTTCTCTGTTTTTAATTTTCTCCCAAGAGCATGTGTACAAACATTTTGTTCTTTTCACTCTGAGATGTGCTATGATATTTTTATTATGTGTATTGGGTTAATATGTTAGAACTGAAATCAGGCTGAACACATGAGAATCCCGGTATTTTATATAGCCATGGGGAAGTTTTTTTTAATTACTCTGAATGCTTGTGTGTTCATGGGATATTTTTGGGAGTAAACTTTGGAGTAGCAGGTATTAAAAATGTCCATGTAGGCCTTCGTGTCTCTATTTGCTTTCAGGTTGTCCATCACATAATATTGGTAAAGGTACTAGATAAATCACAGAGGCACAGATCACATTATTACTTTTTGAGAAAAAATAGCAAAAGACTGAAAAAATCTTTTGTCTTTATGAACACAGTTTATATGTGTACAAAGAGGGATTTGGGGGAAATACATACTACCTATGCGGTATAAGTGTCTGTGTTTGAGTCAGAGAAAAAATAGGTTCAAAAAATAGGTTCATTTTTGTTTGGAAACTATTTATTTTTGATACTTTAAAATAATGAATATTATTTTTTCTCATTTTTTTAAAAAAATAAGACAGTTAAATCTGGGAAAGAAAAAAGAGGCACGGTGTAAAACAATATTCAAAGAATTCTAACATTTGGCCGTATAGTTCTGTGCTATTTTAAGAGTTAAAATATAGATTTTCCTGAAGTGTATTTTCCTAGTAAACACAACAATTCAGAACCAGTAAAATGTACCAGTAAGTTCATTTGAAAAGTAATAAAAATGAAGTTTAAAAGTGATTAAAACTTATTCTATGATAAGTTTACCTAAAAAATATGCTAGAGATAGGAAAAATTAAGCTATAATTTTATGAAAGAGGAGTTTTCAAACTTTAGTTTTCATTGTGGGAAGTAGAATATCAGATATGGAAGACACAATGCGGGCACTAAAATACAATACAGATATGGAAAAAAGCACTCAAAATATGCCAAAGGGAAGTCCAAGAATAAGCAGACAGTGCCAAGAAATTTAACCTTCATATAATTGGGGTGGACAAAGGGGAAGAATACCAGAATAAAGGAATGCAACTCTTATTCAATTAAATCATCACTGAAAATTTCCCCAGTCTTAAAGTAGAAAATCTTATCTACATAACAGATGCTTATAGAACACTTAACAAGCAGGATCCCAGGAGGAACACTGCTGGCACATTATAGTAAAAATGTTAGATTTCAGCAATAAAGAAACAATCTTGCACACAGCAAAAGCAAAGAAGGAGCTATATTGCAATGGGAAAAAAAATTAGAATCAATGAAAATCTCTCCACACAGACACTGAAAGCAAGGAAAACATGGGAAAGTACCATTCGAGCTCTGAGAACCAATGACTGCCAATCCAGACTGGTATATTCAGCGAAGCTGGCATTCACATTCGACAGAGAAACTAAAAATTTTAATAGTAAAGAAAATGAATTCATAAGCAAAAGCCAACATTACAAAGAATATTAAGAGGGAGATTACAATCTGGAGAAAATAATCAAGATTAGGGAGCTATACCAGATAGACTAGGAGACTAACTTAGTAAACCCATGAGGAAAGGAAAGAAGAAAAACTTTGGAAAGCAGGAAAATGACAGAAAGCACAGTATACCTCTCCATAATAACGATAAACATTAATGGACTCAATTCACTAATCAAAAGAAATAGAACTACAGGTTGGATTAGAAAATAAAATCCATCAATTTATTGTCTTCACAAGACCCATCTCACAGCCAACAACAAAAGCAAACTCTGAGTAAAAGGATGGAAGTAGATCTACCATGCAAGTGCTTCCAGCAAGAAGGCAGGAGTTAGCATCCTGATATCTGATAAAATAAAATTTAGGTCAAAATCATTAGGAAAAGACAAAGAATGTCACTAGCTATTAATACAGGGAACAATCCAAGGAGAGGATATCACCATTGTCAGTCCATACACTCCAAACATTGGTGCACCCAAATATGTTGAGCAAATACTCTCAGACTTACCCTCTCACCAAAGGACAGGTCTGCCAACCTAAGAATTGGCAAAGACATCTCTGAATTAAGTGATGCCATATCCCAAGTGGACTTAACTGACATTTAATGAGTTTTCCACCAAACAACAACCCAATACACATTCTTCTCAGTAGCCCATGGAACTTTTTCCAAAACAGATCATATCTTACTTAGTTCATACAAGCAAATTAAGCAAATACAAGAGGAGCAACATAATCCCCTGTATTCTATGTGACCATAGTAGAATGAAGCTAGTTCTCAATAACAAAGCATATAATAGAAATTATTGATACACATGGAAATTAAACAGTACACTTCTGAGCAATACCTGGGTCACAGAAGAAATTAAGAAATTAAAAAGTTTCTACAATACAATGAAAATGAATAAACATCACAAAGAAACCTGTTTGATATGGCCAAAGCAGTCCTGAGGAGCAAATTTATTGCTTTTAGTGCACACATCAAGAAAACAGAGAAAGACCAAATAAACAATCTCATGATGCAAATAAAACTGCTAGAGAAACAAGAAAAAGTTGAACCTAAAGTTGCTAGATGGAGTGAGATAACCAAAATAAGAGCTGAAATAACTATAAATAAAATTAATAAAACAAAAAGCTGGGTTTTTTTAAATCAATAAAATTGACAGACCTCTGGGAACATTAAAAAAAGAAGAGAGGAGACCCAAGTCAATAAGCTCAGGGATGCCACGGGAAAAATTACAACAAACATCCTAGACATCCAAACAACTATAAAGAACTATTTCCAGAATCTGTACTCACTAAGGCAGGAATACCTAGCAGAAATGGATGAGTTTCTAGAGAAATACAAATTGCTCAAACTGACCCAAGAAGAAATAAATCAATTAAATAAGCCAGTAACTTACAATCATATAGAGGAATCAATCAAAAGTCTTCCAAGGAGGAAAAGCCCAGGACCAGATAATTCTGTACGGAATTCTGTAAGACCTTTAAAGAAGAACTAGTACCCATACTCCTCAAGCTCTTCTGAGAACTAGAAACAGAGGGAGCAATCCCATACTCATTCTACGAAGCCAAAAAGCCTTATACGACAGACAAATAGCCAATATTATACTTAACAGGGAAAAACTACAACCAATTCCCCTAAAAACAGGAACAAGGCAAGGATGCCTACTCTCTCCACTCCTCTTCAGTATAGTTCTGGAATACTTAGCCAGAACAATAAGGCAAGAAAAGACATTAAATGGTGTGTAGGGGAAGAAGAAGTTAAACTATCCCTTTTTGCAGATGATGTGATTTTATTTAATTAATTTATTTAATTTATTTATATAATGATCCCAAAAGCTTGACTCCAAATTCTTAGAGTTTATAAACCACTTTGTCAAAGTAGCAGAATACAAAATTAACTCACAAAAATCAGTCACCTTTCTGTACACCAACAATATACAAACAGGAAGGGAAATCAAGGAAACAACCCCCTCACAATAACCTTCAAAAAATAAAATAGGATTTAATCTAACCAAAGATGTACAGTATCTATTTAACAAAACTATAAAAGCCTTAAAAAAGAAATCATATAGGACATCAAGAAATGGTGTCCCATGTTCTTGGATAGGCAGAATTAATATAGTGAAAATGGCCATACTGTCAAAATTGATATATAAATTCAATGCAATCCCCATTAAAATCCCAGTGACATACTTTACTGAAATAGAGAAAACAGTCCAAAAATTCAGATAGCCAAAGCAATTCTATACAAAAGAAAGAATGCAGGAGGGATCATTCTACCGAATTTCAAGCTCTACTATAGAGCAATAGTAACAAAGACAGCTTGGTATTGGCACAAAAAGTGACCCAAAGACTACTGAAACAGATTAGAAGACCCAGAAATAAAACCACATATGTACAGTCAGTTGACATTTGATAAAGGAGCCAAAGACATACAGTAGAAGAAGCTTAGCTTCTTCAACTACTGGTGCTGGGAAAACTGGGCGGCCACATGCAGAAAACTAAAAATGGACCCTAGCCTGTCACCATGCACTAACGTCAACTAAAAATGGATTGAAGACCTTAACATCAAACTTCATACTCTGAAACTACTGCAGGACAGAGTAGGAGAGACTTTTGAACTTAATAGGCACAGACAGGAACTTCCTGAACAGAGTCCCAGGGTCTCAACAAATTGGAGAGAGCCTCAATAAATGGGACTACCTTAAAATAGTTTCTGCACAGCTAAAGAAATAACAGCCAAACTAGAAAGACAGCCAACTAATTGGGAAAAAATATTTACCAGCAATACATCAGACAAGGGCCTAAATGTACATTATATACAGGGAACTCAAGAAACTAACACCTCCCAAACCTAACAAACCAAGTATTAAGTGGGCAAGGGAACTAAAGAGAGACTTCTCAGAAAAAGAGATAAAAATGGCAAAGGAACACATGAGGAAATGTTCATCATCCCTGGCTGGGTGGTAAGGGGAAACAAAGGAGGAGGCAACAATGCTTGAAAAGAAATGTATTCATTACCTTGCCCATGTAACTGTAGCCCCTCTGTTCAGTATTTTCACAATTAAAAAAAAAGTAACCTGAAAAAAAGAAAAAATGCAAATAAAAACAACACTGAGATACCACCTTACCCCAATCAGAATGGCCCACATTCTAAGTTCAACCAGTGACAATTACTGGAGGGGATGTGGAGAAAGAGGAACCCTATTGCATTGCTGGTGGGAATGTATGCTAATACAACACCTTTGGAAAGCAGTCTGGAGTTACCTCAGAAAGTTATGACCCAGCCATACCACTCCTAGGCATCTATCCTGAGCAACAGGAACCAGGATAGAAGGACACATGCACCTCCATGTTCACTGCAGCACTGTTCACAATAACCAAGATATGGAAACAACCCAGATGCCCCACTACAGATGAATGGATCCAAAAATTGTGGTACCTATGTACAATGGAATATTATGCAGCCATTAGAAAGGACAAAATAATGGCATTTGCAGGGAAATGGATGGAACTAGAGCAAATCAGTTTGAACGAGGTAAGCCAAGAGCAGAGAGACAAATGGTACATGGTCTCCCTGATATGTGGATGCTAAAACCAAAATGCAAGGAGATATGACAAAGTAAACAGGACTCAAGAAACAAAGGACTTCCACTCGTTTTGCCATATCATTGCTAAATGACTCCATGCTCTTGACCGCGTATAGTGTGTGTGTGTGTGTGTGTGTGCGCACGCGCGTGTCACACACACACACACACACACACACACACACACACACACACACTGGAACTGAGGGAAGCTAGGAGGAGGACGCAGAATCAGAGGGAAATGGGAAAACGTACATCAGCTACACTGGACATAGATGAAAATGAACTAAGCAACTCAAAGGCAGCAATGGGAAGGAGGGAATGAGAAGGAAAGAGGGAACAGCTGATACTAAGCAAAAGGAAAGAAAGGTAAATTATCACCTGATTTGGAAGAAATAGTTGTATTGTCAAAGCTCATAGAATTCACAAACTTTATAGACCATGATAATGACAATTTGTCTTGTGAATTTAAAATGTGTTTGTCACTTTCACTAAGTATCACTATTCCACAATACTGTGAAATATGTGAACTTTATGTAATTACCTAATCTCAATTTAAAAAAGAGAAAAAAAAGCCGTTTTCATTGGAATTAACAATGCTTGATAAGAAATGTACTCATTACCTTGCTCATGTAATTGTAACCCTTCTGTACAGTATTTTCACAATAAAATACTTATTAAAAATAATAAAACGAAATAGCAAAACTCAGTAATAATTGCTTTCCTTACAACCAAGACTAGAGATAATAGTGACAGAAATAAGCATGCGAACATCTCTTTATAAGAGAATAAATTAGGATGCTCTGAATTAAGCAATGTTAGTGTATGGCTCTTACAGGCTGAAAATATTAGGAGAAAGAAAAAAGACAAAAACTTCATCCAGGAGCTAGTGGCTCTTACCTATAATCCTAGATACATAGAAGGCTGATATATAAAGGATTAATGCTTAATTAATGCTTAAAGCCAGTTTTAGCAAAATAAAGTTTCATCTATAGTAAAGTAATGAAATATTTGACTAGGAAAAGGTGTGGCTCAAG